>NC_134852.1:65388149-66020024 GCF_049852395.1 Peromyscus maniculatus bairdii | reverse complement strand
AATCTCAAAGTAACATCCTGCACACTTGCCTGCTGCCTACTGGTAAAGTGTATTTGTTTCTTCAACAAACAGGCAAATTATGGTTTGGGCTTCTTGATCTCCCCCTATCTGCTGGGAAAGACAAATCTGATTCTTCTCAATAGCTTCCAACTCGATTCCCTCCTCTTCAGGGATGTACTCATGGGGGGTACTCCAAACACCCTTGCTCACCAGGGGAGCCGTATTCATGTCGAGGAAGGCGGCAGATCTTGGGCATCACTTCCATCAGAGTTTTCACATACTGCAGGATTGTGCCTTGCAGCTACAAGACACAAAGGCTGTGTTAGCTACCAGCATCCATTCTCATGGAAGGCTGTGGCAAGTGTGTGCCCTGAAAATTAGTCCATTAGCCGAATACACAGTTATGACCAAGACTGTAGACTCAGTTTGGCTAAGGATTGAAATTCCACCTGTGGAAGTATAGAACCCTCCACCAGATATCTACAGAGATGACTGTATTCATACTCATAAATACAACTTCCCTTCTACGACACAAGTGGCCAGGAAATACAGCAGAAGAGTTCACATTCCCATGTAGCTCCCTGTGGACCAAGAGTGCCAGGAGCTCCAGAAGTGATAGCCCTTACAGGACAGTTTCTATGTCCTCTGACAGGCTTAGGATGGTTTCTAGGCTAGACCACGACACCTTTGTTTTCAGCCATAGGGAGTCAGTATTCCTATGTATTTTCTTTGTTTTGTTTTGTTTTGTTTTTTGTTTTCCAACTTTCAAGTATGTTGGAGCAGATCAGTCCATAAAGTATGAGTGGTTCCTAGGGTCATAGCTGTGCAAATGCCCACTGTCCTACATTGTAGTTAAGTGTGGTAGTTTGGATGAGAATGGCCCCTAGAGGCTCATCTATTTGAATGTTTAATCACCGAGGAGTTGGATTATGTGGAAAAAGACTGGAAGGATTAGGAGGTTGGGCCTTGTTGGGGCAGGGGCAGCCTTGTTGGAGGAAATGTGTTGCTTGGTGGGCTTTGAGTTTCAAAAGCCCTCGCCAAGCCCAATGTTGCTCCCTCTGCCTGCTGCCTGCGGATCAGGATGTCAACTCTCAGCTTGTTCTCCAGCACCACGCCTGCCCATGTGCTGTTTCATATCCCGCCATGATGACAATGGACTGACCCTCTAAAACTGTAAGTAAGCAAGCTGCCAATTAACTGCTTTCTTTTATAAGAGTTGCCTTGGTCATGGTGTCTCTTCACAGCAACAGAACAGTAATTAAGACATGCATCTTTAATACAACCTATGCGCTATAGGTCTACAACTTCTCACAGTTCTGTTAACCTTGGCTACGTGTTAAGTTCAAGACAATGTCCTGTCTTTGATGGACATACTTTGTCCATGTCTTTCAGGCTATACTCAGGTGGCCACAAATTCAAACACTTTCTTTTATAGGCTGTACAGGATAGTTTGATGTCAACTTAAAAAGAGCTAGAGTCATTTAGAAAGACGAACTCAACCAAGACAATGTTTCCATTAAGACTGGCCTGCAGGCAAGTCTATAGGGCATTTTCTAGAAGTGTCTGAAACTACACTGGAAGCAAAAATCAGTTTTTGTTTCTGTATAGAAGTTCACACTGGCATATAAACACAGCAGGGTTGGTGTATCTTACATGTTTGTTAGAGACTCAGCCCAGACAGAAAGACCCCTGCCCCATGGCTGGCCTTGTCTACCCCACAGAATCCATGCTGCAGGGAAAACTCCTTCCAGAGAAACTCACCAGGCTCTTAACAACCTTCAGCAGCTCTTCCATGACCACTGCAATGCCCTGGTAGCCAAGCAGCCGGCAGATGACTTGGAAGTGAGGAGGCCCCACAAAGTTCCGGTAGCTGCCATAAATGCTGGAGTAGGCTAGGTTCAAAGCCTGGTAAAAAGAGGACAGAGTTTTCGATACAGTTCTCATGTATTCATGCAGATGGCATTTGGAGATGTGTTAACTACACATCCCATCTTAAATGAAGGGAACCAGCGACTTTGTGCAGAGGTTTTCACCCTTTTTGGAAGCAAACTGTAAGCAGAGAACCTAATGGACAATGGAGGCTAGCCTCTTAGGGAGGCAGAAGGGATTCCAGAGCTGATAGGAGCAGTCCCCTGGGATAGGCGATGAAAGGTTTTCATGCAGGAAGGGCCTCTAAACTTGTAGAAGGACCAGGTATGAAGAGTAGGGAGATCCCAAATGAAAAGATTTCATTTCCTTCCATGTATCTCTTAAACTTCCCTTCTTTGATCTGTTGGTCTCTTTCTTCACACAACATTGGGGTAACAGCCCCTCTATCCCTGCATTATGATATGGGTGCTGGGGATTTGAACTCGGATCCTCATGTATGCACAGGAACCACTCTTACCTAAGCCACTTCCCAGTCTATCTTAACTTTTTTTTTTTAATTTTGTGCATTGGTGTTTTGCCTGCATTTATGTCTGGATAAGGGTGTCAAATCACTTTCAGCTGGATTACAGACAGTTGTGAGCTGCCATGTGGGTGCTGGGAATTGAACCTGGGTCCTCTGGAAGAGCAGCTACTGCTCTTAACCACTAAGCCATCTCTCCAGCCCTGTCTTAACTTTTTAAAATTAACGTATAGTATGCATTTGCTGTGTGTATAATTTCCATTCCAGATTTAAACTTGATTTTGTGGGGCTGGAGAGATGGCTCAGCCGTTAAAGGCTAGGCTCACAACCCAAAATATAAACTTGATTTTGTGGCTCAGGATATCCCGATAAATTTACCAGTCTATCCTGGTAAATTTCTATAACCATTTGAAAAGCGAATCCTGCTGCTGTGTGGTGTTGTGGTCCAGCTCTTCATTGCTGCTGATTTTGTTTCAACAGATCTACCAGATACTGAGAGAAGAGTTGAAGTTCTAGTGTATAACCTGTGGAGTGAATCCTTTCTTTTAAAAATCAGTTTTTGTTTCTGTACAGAAGTTCACACTGGCATATAAACATAGCAGGATTGGTATATCTTACATATTTTCCCCTACTTTGCTCTGAAGTCTAGCTTATCTTATATTAATATAGCCACTCCTGCTTTGTTCTGATTAATATTTGTATCATAGAGCTTTTTATATTCTTACCTTTACCTTCTGATATCATTAACAGAAACCGAGCGAAGTTGAGCATATGGCTGAGCTAAGGATTTTTGTTTGTTTCTATCCTGAGATTCAAACCCAGGACCTCATATACACTAAGCAAGCATCTACTACAAGATACACATACACACTGGTCCAATTACCTTTTAACCCATCTGCCAATCTCTATCTTTAAAAAGAATTACCCAAACCCAGAAAGACAGTCATGGTATGTACTCACTCATAAGTGGATTCTAGATATAAAATAAAGAACAATCAGACCACAGCCCATAGAACCATAGAGGCTATATATATAGTATGGAGGTCCCTAGGACGACTGGGGCATATAATAAATTTCGGTTCTACTCAATTATTGAAAAAAAAAATAGCCAAATGAATGGAAACACATGAACTATGAACCAAAGGCTGAGGGGCCCCCAGCTGGACCAGGCCCTCTGAATAGGTGAGACAGTTGATTGGCTTGATCAGTTTGGGAGGCAACTAGGCAGTGGGACCAAGTCCTGTGCTCATTGCACGAGTTGGCTGTTTGAAACCTGGAGCTTATGCAGGGACACTTGGCTCAGTCTGGGAGGAAGGGACTGGACCTGCCTGGACTGAGTCTACCAGGTTGATTGCAGTCCTCGGGGGAGGATTTGCCCTGGAGGAGGTGGGAATGGGGGGTAAGCTGGAGGTAAGGGGAGGGTGTGGGAGGGGGGAGAATAGGGGAACCCGTGGCTGATATGTAGAACTGAATGGTATTGTAAAATAAAATAAAATTTATATATAAAAAAAAAGAATTTAGGCTGCTTACAAATATCACATTTACACATTGGTCTCATGGGGCATAAGCCTATTCTCTTTATTTTCTGTTTGGTCTTTGTTTCCCATTCTTCTGTTTCATTCTTCCTGCATTACTAATTAAAGATTTTTAGAACTCCATTTTGATTCACCAGTAGTTTTTTTGAGTGTATGTTTTCATATAGATCAGTGGTTCTCAACAGCTTTGGGGGAATGTTGAATGACCCTTTCACAGGGGTCACATAAGACCATCAAAATACACAGATCTTTATATCAGGATTCCTAACAGTAACAAAATTACAGCTATGAAGTAGCAATGAAAATAACTTTATGGTTGGAGGGTCACTCCAACATGAGGAACTGTCTTAAAGGGTCACGGCATTAGGAAGGTTGAGAACCACTGCTCTAGATAATTTGCTAAGTCTACTGTTGCCAACATTTGCTGATTGGAACTTTTGGTCCCTCTGTCCTCCTTCCCTTTATTACTGTTAAGCATGTCCTGAGCATACAATGAGAACCTCATCATGGCTACAAGGATTTCAGTGTGCAAGAAAGAGCTCAGCACATCTGAGTAAGGCCTGTTTACATCTCCTAGGACTTGACTCCTTCAAACATTCATTGTGTTCCTGGATGATAAGGTTTTCTACATCTGGAACCCATGACCAGCATAGTGTGTAAGCTTGTTTAGGTCACTTATATAAACTTATTTATTATAGTAACTGCTTTTCTTTGGCAGGTTTCAACAGTTAGAGCCGGTCACACAGCTAGTATGTGCCTGCCTCCCAGCCCCAGAGAAGCTGAGACCTGAGGATCTGGATGGCTTCTTCTCCCTGGGCACAACACTTGATACATCTGCTGAGCCACAGAAGGAAGACTCACCTCCATTGATACATCTTTTGTCTGTGTGGTCCCTGCTTTGCCCTCACTGTATTATACTGCAGCCCTAGGAGGAGCTCTGGTTAATCATAGAGGTGGGGTTTGTCATGGACCCCTAACACAAGAGTTGGAGCCTATGGTGCTCATAAAAGACTGGTTATTTGGACCACTCCTACAGTAAAGACCCTGCCCGTGCAGTGCCAACCCCTACAACCTCATCACATCACATCACATCACATCACATCACATCACATCACATCACATCACATCACATCACATCACATCACATCACATCACATCACACGTGATGGAAGCATAACCAGATCAGGCCAGATTAACCCTCCCTCCGAGTCTTCCGACCACCGGTGTGCTCCAAAGGCTGGGATTCTGGGTAAGAGTTTTGCTTATTAATAAGAGATTCACTACTTGACAAACAACAAAATGAAAACTACTAGTGAAACATAGTGACTTCATGTTACAGTTGATAATGTGCACTCCCAGAGAAGCCCTGGCTGGGGCCTATGGCAGTGCTCAGCGAATACTTGGCCCCCGGCTTCTCCACCCAAGTGAGTGTCTAGTTACTCTGTGGATTAGGTTAATCCCAAAGAGGAATGGGAAGGCTGCTCTGTTTTTGAGCAGGCAAGTTTGTAAACACTGTACTTAAAAATATTTAGATTCTGAGGGTGTCCAAACTCATAGATCCACTCAAGATTCGGTTGCCCAAGTCAGACAATCAGAAGACAACAGATGGCAACCCGACAAAGCCTTCTATGTTGTTGTTGTTTTTTGAGACAGGGTTTCTCCGTGTACCTTTGGAGTCTGTCCTGGAACTCGCTTTGTAGACCAGGCTGTCCTCGAACTCACAGAGATCCGCTTGCCTCTGTCTCTTGGGGGCTGGGATTAAAGGTGTGCGCTACCACTGCCCGGAAGGCTCATATATCTTAGTCGTGAGGGAGTGGCACTATTTGAGAAGGATTAGGAGCTGTGTCCTTGCTGGAGCAGATGTGGTCTCCTTGGAGGAAATGTGTCAATGGGGGTGGCCTTTGAGGTTTCTAAAGCCCATGCCAGGCCTAGTTAGTGCCTCTCTGGGCCTATGGAGCAGGGTGTAGCTCTCAGCTACTGCTCCAAAACCATGCCTGTCTGCTGCCATGCTCCTTGCATCACGATAATGAACTGAGCCTCTGAAACTGTAAGCAAGTCTCAAATTAAATGCTTTTTGAAAGTGTTGCCTTGGTCACGGTGTCTCTTCACAGCAACAGTGACTATAACATTACCCTTTAATATTTTTACTTTGTAATATTTTTAATGTTGATGCGTTTTTATTATTTATTATTATTCATATTATCAGTGAATTTTGTTTATATAAATATATACATATATATGTAGGCATATATAGCTAGACAATATTTTCCCCCTTTGGTTTCTCTTTAGTCAAAAGTTTCCTTTTTTTTAAAACCTCCCTCTACATTAATAACATTTTGATTTTACATTACTAGTTTTAAAGAAATATTCTTATGGTTTCATATTTTTATTCCTCCTCTTATATACAACTAATTTTATCTTTTAAATTTTTCATTATTGGGAAACCCTTTTTTTGTTCTTTTTTCCTTCTTTTAAAAATCCACTACTCTTTTCCATTCTCATCTATGACACTGTTTTCTGTTCCTCTTCATTTTCCTTTTATTTCACCTGCTTCCCCTCTATGTATTCTCCTTTCCTGCCTCCTCTATCTCACTAACCTTCACAGTACACGCTGCACTTTTACCCGTTCTGTTTTACAGGCATTGGCATTAATGGGCTGTAAGGGACTTTAAGTGAATTTCTGTCCTTTATGGTTTGTTGATGTTGGTGTTTTCTTCCTGCTTGGCAATATGTGGTGTTGAACCTTCAAGAGCAGGCTGCTAAACTGAAAGATCCTCAGATACAACCAGAAGATATACCCAAACCAAGAGATATACAAATCACAACACATAAACATAAGAAACGTGAAAGATCAAGACAATATGACTCAAAAGATCATAGTTCACCAACTACTGAATTCAAAGATACAGAAATAGGTAAGATTCCAGATAAAGATTCCAAAAGGTTACTGTAAAAAGATGTTTGAAATGAAAGGGGTAAACACTGCCTATAACTCCAGTTCTAGGAGATCTGACACCTTCTGATCTCCAGAGGCAGCAGGCTTGCATGTAGTACATTTGAATGCATTCAGGCAAAACAGTTATACATGTAAAAAAAACAATCTTAAATACAAATAGTTATGAATTATGCATACCTGGGGAACCCCCAGCTGGCCAGGCTGGGATATCCCATGAGTGAAGGAAAACTTGCTGGCATGCTGGGCAGATACATAGCATGCAGGCATGGTGATAGCGGCCAGTAATTCACAACTCATATGCTGCATCCACATGGAGAGTTTATTATAATAGAGAGATGAAGGGAAAGATAGGAAAGGGGGAGAAAGAGAGGAGAGAGAAAGAGAGGCAGAGAGAGAGAGGGGGATGGGGGCCAAGGGGTGCCCTTTTCTTTGTGGAGGAAAAGATGGGAGAGAGAGAGAGAGAGGAAGGGGCAGAGTTCTTCCTTAAAAAGAGGCTTTTATGTCAGGATGCAGGGTGACACCAAGGGGTGGGATTTCAAGGGGGCAGATCAGAATATTAACAAATATAAGTTACAAGAAAAAAAGACAATGATGATTAATTTAATCTAGGTTGTGAAAAGACAACATAGAGGAAAATGTAATGAAAATAGCTGAGAAAACCTGTGATGTAGTGAAAATGTCAGTAGTAACAAGGAAGGAAAATTCTTCAAGGAAACAGATTTTGGGAAGAAAACAGGAATGTTGGAAACTAAAAACTCAATGAATTATTATAAAAACAAACAAACAAAAACCCCTCAGGTCAGCTTCAGCAACAGATAATCAAGCAGAAAGAATACAGGGATGAACACAAGGTTAACAAAACTATTCAAACGTTAACATAGAAAGAAAGAAAGCGTAATAAACACGACCACAACATCTAAGAATCTGAAATGTGACTAAAAAGACCACAACTAAGAATGCAGCAGACAGAACACTGAGAAAAGCACTAAAGGCATAGAGAATCTATTCAATTAAATAATAGATGGGATTTTTACCAAATCAAAAGAAACAGACATTTAAACATAAGAGGCATTTAGAACACTACAAACACATGACTAGAGAAGAAACTTTCTTGATGTATTACAAAAATCAAGAAACAATAATAAAGGCTATAAAATAGCCAACTCACACAGGTAAACCCATCAGAATTTTTCATCAGCAACTGTAAAGTAAGAAAAGCATGAAATGATATGATATATTCCAAGCCCTGAAAATAACTGCCACCTAAGATGGCTATGTCCAGCAAAGCTGTCTTTTAAAACTGAGAAATAAAGACAATCATCTTATAATGCGATCTGTTACCAAGCCAGCACTGCAGAAGACACTGAAAGGAATACTATACACAGAGGGTAGAAAGAGACGATCTCAATCACAGAAGCGCAGGAAAGAACACATTTCTTATATTTTTGGTAGTAAGCCTAGCCTTTAATGGCTGAGCCATCTCTCCAGCCCAAGAACACATTTCTTAAGTTAAACAGACCTGGAGCTAGAAACTAATCTGTCACATCTAACACAGTAAAGTGCAAACCTCTAACACATACAGGAAAGAAAATAACAAACAGTAATCCAACCAACAGGAAAACCAGCCAACAAAATCATAGCGACTAGGAAACATCTTTCAAATATCTTAAATGTAGATGGTTTCAACTTACCAATTAAAAAACATACACTGGTTAAATGGATTAAGAAAGATACATCAGACCAGCTTTGGTCTTAAGAAGCACACCTCACTGGTAAAGACACAAACAGAGTCAAAAGATGGAAAACAATCCTTCAAATGTAAACCTAAAACAAGCTGGGACAGTTATTCTATTAATGTAGACTTCAAAGCAAAATTAGCCAGAAGAGATAACAAAGGCCATTTACATATTAGTAAAAGGAACAATTAATAAAGTAGATATAACAGTTGTAAAACCCTCAGGGCTTGAGCTCAATGGTTAAGAGCGAGCTTTTGCAGAGGACCCAGGTTTAGTTCTTGGCTCCTCCATGGAAGCTCACAACGATCTGTAACTCCAGGGGAACTGATGCTCTCTTCTGTCCTAAACAGGCACCAGGCACCTATATGGTATACATAGATACATACAGGCAAAACAGTCATGTACATAAAATAGAGTGATCTTTTCAGTAAAATCAGGAAGATCTCAAATCCAAGAACTGAGGAAAAAGTGATAAATCCCCAAATCAGCAGAAGGCAAAAAATAATAAAAATTAGGTATTAAATAGAGGTTGAAGGAAAAATACACAGAACCAATCAGTTGGTTCTTTGAAAAAAAAAAAAAAAGAAAAGAAAAGATTAGCTAAGCCCTAGCCAAACTAAAAGAAATTGACCTCACAAATTACTAAGATCAGAGCTGAAAAGGGAGGTTACAATAGGTCCCGGTGAGATCCAGAGGACTGTGAGTGAATTATCTGAAAATCTGTATTACACAAAACTGAAAAATCTAGACGGAACCAAAAATTCTTCGACACGTACAGTCTATGAAAATGAAGCTAAAAGCATATATACAACAGAGACAGATCAATAACAATCAATGACAGACAGAGCAAGAAAAGCTCCCAACACAGAAAAGCCCAGGACGGACACTTCACTGCTGAATGCGACCAAACCTGAAGAAGAAATGAAAACCTTTTCACTGCTTCGTAAAATAAAAGAGAAAGGGGCCCGAACTCATTCTGCGATGCACACGAATGCCACTGGGCACAATAACAAAAACTAAAGACCAGTTTCTTCGGTGACTAGAAACGTTAAATATTCTCAATAAAATTCTTACAAACCAAATTTTAGAGCACATTATGAAATATCACACATCATGACCGAGATGATTTCATTCCAGGGATGCCAATTTAGTTCAACACAGACAAACCAGTAACTGTAATACAGGGCGGAAATCGATCTAAAGACAGAAATTACAGCGATAGTCTCAACTGATGCAGTGCAATTAATTCCCTTCAAAACTACAATGACAGGCTTCAGAGAACTAGTAACAACAACAAACAAAAAATTCAAAACATCATGAAATTTACATGGAAGAAAACAACAAAACAAAACCCAACTAGCCAAAGCAATTCTTAACAGAAAAAGCAATGCTGGCGCTATCACGATCCCTGATTTCAAACTATATTATGGAGTCATATTAACAAGGACAGCATGGTATTGGCACCCGCAGAATAGAACAGGACAGAACAGAAGAGAACAGAACAGAAAAAAGAACAGGACAGAACAGAGCAGAACAGAATAGTGGACCCAGGAAAAAAAAAACCCACATAGCTCCAGCCATCTAATTTTTGAGAAAGCTATCAAAAACATACATGTAAAACTGTATATCCACATGGAGAAGAATGAAACTGGATCCATATGTCTCTATACAAATTCAACTGGAACTGGATCTGAAATCTCAATGTAAGATCTGAAGCTCTGAAAGTCCTTGAGGGAGACAAGTAAAACACTCTAAAATACGGACATAGGCAATCATTTTTGAAAAGGACTTCACAGACACAGGAAACAGCAAATAGGATTACATAAAAAGTATCTGCACAGCAAAGGAAATAATCAGCCTGAAGAGGCAGGCTCTAGTACTTTTGCCAAGTATGCCTCATACACAAAGAACTGAAGAAATTAAATTTTAAGTCTAGTTAATAAATAGGGTAATAAATTGAATGGACAGCTGTCAAAAATGACAACAAATGCTGGTGAGTAGTCAGGAAAGAAGAACCCTTACTCACTGCTGCTCTCGCTATAAACTGGTGCCAGCTACTGTGAAAATTTGAAAACACTAAATACAACACAACCATATGATCCACCTATAGTGCTCCTAACTAAAAACCCAAAGGACTCTCAGTCTACAGATCACAGAGACATTTGTGCATTCATGTTTACCTCTGCATTATTCATGAGTCAAGAGTTGGAGCTATTCCTGTAGCATTCAATAGATGAATGGATAGAGAATGTGGTAGACGCACACAAAAAGAATTTAAAGGAAAATGGATAGAATTGGAAACCATTATATTAAGCAAAGTAAAACTAATTCAAAATCACAATTACCATATTTCTCTTGTACACGGATCCCACAGTTAAGATTTTATCTCCCCTTCTCTCCCTCTCTCTCTGTGTCTATGTTATGATGTGGGAATAAGAGACTTTTGAAGCTAAAGGATTGCTATTAATTTTGGTTTTCTTTCTTTCCCCTTGTAGTCTTCTCGTTTAGTCAAGAGTAAAATAAAATAACTTTCTGTCTCAGTTAATTTCTTGTCAACTTGACACAAGCTAGAGTCATCTGGAAAGAGGAAGCTCGACTAAGCAGCGACTTTGTGGGGCATTTTCATGACTAATGATTGATGTGGGATAGTACCACTCCTGGGGGGGTGGTCCTGGTGCTTAAGAAAGCAGCTGAGCAGTGTTTCTGCAGGGCCTCTCCATCAGTCTCTGCCTCTCCAGGTTCCTGTTCTGCCTTCTCTTCCTGATGGACTACAATCATAAACTGAAAAATGCCTTCCTTTATGATTTTAGTCAGGAGCTTACCAAAGCAACAGAAACCTATCGGAACACAAACAGAAAATAACCTACCTTGGATCCATGCAAATACTGGGGTTGTGCATTAGGCTGTTTGTCTCTTTGAAATTCCTGAGAAAATGGCAATACTGTCCGAACAAACCTAAACAAGAAGAACACAAGAGAAAATAAAGAAAATCAAATTTAATTTAGCTTCAAAAGTCTCTTACTCTATATCTTAAATCTTTTTCCCAGTTAAATGATAATATCAAATAGGAAAATCCTAGTAAATTAAACCCACAGAATAAAATTACACACACACTCTCTCTCTCTCTCTCTCTCTCTCTCTCTCTCTCTCTCTCTCTCTCTCTCTCTCTCTCTCTCTCTCTCTAAAATACCACAGATAAATAATAGTAAATCCAAGCTCATGAGCCAGAACAGGAACATCCTCCTACTATAAACACAGTCTCCTGGCCTGTGGAGATTCTGGCCTACTAGCATCTTGAGTCTAATGCAATCTTTAATAACTGGTAATGAGCACATCCTTGGCTTTGCTGCATCCCAGAAATGGGATGAAGACAGTAGTCTACAACATGAGCTGCGACATGCCAGGTACTTAGAGCACTAGTACTAGTTCTGGGCTAAGAAGCCAACTATAACATTTTTTACACAACTCAGTCAAGAGTCTGCATCTTGATGATGTATCTAATCTATTTAAAACTAGATTAAATTTCAAGCAGAAACTTTCAAATTAAAGTTGAAACGTGGGGCTGGAGAGATAGCTCAGCAGTTAAGAGCATTGGCTTCTCTTACAGAAAGTTGGGCTCAGTTCCCAGAACCATATGGTGATTTACAATTGTCTGTAATTTCGGTTCCAAGGGACCCAATGCCTGCTTCTGATCTTACATGAATGAACTAGGCACACATGTGGCCCCAACACATACATACATACAGGCAAATCCTCAAACACATAAAAAAATATATACACATAGGTTTGCTAATTAAGTCTATGAACTTGGTGAACTCACATTATACCATAGTAAATTAAAAAGGAAGTACTGTTCCATACTTAGCACATAAAGCATGTGCACCAGAGAGGCCAGGAACCTACAAGGCCAAGTGTCTCACAGGCAGAATGCAGTTGGGGGCCAGATTCTCACCTACTGCTGTCAGACCCTAGTAAACTGTGGGCTGCAAAATCTTCTCAATTAGTATTCAGGAGAAAAATACTCTTTAATTTATTTATTTTTATTTTTTGATTTTTCAAAGCAGGGTTACTCTGTGTATCCCTGGCTGTCCTCAAACTCACAGAGATCCACCTGCCTCTACCTCCTGAGTGTTAGGATTAAAGGTGTGTACCACCACAGCCCGGCAGAAAAATACTTTTTGTGTGAATCTTCCAAAAGGATGGTGTATTACTGTGCTGATGCATGTTGGTATCAGAAAAGTCCCACATACTCTCAGGCATTTGAACACTTGGTCCCCAGTCAATGGCACTTTTAGGATAGGTTTAAGGGAGTGGCCAGGCTTGAGGAAGTACGTTACTGGGGGTGGGTGGGGCTTTGATGTTTCAAAGTCTCTCACAATCACCAGTGTGCTCTAGTTCACTTTTCAAGATGTGAGTCCTGAGCTTGCTGTTCCAGCTGCCATATCTGCCTGCTGCATGCTTTCCCACTATGAAGGTGATGGGCTCTCAACCCTCTGCAACTCCAAGCCCAGAGAAAACCTTTTTTCTAAGCTGCCTTGGTCATGGTGCTCGATCACAGTAAGAGAAGAGTCACTGATGCAGCTGGCGTACACAATACTCAACTTGCCGGTATCTCTGGATGTTCACTTGCCTTCAGCTGCCTCTGTATTTGTTTCTATGGGCACATGTGTGGATATAGGGAGCACAGGCATGCACCAGAGGCCATACATTTGTTCTAGGAAGACCATTCTATCAGGATGCTGCTCAGAAGAGTGCAGGGTTGTTCACACTGCAGGGATAGATCCCACCTAGAGAACTGTCCCCTACCCATCAACCTCCATCTATCTGTACTGGAGCCCGGGCAGGAGAGGGCAGAAGACAGACCGATCTAAGCCCCAGTCACGGAAGGAGGACAAGCCATCAACATAAGATGCACGTCGTTCGTTCGTTACAAAAGGTTTTTCTCCTGTGTCTACTTACATTCAGGCGTGCTTTCCCAAAAAAATAAGAGGCTGGTCAGAGTTCTAGAGCAGGCCCTAACTGATCTCGTCTAGTGTGAAGATCAGCCATAAACATGGGATGGACCAGAGGGTAGAAGTGCTTACTGCCATGCCTGATCCACAGGACCAACATGGTGGGGGGGAGAACACACTCAGGGAAATTGTTCTCTGACCTCCTGAATCATGTCAGGGCACACATGTGCTTAAACATACACCCCAGATAAATACATGAATGTATATAGACAGTCAAAAATTAAAATGTTCAAAGTAATGTCACTAATATATGTAATTAGTAAAACATTAAATATGACACATAACACATGTATCTATTTTTCTTTTCTCTTTTTCTTTTTTTTTTTATTTTTTTTATCAAGACAGGGTTTCTCTGTGTAACAGTCCTGGCTGATTTGGAATTTGCTTTGTAGACCATGCTGGCTTCTAACTCACAGAGATCTGCCTGCCTTTGTCTCTGGAATGCTGGGATTAAAGGTGTGTGCCACCACTGCCCCATTTATTCTATAATTCTAATATATAGTATGCATACAGTTCTCACTAAAGTTGGAAATTTGGGGCTATTAACTCAAATATTCTTTCCATTCCAACCATAACCTCTTATGTATTACAACTATAAAAACATGTGACATCATGCCACAGATTACCGAGTCTATTCTCATTTTGACCATCAATTTTTTTCCTCTCCTAGCTTTGGTTCAGATATTTCCCACTGTAATAATTTTAAATTCACCGGCTTTCTGCAAAACAGAATATAACATTCAGCTATGCAAATGGAGTTTTCACTTCTGATACTGTATTTACAGTTGTACTACATTTCATTCTCTTATATAAAACTATCACCTCTATTATGTTTGGCCTTCTTTAAATCTCTGCAAATACCTCCAATGATTAACACTCTTGTCTTCTGACCACTTGTGTTTTATGAACTGACTTTACCCTTCATTGTAGGTCACATTTTTCTGATACTGGACATACCTAATTCCAGAATGAATGCTGGACACCGTGATATCTTCTTAATGGCTTTTGTTATCTTTTAGCGTGTTGATTTTTGAGAGGGCAGCAAGCTGCTATGCTATGTGCATGTCAGGCAGACTCATAATGATTTGTTTATGGTGTTTCTATGGGAAAGCAAAGCAGGCAGTAGTTCCTAAGACGTCTACTGATTCTATGTAGTCTCTGGGTGCTCAGTAAGTGTCTACACTCTTGCTGACAAGGACAGCAGATGATCCATAATCCTGCAAGCTCCATGAATTGCTCAGACTATAGCTCCCAACACCATGGAGCCATGTTGGTTCCCAGAGCTCTTCCTTTGTGAAAGTGTCACCTCTTCTATATTTGGCTCTACAAATTTCAGCTGTCTGCTCTGCTCCAAGTTCTACTCTGTTTCCTCCTGCAAGCAGGATTCCTAAGCTCTACTCTGACTGACCCTCTCTATAATGTGCTTCCAGACAGAAAGCTAGGACCACCAGGAGACACATCTCATGTTTCCTTTACAAAGAGGAAATGATTAGTAGTAGAAAATTAGGTGGCCTGTGTGGTTTGTCCAGTTGTCCTCTTATTAAAGGAAAGGAATGAATATAGACCCTGTCACTCCATCATGCAGAATAACTTTAACACAGTATTGCCTATGTACTTTCATCTAAAGACAAAATACTGAAAACAAATGCTGAACTGCAGTGGGAAGGTTTGTGTTTCACAGCAGTCAGAACCAGCAATCCTTAAAGTACTCTGTGTTTTGTGTACTGGACAAGCAGACATAATGGAAGAAGGGTTTGTCTCCATGTTTAAGGAAGTTCAAACAATCCAGAATGAAGATTCAAATGAACATTGTGGTACTGAATTGGAACTAAGGATGTCAGAATGTACTCAGTTTTAATATACAGATAACTGTATAGAAATAAAATACAAGCATACATGAATACTATGAGTTAAAATGTGGCCATCTAAAAGATATTTTCAAATTCCTTCTCCATAGCAAGGAAGGCAGAAATCTGGTCATTACAGATGGACTTGGTGGTAAGATCAGTGTGAGGCCCCTGACCCATCTAGCTATTGTCCGTACAAGAAGAATATAAGGGTCAGGGAAAGAGATTCAGAACAACAACATCAAGTCATTACACATGCAAAGCCTGGAATGATACAAGCCATGGAGGACCAGTAACTGACAGCCGCTACGACAAGCTAGCAAGAAGCAAGCAGGGATTCCACCCAGTGTGGCTTGCGGACACATGGATTTGGACTACTTAGCAGCAGCCACAGAAACCTAAAACAGGGAGCATACGAGTACTCCCTACTGTGACCACTCAAAGGGTCTAGAAAACAGTGACATCCTAGTGTCAGTGAGCACCCCTAATACACAGACACCCCATCCTGTGGTACAGAAGGTAAAGTGGTACTTATGAAACAGTAGGAACACAAAAGCACACAGACACCATTGTAAAGGGTGCTCACTGCCTAAAGCTGATTATAAAACTCAACTGAAGATAATAACTCTAAGATGGAATCCCTGATTATACTTACAACCATCAACGGAGAAAAGAATGTTAACACACAGAATGCCAATGAATATTTGCAGAGGGATTAGAAACTTACTGGCCTCCAACCACCCAGGGACAACTGAGATTAAGTTAGGCATTTGTCACAGACACTGAAACTAGTGGGTCAGATCCCAACAAGGCCTGACTTATTGATGTCCAAGTTACTTACAAAATTAAAACAGAAAAAGTGGTAACTGGGCAGTGAAGAAAGTTGGGAGCGACTACCTTAATCAGTCACAGAAGTCAACTGGACCAACAGTGGGACTTACTATCTTATGGGCATACCCTGCTGCTGGGAGTCTTCTGGCAAAGAGACCACACTGGTCCTAAGGAAATTCCACTCTGCTGTCCAGTGTGGACCTTATGGTACTGCTGTTATCAACTACTCTACCGCCAAACTGGCTACTTCATTCTCATTGACACAACACAAGATGAAGTGGGAAGGAAGGCACCTAACTGACCCACACTCTCACAGCCCACAACATTCAGATGCAAACACAAGAAGCACAACCACCTGCCACATTCTGACACTAGGGAGACTTAGAAGTAGAGAGTACAGTCCCAGCAGCCATTTCTAATGGATAACAATGAGACTGTGTCTACAGTCACAATGAACTGCTGGTAGAACCCTGGCTCTCCTGCCTCAGGCTCCAGCCTTTGACCAGTCATTCTATTTCCATAGGCAAAGTCATGACTATCTGCCTAAGTGCTGGTCCAAGGCTGTAAATAGAAGAAACAGACAGGGTCTGAGAGTCCAGAACATGAGAAATCACAGAGGAAAGAGGAGGCAGAGAGTGAAAGGGGAAGTCTATGGAAGTCAGTGCCTGTGATCAGCCATTGTAGAGGCATCTGGACAGGGCTATGCACACATGTCTGTGAGGCTAATGACTTACTTACCGGTTGGTGGAGCCATTATAGCAGTAGTTGGGCAAGAAGTCGTAGTTCAGCTCCCAGAAAACATGGAGGGTAATTCTTCCATAAGGTGCAGACACATTGTGGTTGGCTTCCCGGAACATGGCATCAAAGCTGTCTAGTGTAAGGTACTTGCTCATCAGCTTGTGTGTCATACGATTGATTTCTAAGAGGCCATCTAGCTCCTACAGGACCACAGAAACAGGGGTGTGAGAAGACAGATAGGCCACACAGGAAGGAGACATTTACCTGCAGTCTGCAATCCCCACCTGGGAGGTCTAAGATATGGGGAGATACAGACAGGGAAAGATTGCACTGAGGTGGCAACCAAGATGTGAGCCAAAACCACATGAAATAGGGCTTTGGTTAGGTTACCAGAATCTGTTCCTCAACTTGAGCTCTGCCCCTTCTACAGTTATACCCATGTGCCCTGGTCTTTCCTCTTCTATGGTCACTTCAACTGTATTCACTACAACCCTCAAGGCACCACCTCCCTTGGTCAAAAGGCAATTTGGACAAATCACTACCTAACACTACTAACTGTCAATGTACCATCTAAGCCCGAAGCCCTGTCTCTACCACCTGCACACAATCCAGCCGGTACTAGCCACTTGGGGCCAGTTTTCCCAAGTAATATACTCTGTATAGATACTCCTTGACTGACAATGGAGATGCATCCTGATAAAGCAATTGCAAGCAGAAATACCAGGAGGTGATGAGTGAATTTACAATACCTAACCTTTTGAACATTATCATTGCTTAGGCCAATGTACCTTCCATATGCCAAAACACTTACATTAGCCTAGAGTTGGACAAAATCATCGAATACAACGTTTTATAATAAAATATATACAAACACTTCCTTTTAATCTATTCAGGAGTTAATAGATTTTTATCCTGGTCCTCAGTAGGTATGATTTATTCAAGACCAGGATTATTTTCTCTTTTACGTTAATGTGAATTAAAAATACTAAGAGTAGGTATTAAAATAACCCTTGACATAGTCAAAGATCAATTAGTTCCCATCTTTTGTTATCTATACAAGAATTGACCTCAACAGAGAGGAAAACAAGTCGGTTCTAGTACTTACGACTACTGATGTCAAATCTTCACTTTCAAATCGCCCAATTGCCAGTTCTAGAGATTTGTACATGGCTGCTGAAACACGCTGCGTAATCAGACGATTGAGATCGATGGATCTCCCGAGCAGCTAGAGGAAGAGAGACGGTGAGAGATATCAAGGTAAAGAATAAACTCAGCCTGGTGGGATGGGTCAGTGGTAAAGGCACCTATGGCCATGCCTGACATCTTGTTCAACCCCGGGGACCCAAATAATAGAAAGAAGTAAGAGACTCATGCAAATTGTCCTCTGACCTCCACACACACACCATGATGCCCTCTCCAAATACAAAGAAAGAAATATAAGCAAAAGAAAGAAAACACAAAGATCTCATAAACAACAAAAAACGAACAAGCAGCAACATAAAACACCCAAGACAAGATATTAAAAAAATTGTGTGTGTGTGTGCGCGCGCGCGCGCGCGCGCGCATGGGCACATGTGTATGCTCACAAGCATACACATAAGCAATACTGAAGATGGGACCCAATTAGATGCCAGGCAAGGACTCTACCATTGAACTAGATCCCCAAGCCAAGTGATATCAGGACTACTATTGTAATATGAAGTCTGCCATGGAGTACGACATTATTTAGTGCACTACTATTTATTGCTTTTAAAAATACAACAAAACCAGCCAGGCATGGTGGCATGCATCTTCAATCCCAGCACTCGGGAGGCAGAGGCAGGTGGATCTCTCTGCGTTTTATGTCAGACTAGTCTTCAATGTGAGTTCCAGTACAGACAGGATTGTTACACACAAAGAAACCCTGTCTCTAAAAACCACACACACACACACACACACACACACACACACACACACACACACACACACACTCCAAACAAACAAAAAAACCAAACCAAACAAAGAAACTCAACCAAGTTTTTTTTTTTTAAGATAGGATTTTTATGTAGCCTTGGCTACATGATTTGAACTTTGCTCACAGTCACCTGCCCCCATGATCTGCTCTTAGCCTCTTTCATGGTGGTTCCTGTTTTGCTTTCCTGTCATTCATATACACATACATGAAATGTAGATTCTGTATATGGGAGAAACATGCAATGCTCATCTTTTTGAGTGTGCCTTATTTAGCTTATACGATGATTTTCACTTCTATCCATTTCTCTGTAAATGACAGGATTTCATTCTTAGTCTCAGCTCAATAATTCTTATTATATATGATATTTTATACAATATTTTATCCATCCTTCAGTTGATAGGCTGATTCTCTATCTTGGCTATTTGACCAGTGCCGCAATAAACACAGACGTACAAGTATCTCTGTGGCATGCTCACTTAAGATTCCTAGCTTTATCTTTCTTCATTTAAAGGTCTGGATTTGGAGCTCTTGGAGCAACTCTTCCAGACTGGGCCTATTTCCTAGAAGCCAGTCAGAGTTCAGAGAGCTGCAATTTCACCCCTGTAGGTAAGGCTGTTCAATATACATGGCGTAAGTATAAACCTAAATTCTCAGGCTAAGGTGAGAAAGTTATTTAAGCCCAGTAGTGTTCAGACTAGCCTGGGCACATAAGAAGCCTGCTTTTGAGCTGTTTGTCAGGGTTGTCCAAGCAACTCCCAAAACATCATAAGCAAATTACTATTGCCTTTATTCCCCCCAGAGGTAGAAGGTAAGTCCCTATGGCTGAAGACACCTTGCACTTCAGACACAAGGCCCAGAGGACCTGAGATGGATTTGACCTGAAATCCTCCTCTCTAAGAACTAATTTTCATGCTACCAGAAGATTCCATGCAAATTTCCAAAGGAGGGAAGCAACTAACAGTCGTTATAACCTACCTTTAATACCTAAGAGCCACAACAACCAAAACCATGGCACAATAACCTATGGGTGCAGCAGTAGTACACACACCGTGGTGGTAACCAAGAGTTCTCCCATGCCTGGTACTAGACACCTGGCCAACTACCCAGGGCTAGTGAAGTCATGGATCTTGGAGAAACTAGAACTGCTACTTTCCTAAACTAGCATAACTTCTAACTAAATTCTTAATATTTATCCTTATGCCCACAGCTAAATGGAGTTCTTATCCCTTATCCCAAAAACCTCTCTTTGCAACAGACAGAGACCGTTACAGAAAAACAGAACCAGTCAGAACCTAGTTGTGGAGCCTAGTCCCAACTGATACGTCTCTAACGCAATTCCTGTAACCAAGGACCAGGGATCAGTGTGGTCATAATGACTGTAAGAGCCAGAGGAATTGGGAGTTTGCTGTGAGATTGTGTCTTCTACAAATGTCAGAGAAGATATGCCCATGAGGTCTTGCCAATACAGCTGCCTAAATGGGACCTGAACAAGGATGGTACCAACAGACAAGCTAACATGGATGGGGGGAATGCTCATGAGGCTTGAGCCCTAGACAACTGAGGAATGCTGAGAATGGAAGAAACAGTCGTCCCAGGGAAGAGCATACAAATTGGTTATCCAGTATCAAGTGGGCAGTTCTGAAAATATGCACATGAGTAACATACGGAAACTGAGGAGTTTGAACTTGTGTATTTAGAAGTGTGTGTGTGTGTGTGTGTGTGTGTGTGTGTGTGAAAAAATGACAAGAAAAAGAGGAAATGAATTTGAAAGAGAGCAAGGGGAAGGGGGTATTTGAGAGAGGCTTTGGAAAGAGGAAAGGGAAGGGGGAATTGATGCAATTATATTATAATCTGTGGTACTCTGGCTGATAATGGTCCCCATGGGTTCATGCGCTTGAATACTTAGTCCCTGGAGGAACTGTTTGGAAAGGATTGGGTATGGCTGTATTAGAAGAAGTGTGTTACTGGGGGAGGACTCTGAGGTTTCCAAAGACTTGTGCCATTCTCTCTCTGCCTTGTGGTTGTGTCTCCAGATGTGGGCTCTCAGCTCTTACTCCAGTATCATGCCCGCCACTTTGTCCCCCACCCTGATGGTCATAAGCTCTAACCCTATGAAGCCATAAGCCCTGAATAAATGCTGTCTTCTCTAGGTTGCCTTGGTGTCTTCTTATAGCAACAGGAAAGCAATTAAGACATAATCTCAACAACAACAAAAAGACTAGAAAGACTGGCCTGGGCGGCACAGTGAGACCCTGGGGGGCGGGGTAGAGAAGGAGAAACAGAACACCGTAACGCTTCATTGGGGCAGTCATATGCCATGCCACCTACAGAAGTCTAGTAAGCTCTGGAAGAAGCCCGTCGTTTCCAAGACACACTTGAGGAGAGTCATCGGCTCACCTGCACGTGCCTCTGCTTCAGCAGCGTCTCGTAGCGGTTCGACGGGGGCAGGTGGATCGTGGCTCCCTGATTTTTGCATTCTGATCGTAACCGTTTGTCAAGAAGCAAACTGGTGCAGGAGACAGGATATTTGTCACATATTGAATTTTAACAGAACTATTCCATCAAATCAAGATTCTGCGTGAGAATTGCAAATCGCACACTTACCTTCCTGCCATAACCTTGTAATACGCAAATATCTGGTCTGCTAGTTTGTAAACAAATTGGTCAAAACATAGATTCACCTGGCAAAAAGGAAACCATGTTAGACCTCCACTCCTGAAATCAAGAGCAATTAATAACTCAAAAACAAATGTTTCTGGTTTCTTCTTTGCTTATTTTGTTGTTGTTTCAAGCAAGGGTCGATTCATTATGTAGCTTAAACTAACTCAGAACTCAAGATCCTCAAAGCTCAGTTTCCTGGATCCTGGGATTATAAGCAACATGTGCCACTATATCTAGCTCCAAATCCTTGCTTCAGCACAAGCTGAGGCTCTTATTAGAAAAGAAAAAGTAGCAATGACCTTGTTCTCCAACAAGGCACATAAAGTGTGCCAGGCGTGACCACCATGCCAGTATAAAAAGTTGGATTAGAACACTATTGAGAAAAATCAGGCATGGTTAGCACATTTCTGTCATAGCACCTACAAAGCTGAAGGAAGAGGATCAGAAGTTCAAGGTGGAGGTGAGCATATTCAAAGTACAAGACATACTTGAGAAAACTACCCTTGTGAAACCCAGCACAACATGCAGTGAATATGCCAATAAAACTGATTATAAAAGAAGGGGAGGAGGAAGAGGTGAAGGAGGACCAGGAGGAGGAACAACCAGGCAAGTGGTACCAAACACCTTTAATCACAGCACTCAGGAAGCAGAGGCAGGCAGATCTCTGAGTTTGAGGCCAGCCTGGTCTACAGAGTTCCAGGAAGAATAAAAATGCTCACTGCTAGCCTAGGCTACATAGGGATCTTGAGCAGTGTAAGTTATGGAAGACCATAACTTACAAATAACAACCAACAAATAACAAACAAGAAGACTCTTACTGAGGGAGCATAACACTGCATCCTCTCAAATCCAAAGGAAAATGGACCATCTGCCCAAGGGGAGGTAATGTACACCACGCCTAAGTCACTTGTGCTTTTCAGGAGCCACTGTCTGAGAGGATGTCCCATGTTCTTTCTGAAGCAAAATAGGTGCACTTGGCATTAGGCTGTCAAAGAAACACCCTGGAACCTATAGTCTCACTTAAAGATGGGGTTAGCATCATTCAGAACCATAAAGAAAATGTGTTTTAAAAAAAAAGGACAAATATTATAGAATTGTATAACTATAGGATATATAAATTTATAGAGACAGAAAGATCAGATGTTATCTCAAGATGGAGAAGAAAGGAATATAGAGCAATGATTTTCTAAGTACAGAATCTCTGTTTTGTGTGATGGAAAAGTCCCACAAATGGATAGTAGTATCAGGACATAATATCATGAATCTAATAAATCAATACAATTGATGTAAAAAAGGAAAAGAAAATGTGTGCTCTCAGAGGCAGGGAGGCCCAGAACCTGCAGACAGGACCAAGAGTCTGTGTCTACGCATCCTGCATTGTCTGGGTGTCATGACATCATCCCTGAAGAAACACTGTGAGATGTTGTCTGTGAGGAGGTGGAGCTGCCCAGATACAGGAAATGATGTCCTAAGCTAAAGAATGAGAGACAGCCCCTCAGTTGTATGTGTGCGCTAACCTGACAATTCTACCTATGAGCATGTGTTCTGAAAAACCCACAGTTAGATATAATGAATTACTCATGTAATCCCAGTTCTCAGAAAGCTGAGGCAGGAAGATTGTCATGAGTCTGTGCTTAGCCTGGGCTACAGAGACAGGGTGTGTGTGTGTGTGTGTGTCAGGGTTGGGGGGAGTAAACTAGCCCAATATGAACAAAAGTGTGTGCACCAGAAAGTTCAAAGTACTATTTGATTACCTGTAAATTAAAAAAATCTAATAAAATTTTAAAGAAAAGGGGGGGTTTCAGTGAATTGAGCACCCCCAAACAGACAGATAGGGATGCAGAAATTGCTTACTGTTTGGTGGAAAAGCACACTATACCATTTTCTGATGTACATACAAAGGAAGGTGATGTCAGAAAGGCTCATACCAAAAAGTGAATTTCACTACTTAAAACATTCTGCATTTCAAGTTTCATTTTTTGAATACTCAGGGTGAAAAGTAAAACTGAAAAGGTATTGAATGAGAGGAGCTTCGGCTGCCGGTCCCTTACCTCTGCCTCGATTTCATCATAGAGAAACTGCTTGTTGAACCTGGTGAGTGCATAGTGTGCGCTGTCATTGTACAGATCCAGGGAGTAGAGGACATACCTGTAAAGGATGGACACCGGTCACTCCCAGCCTCCTAAGCCGAAGACCTGTGACCCCCACAGCTACCTACTCTTGGAAATTTAACTGTCACATGAAGAAACCAATTGCTTTCCTTTCCATGGTAAACAGTGTTCCTGTACGAAGCTGGATCCCATGGGATTACTACTACATTATCTCCAACCAGGTCAGAGAAAGCCAGACACCTTTTCCCATAGGAAGGATACACCAAGACTACCCTAAGGCCTCCATGACTTTATCTTCTTCACGGTGTGGTTTAAAGTGTTTTATTGATATCAGTATTCAGTATTTTTTTTTTTCTCAATTTTCATCCTTGATGAATGTTGGAAGTTATATGCAAGTAAGTGCAAAGGCGTCAGAGGTAAGCTCAGAGGATACTCACTCCATCATGGATGCCTCCTTGGTCTCTAGGATGTGGTCAGTCAGAATCCAGGGCATGGACATCTCAATGGGGAACTGGATCCTCCTGCCCATGGTCAGCTCCAGGAAGAACTCTCGGAACCACAGCTGTGAGAGGTCACAGCACTGCTGCAGGGTTTCTTGAAGGAGTCAAACGACAGCGGGTTATCTATCGCTCAGGAGCAGCCAATGACTTCGTGTCACACACGGGATATGTGGCTCCTCGGTGCTTCGCTCCCAGCCATGCAGCATGGATGCAAGCAGGAGGGGGTCACCAGACATTTCACATGAGAGACAAGACTAACATGGGCGTGGTGTAAGTACAGTGAGGACCCCACACCTTCTGAGTACCCAGGGTCGTCCTGCCATCAGGGACCTCAGGAACCCTTCCTGGCAGACCAGGGGACGGTGTCCTTTTGAAAAGGAGGAGTGAAAACAGGACCACAGGTTTAACATCCCTAATCTGAAAGCCAGAAATCCTGAATGCTCCAAGATCTCAGAATCCTTAGGTACAATGTGATGCTGTGAGTGAAACATTCCACATTCCCGTCTTACGCATTAGGATGAAATCCAAATGCAGACACACAAAGAATAGGATATAGAATTGCTGTGTTTAGTGACAGGGTCACACTCTGAGACGGTGTGACAATCAGAGTGTGCTCAGATGCTGACACAGTAAAATGGCTATAACATCAACAGGCAACATCTGCAGTTGACTGTGATGTGGTTATGCAACATACAGCTGCTTAATCTTCAGACTGTGTGCATGACGTATATAAAAATCAGAAACTGTATTTATACTTGGATCCCACTCCCCAAATCTCTTTCTCACAGTGTGTGTGTGTGTGTGTGTGTGTGTGTGTGTGTGTGTGTGTGTATACATATACCCCCTCCCTCCAAAAAAGACTCATAATCTGAAGCATTTCTGGTCCCAACCATTTCAGATGAAGGATACTTAACCTGTATTTCCCTTTATGCAGGACAAACACCAGTGTCTAGGATGTCACATTACATGCACGTTTGGGAGTGGTTTAAACCCATACAAAACTAGAAACAGATTTAAAACAATGCAGGTTGTTTTCTGTTCTCAGAGCTAACAGCAACAATATTACTATTTACTTCCCTGCCTGAAGCACCCAGGCAGGACACAGAAGCCTCCCGCTCTACGCAGACCCCATGAACAGCTTAATAAGGCCACGGGCAGACACAGAGGGTAGAAAGCACCCACCGGTGCCAGGTCAGGATGGCAGGGTGTCACCAAAATGGTGACTTGACTATCTCAGAGCACTTTTGCTACCTGGGCAGCGGGGGGCCAGAGGGGCCATTTCTTCTCTTATCAGTGTCTGGATCCTGATCCAGGTAAGAGGGTTACATTTCTCTGTTTTGTGATCCTGCTTCTGTGTTCACATGGCAGGGCCAGCCAAAGCCCTGGGGTCCCTGTCCTGCTAAAGGCCATGTCCTACAGAGGCCATGGCAGAGGCTAGGGATGGCAAGGGACCTGGGGGATCTCCAGGATGTCTGGCCACCACCACAAAGGTTAGGACGTGGCACCATGTGGGTGCATGAAGAGATGAGCGGGAGAATGGTCAGGTAGGCAGAAGCGTCCCAGGTGGTGTTAGCAGGGTTAGAGCATGCCAGGCCGGATTCTGGTCAGCACTGTCTCTTACCACTGAAATTTATCAAGTGGGTGTAGAAGAATGACTCTCGATGAAATTTTTCTATGTCCAATATGGTGGGCCCCTCAAGGCTACTTCTCAAGGTTTTCTTGGAACCACTTTTGTCTGCAATGAGGGACTCTAGCATAGTTCTCACCATGTAAAGCTGTATTATCCAAGGAGATATTTGTAGGGAAAAAAATATAAACGGTACATTAGTTACATGAGATGGGAAAATCTGCAGAAGAAGAACTGCTCCACTACACCTTGACTAAGTCCCATGCCCGCAATCAGCCTGCCACAGACAGGCTGTCCAGAGGGCCCGGGGTCTCCACATAGCCAAGATGCTGCTTCTTGTGTAGAGGAGCAGCTCACCTCCTTGCCATAAGCATCAACAAGAAAAACAAACGATGTCTTACCACCAAAGGTTAAAAGAGGTGGATAGGTGTACGACTGCCTCAGAAACGCGTTTACCACATGCAAGAGCCTTTCCATGCCCAGAGACTTGAGCTGCCGCAGCAGCTCGGCAGAGCTCAAGGACTCAGCCATAGTGCGCACCAGGTAGAGCTAGACACGGACAGACAGGGGAGGAGAAGCGGGAGAGAGCCGTTAGTCACATGATGCACGGGTCTGGGGGGGGGACACAGGGACAGGCGGATGGAATGGAAGAGCGGAGGGCAGCGCTGTGCCTCACACAGACCCCAAGAATGGCCAAGAGCCTTCCTCCTGATCCTCAAGAGGTTACACACAGACCCAGCCATGTGCTTTGCTGGTACCTTTCTAGAGGAGTGACAGAGATTATGAAGCCTCTAAGAGAAACGTGTAAGAAGGACAGGTTCCAAAGCAGAGGAGCATATAAAACGGAGTGTGAGCCAGTGACAAGCACCTCAAGGAAGGCCTACATACATTGGAAGAGAAAGCACCAACAGCAGCTTTAGACCATGACATAGGAGAGCAACATTTCATTTTTAGGAACACTCAATATATAGATTTAATGTGGAAATTACAATCATACATTTAAACACAGAGAGAGAAACATAGACGTGCTGCTGGCAGGTGCCTGCAATTCTACAAGGCCAAAACAGGGAGACTGCCTATGCGTCTGAGGCTAACCCTGAGATATGCAGCGAGCACCAGGCCAGCCATGGCTATTAAGACCCTCTTCTTTAAAATATAAAAGCGGTGCTGGGTGTGGAGGAGCATCGCGTAACCCCAGCACTCAGGTGGAGGCAGTATGATCAGAAGTTTGAGGCCACCCTAGGTTACATGAGACTCTGTCTCCAAAAAGCAAAAAGGAAACACAGTATAAATATGCAAATGCAGGCATCTATTTCACGGACGGAAGTAGAAATGGCATCACATGACGTCTGCAGTTAAATGAACAACCCAGATACTCACAGGAATGTCTCAGCTAAGGTTTCAGATTCACTTGGGCAAGGTATAGGAAGAACCCCAGGCAGAACAGGATTTGCCTGAGCAGACCATGGCACCACTATTTCAGTCCTGCCTCATCTGCCTCCCACTTCCCCCACCTCCCTTAGCACAGTTCTAGGACAAAGATGATGAGAACCTGTGTACTGGAGGGTCCCACAGCACGGCGTGGCACCTTGATGTCAAAGCCACTCTTGGGGTCCTTCTCGCCCCGCAGAGCTGGGTCGTTGAAGGGTTCGTGCCCAGTCTCCCAGTCACACACAGTCTTCCTGATGGCCTGCAGAACACTGAACAGTCCATCGAGGCATCAGATGGGGATCTCTGCAATCATGGCATCTCTCCACCTCACAACCAATGCACAGAGAAACTATGCTGGCTGAAGTAACACGGCAAGAGTCTAATTCATACGAAACTCACAAAAACTGCATTCTTTAAAGTGCTACTAGTCCCCAAAGATGGGAGTTTGCACCAATGCGCCAAGAAACAAGGTTTAACGTCATGAACACAAGCCAGGTAGCCAAGTCAGGGCAAGGAGAACAGGACTCTCAAAAGCCCACCCAGACAGCAGAGCTCTACCTGGCTGTGGCCAATCATTCCTGCAGGTCAACAGGACTAGGAAGACTGGACATGCATCTTGACTCACTGGAAATGTAACCCCACTACCAACAGGTTGTACTGTTAGGGTGGGGTAGAAGGACTAGAGACATCTTATGTTGACTCTGGTAACCTCATGTGGAAAGCTCTGGATAAAACTCAAAGTACAGCTGAGTGATGCACGCCTTTAATCCTAGCACTTGGGAGGCAGAGGCAGGCAGATTTCTGAGTTCAAGGCCAGCCTGGTCTACAGAGTGAGTTGCAGGACAGCCAGGGCTACACAGAGAAACCCTGTCTTTAAAAACCAAAAGCCAGGGCTGGAGAGATGGCTCAGTGGTTAAGAACACTGACTGCTCTTCCAGAGGTCCTGAGTTCAATTCCCAGCAACCACATGGTGGCTCACAACCATCTGTAATGTGATCTGGTGCCCTCTTCTGGCCTGCAGGGACACATGCAGGCAGAATACTGTAAACATAATAAATAAAAAAAACAAACAAACAAACAAAAAAAAACCCAAAAGCCAGACTAAAACAAAACAAAAACCCAAAGTACAGTATGCATTCTATAATTCTATAGACTCTCTGGCTGGAGGGACAGGTCTGGTTTTTGTCAAGGGCAAGTATAAGGATTCTGTCCTTATTACATCATCAGGCTGCGACGGCGTCCCAGCCTAAAAAGTGGACGTGCCCTCCCACGTGCTCTCTCTCCGTATGTCCCCTCCGCGTGGTCTCTCTGTCTCTCTGTCTCCTTCCTCCTAATAAAGCTCTAAAAAGGTAACCATACCTGCGGTGTTCAGCACCGACCAAACCTCGGCCGCTGTGATAGCCGCGGCCAGCCGCGAGCACCGCTGCCGCTCCATCCCTTCAACAAGTACTTCTATATCTAATGTTCCTCCAACAAAATTGTTATCAGAAAGGCTGGAACAGTAAGGGTTTCGGGTTTCACATCTGACTGGGGTTGGGAATATCTGAATACACATAAATTTTCTTGGGGGATAAGATACAAGTCTAAATAGGATACTAATTTGATATACAAATTACACACATAGCAGATGACAATTTTATATATTATTTAAAATAATTTTGCATATAAAATGATCTAATTCAAGAGGCAATTCTCTACTACGTCATTTTACTGTCATTTTAAAAGTTTTAGATTTTTAGGATTCAGTGGTAGAGTATGTCTTCTGCTCAAGGACCCATGTTGATACCCTAACACCACATACACGTGCCTGTTTATACTTGTGTGTATATTCTCATTCTCTCTCTCTCTCTCTCTCTCTCTCTCTCTCTCTCTCTCTCTCTCTCAGACTTTTGGGGCATCTTAGATTTTAGACTTTATAATTAGAATGTATACACAGTATAGAATTTTGTTAATGCTAAAAACCATATTATCTTAGGTAACTGTAAAGCAAAACAACACTATACATTCCTGAACTTTGGTAGGTTTCATTTACACATGTTTCTTTGAAAGTAAACTTATATATAAAACTTACATTAAAAACTCTCAAGATCTCCAAGATTTACCATATCTAGGTCACTTTTGCCAGACTTAGAGGATAGTCTAAAAGAAAATTGCTAAAGATGACCTCGAGTGTGGGACCTTATAGCCCTGAATACCTGGTGACTGGAATATTCTCTTGACTCTGGGTCTCTAAACTCCTTAATACTCAGTAGGAAACTAATTACTGCTGCTCAGGTTATTAACTGGACCCATCACATTCTATGTAATTCATCAGAAATATGAGTAGGAGTTGAAGATGAATGCACCGAGCCCTCTTATGAACGTAGACACTCCATCTGTCTGAACCTAAGCTCCATCCATTGCTTTGGGGCTGTGAAGGAGGAACGTGGGAGGCTGACCTTTGGATAACGTTCTTTTTCTTCTTGATGGCCTGGCGCAGGGGTTCTCGGAGGGTCACCTGGGAGAAGTCTTGCAGTGCAGCATAAACAGTGTGCCTGATGGCATGATTGAACACACTCTCCATCCTGCCCATCAGCACCTGCAGGCCTTTGATCATGGCGATCACCTGTAAGGACACAGCTTTCAGTGGCTGAAGGGGGACAGGAGGCAGTCCGACACTGCCTGGGAAGTCTCTCTCACTCACAGATCTTCCCTCGGCTTCCTTCCTTTCCAGTACAAGGCTACCTGTCCAATCACCATCTTCCCCACAGCAGGAGACTGAGTATGTTCTGTGCCTACCTGGAACTGACCTCATCTCATCCCACCATGAGTATCCTGAGGACGGCAGTATATATGATAGACACCCTGTCCATCATGTCCATCCCTGATGGACTTCAAACGTAGACGTACACATTCAAAAGGCAAATATGAACATAACCAGAAGGAAAAAGAAGTTACAAGAGTTTGTATATAAAGTCCCACCTGTTAAACAATGGGACATTGACTTAATATATGTGGAAAGAGCCTAGGAAAAAATGAAGCCAACTGCTTGAATTCTGACTCTGTGATAGTTCCATAGGGGCTATACATTTCCCTGAAATCACATGTAGGGTTTCCATGTGTTCATGCTGGAGAACTGTTTGAGGACTTTATGTTTTTCTGATTGAAACAGAAAAAATTAAAAAAAGAGAGAGAAACTTTTACTTTAAAAAGGTGTATAGGGCAGGGGCTGGAGAGATGGCTCAGCAGTTAAAAGCACTGGCTTCTTTTCCCATAGTGACTCCCAACCGCCTGTAACTCCAGTTCCAAGTCCAATGTCCTCCTCTTTCCTCCATGAGTAATAGGCACACAAGTGGTGCACAGACATGCAGGGAGGCAAAACACCCATCCATATAAAATAAGCCAAATAAACTAAAAAGCACATGGTAATGACATCAGAATAAAAATGAAAGCACTGAGTAAAGGCTGAAAGTGAGGCCAAGCTTTGAATATGTACATTAGAAATGCAAAGACAGCCGGGCAGTAGTGGCGCACACCTTTAATCCCAGCACTCGGGAGGCAGAGGCAGGCGGATCTCTGTGAGTTCAAGGCCAGCCTGGTCTACAAAGTGCGTTCCAGGACAGGCTCCAAAACTACACAGAGAAACCCTGTCTTGAAAAAACAAACAAGAAATGCAAAGACTGAAAGTAATAGCTATGGAATGGTTATCACAAATTTAGAAAAAAACCCCAGCAAAGTGTGCCACTAAAGGCATATGGGAAGGAATACACACACACACACACACCAGAAAAAAATAATAATAAAACAGAAAAGAAATTCAATTAGTGATTAGCAAAGACAATAGTTGCTTAGTAAATGAATAAAAAAAAAACTAACAAATGACCAGCAGGATTGGCCAACGAAAAAGCAATAAGATATACATGATCAGATTGAGAATAAAAAGGTAGACATTACCATAGGTAGGACCAGGAAACTGCAGCAACCACAGAAACCAAGACAGTGAAAGGGAGCAAGAGGCAGAGGGAGGAGCCGCAGGGAGAGGAAAGCAGGTCCTAGGAAGAGGAAATGAGAGAAGAGGGGAGGTGTGGGGAGTGGAAGGTGCTGTAGCTTGGTCGGGAAAGGAGAGCACTGCAGAGGGACAGGTGAAAAGCACAGATGAATAACAGTAAGGACGTGTGAAAAATCATGTCACTTTGTTTACGTGAAATGTAACAGAACACTGTACGGTGTATACACATCTAACACGCACGCACGCACGCACGCACACACGCACGCACACGAACACACATTTAAATGAAGTAATGTAATTTGGGGATAATGCTCCCTGCAAGAGCCATACACAAGAAACCTCTTTTTGAGTTGTTGGTCAGGGGATTCCAAGACCCCTCTCCTCAAAACAAAACAAAACAAAAAAACCTAGACTACTGCTATTGCTCTTGGTTGCTCCCCTAATTTGAAGCATTACATACTTGTTGAAGACATTACATACTTGGACACAGGGCTTGGAACAATCAAGTCTGAGCTCAAACCTCCTCCTAAGGACTAGCTCTCCAAGTACCAGAAGGAGAAAATCACAGGCCACAGTTGTCAAAAAACCAGGTAGGCTGCCTGCAGACCTGCTCCGCTCTGTCCCCCCAGACCCAATCCCCCAGTTTGTCCCTAGAGCTGCCACAGAACCCCAGCTGCAGCCTTCCCTCCCTTCCTAACCTCCCTCACCTGACCTGCTGCTTTGTCCTAGACCCCAACTCCAGCAGGTACCCCTTGCTAACCCTGAGGGTAGCTCCTCCCAGGGCAACAAGTAGACTGAAGGCAGACCCACACCTCTCCTACTGCTCCTGAAATCCAATCCCCCCAGTCTCATCCCCAGCTCTGTAGCTGGAAACCTGCTGTGGTCTCCCTTTCCTCTCTGACCCCATGCCCAACTTTCCCAGTTTCCCCAACTTATCCCAGTTACCCAGCTTTCAACCCCAGCAGGCATTCCCTGTGAACACATCAGCTGAACAGGCCAGAAAAACAGGCAATACACAACCAACACACGTTCCAAAACGCCAGAGAGGAAACAGAAACCAAGGAACAAACCACCCACCCAACAAAGACAAATCCAGAAATCAGCACCTAGACCTTTAATCATCCAAGCCCAGATACAGAGATACCAGAGTAAAAACACAATCAACAACAGCCAAGGAATATGTCTCCAACAGAGCCCAGCTATCCTACCATAGCAGGCATGAATATCCCAACATAGCTGTTGCATAAGAAAAAGACCTTAAAACCAACTATATGAAGATGATAGAGGTCCTTAAAGAGGAAATGAATAAATCCCTTAAAGAAATCCAGGCCAAAACTAAACAAAACAAAAAACAAACAAACAAACCCCAAACAATTGGAGGAAATAAATAAATCCCTTAAAGAAAGCCAAGAAAACACAAACAGTTGAAGGAAACAAAACTGTTCAAGACCTGAAAATGGAAATAGAAGCAATAAAGAAAACACAAACTAAGAGAATTCTGAAAATGAAAAATTGAGGAATGCAAACAGGACCTACAGAGGCAAGCAGCACTATCAAAACACAAGAGATAGAAGAGAGAATAGAATCTTAGGCATTGAAGATATGATAGTGGAAATATATATAATGGTCAATGAAAATGTTAAATCTAAAAAACTCCTGGCACAAAACATCCAGGAGATCTGGAACACTAAGACCAAACCCAAGAATAATAGGAATAGAAGAAGGAGACAAATATCAGCTCAAAGGCCCAAAAATGTTTTCAACAAAATCATTGAAGAAAATTTTCTTAACCTAAAGAAGGAGGTGCCTATAAAGGTACAAGAAGCTTACAGAACACCAAATAGATTAGACCAGAAAAAAAAGTGCCCCCCCATAATAATCAAAACACTAAACATACAGAACAAAGAAAGAATATTAAAAAGCTCCAAGGGAAAAAGACCAAGTAACATATGAAGGCGGACCTATTAGAATAACACCCAACTTCTCAATGGAGACTCTAAAAGCCAAATGGTCCTGGACAGACATTTCGCAGACACTAAGAGACCACAGATGTCAGCCCAGACTACTATACCCAGCAAAACTTTCAATCACCATAGATAGAGAAAACAAGATATTCCATGACAAAGTCAAATTTAAACAATCTACAGATCCTGCCCTACAGAAGGTGCTAGAATGAAAACTCCAACCTAAGGAAGGAAGTTAACTACACACATGAAAACACAGGAAATAATCTCACACCAGCAAAATCAAAAGAAGGGAAGCACACACATGCACACCTGTGCACGCACACCACACCACCATCACCAACAACAAAATGACAAGAAATAACTATTATTGGTCATTGATAACTCTTGATATCTGTGTACTCTATTCCATAATGAGACATAAACTAACAGAATAGATGGGAAAACAGGATCCATCCTTCTGCTGCATATGAGAAACACACCTCAACATCAAAGACAGACATTACCTCAGAGGGAAAGGTTGGAAAAAGATATTCTAAGCAAATGGACTTAAGAAGCGAGCTGGTGTAGTTATTTTAATATCTAACAAAATAGACTTCAAATAAAAACTGATCAAAAGAGATAGGGAAGGACACTATATAATCATCAGACGAAAGATCCACCAAGATGACATTTCAATGCCTCAAACACAAGAGCACCCAAGTTTGTAAAAGGAACACTATTACGGCTTAAATCACACATTGACTCTCACATACTGATAGTGGGAGACTTCAATACCCCACTCTCATCTAGGGACAGGTCATCCAGACAAAAACTAAACAGAGAAATGCTGAGCTAACAGACATTATAAACTAAATGGACTTCACAGATATCTACAGAACATTTCACTCAAACACAAAAGAATATGCCCTCTACCCTGCAGCTCTATTAATGGAACGTAATATCTTAAATCCTGACAAGCAATTGATCTTCAGCAATCAACAAGGTGCCAAAACTGTCCAATGGGGAAAGATTACCCTTTCATTAAACACTGGGACAGCTGGATATTCTCATGCAAAAGAAAAAAGTTGGGGTCTTTTATAGTAAGAGCTACATCAACAAGCTTGGTATGATCACACCCTCGTATATTAAGGACTGTGGCTGGAAAGACGGCTCAGTAGGTAAAAAGCACATGGAGGTCCTTGCAGAGGACGCTGCATTTCCAGTGCCCATGTCGAGTGGCTCACAACCACCTGTAACTGCAGCGTCGAGGGATCCAAAGACTTCTTCAGGATACACAGACAACCCCCTACAAACACTTGGCATTCACTCACACAGACATGTACGCAGAAATAAAAATAAAAAAAGTAAGGGTAGTTTTAACAGTAATACCTAAAAAGGGAATCAGTATCTAGAATATATAAAGAACTCTTGCAACTCAATAAATAAATTTTAAAAACAGGCAAAGAATCTGAATAAAGATATTTCTCCAAAGAATGTATACCAATAGCCAATAAGAACAAAAACAAAGAGAAGGCTAGAAACTAAGCTGACACACCATCTGTGGATTCTGTGGCTGGTGTAAGTAGAAAACTCCTCTTTGCAAAAAAATAAATAAATAAATAAAAATCTATGAATACTTTATTGCAATTAATGAGCTCAGACATGTCAGTAGACAGAAAGAAAAATACTTAAAATTTACAATTTAAATAGTTATTTGGAAACATTAAAACTGTACCAGCTATAAGAGCCAACATCTAGAAATAAAACAAAAAAATTATCTAGAATTTCCAGAGATATATGATAGACATTAAAAAAAATCATAACAAATGGAGAGATAGATATATGACATACTAGAGAGAGAGAGAGAGAGAGAGAGAGAGAGAGAGAGAGAGAGAGAGAGAGAGAGAGAGAGAGGTACATTAGAATTTTATCAACTCTCTCTAAAATCATCTTGAGATTTACATATATCCTGACGGGAAATTGCAATGTCTTTCACTGTGAGATACAAAAGGCTTATTCTAAATGTATACGGTGGGCTGGTAAGCTGTCTCAGGGGGTAAAAGTGCTTGCAGTGCGGGCCTGATGACCTGAGCTCGATCCCAGAATGTGGCAAACATAAAACCTGCATGCACGCACACACGCACATAGGCATGCACGCGCACATACACCAATCATAAAACTAGAATCAAGAAATTTTGTCCATTTAAAAGGCCCAGGAGAAAAAAGAACTTAAAAAAGGAAGGAAGGAAGAAAGAAAGGGAGGGAGGGAGGGAGGGAGGGAGGGAGGAAGGAAGGAAGGAAGGAAGGAAGGAAGGAAGGAAGGAAGGAAGGAAGGAAGGAAGGAAGGAAGGAAGGAAGGAAGGAAGGAAGGAAGGAAGGTCAAGATTGTTGAGTAACAGACAAGTGAGGGTCAAGAATTAGTAGCCATTATGAGTAGGAAACAACCAGAGCCTGCCATATGGCTCTCCTCTCAGGGGGCAGAAACCAAATCCCAATTTATCACCTGTCTTTCCACTTCCAATAAACTGTTCTCTACTCACAGGCACTCATAGATGGGCTGGCAACACATACCTAAGCAACTAACAGTCTCTCTGTCTCTCTCTCTCTCTCTCTCTCTCTCTCTCAGAGGCACTGGGCTGCCTACCATACAAGCAGAAGCATCAGTTTCTTCATGTTTTCCCATTGCCTTTGAAAGGCAGCAATATAGCTTCACAGGGAACAGGGAGCAGGTATTCTCACCTCCACCAGGGCAAACTTCTCCTCAGTGGTGTAGTTGTATCGCGTGGCACGTTCATACTCCTCAGCATTGTCGGGGCAGTCCTTATTGGAGTACTTGTCAGTCGGATGGACAAGTTTCCAGGAATACTGATGCAGTCAAAAAGAGGAAAGACATTCCACACTGAAAGCAAAATACTTGATTTTGGACTCACAAGACCATGGCTAAGGCCACCAAGAGGTGACCTTAAACATATACTGCCTTCTCAAAGTCTCTGTCTCTGTCTCTCTCTGTCACTGTCACACACACACACACACACACACACACACACAATTATCTCCAAAAACAGCACTCAGTCATACAAGCCAGGCTTTAGAACGAACCCAAGCAAAATATCCAAATTGTTGTATGCTGATAAGCAAAACTTTAGGCAACTTATTTGTGTTTAAAATGAAAATCTGCCTTTCAAATGACCATGTAGGCTTCCAAATAGGTACTTTTTATCTGACCAAAATAAACTTTTAATGCAGAAAAATATATGCAATTTACAGTTATTTAAATCTGTATATGCTACCAGAAACTTTCTACTAAACCTTAAAGACACTAATGGCTACAACTCCGAAGAGTAAAACAGAGGTCAAAACGGAAGAATGAGGGCTGGTGGGAGGGTGAAGACACTTGCCGTCCAGCCTGATGACCCGAATTTGACCACTGGTAAAGAGTCTGGCCATTGCAAGTTGTCCTCTAACCCCCACCGTGTGCCCTGGCACGCTCTCCTCCCTGCCTCAAATAAAGAAACAGGTGTAGAAGAATAGACCTGATGATGATCGCAACGCCACACTTTAGATTTACATCCGCAAAGATGAGGCCCTTTATGTGACACGGCCGAGTTCTGGAGGAACAGCACTTCTCACCAACCAGGGGTGGCTGCACATTTAGTGACTCAGATTTCCAAATACACGGGGGCGAAGGAACGCTGTGCCTACCACTTCCATCACGTGTGCGCTCCACTGGGACAGAAGCTGGAGGCCCTGCAGAGCCAGGTCGAAGAGCTTCCGGTACTCAGCGTCTGTCTTCTGGGCCTCCTGCCGGCCAGACCCGGTGACCACCTAGGGCACACAGGCAAAGGCATGAATAGAAAACCCTCCTTACTCACTGCTGTGGAACACAGCTCCCTGGGTATGACGCCACCCTAGCCCTCCTGGACTCTAGAGCTCGTGCAGGGGACCTATTAACATTCAAGAGGGCTGTGTGAAGAGGTCGCCGGAGGCCCTGCTTCTCCCCTCAGGTGTGTAAGCAGTTAGTGGTTGCAGGTTCGGTGGTATGTAACTATCGGTAAACCAGCCACGTTCCTGCAAGTAACCCCAATTAAACTCATTAGGTCACGAACTGGACTTGGATAGAGTGGTTTCTTTGGTCTGCCATTAGTGCACTAACTGGGGTGAATAGACATTTGTTCCTCTCCCCTGGACAAGCTCACGTAGCATCCAGAAATAGATGCTACTTGAGGGATCGATTTCAAAGTCACATATGCAAAAAAAACGCAAAATGAGCAGGGTCTGCTCCACAGCTCAGACTGACTTGAAGTCACCGCCAGTCTTCATCTACTTCCTCAGCACCGGGGTTACAAGTCTGCACCACTTTCAAGTCTTGTTCTTGTTCGGGTTTTTTTTTTTTTTTTTTTTTTGGTTGTTATTTGTCTTGTTTTGATTGCACAGTGTCGGGGATGGGCCTCACACAGGCTGACAAACACTCCAGTGCTGGGCTATAAGCTCAGCCCCCTGAATGTGCAAAAGACATGTCCAACTGCCAATCAATCCACGAAAAGATGCTCAACAGCATTAGTCAGAGGACAGCTGCAATGCAAGCCTGCCGAGACGAGGCTGCGCTCTGGTCTAAGTTACTTCACAATGTTAGAAACTGGTTTCTCAGGCTGGGCCTTACCCTCATGAACTTCATTTTGCAAGCAGCATTTGACGCTACTCTGAGTGCAAACATAGTAACAGGCTGAGTCAGGCTCTTGGAAGGCAGAGAAGTCTGTACAGCCCTGCCTACAAGGAACACACGGATAAATAACTGATACCTAAGAGTAAAAAGGATGTCATCCCATAAACTTACCAAAGTCAATGAAAATCATTTTAATACGTGGGTAGATCAAAATCATACAGGAAAAGCAGGTCTGAGAACGTATCTGACCACACCAGACCAAGGAAAGAGTTTAGTTCCCTCACTTAGATCCCATAAAGAGATGAACATGGATACAAAATGACACCATAGGAACAAGCCACCTAGACCGTCACCTAACCACCCAGTCTGTGTGTCAAGAAAGCCCAAATTTCCCAGGGCTTCAGCTCAGCGTGGTCCCCATGGTTGACACAGTCTATTCATCCACCAATCCATTTATCTGGCCACCTGAATGAACTGCAACCTCTTCATGAATCTGGACCTTCCTGCCCTCTGCTGCTACATCCTCCTTGGTCCTGATCCTTGCTTTTACAGCTTGACTCAACCCAGAGGCTTAGTTCAAACCTGTGACCCAGCAGCATAAGTGCCTGCAGCAGACCTCACACAGGGTTCAGCCTCTGACCCCAAAAGGAGAGCCCTTTGCATTTCTATCAGCCTAGGCTTGCCTCCAAATTGGCTTCCTTTCTTAAAATTACTTGAACTCACTGGGTGGTGCACGCCTTTAATCCCAGCACTCCAGAGGCAGAGACAGGTTGATCTCAGTGAGTTTGAGGCCAGCCTGGTCTACAGAGGGAGATCCAGGACAGGCACCAAATCTACACAGAGAAACCCTGTTTCAAGAAAAAAACATTACTTGACCTCTGCTGCAGCCTCTTTGACCCTTTGTAGCCATTCTGTAACCTATGCGTACACATATATAGAGATATAGTGACCACATTTGTAATGTGTGGTCTGGGAGTTAATATAAGCAAATTAAGATCAGAATAGAAGAATCTCCCTTTGCCTCAGCTATCAAGACATTGCAACTTCACAGCAAAATGCTTTTAATAAAATTAACAATCTGTGAATGTATCATTAATCAATAAATTCTAATATTGAAGAAAGATACAAACATGTTCATCTATGCCCCTGACAGCATACTCATGGCAAAACCACAACCAGAAATCACTTCAGATTCACTACAACAGTCAGGATCAAAAATAAAAAGATGGGTATGGTGGTGCATGCAGTAATCCCAACACTCAAAAGGCTGAGGGTTCAATGGCTACCCTGGGCTATGTGTGAGACCCAAAAACCTTCAAAATAATCCCCCAAACAGACATTAATCAGAGGTGATGAGCATGCAGAGAAATCAGAACCCTTATATACACTACTGACAGGAATGTAAAATGGCACATCTGTCAGTTCCTCAGTGTTGGTCTTTGGAGCAAATGTCATGACTCACAATTCCACTCTAAGTCTCTTCTCTGAAAGGAATGAAAAACTGTTTTCTTACACAAAAACTCATACATACACTTTTCTAGAGCATTCTTATAACCCAAACATCAACTAGTGATAAAACAAAGCGTGGCATGCCCATCTGACAGAATATTATTTTGTTACAGAATAAAGAATTGATGTACACTACACTAGAGAAAACCACTGGCAACAGTATGTGAAAAAGAAGGTAGCTGTAAGAGACCATTATATATTGTACGGTTCACTTACATGAAATGCTCCAAATATGCAAATCCAGAGACACAAATTAGATTGTCGGAGAAAGGGGAGAACTACTGATGGGCATGGAATTTCCCTGGGATAATAAGAATGGTAAAAATGGACTGCGTGAGGGCTGCATAGCTCATCAGATGCATGAGCATCTTTCAGTTGTGGAATGTCAATAACTGAATTGTACTATAAGTGGAGTTATCTCCACAAATCTCTTCTTCCTAACTCAACTCTCTAGGCTTACGATTCCCAGACAGCCCCTGCTAAGGAACTAGGAGTTAAACAGACCCCTGAGAGGCCAATAAAGGTACCACAGACAGATAACAAAGGTGACAAACCCTGCTTTGTCCCCACCTTCCTAACTTGAGACCAAGACAGCAGGGAGACAAGGGTCTGACAGGCTTTCTCCTCCAGGAGCACCCCTTACAGGCAGACCAGGTCAACAAGTCCAAGGCTAGACCAGAACACATTTACCCAAAGTTGTGGGTCTATCAGCTTCTCTTCCTTTGTTTAAACTGACTAACCCTAAATAGAGGAAGAAGATTCCCCCCAGTCTAGCACACCAAGAACCCTTAAAATCTGTACCCCTTGAAGTGAAACCAACTCCAGAGTCCCTCCTCTGCTTTGCAGGGAATCTTTCCATGTGCCTTGCTATGGTGTGTGTGTGTGTGTGTGTGTGTGTGTGTGTGTGTGTGTGTCCATCTTTAATAAGTGTTTTCCATTGACTGATTATGTCTGAGATTTCCCCTGATGCTGCCTGCTGCGCTTGATTTTTCTCCGACTTTTAATTCTTTAACTGACAGAGAAAGTGAACCCAATCCAGACCCGCAGAGGATTCCCTGTACTGACCTGGAGGCTCCAGTTACCTTAGGCCTTGGGACTGATTTCCCTTCTAGACATGACAAGGCCTGCAGATCAGAAAACCTCTCCTTTCCCTGAACAGTCTCCCTCTCCATCCAGTTTCTACTGCTTCACCCTCTCCTTAGTTTCTCTTTTGGAATCCCTACCATGGTTTCTTTTTCCTTTTTCACCCTCGTCTGCCCCTGCCCCTTTTCCCCTCCCTCCCTCTCACCCCATCCCCCTTTTCACAGGGGCTGACACTCACCAATCACATACACGCTAGGCAAGTGTTCTTCTACCAGCCCCGGCCCTATCAGTAATTTCCTGATGCAAGGTTCTGTGTTATACGGCTTAGCAGATACAGACAAGGCTAGGCTGCACTGATGCATCAATTAAGAGGGTTCTGTTTGTTTAAGTGTTTAGGTTTGGGATTGAGGATCTTCCCCTATTCAGGTTTTGGTCAATTTAAAGAAATGAGTTTGAAAAAAAAATCTGACATTTTAAAAAGCAATTAATGTTAACATTGGAGTGCAAATGAATAAGAGCAACACTCGAGTGCCTGCATGGCTCTGGGTGCGGCCTGGATGGTGCAGCAGCTGGGTACCTCACTGTTGCTGTAGCGTGCCAGCTCAGAGATGAAACGCATGTGGTCTTCACGGATCTGGATCATCTGCTCACAGATGTTGTACTGCGGGCTGCTGCTTGAGGATGTGCAGGTCCACCTGGCATGGAGAGAAAGCCCTGGATGACTCGAGGCACCAGCACAGTGCCCAGGTACAGCATTAACTGCAGCATGGGAAGACACTGTTTGTGGTGCTAGGAACATTCAATGAATTTTACATTCTTTTTAAAGGAATTGTTTAAAAAAAACAAAATAAGGAATATGTGACAGACACCATCTGAGGCCTAGAAGACCTGAAGGATGTACTACATAGCTTTCACTAGGAGAGGTCTGCTGACCCCCTAAGGGAGAAATGTAATGTCTACCTCGCAGCTGAGTGGTAAATACAGGTTGGTTATGGGTATGAGCACTCAACAAATCAATGGGCTATGTAGAATGTATAATAAGGATGATTGTATGCATATAGTAGGTTGTAATGATAAGCTACAGAACCTTCACAGTTGAAATTACTCTGCATAAAGACAGAGTTCTTCAGGATTTGTAGGCCACAGTGCCTCTGCCACAGCTGTTACAGTCATCTTTTTTTTTAAAAAAAAAACTGTTTCCATTAAACAGCATTTAAGACCAGTTTCAGCTCTAGGGACCTTACAAAAATAGGCCTAGATTGGTTTAGCCCTCAGGTGACAATTTTGCAAACTCTGCTAATATACATGCATATCCCTGTTCCTCTCCAGGGTTGGCTGACAGATACCTCTGTTAATATACATGCATATCCCTGCTCCTCTCCAGGGTTGGCTGACACACACCTCTGCTAATATACATACATATCCCTGCTCCTCTCCAGGGTTGGCTGACAGACACCTCTGCTAATATACATGCATATCCCTGCTCCTCTCCAGGGTTGGCTGACAGACACCTCTGTTAACATACATGCATATCCCTGCTCCTCCCCAGGGTTGGCTGACAGACACCTCTGCTAATATACATGCATATCCCTGCTCCTCTCCAGGGTTGGCTGACAGACACCTCTGTTAACATACATGCATATCCCTGCTCCTCTCCAGGGTTGGCTGACAGACACCTCTGCTAATATACATGCATATCCCTGCTCCTCTCCAGGGTTGGCTGACAGACACCTCTGCTAATATACATGCATATCCCTGATCCTCCCCAGGGTTGGCTGACAGGCACCTCTGTTAACATACATGCATATCCCTGATCCTCTCCAGGGTTGGCTGACAGGCATGTTTCACCACACCACTGGGTCGAGGAAAACTATTTTCATATTTCTATATTCTCAACCAACACTGTGTGGCAGAAATCTTTAGAATGATAAAAACACTTTAAGGCTGTGCTGTCCAACATGCTAGTTACTGGCCACTGAACATTCAAAATGTGGTTTGCTTTACTAAGGAAACGAAAATGTGTAGTGCTTTCATCAATGAATTTAAACACGAACAGCCACATCTGGGACACTGGTTTCCACCCGTGTGAGAATGTCAAGGTATTACTGTAGATGAGGAAATGTACACTATGGAGGTGCCCAGAGGGCTGGCAAGAAGCTCTAGCAGGCAGCTGATGCTCTTCCTACCGAGACTTGTTCTCCTCGTAGTGAGCGCTGGTCTTGATGTATCTCGCCAGTTCTATTTGCATGTCTCCAAAAAGTGGAACCACCTGCAGCTGCTGCATTCACACAATGAAAAGAGAGAATATTACATTGCATATCCAGTCACCAAATGAATAACCACAAGGAAAATGACTAATGCTAACTATTAGTGTGGGTTAAACACAGCTGTAAATCACTCAGTATGTAAATATCTTCTTGGAAAAGAACAAAATACAATCTAGGAAACAACACAGAGAAGTATGTTTAAAGATTTAACCTCCCTTGTTGCTACAACCACAGCTGCATTTCTATATACTAATAACAAACACTTAGAAGATGAGAATTCATAAGAAAACAGTTTAGAATAGATCCAGATACTCATGAACAAAAGATGTGTTAAGACCTCAAAGCAAAAATCCTATCCTTAAAATTCTAGAGAAGACTCACAGTAAATGGAACAACAGATCATGTTCATGTAGTAGAAGGCCCAAAAGTTTTTTTTTAAATTCTTTTTGTATGAACTGATATGACTGTTCCATGGTATGGTTAAGGGGAAGCTTTTCACTGTAGACACAAGAGAGAGAACAGCCAGAGGCATCTGGAAGAGTCAGCGCTGAGAGAGAAAGAAGCAGACTGAACATGGCCAGCAGACTGGGCCGAGAGGGGCTATCTGTGAGACAGAGGGAGAATAGCAGGAGATAGAGAATAGAGAAAACACAGTGAGATGCAGGAGCAGAGCAGAGAGGAACAGAGAGGGAGGAAGAGAGGTAGAATAAAAGAGAGAGTGGGCTTGAACATATCAAAAACAGGGGTATTACAAGCAGAACGAGGGGGAAGAGAAGCCCAAGAGCCGGAGGGAGTTTAGTGTGGGGAGGAGGTGAGAGGAGCTAGGATGCTATAGACCGGACTTGGACAGGAGTAACAGGGACCTGTGATACAGGCTGGTGTGCTGACAGGCACCACAGGCAGCCAACTGTCCCTTCTGCCTTTTGGGATTTGGGGAAATGGAGTTTCCTTTGGACCTGACAGTTTTCATTAAGTTTAATTCTTTGTCATTGTTGCTAGGGATCAAAATCCAGGATCATGTGTGTGTTAAGCAAGCACTCCACTACCAAGCTACACTTCCAGCCCAGAGCTACATTTATGGAGCCCAGATCAATATGTCAGTAGGAAGATGCTTTTGTTTGTAAACCGGAATACCAATTCTAAACTCTTATCTTGAAAAGCGAATGCTGGCTAAGATTATCTTTAAGAAGAAAACTGGAAGAGATCCTCTTCTGGGTAAGCATACCTGGCAGAAAGCTGTAGCTTGAAAGTCAGTGTGGTGGTCTGAATGAAAATGGCCCCATAGATTCATAGGGAGTGGCATTATTGGAGATGTGGCCTTGTTGGAATAGGTGTGGCCTTGTTGGAGAACTGTGTCACTGGGTAGGCTTTGCAGCTTAAGCTAGGCCTAGTGGCTCATGTCTGCCTGCACACCACCACGCTTCCCACCATGACAACAATGGACTAAAACTCTGAACTGTAAGCCATCCCTAATTAAATGTTTTCCTTTATAACAGTTGCTGTGGGGGCTGGAGAGGTGGCTCAGAGGTTAAGAGCACTGGCTGCTCTTCCAGAGGACCTGGGTTTAATTCCCAGCACCCACATGGCAGCTCACAACTATCTGTAACTCCAATTCCAGGGGCTCTGATGCCTTCACACAGATCTACCCACAGGCAAAACACCAATGCATATAAAATACAAATAAATAAATCATTAAAAAAAAAAGAGTTGCTGTGGTCTTGGTGTCCCTTCACAGCAACAGAAACCCTAACTAAAACAGAAGGTATGACCCTGCATCAAGGAAGGAAGCCAGAATACAGGACAGAGACCTAGGGAAGACCCACAAACTGATTTGTGTGTTCCTTTTTGTTAATACTAGTTCATGTTTAATGCTCTTTTCAGATCCCTTGTCTACCTACTCCCCTAAATGCAAAGGTCTTATCCCATGACCTCTATTTAAGCTTCATGCCAGTCAAATATCTACTGACTCAACTTCCTGTTTGTGGGGACATGGACTGTGGATTTTTATAACAATAATAACTTGATTTATTATTTAATTATATTACTTATATTAATCAATTTATTATTTAAATAATAACATTATTATTATTATTATTATTATTATTATTATTATTATTATTATGAGAGAGAGAGAGAGCTGCACACTCCACAGCAATCATGTAGAAGCCAAAGGAGAACCGAGTCAGTTCTCTCCCTCTACCTTGTTGCATCCTGGTCTCTTTCTGTTTCTCCTTGTCTTAGTTACTTCTCTGTTGCTATGATAAAAAGCCAATAACTGAGGCTTTGAGGAACCTTTCTCATTCAAATAACCATAGCGCTGTTCTACATACTCCAGGTTAACTGGCTTGTGGGCTTCTAGGTAATTCTATCTCCACTTTCCCATCTTGCTATAGGAGTGGTGGGATTACAGATGCACACCACCACATCTGGCTTTTTGTGTGGGTTTTGGGGACCAAACCCAGGTCACAGAGCTTATATAGAAGATGCTTTTTAACTTGCTAAGCCATCTCCCCAGCCCTGGATGGTGGATCTTACTTGAGCCCTCTGCATCAGTATCCTCCTAGACCAGGGGTGGGTACCAATGCAGTTACTAAGCAGCTCAGTCCTCAGATTCTCTCTCCAGCCAGGCATATGGAGTTTCAAGCTTGGGTCTTAACCAATGCTGCTTGGATTATAAGGACCAAACTGCCTCCTGGAAGCCTGCTGTCAATATTAATTGCCTGGATTAGAAAGATCAGACATTCTTGTGGAAAATCTAGGTTTAACATGCCAGGCAAAATATCTAGTTTTAACCAGGCATTGACTAAAAAAAAAGATGAGGTGACTCTCAGATTCCTCAAAGCTCCACAAACCTCAGAAGGAAGTATCTAGGGTCTCAGAGGGGCCAGAGAGCCAACTAGAAGTGTCCAGAGCAACCTGCTTCAGTTGATTAGCTTGAACTATTTAGGAGGCCCCCAGGCAGTGGGACCGGACCTTTTCCTTGGTGCATGAGCTGGCTTTTTGGAACCTAGGGTCTATGCTGAGACATTTTGCTCAGCCTTGGTGTAGGGAGGAGGGGACTGGACCTGCCTCAACTGAATCTACCAGGCTGAGCTGACTCCCCAGGGTGGACCTTGTCTTGGAGGAGGTAGGAATGGGGGGTGGATTGGGGGGAAGGCTGGGGGGGTGGGAGGAGGGAGGACAGGGGAATCCATGGCTGATATGTAAAATTAAATTAATTATAAAATAAAATTTAAAAAATTTGCTAATCATAAAAAAAGATGCTATTGTTTTATGCCTTTTCTGGTTTGCAAAGTGATTAATCAAAACCCTCTAAACCAGATGCAACCACATACCACTTAAAAAAAAAATCAAGTAATGATCCAATGTCTTAACCAATTATTGGTTGAATCTTAGGAATGGACAATATCTCAGGCTTATTCATATTGCATAATTAAGTGGCAGCTGTCACTGAAAAAACTATTCAGAGATGTATGAATCACGTAACTGATTGTCCTAGATGCACTACTTTATTTAAAAAATAAGGTTCATGGTGAGAAAAGGGAGTCCCTGTCCCTTTTATACACCACATACTTGTATAAAAACTTAAAAAGGAAATTAACTTTTAAAGTTAATGCATAGCTTAAAAGAAAATCTGTGTGTGCCTAATATACATTACACATCTACAGTTTCTTTATTAGTGCTAGACTTCAAAACCATGACCTCCTGTTACTGTGTGCAACCTCGAACTCCGTCTCTGTACCAGCTCTTCTGTAATTAAACCGGTAATAATTATATGGAAAATTCAGAGCAACTGACTACTGAGCTGCACTGAAATTTCCTACTGAAAGGCCTCTAGCCAAGAATGAGAGGAGAAGCAAAGGGACTAACGTATCTGTATTCAGTTACTACGACGGCTGGCAGTAAGGAGACCCTGGACAAAGGCACAGGAGCACGTTGAAGCTGAGCTAGACCATTGTTCTTCGTGTTTCTAGGTGTTACTGAACAACATACAGGCGTAAACCTTTGTATTCCTGGAAATACAATATTCCTGAAAGACATATTTCATTCTACTAAAATGGTTCTAACACAAAATAAGATAAAAATAAGCAAGCCTCCCCCCTCCTTCTCCCCCGGATTCCAGAGAGACACTTTTCACAAACAGAAGGTTGGGTACATGCAGCCAGATGCGAAAGAGAAGAAATCATATGATGCCATTTCTACACTCTTCAATGCAGGCAAAAACCAAGGCAAGGAGAAGAGAGAAAGCAGCCACCTTTTCAGTCTCAGAACTCCCTCTTATCTTCTTACATCCTGGTATGTATCACAATCACAGATTCACTTGGCAGAAATTCAATGAGTATATCAATAAATACATTTATTATCGATGCCCAGATCTAAGCAAAAATCTTCGCCAAAAAACTTTTTTATATGTATAAATTCACATGTATATATGTTTTCATATACAAACGTATATAAACACACACACACACACACATCAAAACTCACCTTAAAGTATTTGTCTATTTTGGATAAATTGATTCTTTTCTTGGCATCTAGTTTGTAGATGTTACTAACACTCCCATCCATGAGGTACAGACCAAATCCCATGACCTGAAAAGCCACAAAACGGTGCAACATTACACTTGGACTCTGAATTTACACAGGTGCACACTGACAAGCTGGTGAACTTGGCAATCACAAATCACTCTCCCTTTTAATGGTGCTATGAAATAAAGAGCTATCCTTTCGGATAAAACCCTTTCCTTGAATATGTCATCTCTGTGGCTACGCCAGCTTTCTCCCTAGACACTCAAGTGCCAATGCCTGCTGAGCAGAGTACAGCGAAGCACTAACTGTGGGCAACTGCACAAGAGAATTAGAAGACGGCTCCTCAATAATGTCATCGGGTCCATTGGAGAACAACTTCATGCACACTAAATCCAGGTGCTTGAAGCAGTCCCTAGAGCATCATGAACAAGGGTGGGCAAATGTACAATCAAGAATACGTGTGTGTTAAGCTGTATATTTTTTTAAGGTTTTGTTGTGATTGAATACCTGCTATTCCCAGTCTGGTGCTTTGGATGCATTTCTTCTTCTTCTTCTTCACAGAAATCAGTTACAAAGGATAATTTGATTTCCAGGCTAACTTACTAAGAGACAAAGGAGCATTGACTAGCGTAACCTGAGTAGCACTGCACTATCCAATACACAACCACGCATAACCACTAAACTTCACTTTGATTGCGTAAAACACAAATTCAATCTGGCAACAGTCATGTGCATATCCCCAGTGTACCCTGGGAACATGACCAAGGGCTCCTGTGTCAGCACAGTCATAGTCATGACATTTCTACTGTCATGGACGTCCCCATCACCTTGTGGTACTCTCTGACAAGGATGTGTCACAAGCTGGGACAGCAGGCACACTCAGCAGACAGTGCCTCAGACCAACTGTGCAGAGGTGGCGAACAGAGCAAAGGGAAAAGGCTGTGCGCACAGTCAAGAGACACGACCCACACACAGGACAGCCTGAGAATAAGAAAAGGCTGGCAAAGGACTAGATTAAGTACAGCCTTTTGTGCTGCTGTGCGTTATCCCTGAGAAAGGTTGTCATCCCTTACACACACACACACACACACACACACACACACGTACTTTGAGTAGCATGTGTTTTTCACTGGGCGTCAAGTACATTCTGTTTTCATAGTAATCCACACACAGATTCACGATGTCTGCCAACAGTTCTTCATAGCCAGAAATGACCTCAAGCTGTTGCTGCAGAGACTGAAACACAAGAGGAAGATATAAGCTACTGCCCGCTCCAGCCTCACCAGCAACACAGGCCATCAATGATGTGCGGAGAACACGGGCCTTACTTGTGTGATCTTGTTGTGGTTGGCCAGGAACATGGACAAATTCTGTGACTCCTGGATGGACTGTGGATCTGCCATCTTACGTAAAAACTGAGCAGCCCTAGAAAGAAAAGTCAATTCTAAAACATATCTACAAATTGATTTAAAGGACAGGGAGTCTTGGTTGGGGAGCGGGGTGGGGAGAGAATCAGGATTCCTCTCCTCTATCTGAAGTTATTTACACAAATGTGTATTGTAGATGCTGGTTATGGTTTCAGCCTCTTGCAGCATCTCTGACCTTGACTTTAAGGGCGGTGGTTTTCAATCTGTGGGTCGTGACCCCTTTGGGGGTCAAAAAAACCCTTTCACAGGGGTGGCATATCAGATATCCTGTATATCAGATATTTACATTACAATGCATAACAGTAGCAAAATTGCAGTTATGAAGTAGCAATGAAAATAACTTCATGGTTGGGGGTCACCACAGCATGAGGAACTGTATTTAGGGTCATCAGCATGAAGAAGGCTGAGCATCACTGCTCTAGGGGAACCCTTTGACAACTTAAATGCAGCTTATACTGCTCCAAAGACCTCCTGTGTTCTACTGTCCACTGACTTCATCAACAGGTGTCTATACTCTGGCCTCTCCTATACACAGGTAAATGCCCGCTTTTATTTATGGGTCTATACCCTGGTCTCTCCTATACACAGGTAAATGCCCGCTTTTATTTATGGGTCAAAGGACCCCTAGTCTCCCTGTCAGAGAAGAGCCTGCATATCCTGACTCCCGAAGCCCTGAAATGCACTGCTAAGGATCTTTCCAAAAACCCTCTCGGGCCACCACAATTCCCAAGGAGTGCCTCTCCCCATTTATGCTGCCTCAGTCCACTATTAGCACTGTAACCTCCCAGAGTCCTAGATCTGCCACCTATTCAGCTGCACAAGGGAAGGCAAACAAGAGACCTTATACAGTAAAGTCCTTGAAGGCACATGTTGAGTCTATGCGGAGTGGAGTGAGGAACCTTTACACGTAATAGAAACTGCCAATTGAATCTATCTATGCAACCCAGAATCTTAAACATTCAAATTTCCACAAGGAAACATCATATCCACACTAAATTCACTTCCTTTCTTCCTCATGAACAGCCTGAAATGACAATGTTTCAGGCTGTGGCCATGTAACCAAGAGGTAGGCCATAAGATACCATGCAAGACTGTCAGGAACTTGAACATTTATTGCTAAAAAAAGAAAAAAGAGTACAACTTTAAATTCTTCCCTCCCTGTCAACCAGAATGGAAATGGTGGGTAGATCTCAAGCAGCCACACGGCACTATGAGCAACATGTGATATCTGCAGAACTCCCTAATTAGAATATAAACAATTTAAAAATTAATAAAAATATTTTGAGCCGGGCAGTGGTGGTGCACACCTTTAATCCCAGCACTTGGGAGGCAGAGCCAGACAGATCTCTGAGTTTGAGGCCAGCCTGGTCTACGAAGGGAGTTCCAGCACAGCCAGAGCTAAACACAGAGAAACCCTGTCTCGAAAAACAAAACAAAACTTAAAAAAAATTTGAAAACTTGTATACAGTAAAATCATATCACTGATACAGTAACACTATCTTTTCAATGTGTTCACCTTCTTGATTCCAACAGATGCTAGGGTAGAAGACATGGCAACCACGGAAGGAAGGGATTAAGGACACCGTTTTCAATTTCAGTCAAGTGTGTGGATTATTTTTGCATTTTACTTAGAATATGAATAGAAAAGCTATCATCTGGGCACAAAAGAAATGAGTGTCAATGAGAGAGACAGAGACAGACAGAAGGACTATGAGAATGAAGGGTGTGTGCTTGCTAATCTTATTGTCAACTTGACTACATCTGGAATCAAGTAAAACCCAAGCAGCTGGGTATGCTTACGAAGGATTTTCTTGATTGATCATTTGCCGTGGGAAGACCCAGCCTAAACCTGGATCATTTAAGGTCAGAAGACCTACCCTAAACCTGGAATTGAGGTATGTAATCATAGCAACAGCAAAGCCTGATTAATACATCCCTGATGGCCTCTTTCTAGGCTGGTCCTCTGCCCTCAGAAAAGGAAAGTTACTATAGGAAAGAGCTGTCTAGAGGACCTGAAATGATATGACCCTAAGGTACCTCCCAATAGCACATGGGCCAAGTTTGTACAAGCTTATGTCTGCAATGAAGTGCCAGGGTCGTTCAACACACAAATGACAGGCAAGGGTGATGACAATCTTGAGGACTGTAGCTCAGCATCTTGGATGAAAAACCCACTTTCCCTAGAGGAAGATGTTCCCTGGGCCAACCACCTATGCACTGTAAACAGAGATGGATGTGTGTATTTATCGTCTCAAGGTTACTAAACACACAGATTTCACCATAACCATTTGAGGCTCACCATAAAGCCCCAAGATGTGTAAAACCAGAGACCCTTAAACTGTCAGCAACCCCGTGCACCTTATTCTCAGTAGCCAGTACTCACAGTCCCAAGACTGATGAGCAGCTGCTATCAGCAGAAGCAATGATTTTAGCACACAGGAGATATGCACCTGCTACTTGCAAGGCTGAGACAGGACCTCTCTAGGTAGACCTACTGCATGCTGCAGGTCCGAGCTCACCTCTTATATGCTGAGTGGTCATTCTTCACACTGCACTTCATGTTCTTCAGCTCATCCAACACGGCAAACATGTTGATAAATTTGCCCAATGTGATCAAGTAGGCTTCAGACACGAAATCCTTTCTCCTCTCAGCATGGCACAAGCGTCTCACTTCCCCACAGAAACGCTCGATGGCATTTCTCTGAGCACAGAAACGGGAAGGCAGAAGGGCCCTCGTCAGCAGCTTATCAGATCTTCGTTCAAGCTTCAAGGACGGTCCCTCACCCACTGTTTCTCACTGAGGCTCTAGGATCACCTTCCACCTCACATAGAGACCCTTGTCTGAGCAATTTCCATGCCTCTGCTCTGTAAAAACTATTATTTATTTCACCGTTTAGCAACTATGGCTCTTACTAAAGTAAAAGAATTTTGCTGATTATTCCAGGAAAACTACTGCGGCAGGTACTGCTGATCATCCACGTGACAGAATCTAGAATCACCTAAAAGACAGGTTTTCAGAAATGCCTGTGGGGGATTACCTTGATGATACTAACTGAGATAGAAAGGCCCACACACACCCCTGTGGGCAATGCCATTCCCTGGCTGGGATCCTGGGCTGTAGAAGTGGAGAAAGCAGCTGGGACACAGTATGCATTCTTATCTCTGTGTCATAATTATGGCAGTGGCATGATTAAGTGGTTACAAAGCTCCTACTGTCTCCTGTTCCCTGCTACAATGGATTGAACCCCTGAACTGCAGGCTAAATAAAACCCCTTCTCCTTTAAGTTAGTTCCCAGGGGTATGTTGTTATAGCAACAGAAACCAACTACAGGCCCGAGCAAAATGCTTCAATAAAGCATCTATAATACTGATGCTGTCAGGGGAAAAGCTGAGGGGATTTTCTTTCTGGTAAATTTTAAGATTAAAATAAAACTCAAGGAAAGATACAGTTAAAAAACTGTTTAGACATTTCCAAACAACCACTTTAAAGAGCCAGCAAGTCTCTTCCATGTGGCCTTTTTTTTTTTTTTCCTAATTGAAGGGTCAAAAGAGGTCAAGCTCAGGGTAGGAAGTACCAGAAAGGCAAGAAAATGATTAAACAATGAGACCTCCAGTGCACTTGGAACTGATAAAAGCAAGCTTTTGTGCAGGATAAAATTCACACTAAAAGAACTGTTTACTCAGAACGGTGAAGCTTTAGTCCTCCTTCGTCTCCTGTCCCTACTCTCTAGTATCAAACCCCTCCAATTATTTTAATGTCTTACCTGAAAGTACATGAAATTCATCAGTTTTGTGACCTCAGGCTCAAGGACTTCCACAGTTTTCTCATAAATTTCAACTCTGTTAGGCTGCTCATTGCATTTCACCTACGCATAAAGAAACAAACGCAAAGTTGAGGTTTTCATCAGGCTGAACGAAACAGGCACGCTCATCACTGCGTAAGGGGTACACGAGGGTGTGGCCGGCCTGGTAGGGCTGGGGACGGGGATGGCAGGAAGGGACAAGGCACCTGAGGGATGGCACGGGAGCAGCTCCTCCAGGTGTACAGCATGACAGCGTACTCTTGGCCTTCCTCCAGCATCTCGTTCTGCAAAATCCACAGGACCAATCGTGTGTAAGTAGGGGACAAACACAGAGTGAGATGTAAACCGCTGACAGTACCACAAACCACCCTACCTACCGCTTCAGAGACTGTAGCCTGACAAGAGACACTGTACACTACAGACGAGCACAACAACAGCCCCAACTCTCCCTACAGCTTCAGTAGGCTGCAACGGACTCTGGGTAACAACACAAGTCACTTCTGATGAGAGCCACCACAGAGGTGCACCTTGGCCCCACCCAGCCCTCCATAACTACCTGAAACGCAGACCTGAAGCTAGGGGCATGAAGGCTGGGCAAGAGTACAGAACAGCATCCTCACAGTTTCTTTCCCGGGTTACACCAAGCTTCCTGGTTTAGACAGGATCCAGAAGCCGAGCTGCTAGCCCAGGATATATAGGAGGAAAAGGCAGAATGCTTCACACAGCACTAAAAATTCAGACACGGTATCCATGGGAAGAGGGGGACCATCATTTTTAAAACTGCTTTGGTGTTCTGTTCCATTCCTTCCTTATCATTTGCTTTGGTAAAAGTGGTAAAAACCCATGGGTGGTCTTTAAAATGTGACTGGAAACCTGGTAATGTTTTAAGATGCATTAAAGGTACTGCCTTTCCCAGCCTGGTCTGCAGAGCGAGTTCCAGGGCAGCCAGGGCTACACAGGGAAACCCTGTCTCAAAAAAACAAACACACACAGCCTTTCACCTTATATCTTCACTCCTACCAATGCTTAGAAAGATGTTCATCACAGCATTCTTGACTACACAGAAGGGGAAACTGAGTAAATGTACAAAAATAGTTAACTGTGGACATTTACAAAACGGGTTATACAGACATTCAAGGTACTTTCTCTGGAACACTTCATGATATGAAAACGTGCACAAAATCATTAACATACATAATTACAACTATAGAGCTCATTTAGAAGACCCAAGTCCCCTGTGAGTGTACACCTGACCTATGTAAGTACAGGCATGGAGAAGGAAAGACCACCAACCAAGGGCGCCCTTGCAATGCTGGCAAAGACTTTCCCTGGGCTAGAGAGATCAAATGTCTTAAAAGAGTATGCACTGCTTTTATAATAAAAGCAAAGACGCTCTTAACACTGTGAGGCATTTCCGTCTCTTTTTCTCTACCTAGTCTATCACGAAGCAAGTGGTTTGTCCGCTGTTCAAATGTGACACCCGCTAGAGAGAAACGGAGAGGCATAGACAACATTACCATGCTGGAGTGGACAGTCGCTTGTTCAATGTATCTTGCAATGCCTGTGACGAACGCATTTCTGTCTTCAAAGTTGGTGTTGAAGTTTGGCTGAAGGAGAGGGAAACAAGACAAGAACATCACGCTGAGGTCAGAGCAGCAGGCTGTGTCACATCTGCTCAAAGACCTACCTGGTAGAGCAGGGAGGATGGCGGAGGCTCAATGCAGGGCTGCTGGTCAGGCAGAGGCAGCTCCTCCAGGAGGTCCACATTGGACAGTGCATCCTCTAGTGTCACCTGGGCAGCCATCCTGCAACACAACAAAGTACAAAGTCACCTGTGAGGAAAGATGCTGTCCGGCATATACAGCAGGCCTTCTGACGTGGGTTACATGGCTTCCAGTTCCCTTCTCCTTCTTTCAAGGGCACTGGAGATGACCAGGGCATGAAGGCATAGGGACAGCCTGTCCCTGAGAGGCCTTTCCTCCCTCCAGGCTTTTTGGGAAGGCTCTCCTGACTTCCAGAGTATCCATGGGCAGAAAACACAGGTTTCTATTTACATTTGCCATCACTTCCTGTACCCTTTCTACATTGACGCTCCAGTCCTAGTTGGGGGTGCTTAGGGCCCCACAGAGCCCTAACGGTGCCAACCCTCCACAGGGCTGGAAGAGGGTGGCATCTCCTGCATGGTTATTCCAAATATGTAAGGACAAGTCCAAATACGTAAGGACAAGAAGTACTGTCCTGGGCCACCAGCAGGGTAGCCACACAGACAGGCTGGATCACAGGGACTGCTACTAGAGAAGTGGTTGGTGTGTGCACGGTGAACTCAGGAGGTGGCTGTTGGAGAGAAAAGTATAGACAGCAAAGCTAGTACAGACAGGCAGAGAAACGCAGGCATATAAATCTATGCCAGCTACAAAAGGCAGAGGCAGTACACGCACCATGACTCCCACTGAATGTGTTCTGACCCCAGCAGGATGGGTGGTGGGGTAGAAAGATAGTCCACTCTGCTATTGGGGAGATATGAAGACCTGGGGCTCTGTCCCCAGATGGAGCCACAGGACAGGCTGTGTTCTAAGAAGGAAGTAACAGCAAATGAAGCAAAGGAAGTACTAAATAGAAGCCTCTGAACAAAATGGCAGCGTCAAAGTTAAAGTTAGCATGCTGCCCTGTGTCCTCTCAAGAGTCAGAGTTACATCCCAAGATAAAAAAGTGAAAAAGGAAGTTCCAGAGACCCGGTAAGTCCCAAGTTATTGTGGTGAAGAACAGAGTCCACAAAGCTGCTCTTGAAAATCCATACTTAACCTCAAATAGCTCAAGTATCGAGCTAAGACTCTGCTCACTTATAAGACCAAAGTCAGGTCTTCTATAGTCATGTGTAACACACAGCGGAACACAGGTCAAATGCCACAGCACAAACTGAGAAGTGGGACTGATATGGAGCCATGACCCGGAAATGACGGGCTGTGTGCCTAATAAAGTGAAACCAGAAACATCCTCCGATGGCTAGAGTAAGACTCAAAGTCTCACACCACAATATCCAACATGTCCAGTTTCCATTCAAGTTATTCGGCACATAAAGAACTCGTAGTCAACTTCCTGGGGCTACTGAGGTCATGGATCTTAGAAGAAAATCTACTTCTGTCCCTTTGCTAGTCCAGCATAATTCCTAACTAATCTAAATCTTATCCTTATATCCAAAGACAAATGTAGGTATCACCTCTCATCAAAAAAAGCCTCTCTTCACAGCCAATGGAGACCAGGACGGGAAACTACAACTAGACACAAAGCAGAGGTCAACAGATCATGGGCAGCCCAGCCCCAATGGATACATCACAGCTGCTGGATCTATGGCTCAGGAAAGATTTCAAATCCTGAGAGTCAAAATACAGGATGTCTGCTGTAAAATAGTCTCTTGTTGAAACGGCTGCATACACAAGACTTGAACAATGGCAATATCCATGAACATGCTAAGGCAAAAGGGGATAAAATCTCAAGGGGGTCCCTGTCAGGGTCCCCACAAATGCTACAGCCTACACAAGAGCTAAGGAGGAAATCGGGTTCAGCAAGACTCCTAGCCTCTGACCCGAATGGTTTATTTTTGACATATTTAAGCACAGTACAACTTTGGAAAACAGTTTCCTTTTGGCAATGAATACAACAAAGCTTAAGGTACAGTTACAGTGAAACTCCTTTGCAAAGTACATGGGACCGCTTTCATAAGAAGGAGCTCCACTGACTAGGAAACCATGCTCGGGAGTCTGGGAGATTCAGGTGAAGCCTGGTTCTACAGAACAGCCAAGATCACCAGGCTATTAACAACATCCACTCCAGCCTCCTGTGTGGAGAAGAGGTGTAAATCCCTTCCATTGGAGAGAAAAGCCTTCGGGTATAACACTCCTGGTTTCTCCAGTGCTGTCCGTGAGCATGTGGCCCTCGTGCCCTTTTCCAGGCCCCACCCCTAGACAAAGAACTGCCAAGAGAGGTAGAATTAGCCTCTCCTAGGGGTAAGCCTTCTAACTGGTTATAGAGCACCAAGTGGTCAGCCCTGAAACCACAGACTCACAGAAAAGAAAAACAGACTCATCAGGTCAGAGTCATATATTTATGCATAAATATACATATATATATGTAACAGTGATAATCAAGAAAAAGAAGTTATCAATTTGAGAGTAATGGGGGACATGGAAAGAGTTAAGGGGTACTTGAGAGAGCTGGAGGGAGGAAAGGGGAAAGCTGATGTAATTATATTCGCATTAAATATATATTTTATAATCACATCAATTTTCATATATATATATATATATATATATATATATATATATATATATATATATATATCCAACAAGTCAGAACTCCCACCTGACTTCAAACCATCAAACGTGAAAAGATCCAATAATTTTAACACTCTCAAACCAGATGAAAAAGTTCAAGGTTAACAACAAGCAAACAAACCAAAGTAAAAAGAACACAATGGAAACTTCAGAACTGAAAGACACAATGTTAAAAACCTGAAAATTCTGCAAGCAGCACCCGGGCAGCCAGAGAGAACAGGACACTTTGCTGCTGCACTTCAAGCCCAGGGACTCAGGCCCGCTAAGGAGACACTCTATTCTCTCTACACCTTACCCTTCAACCCAGCAGCACGATTTTAAAGTCGGAAAGATAAACAGTATCTATCTGAATCCTCCATTACAGTCAGAACCATCATTCCGTGACTCGATGAAGGAGAACTAAAGAATACAAGAGGTGACCGGAAGTTCCTCGGACTGAAGAGAGAGGATACAGATGACAAGCTGGCTCACGAAGAATGAAATAAATGCAAGGAATGAGTAACCAGGAGTGTTATTTCTCTACAACTCTTTTAAATTCGTTTAGTGGTGCTGGAGATGGCTCCACAGTTAAGCGCACTGGTTGTTCTTCCAAAGGACCAGGGTTCGACTCTCACCAAGGGTATGGCACCTTACAACCATTTATGACACCAGTTCCAGAGGATTCAATGCCCTCTTCTGGCCTCCACAGGCACCAGGCATGTAAGGGGTGTGTAGACATAACACATAAGCAAAACACTCATACACTTAAAAGTAACAATAAATTTTTAAAATAAAGATTAAAGTCAGGTAGTGGTACATGCCTTTAATCCCAGCACTGGGAGGGAGGCAGAGACAGGTGGATCTCCCTCTGAGTTTGAGGACAGCCTGGTCTACAGAGTGAATTACTTCCAGGACAGCCAGGGCTACACAGAGAAACCCTGCCTCGAAAAAAACCAAGATAGATAGATAGACAGACAGATAAATAAACAAAAATTAAATGTTTGGTGATTGAAAGACAAAATTACAAAATTACCTGACATTTGTGGAGGGAAGGCCAAAATGGAGCAAAGCCCAGAACCCCAAATGGCTAGACTTAGACTGCTATACCCTGACCCCCCCCAGAGTTTCAGCCCATTCTCTGTGACCCAGGCCTTAGATCTGAACTGAACTTAGACAAACCAGGACCGCTCTTATGTGAACAGCCCCATCTGTATACCAGAGACCGCACAACTGGGAACTGTATGCACAATGGCCAACCCTGATCCCTCAGGACTGTACACAGCCTAAACTAGACTATATTCCTTCACACTGGACAAATCACATGACAGGAAACAGCACACCAAGAAACTCAGCATAACCATATTAAGTGTTACCTCCAAATGAAGAGCCCCCCCAGCCCACTGACCTTCACCATAGGCAACACTCTGGCTATAACAGAGCCAGTTGCCATTGCCCAGTATACTCAGTAGTGTTATGATTACTAATTTTGTCTGAAAGATAATTCATTCACTGCCTGCCAATCTCTTCTGTTACTATAGGGACTGACAGCCAGCACCCAGTCTACTATAATATAGGGTCTATATAAACGGCAATTATATAAATACATAGCATTGACTTACTTATATTGGTGCTAATGATCAAATCTAGGGTCTGCATAGGCTAAGGTCATACTTTATCACTAAGGTGTAGCCCATATAAGTATGCAATAAATGTAACTGCAAACAATATTTATATGCAATTATATAAGCTACATAAAATAACTATAACTTAAGCGAGTGTCAGACAGTTAAACACACAGGCTTGACACAGCTAAAGATGGACCCTCATGATCAGCTTTGGACCCCATCTCTTGATTCATTTGTCAATACTGGGGAAACTAAGCTTCTGGCTGTTCAATAACCATGCTTGGAAACCAAAGTCAATGAGGCTGTATGGGCTAAAAAGGATAGTCAAATTCTGTGGTCAATGTCCTGTGAATGAGAGTTCCTGGAAAGAAGCTGTGTCTACAAAGGCTGACTGACTGATGAGACCTCCCATGATGTGCAGAGGTTGAGCTGTTGTAACTCTAGTGCTTAATTACAACTGATCTCAGGCACTCAGGCCTAAGCCTTTCCTTGGTTCACTACTGGGTCAGACTCATCCCTTAAGAGTTACTCCAACGGCTGGGCATGGCAGCACATGCCTTTAATCCCAGCACTCAGGAGGCAGAGGCACACAGATCGCTGCGAGTTCAAAGTCAGCCTCACCTCCACAGTGAGTTCTAGTATAGCGAGCACTATGTAGAGAGACCCTGATGTTTTTTTATTTTTATGTTCATTGGTGTTTTGCCTCCATGTATATCTGTGTGAGTGTGTAAGAGCCCTAGAATAGGAGTTACAGACAAGTGTGAGCTGCCATGTGGGTGCTATGAATTGAACCTGGGTCCTGGGGAAGAGGAGCCAGTGCTTTTAACTGCTGAGCTGTCTCTCTAGCACCCCCAAACCCTTAAAAAAATGTTAATCCAATTGGACATGTCAATCACCTGGCCAGATTTGCTGATTCACCTAAAGACATGATAAGGCCATGGGAAGAATAATCATCCCCTTCATGGGTTAAGGTACTTACATAAGCCAGAAGCTCCCCACCCCCCTTCAGGGTAGTTGCTTGCAGATCGTCTCTGCTACGGCTGCTCATCTTTTAGTTGTTTCCTTTTCTCCTATCTCTTCTTTGAACACCAGCCAAAATCCTAAGCAAGTTTTCTTTAACAGCTGTTTATATACATCCATTGCTGACCCTAACTCAAAAAGAATTTTTTTCCATCTCTCTTCTCCCTACCAACTGCCAAGATTTACAGCTTGTCTGCCCTGTTGCTTTTTTGTGAACTCTAAGAAAATGGTTAGATCGTCCTTCTGAGTCTGTTTTTCAATTATTCTATTGAGATTAAGAAGTCACATAGGAAACCCTAATTAACAGGGGGAAAGCAAGCCTATACGGTGGTAAGATTTCCACATTCTGTAGAGAAATACCAGTCCTAACAGACTACAACAAGCTAATAGGCATGTACTTGGTAGTTTTTACAGCATCCACTAAAAGAAGGCTGAACAGTGTGAACAACGTAACTCAAGATTTAGGTCGGTGGAAGACTGTTTTCCTTCAGTGCAAAGTCCTGGGTTTAATACCCATCATCACCACCCCAAAACAGAATGTGGGGATGGAAGAGAGAGGAAATAACTATTAAATAGACACAATTTGGGATAAATTAAAATGGAATACTACAAACTGTTCAAATTCTAAAAGAAGGCAGAAACAGGGCCGACAGTGTAGCTCCGTGACCCAGAGCGCTTAGTACGCTCAAAGCCCTGACCTAAATGCTGGGCAACAAAATGAACTAACCAACAACAACACACAGCAACAATGAGAGTAAAGAAACAAAGAAGAATTAAGAGAGGCTGTGCAGCCAGATGTGGTGGTGCACACCTTTAATTCCAGCATTCCAGAGGCACAGGGAGGTGGGTCTCTGGGTCTCTGTGAGCTTGAGGTCAGCCTGGTCTACATAGTAAGCAGCAAGCCAGTGAGGGCTACAAAGTGAGACCCTGGCATCATCATCATAAGAATAATCACAGCAACAACAATAAATCAGATTTAGATCTAAACCTAAACATATCAATAATTACATTAACTATAAACACTCTAAAAAAAATGACAAAGATAATTAGATGCCTCTCCTAGGAGAAAGGAGAACAGGAAGAAGAAAACCGGTAAGAACTAGTCAAATGGCAGCTGGGGTGGCTCTAGGCCCTAGCCTGCAGAAAAGGACATTACTGTGGCTAGACAGTGACCCTACATTACAAAGGAAGGAGCAGTACCCCAAAGCCAGAACAATCCTAACTCTGTCTGCATCTAGTCCAAACACTTCAAACTCCACAGCAAAAATGGACAGAATTGGGAAGAGAACCAAGAAAATGAACAACTCCAAACTGGAGATTGACAGCAGGTCTGCTAGCAGCAGCCTGGGAGGCAGCCTGTCGCCCTGGCAACACACTGACTTCAAGGAAGGAGTAAATATCACAACTCCACCTCCTTAGAATTGGAAATAGTGTGTAAGAGCATCACAGGCACCCCTCCTCAAAACTGAAAGTGCCGTTCAAAAAGGCGGAGGCCCATCAAGGAAAAGCTGTCTCCTCCTGGCAAAGCATGAATATTTCATCAATTTTTTTTTCTTTTTAAAAAAATCTACTCTTACATAATTTTTTTAAAAATCCTGTCTATGGCATATACAATTAGCCCCAGAAGCCCAATCTTTAATGCTTACAGACCCTGACTGCTAAGCCTGCCTGAAGCAGAACTTTCTCTGGTCTCGAAATTTCCCTTCTGTGAACACTGGCCAAAATGTTAAGCCAGTCTGCATGAGCACTCTGGGTATTCTCACGCTCTCTGAATGACCCATCCTCCCTGCCCCTGCCCGCCCCCCTCCCCGCCCCCACCATGTATACAATCTCCGGTCTCCATCGCTGAGTTTGTCTGCCTTCTTGAACTTTAATTCCAAAAGCATAGCTTCCTCTCTGGCTCTCAGTTCTCCCTCCTCCCAGCAGCTGCTGAGAGCTCCACCTTGCTAGTCCTGTTTATTCTCCTCTAACTCTTACACAGGGTCTCTTGTGTCCTTCCGAGAGAGCCAGCTTCCTTCTTCCAAGTCCTTTATACAGCAGAAGGTGCGGTCCAGATTAAAGGCGGATCTTCCCACCTCAAAGATCTGGATTAGAAGTGGGTCTTCCCACTTCAAATGATTTAATTAAGAACAACCCCTCATCGGTGTGCCCAGCTGCTTGGGTTTTAGTTAATTCCAGATGTAGTCAAGTTGACAAAGAAGAGCAGCCATCACAAGTCTACCTGACAGACAATCATATTTCCTTATGTCAGGCTTAATTTCCAAATGAAAACAATAACCAGGTCATAATCATACCTAACATGATATAACTATCCCTTGTACAATGACAAACATTTTAGAAATTTAGAATAGATAGCGATGCCCCTTGAGGGATATTTTTTTGGTATCTCAAACTTAAATATGATAGCCACTGATAGTCTCTCAATTGATGGTACATTACATGATAAAGAAATCAAGAAAAGGAGCCGGGCGTTGGTGGCGCACGCCTTTAATCCCAGCACTCGGGAGGCAGAGCCAGGCGGATCTCTGTGAGTTCGAGGCCAGCCTGGGCTACCAAGTGAGCTCCAGGAAAGGCGCAAAGCTACACAGAGAAACCCTGTCTCAAAAAACCAAAAAAAAAAAAAAAAGAAATCAAGAAAAGGAAACACAAATAACTGTACAAACACATCCTTAACAAAAACCAACACACATGTCAATTATAATCCTTGGGTCTGTAACTGGTCACATGGTCTTAGCTGGTATTTGTAACTACCTTCCTCTACTACCCATTCTGTATTTCCTCCTCTTTGCAGGCATCGTAGCAGGTCTAGGCTCTTTTCCTGGAGGAGTGACCCACACCTTCATTCCTGAAGGGTCTGTGCCCATTGTCATCCTGTCTGGATTAGGAATTTGTAGTTTACCTTTGATTAATCACAGGACACGGCAGCACCAAGAGATGATCTCCTTCACTCTAGACAGAATCCTTATTGCCATGGTGGAGAGGCAATTCAATTTCCCCTTGGTGCTATGGATCAATCATTCCTCCTAACACTGTTATTCTTTCTTAGCCCTTTGGCCTAAGGACGGCAGAAGACCATTCCAGTTCAAAGGAATATTGTGGCTCCAGGCAGGAGTGCTCCCTCTTCTGGAACCAAAATGTCTAGGCCAGCAGAAGTTGAGATCGCAAAACAGGAAGCAAAAATTTTCCTACTGGGTCACTAGGGATGATAGTGAGTGGAACTATTCCCTTTTCTAATCCTTGATTCCTGGACATATGGATCCTGGCTATGGGAAAAACTGCACTGGACGCAGATTCAAAGCATGTAACACTTCTCGAGAACACCACTCCAGCTCTCCAGACTGTTGCCATCTAATTGGTGCTGTAACTATGTCTTCAAAAGGCCATTCCATCCTTCTGTCACGCCTGTGGCTTCAGAATGGTGGGGGACATGGTAAGACCAACACATTACATGATTGTGGGCCCACTGTCACACGTCTCTGGCTGTGAAGTGAGTTCCTTGGTCAGAAGCCATACTGTGTGGAATACCATGATGGTGGATAAAGCATTCTGTAAATTCATGGGTGGTCGTTTTGGCAGAAGCATTATGTGCAGAAAAGGCAAATCCATAACCAGAATATCTAGTCCAGTAAAGACAAAGCATTGTCCTTTCTATGGAGTAAGTGGTCCAATGTAGCCAACCTACTATCAGGTTGCTGGCTGGTCACCCCAGGGAATGATGCCATATCTGGGGCTCAGTGATGGTCGACAACATGACTGCCACTTACCAAGCCTGACCTGGCTGGCTACAGATGCTACTGAATGCCCAATCTGCCAACAGCAGAGACCATGGAACACATGGTAACATATAGATTAACAGAAATGGGCTGAGTATAAGAGTAAGAGCTAGACAATGGTAGGCCTGAGCTAATGGCTGAGCAGTTTAAATAATATAAGCGTCTGTATGTTTATTTTATAAGTGGGCTACGGGACTGCCAGGGTTTGGCTGGACCCGGAGAGAAAAACTCTAGCTACAATGACCAAGATTCCCTCTTACTAAGTTATGACACAGGGGAGGAGAGTGAATATATCCTAGAGGTAAAACTGTAAAGGTATACTGCTGGCCTTGCTAATTGAAAGCAAATTGCTTCTGGTGGTCCTTATGGACAGATACTGAGAAAACGGCATTTGCTAGATCAACAGCTGCATACCATGTACCAGGAGATATGTTAGTCTGCTCATGTAAGGACACCACATCTGGCACAGCAGCTACAATGAGTCACTCCCTAATTGAGTTTTCAATAGTCAACTGTCATTCTCCTTGATCCATCTGTCTTCCACACAGGCCAGACAGGAGAGTTAAAGGAGATGTGATGGGTACCACCACACCTGCATCTTCCCAAAAGTCCTGATGCTGGCACTCATTTCTGCAGTTTCTCCAGGGATGCGATGTTGTTTTGGATTCACCATTTTCCTTGGCAGAGGCAACTTAAAGACTTCCATTTAGCCTTTTCAACCATATAGCCCTCACTCCACAAGCCAGGGAGCCAATGTGAGAATTCTGCCAATTTCCAAGTATATCTATCCCAATTATACATCCTGGGGCCGGGAATAACCACAGGATGCGTGCAGAGACCTATTGGATCTACCGTGAGTTGGACTTCGGCCAAAACTCCATTAATCACCTGGCCTCCAGAAGCTCTGACTTTCACTGGAGGGCCCCAATGTCTTCTGGGATCTCCTGGAATCAGCATCAATTCTGAACCAGTATCTAATAGACCCTGGAAAGTTTGACTGTTCCCTTTCCCGAGTGTACAGTTATCCTTGCAAAAGGTCATAGGTCCCTTTGGGGAAGGACTGGAGAAAGGCTAATAAAACTTTAGAGGTATTTTATCAAGGTCCTTTCTCAGAGGAACCTGGCCACCCCTTCTTTCTAGAGAGTCTATAAACTGGCTTGTCTGGAAATTGTTTTTCCAGAGGCAGTTTCTCAGTTCAGATTGTCTCCTCTCAGATGCCTCTAGCGTGTGCCGTTGAAATAAAACTAGCCAGCACAGATGCCACAATATGAACGTCCCACTGTAAAATTACACATATTTGGAACAACTCTTATTCCTGGTGGTGCTACCAATAAGCAGCTGACAGTTTAATGACAGAAGCAGACACATAAATGTCTACCCCTTGGGTCTGGGCAAAGCAGCACATCATGTGTGAACAGAGAGAATCGGAAAGTCCATGTTCGGACGGTGCACGAAGGGCCGGCCACCTGCAAGCCAGTGTTAAAGGCCTGAATCAAAACAATCCTTCCGGCTGCCTTGACCTCTGACCTCCAGCCTCCAGAACAGCGAGAAGGTAAGTTCCCACTGATCTCTGGTATTCTGTATGACAGTCCTCACAAACACACACAGAATCACCCAGGCAGGTCCGGGTGTTCTTGGGTTGTCAGGTAAAAAGAACATGCAATAGCATTTTGCTAGTTAGGAAAACAACACGTGCTCGATCCAGAAAAGGCGTGCTGCTATAGGAAGCAACCACCTGCTCGGGCATGACATGTGAAGCCTGGCACTCCACCTGTCCAAGCTATGGGTGCTCTCGCCTCCTCGGGCCCTGAACTGACCCACCAACAGCACGCCCTTTGGTGGTTTATGTGATTAAGAGGTATTAAGGATGCTTTGCTGCTTTGACTGCATCCTATAGGCAGCTGTTCCGTGCTCACATGTGTTTCTAAATCCTACACTTTCTAAGTTACAGAAATGAATTTAAATACGGTATTGGACCTGTGTTTTAATAAGTCATCACTTCATTTATGTTATAAAGTGTTCTAAGTATCTTCTCAGTGATTTTCCAAGTTAATCACTAAGTATTCATGGCTCAGGAGATCCTTGCTCTGGGAGGCAAGATGGTTGCCTGCATAGAGAAAGCTATCAGCATTCTGTGAGAGATCCACAGTAGTTTTGAGGCTGGAGCTGTATACTACGTGTCCACTTCACTTCACTGACTGATGAAGGGACCACAGGTGAGCATCAGAAGGCACCAGGCACCAGGGTATCACGGGCAGAGAGGAGGCTGAGTTTCTCAGTGTGCCCCCAGAAAGGGACGTGAGTGTTCACAGGCTGGCGGTGTCGTGGATGCTGAGCATCTTCCCTCTGCCTGTCCCCACAGACCACTCCTTAGAGTCATGTTCTCAAAAATTCATTCTCATAGCCACACCCACGGTGGGGTCATCCCAGTATACTGATAAGATAAGCAGAGTGATGCTCGGAGACCAACAGCTCAAGGGAGAGCCCTGGGCATAGAGCAACACAGTCACAGACAGACACACACACACACACACACACACACACACACACACACACACACACACACACAGAGAGAGAGACACACACACAATCTGTGCTAGATAATGTGTGTCTGTTTAGGGCTGAGCAACTGGACTTGTGGGGTCAAGGCCAGAGTTAGTGGACAGAACTGGCCCAGGCCTGTGGGTCAGGAAAGAGGCAGGGCAAAGCTAGAACAGACCAATCCACAGGAGTAGCCAGCAGCACAAAACGAAGAGTCCTGCGGTTCTCCTCCACCCCGGCTCCTCCTGTAGATCTGGAGGGCTGTGAGTGAGGCAGGCCTAGTGGATAAACACAAGCCACACCCACACCCTAAACAAGCTGTCTCACGAGAGTGCTTGCACCAATGTATGAAATGCAGCTTCGGGAAGTTCCATCCAACCCTGAGGCTGCACACTATGCTCAAAGTCCAGCGTTTACCATTCTCCGGCTCTCAAACTCACCAGCCCTGCGAGCCACCCTGGGATCCGTAAAGTCAGTACCCAAGGGAAAAATGAAGTTACTTTTTTTTTAACAGTTAACCTCATTGTAAAACAAAGAACAGTGAATAATTAAGGGCATTTTTTGCTTTTTTTACCAAATGATTATGACTTGATCATTTTCCCTGTATCTGGGCAACCTGGGGCAGACAGACAGCTGAGAACACAGATGCTCACATGTTCAGACAAGCTGTCCTTGGACAACTCCAGGCTTAAAAAAAAAAAAAAAAAAACTACTGAGGTTCAGCCTCGTGACACAGGCCTGTAGCCCAAGCTACTGAAGAGCCTGTAGCAGGAGAATCCCAGGTTCAAGCCCTGTCTAGGTTACAAAGTAACTTCAAAGCCAGCCCAGGTAATTTAGCAAGACATTGTCTCAAAAATTGAAAACCAAAAACTCCTGGGCTGAACCTGCACAAAAAGAGTGAAAACCAGAACAGCCAGACTGAGGTTCAACCTGTTTGCTGGGGCAGTGGTAGGAGAAAGAAAACAGTGAGACTAGGTATATCCTGTCGCACAGCAGCCCCAGGAGACACAGGCTCCCATCAGAAAACCAACCAAAGAGATCGCTTTTTAAAGGGTGACCAGATAGGTGCTGTAGATCAATGTCAGGTCCCCCGGCCGCTGAGGGCACTGTACGTGTGTGATGTGCTTGCATTTGTGCAAGCAAAAAAATCATACACATAAGGTGAAAATACATCTTTTAAAAAGGCTATGCATGGGTGTGGGCCTGAGTATGGGGACAGACAGGCTATGAAACTAGAAAGAGACCCCAGGAAGAGGAAAGAGGTGTTGATGAGGAAGTAGGGAGGCCAAGAGGACACAGGAGACATGGAAGCAGAAAGAAAACTACGGGAAGCCAGGCGGAGAGGTTGTGGGGGAAGGAATGGAGAGGGAGACCAACAGAAACAAATTAAGTTTGAATGCCATGGTGAAACGTAGTACTTCCTAAGATAATTTACAAAACAAATGAACTAGGTTGCTTGCCTAACTAGAGCACACAAGCAAAGATAAATGATGACATCTTTCTGCTAACATGCACAAGGTGTCAGCTGATTTTCTTCCTCTTCTACATGCAAATCATAGCCTTTCTCAGAAAAGCGGAAACTTCCAGTGTTTGTGTATATAGCCTGTTCACAGGCATAAGAAATCACCTTTACAACATGTCTTACTGAATATGCCTGTTCACAGGCATAAGAAATCACCTTTACAACATGTCTTACTGAATTGTTCCTTTCCCGTGTGCTAAAATGGTTAAATCCGTCTAAGTCAAAATAAGCAAGGGCCACTGGCTGCCACTTCTATCACAGAGGTAACTGCTTCAACAACAACAAATCAATTTGGCTTGAAATATTACAACAATGAGGCAATGAAAATTTGAAACAGAGGGTGCACAGCACATTTTAGTCTTCTGGAGTACACGTCCCCACACCACACAACGTTGGCCCTCATCCTCAGCTGGCAGTCACCACAGCCACTCCCATGACACAGTGGTCTCTGCCCTCTGACACTCCTGCATTAGGCTTCTTGACATTGCCCTGCACAGCCTGGTCACTAAGCAGTCTGGATCACTCCAGACCCCCAATCTTCCTTTTATTTCCACTCTGTAATGCATCATTCTGACCAAGTCACTCTCCAGCTTGCATCTTCAGTAGCTTTCTCTGCCCACAGCTGTGTTATCCAATCCATGTTCCATGGAATTTAGGCATGCTCACCATGGCAACAAGTACAAATCTCCCTTTGTCTATTTAATTAATTCATTAATGAATTAATTAATTCAGTGTGTGTGGGGTGGTAAAGACACGAAAACAACTTTCAGAATACAACTTTCCAGAGTCAGCTCTCATCTCCACTTGTTGAAGCTGTCTTCCATTTCTATCACCACACTGCTAACACCGCATTGGCTGTCTCCCATTTCTATCTCCGCATTGCTAACACCGCATTGGCTGTCTCCTGTTTCTATCATCGCATTGCTAACACCACATTGGCTGTCTCCCTTTTCTATCTCTGCATTGCTAACACCGCATTGACTGTCTCCTGTTTCTACCTCCGCATTGCTAACACCGCATTGGCTGTCTCCCATTTCTAGTTCCGCATTGCTAACACCGCATTGGCTGGCTCACAGGTTTCCAGCTCATCTTCCTGTCTCCACCTCCATTTTGCCGCCCATCCACAAGTAGGAATGACTGGATTACATACGCCAGCCCCACCTGACCCTGCCCCACAGCCGGCTTTTGACATGGATCCAGGGAACTCATCAGGCTTGCCCAGCAAGCACTCTTACCCACTGAGCCATCTCCTGAGCCCCTGTCTTTGTCTATTTTATAGGCTAGGACTAATTCCAAGGATTTACATTAAAAAAGTACTGGTTAAGAAAAGAGAAAGAGAGCCGGGCGGTGGTGGCGCACGCCTTTAATCCCAGCACTCGGGAGGCAGAGCCAGGCGGATCTCTGTGAGTTCGAGGCCAGCCTGGGCTACCAAGTGAGTTCCAGGAAAGGCGCAAAGCTACACAGAGAAACCCTGTCTCGAAAAACCAAAAAAAAAAAAAAAAAAAAAAAAAAAAAAGAAAAGAGAAAGATACCCCCTCTTCCGAACTTGCTACTTGTGGCAGGTGAGAAAGCTGGCCCCAGGGTAACGAGAGTGAGAGATCTAGTCCTCCCCTACAGCACACAAGAAAGTGGGCCCTGCACCCCACCGGGTCAGCACACTAGAGCTGACCTGTTGTCAGGGTCCAGGTGAGCTAGCCCTGAGGGTGTGAAAGCAGGAGAGCTGACCGCCTCCCCCAATCCTATGCCCTCTACAGCAATCAGGATAGGCCCTTGCACCTTGCCGGGGCAAAACAATATGAGTGCAGGGGACCCAGAGCTGAGGGTCCCAGAGCAGGTGAACTGGCCTCACTCTTTGCTGTAGGCTGCATTGGGTGAGCTAGCCGAGGCAGTGCTGGAGAGCTCGCCTGGGTCATGAAGGTGAGGGAAAGCTACCGAGCTGACCAGCCCAGCTACCACCCAGGTCCAGAACCAGGGCTACGAGTTGGCTCACCCCAACATCCACCCCATCTATGAACTTGTTGGGATGCATGTGAAGGGGATGAACCTTCAGATTCAAAACAGCAGGATCTCCACAACACCGAACAACTCCGGGATGTCTGGGAGGAGGCCCAGTGAGAGCCTATTATAGGTGGTGTGGCAGAAACCAGAGGCCTTGAGCCAGACCAAAGACTCATGGCAATGAACACTTGCAAGTCAAGATGAATGGACTAAAGGGTAAACTGTGTGACTCAACGCACTACAGCTTCCACGACAAAATCCCCCGCCCCCCCCCCGCCCCCCCCCCCCCGCGTTTGGTTTGGTTTTGGGTTTTTCTTTTAAACTTGGTTTTGTTTTGGGGGAGGTCACGAGGGCAGAAGGCAGACAGACGCAAGGGGACAGGCAAAAAAGCTGGATCAGAATGTATGATGTGAAATCCACAAAGAGTCAATAAAAGCTATAAAAGAAAAGAGAGAGAGAAAAGAAAAGAAAAAAATAAAAGGAAAAAGCCAGGCAGGGATGCTCACACCTTTAATCCCAGCACTCAGGAGGTAGAGGCAGGTGGATCTCCATGAGTTCAAGGCCAGCCTGGTCTACAGAGTGAGTTCTAGGACAGCCAGGGCTACACCGAGAACCTGTCTCGAAAAGTCAAAGCGGGGGAGGGGACAGCAGTATTCCATAGGACAGAGTTAATGCCTCATGCAGCAAACAGGGTCTTCTCTGGCTCCCCCAGTGGTAGGTGTCCTTTTGTCCTGCCAGGCCAGGCCCAGCCATAGCAGGGTTTTAAAGCTATGTTCCTGCAGTTCACAATGCTCCCAGTAGATCTCAGAAAGAAAACACCAGCAAAACTCCAGTGGCTGACCCATTTGGCAGATGCTTAGATGATTGGCAAGTCTTCCTGTGGGGGTCCAGGCTTCCTCCTCAGTGTGGGATCCAGAGAGCGTGAATTACTAACTACAGGATGTTTCCTAGTGACGGCGTCATTCCTTCACAGAACACAGCATACTGAAGAGAGAAAAGAGGAAAACACATCCAACTCATTTTATTCTAACACTAGAACTGTTCTTCCTGCGGTAGTCCCTGGTGTTTTAGGAGGACAGTCACACCACAGACAGGGCACTGCCGGGGTCCAGAATAGACTGCCGCGTAGTCTCCCTTTACAAAAAGCAGAAGCTGAGCCTCGGGGCATCAAGTAGCCTGCTACAGCCACCCAGTGAGCAACTCCAGCACCAGCATGGGTTCCCAGGGCTCCCTTTCACCCACGGACCATCTCCATAACCTTGACTCGGGAAACAGCCCGTGTCAGCCTGAGTGCGCATGCTCGGACACAGCTACAGTGGAGCGGCTCAACTCAGAAGAGCAGGCATACACTCACCGCCAGGCGCCGCCTTGAGAGCATAACAAAGTACCCCCAGTGCTCATCACTACGCTAAGTCTTCTTAGCCTTCACAAGGCATGTCTTCTCCAGTTTTCTGCTACTCAAAAAAGAAAAGAAAAGAAAAGAACTGCCTGTTGCCTGCCACTAACCGGCTGTGTATCGGCAAGCTCCTGGAGTACACAGCTAAGGATTCCGTCCTACCCACGATCAATACTCCCCAGTCTCCACTTCTCCCTCGCTACCCTCACAGTTCCCCCAGAGCAGCAAGCAACCACCACTTGACTCATGTCCTGGTTAACTTTCTGTCAGCTTGACACAAGCTAGAGTCATCTGGAAAGAGGAAGCTTAATTGAGACGATGCCTCCGACAGCCTGTAGGCAAGTCTGTTGGGCATTTTCTGAATTACTGACTGATGCAGAAGGGTCCATCCCATTGATTGTGGTATCACTCCTGGGTATAAGAAAGCAAGTGGATCTCTGTGAGTTCAAGGCTAGCCTAGACTACAGAGTGAATTCCAGGACAGCCAGGACTATGTCTGTCTCAAGACTAAAATAAAAGAAAGTAGCCTGAGCAAGCCATGGGGCGCAAGCTGTAAATAGCATTCATTTCTGGCCTTCGCTTCAGTTCCTGCCTCCATATTCCTACCGTGAGTTCTTGCCCTGATTGCCCCCAATGACAGACTGTGATAGGAAATGAAAGTCAAATAAACCCCTTCCCTCAGTTGCTTTTGGTTATGGTGTTTATCACAGTACTCGAAAGCAAATGAAAAAAATTCATCTTCCTCGGGCAATGACACCGCCCATATACGACCTTTCTGTCTTGTCCTTCCTCTTACCCAGAAAGGGCACACATAATCTTATTAGACAGTCCAGCCTTTCACATCCTCAGCCAGCCTCTTTTCTGTAGGCATGGCTACAAGGAGCTTCAGCCCTCCATGGTCCTGGGCCAGCTTCCACCCAGGGTTCCCTGAGGTCATCAATAACCTGTCTGTGGTCCAGTAACAGGCCCTGGCACCCCTACCTATTCCACACCCTATTCCCAAATATCTACCAAAGTTCCTTGCCCTCACACTGTTTGGGTTGAAAATGTCCACCAGCCTCAGTGTCTTCATCTCATAGGCACTGAGAACGCCACAGACCTCACAGAGCACAGAGGCCTTTATCCTTAGGTGTCAATGGAAGCTCACAAGGGTCACCAGAGACACCAACCCTACAACTGCCACAGTGTACCTCTACCCTCAACAATGAGCCGGAAGGAAGGGACCCAGAGGAAGAGGGTCTTGATGTTGTTGGTTTTGAGGTGAATCATAATCCTAATCACCCAGCTGGCTCCCTACTGGCCTTCACCATAACTGTATCCAGGTATCTAGCCATCTATCAGGATAAAAGCAGAGAACACTTCCTTCACAAAGTTCATGTAAATCCTCACCATTCCCATGGAGAACACCTAATAAACTGAACACCCATGGGGAAACCTCAGCTGTGTCCTGTATTCTCAGGTCACTTTTGACACAGCACAGGAAGGATTCTTACGTCACATGACTACCTTTAAAGCGGAAGGTGAATCCAGGCCAGGTGTACTTTCACATGGGCCAACAGGCAAGACAGACATAGAACACTGTCACACCTACGCTTTAGTAAGAAGAACAGTATCTAATGAAAGAAAACACTGCAAACTATGTGCCTGACAAGCGGTTAATATAGAATATTAGATACTCAAGCAATTTAACAACAGAAGAGCAAGTAATCCCATATTTAAATGGACACAGGACATTTAGACAAAAGACATATGGGCATTTCTCAAAAGAAGTTAATAACACCACTAATCACCAAGGAAATATAAATCGAAACCACAATGAGGGAATCCCCTCTTCCCAATGGTAATGACCACTATTAAAAAGAAAAACGCTGGTGAGGATATGGACAGGAGACTCCTTAGATGGTGGTGAGCTGGTACAGTCACTGTGGAAAAGTATGGAAGTTCCTCAAGAAATTAAAAATAGGTCTACCATAAGATTCATCAATTCCACTACTTGGTATTTATACAAGGAATTAAAACCACCTTGTCGAAAAAGCAGCCAGAATCCTCTATTTAGTTTTATCAATGACTGCTCTTTAATTTGCATTTCTCGTACGCTATGACGGAGCACATTCCCATACAGCAGCCAGTTTTTGCTTGCCCCCCTTTTTTAAGGACTGGCTGGCATGGGCTGGCTGCTGCTCTGCTTTGAATCCTCTTCACCCACTCATGAAGCCATTCACCGGACTAACAGCACTTACTTTGGCAGGACTGCTGCAAACCTGTTTCCAGGGCAAGCTATTTGCCTTTCCATTTTACTTACTTTTTAGAAACCTAACTTTTCTTTCGTTTCCTTGGGGAGGGGGGCAGGGTCTGGAGACTGAAGTGATGAGCTACTGCAAGGTTTAAAGTTTTACCATGCCAAACTTTTCAGCCTTTCACTTGAGTTTCCTCTTTCATTTCTAAATTTACCAAGGAGTGCCAGCCCCAGTCCTGGGAAGGAAGTGGTTTCTAATAGTCCAGGGCTCAACAAACTGCTGATATCACTACCAGAAGAAGAAAAAAAAAATCCCTTATGTGAGACAGTGTTAAGGCAATGAGTAATCCCAGAGAATTAACTTAAAAGTAACATTTGGGTCTACATAAAGTTCAATAAATTGATGATGAGAATTTTTTTAGGCAGCTTTTCTATAAACGATGCTGGCAAAACTGGACGGCCACCTGCAGCAGAAGAAAATCAGGTCCTTATCGTCACTCTGCACAAAAAGCAATTCAAACTCAATCAAGGGTCTTAATTTCAAACTAGAACTGTGAGCCAGGCATGGTGGCACACGCCTTTAATCCTAGCACTTGAGAGGCAGAGGCAGGAGGAGCTCTGTGAGTTCAAAGCCAGCCTGGTCTACAAAGTTCCAGGCCAGCCAGGGTAAACAGACAGAGAAACCCTGTCTGGGGCGGGAACGGAGGATGGACAGACAACAAAATAAAAACAGAACTATGTACAGACATCGGGGAAAATGCTTCAACATCAAAGTACAGCTGTAAGAATTAACAAGTGGTTTTACAACAAATTAAAAGCGTTTTGCACGAAAGAAATAATCGTGAACAACCTACAGAATGGGTGGGTGAAAGTCTTTGATAGCTACATGTCATTATTATCTAGAATATATATGTTGTCTTATCGTGCTTTCTATTGCTGTGATAAGCACCATGACTAAAAATGACTTGGGGAGGAGAAGGTTTATATAAGCTCACACTTCCAGGTACTGATCAGTCACTGGTAGAGGTCAAGGCAGGACTCAAGCAAGGCAGAAATCTGGAGACAGGAACTGAAGCAGAGACCAGAGGGTGATTCTGCTCACTGGCTTGTTCTCTGTGGCTTACTCAGCCTGTTTTCTTATATAGCCGGGAATGCCCAGAGACGGCCCCTCAGTGGACTGGGCCTTCCTCATGAGTGAACAATCAAAGAAATGTCTCACAGATATGCCCATGGCCAAGAATGGAGGCAATTCCTCAACCAAGATTCCCTCTTTCCATATGTTCAAGCTTGATGGTCAAGTGACCAAAAACTAGCACAACTGTTTAAACACCCACACAAAGATCCTGCCTGTTAATAAATGGATGAATAAAATGAAGACAGTTCTCAAAAAAGTACAAATGACCAACAAATATTTTTAAAAGAATTTAGTATCTTTAGCCATCAGAAAAATGCAAACTAAAGCTACTTTGAAATGCCATCTCATTCCAGTCAGAATGGCTACCATCAAGGAAAAAAAAATGAGGGGTTCCCGAGATGACTCTGGATAAGAGCACTGAGCTCCTGCACAAAACCCCAGTTCAGTTCCCAACACCTGTGTCAGCCAAACCACAACCACCTATAACTCTAGCTCCAGGGGATCCAGCACACTCTCCTGGCCTCTGTAGGCACCTACACTCAGGTGCACACACCAGAATCAAAGATAAACTTGAAAATATGATTAATAAATGTCACTGAGGATGTGGGGAAAGACCCCTTACTTAGAGCTGATGGGAGTAGCCAGTACTCTACTCTATATCCTACAAGAGATACTTGCACAACCACGTTTATTGCAACTCTTCACACTAGCCAGGGCATGGAATTAACCCAGATGTCATCCATTTACAGGGTAAAACATAATAAAAAAATGTGGTAGAGATACGCAATGGCATTTTATTCAGTCATAAAGAAAAATAAATATTGTAAAATTTGCAGGAAAATGGAGCTGCAAATTCCTTTCTCGTTCTTTGAGGATTTCATACAATGTGTTTTTTATTACACTCACCTCCAGTCCTCCCCCCAATTTCCACTCTCACCTTCTTGCCCCCCTTTCTTGTTTTGCTTTGTTTTAACAACCCACTGACTCCAACTTGAGCTGCCCCACACTCCTGAGTGTGGGGCCATCTACTGCAGCATGGGCCACATACCAGGAGCCACGCCCTTAAAGCAAAATGACTTTCCCCCTAGAAGCCACCACCTGTCCATAGCTCCTCAGTTAGGAGTGGAGGCTTACGAACCCCTCTCACTCTAAGTGAGAATGCTGACTGGCTTGATCTCGTCCAGGCCTTGTGCAGGCAACCACAGCTGCTGTGAGCAATTGCAAAGCCTTACAGTAAGTTAGGTAACCCAGACTCAGAAGCACGAACCCAACACGATCTCTCCCAAACAGATATCGTAGCTTCTAAAGGTTGTACGTGTGTTTAAATGAGAATAAGTGTGGGGAGAACCCAGAAGACTAGAAAGGGGCCCATGAGACAGGACAAAAGAAGTGAAGGGGAGTCAGGTGTGGCGGTGCACCTTTTAATGCCGTCACTCAGGAGGCAGGGACAGGCAGATCTGTGAGTCTGAGGCCAGCCTGGTCTACAGAGTGAGTTCCAGGACAGCCAGGGCTCTACAGAGAAACCCTAAAACAAAAAGTGAAGGAGGGGCTGCCGAGAGCAACAGAACACATGAGCTAGGAAAGGGGAAGAGAGGGTGACCGGGGAGGACGGTATAGCCAGAGAAGTGGGACGGGAAGTGGGGGTTTGCAACTTCTCACAGCTTGTGTGCATGGCTCTGGTTTCTGGGGAACGGACCTTATTAGTGTCCTTTCTTCTCAGCTAGATTCCCGAAGACCAGAGACTCAGCATACTCCCACAAAAAAAGGAACACAGACCCGATCTCTGTAGGAGGTGGCAGTTCTCTAAAATACACGTTATTAAAATGCCGAGGATTACCCCTGCAACAACTATCTAGGAAGTTCACAGTCAAAGTCAAATTCTAGTCTGGACGTAGCTATGATGATACTTTTAAATAAGATAAATATTAAGATCAGTAAAGCAGACTACCCTAATTTACATAGGTTTCATCCAATGACTTAAAGGTCTTAAGAGAAAAGAACACTGACACCTGCCCCCTAAAAAAGAGGGGATTTTGCTTCCAAATGGTCTCTGGTCTCAGACTGCAGTATCAACTCTTCCCTATTGGCCTGCTCTGCAGAATTTGGACTTGCTAGTCTCCGCAGGTGTGTGAAGCAACTCCAGAAGCTAGATCTCACTGTTTCTGGCTGCCCCCCACCCATCCACACACATATCCGTGTATATCCTATTTGTTCTGTTTTTCTGGAGAACCCTGGCTCAAACACCCTCTACTCCTGTGATCAAAGCAAACAAGACAGAATCCTTCTGAGTCTGGTGTGTAGGACAGCCTCTGAGATTCCTGTGTACAGATGTGCTCACAGCCCACAATCTCTGAAGGTAGTTGACCCCCAGTGAGCCAAGGGGAGACATGGCTTTACAGCTCCCTGCTTTTGTAGAGTCTAGTTCATGATTTGCTGCCGGTAACAAACAAACAAACATAAATAAAAAGCTTTCAAATAAAAGAGCTCCAGGATGAGGTGTAGTTTAGTGGTGCAGGAGCAGCATGTAAGGCCCTGGACAGAAAGGGAGGTTCAATCACAGGTACACAGAAGGGAGCCCTCACTCCAGAGTCACCAGCTAAAGTTCAAGATTTCCCACACAATGAACATCATTTGCTATGAAGGTTACTGAAACAGAAACACTACTTCCTGTATTGATAGAATGCTAAAATAGCAATGAGCCAGGCTTAAGTCCTGAATGTATATGACCCTGGGCAGGTGTTCTAGATTCATTTCTGTTGCTAGGACAGATAACCTGGCAAAAAAGAAACTTAGGGAAGAAAGGTCCCATTGGCTTCTAATTCCAGCCAACAGTCAACTGTTGTTTCTGGGAAATCAAATCAAGAACTGAAAGCATCATGTCCACGGTCAAGAGCAGAGACAGAAGAAATGCACGGACCCTTGCCTGCTTGCTCTCAGCCAGCTGTCTGTCTTTATACTATTCAGGATCCCTTGCCTAGGGAATGGTGCCACCCACAATAGGCTAAGTCTTCCCATATCAATTAACAACCACGACAGTCCTCCACAGACGTGTCCACAGCTTGACCCAGACAACCTCTCACCGAGACTCCCTTCTCAGGTGATTCTAGGTGTGTCAAGTTGGCAAACTAACCAGCACAACAGAACGTCACTCCTGTCCTGGATATTTTCTGAGAATCTCACCCAAAAAAAGACGATTAACTTTATTCACAGTACAGATATCCTAACTCCCTACATCTCTGTAATCTGGAGTTTTACCAATCAATTATAATCATGTCAGGTGCACACTGGGAACCTCACTGTGATGTCATTTAAATCCCTTAGTAAGTTTTTAATGATAATAACTTCTGATATCACCAAAATCCTATACATGGCTACAAGGGCAATTAAGCATGCCTCTATCTCTTAACTCTGGTACTGAATATCCAAGTGTCCTACTCAGAATAAGGTCTCACAAGCAATCACATTTAAAAATGGAACTCACTGCTTTCTGACTCTCGGTTTTTCTTCTCTGTGGAACAAAATCCCTCCATGAGCTTGGGAAATGCAAAGTACAGAGTTTGACAAGTTTGGCCAGGAGAATACCTAAGATGTGAATACAAATCACAGACACTGGAAACTCAAGTTCAATATCCACCATTTCTGCCTGCACAGCCAGGCGTGGAGAAGCAATCATAATAAAGTTGGCTGTGGAGCTACTAGGGAGATGAACAATGAGTTTCTGCCAGGCTCACTACCACTGAACCCTGCCACCCGCCCAGATGCAGAGCACATTTTGGTTTCTTTGGGACCACATACAAAGAAGCCTTTAAAAAAACATTTTTTTTTAAAATTTCACAAATACAAATGCTGTGTTTGAAGTGTTCTGGAAACCTTATATTAGGTAATCTGCAACCAGGCCAACACCTGTGTTACAAGGCTCCTTGTAACCATTTCTCCTGATCAGAAGAACAAATAGTAAAACAGCTGAAACAAATCATAGAATGTACCTAATTTGCATTAAATGTAAATGGACAAGATGCTCAAATTGAAAGGCAGAGATGTACACAATGGTTAAAAAACAAAACGAAATCCACACTCACCAACTATTTACTGTCCATGAGAAGAACATTTTAAATTTAAAGACACAAAGGAAATGAAACAAAAGAATGGAAAAGGACACCCCAAACAGGCATGGTGGCATGAGCATTTAACCCTAGGACTCAGGAGGCAGAAGTGGGTGGACCCCTAGAATTCAAGACCAGCCTGGTCGGCACAGCAAGTGCTAGGTCTGCCAAGGTTACATTACAGAGACCCTGTCACAGAAATAGCAAAGATACAACAAGCAAAGCAAACCCCCCCCCAAAAAAATGGAGGTGGCTACTATCCTGATATACAGAAAAAGGGACTTGAAGACATAAAATAATTACTGAAAGGAACAGCCACACATGGTGGCACTTGCTGGTCATCCCATCATTCAGAAGGCCAAGGCAAGAGGATGACGGCATGTTTGAGGCCACCACAATTATAAACATACAGGTATATAGCTTAAGTTTTCCAGTGTCCCCGGCCGACTGGCAGTCAGGACAAATCTCTCACCCACAGTCCTTTTTATAAAATAATCACACAGAGGCTTAATATTAATTATAACTGCTCGGCCATTAGCTCAGGCTTACGACTGACTAGCCCATTTCTGTTAATCTATATGTCGCCATATTTTCCGTGGCTTTACCTATGTGCCATTACATGATGCTCCCTGAATGGCGGGCTGGCGTCACCTCACTCAGCCTTCCTCTTCCCAGAATTCTCCTTGTCTGCTTATCCCACCTATACTTCCTGCCTGGCTACTGGCCAATCAGCATTTTATTAAACCAGTGTACAAAAGCATTATCCCACAGCACAGGTACCTAACAACACTGTCAACACATGCAGATGACAAGGAGAAAATCCCTAGTTGCATAAAAAAAAAAAAAAAACACTGTTAAGAGTTATTAAAAGAATTCAAGGGCTGGAGAGATGGCTCAGAGGTTAAGAGCATCTGGCTGCTATTCCAGAGGTCCTGAGTTCAATTCCCAGCAACCACATGGTGGCTCACAACCATCTGTAACAAGACCTGGCACCTCTTCTGGTCTGCAGGCATACATGCAGACAGAACACTGTATACATAATAAATAAATTTTAAAAAAAAAGAATTCACCAAAGTTTCAGGATGTAAAACAACATGATAAAAAAATAGCATGCAGACAGTGACTACTGAACTATCTGGCTCCTAATGTGGAAGCAAATACAATAAATCCTCTTTTACTAAGGAATATATATTCTAGAAGAACAGACCCCTAATTCACTTCTCTAGCAGTTGCTAAGTGAACCAGATCAAAAACCATGACTTAGACACCCAATGGGAGGGACAGAGAGGACCGCTGGAAAGTCAGGGAGGCACCCTGCTGTGACACTGATTCCACAGATGCCTGAGAGACTACCACTAGAGGACGGTATTTTGTGCCGTCTTTCTAATTTTTAGACTTGCAAGCTTAAGAATCTGATGGCTAAGTTCAAAGCCTGGCTTTTCCTGTAATCTCGGGACACCTACTTCATCCGTCAGCTCTTCATCCATGAAGTGTAAATAGTAACTGCATCTATTTTGGGGGACTGTGAGAATATTTAATATGTGAACTACTGAGAAGTCAGCAAACTACGGGGCGCTGTCTTTTTATGTAAATAATTTTACTGGCAGTCAGTCACACCCCCTCACTGTCCATGCTGCTCTGATGCTACAGCATATAAACAAGATCCGTAACTATTCATGATCTGCACCTTTACAGGAAAAGCAATAATGCCCCAAACGTAGGAAGTAGTAAGAAAGTGAGCAAAATAATTTCCCTTCTGTGGTGGTTTGATTAAGGATGGCCCCACAGGCTCATCTATTTGAATGCTCTGTCATCTGGGAGTGGTACCATTTGAGGATTAGAACAGTGGTTCTCAACCTTCCTACCTTCCTAATGCTGAGACCCTTTAACACAGCTCCTCATGTTGTGGTGACCCCCAACCATAGGATTATTTTCATTGCTACTTCATAACTGGAATTTTACTACTGTTATGAATCATAATGTAAATACCTGATATTTCTGATGGTCTTAGGCAACTCCTATAAAAGGGTCATTCAAACCCCAAAGGGGTAGAGACCCAGAGGTTAAGAATCACTGGATTAGAAGGATTAGGAGGTGTAGCCTTCTTGGAGGAAATGCGTAACTGGGGTTGGGCTTTGAAACTTCAGAAGCCCATGCCAGACCCAGTTTCTCTCTCTCTCTGCCTGGGGATCAGGATGTAGCTCTCAGCTACTGCTCCAGTGCCATGCTCCTGTCTTGATAATAATGGACTAAACCTATGAAACTGTAAGCAAGCCCCCAATTACATGCTTCCTAAGAGTTGTCTTTGTCATGGTGTCTCTTCACAGCAATGCAACAATGACTAAGACACCTTCAGAATGATAAATGTGAGCATGTACACAAGAATATAGACACAAGTGTCAACTGGAGTGGAGATAAACGTTAAAACACAATGTCAGACCCGGTGGTGGCACACACTTTTAATCCCAGCACTCGGAAGGCAGAGGCAGGCAGATCTCTATGAGTTTGAGGCCCACCTGGTCTACAGAGTAAGTTCCAGGACATCCAAAGCTACACAGAGAAACTCTGTTTGGAAAAAACAAACAAACAAACAACGACAAAATCACAGTGTCAGGAGCTGGAGAGATGTCTCAGTGATCAAGAGCACTGACTACTCTTCCAGAGGACCCAGTTTCAATTCCCAGCATCCACATGGTAGCTCATAATCATGGTAACTCCTGTCCCAGGGGATCCAGTTCTGTCTTTAGGCACTAGGTGCACATGTGGTGTTGACAAAATACCCATACATATAAAATAAATAACTTTTAAAAACAACATCACGGCCGGGCGGTGGTGGCGCACGCCTTTAATCCCAGCACTCGGGAGGCAGAGCCAGGCGGATCTCTGTGAGTTCGAGGCCAGCCTGGGCTACCAAGTGAGCTCCAGGAAAGGCGCAAAGCTACACAGAGAAACCCTGTCTCGAAAAACCAAAAAAAAAAAAATAAAATAAAAATAAAAACAACATCACTAACAGAAGACTTATCAAATACACTGTACTACATCCACACCAAAGAAAAGTCACTGACCATGGCACTCCTAGCACTGCATCATATAATTAATATCCACACCTACTTTCATTCATGTAATTACACACACTCCAATGTCGTGACTGCATTGCGTAGATACACATTAGAACAGATCACTACAGTTCAGCAACACATGACTGTATTATACAATCAATATAACGAATGGTTGGACTCTTCATCTACAGCAACATTTAAGGATTGCCAAGACCGTTAACCAGCTGAGCATAATTAAGTGAAAATGTGTAACAGATGAAATACAATCTGTGTTATAAAAAGTCCCATTTAAACAAAAGAGCCTAAAGTCATAGTGGAATGCCACTTTCAGCACATCTATAGCTCCATCCTATTTGAAAATGTTGAGGTGGAGCTTGTAAATTTTCTCACCTTTACTATTTCAGGCTATTTTCTGTAATCTCAGCCCTCGAGAGGCTGAGGTAGTTCAGCAGAGTGGTGCACACACCTGCAATCTCAGCACTCAGCAGGTGGAGGCAGGAGAATCAGTTCAAGCCCCACCTGGGCTTCATGAGACCCAGCCTAACCCCCCTTCCCTTCCCTACACAAAAAAGGCTAACGTCGAAGGACCATGAGTTCAAGGCTGTCTGTATCACATAATGAAACCGTCTCAAAAGGCAGTCATCCCCATGGTAACTCCTGTCCCAAGGGACTCAATCCCCTCTTCTGGCACCAGGCGCACACGTGATGCACAGACATTCATATTGGCAAAATACCCATACATATAAAGTAAATAACCCTGAAAAACAACATCACTAACAGAAGACTGACATTATAACACATCCACACTAAAGAAAAGTCAGTGAAACGGCTCCTCAGTTAAGAGCTCTTCAAAAGGCGCTGGGTTCAGTTCCCAGCACCCACAGGGCAGCTCCGAATAGCTTGTAACTCCTGTTCCAAGAGATCCAACGCCCTCTTTTGGCCTCCACAGGCTCCTGCATGAATGTGGTGCACACAAACTCATGCAGGCAACCACCACACACAAGTCAAATATATAAACAAAACTTTTTAAAAAGATAAAATAAAGGGGGGGGGGGAGCTCGAGAGTGCAGCATTTTAGTCTTTCTTCCAGACTGTATCCAGAACTACAGTTTTTCCTTTTAAAGAAGTACTTGTTTATTATCTGTGTGTTGGGGGTGAATCACCACGTCCTTATGGCAAAAGGCAACTTTCAGGATTTCCTCCTCTCCTTCCCCCGTGGTTTGTAACTCAGGCTGTCCCACTTTGTGCAGCAAGTGTTTCTACCCATTAAGTGATCTCACCTTCCCAAGGCTCTTACTTTTCAAAGCACCGACTTTACTTCTTACAGACATATTTGGGTAGGGTTTTTTGTAACGCAATATTACATATGTTATCATACATTTTCACTTAATGGTGTTCAGTGGATAAAAGACCACGGTGGGAGCCAGGCAGCGGTGGTGCATGCCTTTAATCCCAACACTCGGGAGGCAGAGCCAGTCGGATCTCAGTGAGTTCGAGGCCAGCCTGGTCCACAGATCGAGTTCCAGGATAGGCTCCAAAACTACACAGAGAAACACTGTCTCGAAAAACAAAAACCAATGACCATGGCATGGCCGGCCTTAATTGTAGCAACCCCCCTCCCCACTCACCCCCATACTTTTTACTGATAGTGTAGTAACATCTCAAATGCAGGCTCAAAGACTGCCAGAGGGCTTTCGGGAGAAAGCAAAACAGTACTATGAAAAGATCACTGGTTGCCAATAGTTGATGGTAGAAAAAGGCTAACTACAAGGAACATAATAAGGAAATTTCTGAGGTGACAGGAACTAGTTTTACATCTTAATTACAGCGGCAGTGGACACTCCAAAGCATGAATTTTACTACACGTAATGTTAAAAATCCACTTAGGCGCCAGGGAGATGCTCAGTAGATAACCACCACCTGCCACACAAATGTGCGTACAGGAGTTCAGAAATCCAGAATCATGTAAATGCCAATGGGCATGGCCACCTCCCTGGAGTCCCAGGGCTTAGAAGATGAAGACAGGAGATCTCCAGAGCAAGCTGGCTAGCAAGACTAGTTCAGTCAGTGAACTCTGGGTTCAGCAGAGAGGCCTTGTATCGAAGAATAAGGTCAAAAACAATAAAGGAAAACTCCAAATCAGTCTTGAGCTCATGCAAACGCATTCACACACCTGTGCATCCACATACAAGAGCACACATACCACATACACACACATACAATGCTAAAAAAAAAACTTAAATACACCCTTCCGCAAATACACAAATCCCTAGTGAATGTATTTTCTTAGAGGGCCTTTTCAACTGCACCATTTTGCCAATGTTACTGAGGATACTGTTAGGGGAAGAGGATCACAGAGAACCCCACAACATTCCTCCTGAATTCTTACAATGCATGCCTGCAGGGGCTTACATCTATTTAAAAAACTGGATCAATTCTTTCTGTGCCGGTAGCTCCAGGCTTTTTATTAAGAATCACTAGCATCCTCGGGGCCAGGGGAATGCGGTTATTCACGCATACCATCAGTTTGGTGTACTTCAACTTCCAACCAATGAACTTGGCCAGGGTCTAGGAGCGAAATCCCCGAGTTGGCAAGCAGTGATCTCACAGTACCTGCAGCAGTACTGAGTATCACTGCTGCTTCCAACAAGAATCATCTAAGCAATCTTCGCAGACAACCTTGTACTGTCCCATGTAGCACACGGATCGCCTTGACGCTTCCCTCCGCCTCACCCCGCACCCCAACCCCAACTGCAAATCTCTTCCTTCTTTTCTCATACTTACAAAATGCTATAAATTAAGCAGACGCATTAGGCTTAAAGTATAAAATTCGGTATGAATGTGCGGCGGCGCACCACTGCTCCTGAACAATCCCGTTTCCTTAACAAAGCCCCAAATGCCTCCCTCTCCAAGAATCTGAGAACGATTGCCCTGGACTACAATCTCCTTCCTTTCCTCTGAGGGCAGAACCATGGTGGACTCGGGTTTGTTTTCCAACTTGAGTGCAACATTCACACTATCCGTCTGCTCCTTACTTTTCAACAGTAAAATACCAAACACTAACGTTGCCTCTTCCTCTTTGGAGCTGAGCCGCGTGCCGGAAGCGCGAGATCTGGGATCCTCCCGGATCCAAGGATCTAGGGGTGAGTCGGGGCGGGGGTTCGGGGGTTCGGCGGTTCGGGACTCAGGAGCTGGGCCACGGGAGTGCAGGGTGCGCACCGCCGAGGGGATGGGCCATCAGCGCTGGGGAGCCCGTGGTCCGGGGATTCTGGAATGTGACTCGGGGGAGAGCGCCCTGGAGCCGCCGAGCTGGGCCGGGAGTCCTGAGCTCGGGAGCCGGCGTGCAGTGACCCGGAGACTCCAGAGCCCGGGAGGCAATCCCGGGAGGCCGAGAGGTCCCGGAGGCTACGCCGAGGCCTCCTGCAGGCTCGCCCCACCGGGCTGCGAGGGAAGCGGGACCCCGCGGCCCGGCGAGCGCCCTTACCTGGTGTGCGCCGCCTTCGGTTGTCCAGGGCGGGCCCGCGGAGCTCTCCTAGCCCAGTGAGTCACTTGGGCGGGTCGGGAATGCACCAGGAAACACCCGGCCTCCTCCCCTTCCTCCGGGGCGGTGCTCCGCGGCTCGGCCTCTTCCTCCCGGCGCTCCTCCCTCCGCCCGCTGGCCGCCTTGGGTCAGGCTCCTTCGGGTCGGCCCTTTCGGCCCCTTCGGTCCCCGAGACTCCCGCGTCGGAGCCCCGCCTGTTGCCCGGCGCTCGGGTCACCGCAGCAAAGGAAGCCGGGATGTGCGTGGTGGGCTCCACCCATCGAGCGGGTGGGTTGATCGGCTGCCTGGGAGAGGATCTGGAGACCCAGGTCCATCCTGCCAGGCTCACCAGCCTCAAGAGTTTTCCATGATTTGTTGGAACTCAGGCCGAATGAGGAAAAGAATTCCAGGACTAGGCAGTTTATGGAGAGGCAGAATGGGAAATTTCACTAAATATACATTTTTTAAAGAAAGATTCGTTCAGTTTATTTTATGTGTATGAATGTTTTTGCTTGCTTGTATGTATGTCTGTGCACCGCGTGAGTGCCTGGTGCCGGCAAAGGTTCCCAGACACTGAAGTAGTAGGTATGGTTCCATCAGAGTGCACAGCCCACCTGGCCCCAGCTTCTCTGTACATATATCTGGATGTCTGTCCATCTTCACTCCCTCACCACCCCTAGTCAGGGTTCCAGACCCAAGTTGCATCAGTTGAGAGGCACTTGGAGTTGGTGTTACTATCTTAGCTGTTTTTCTATTGCTGTAAAGAGACACCGTGACCATGGCAACTTACAGAAAAAGTTTATTGGGGGGCTTGATTTCAGTTTCAAAGAGTTGGTCTGTGCCCATCTCAGTGGGGAGCACGGCAGCAGGCAGGTAGGTATGGCTCTGGAGCAGAAGCTTATATCTTATCAATACAAGAGAGAGACAGGCAGCAGGCAGGTAGGTATGGCACTGGAGCAGAAGCTTATATCTTATCAACACAAGAGAGAGACAGACAGGCAGACAGCAGACATAGACAGAGAGAGAGAGAGAGAGAGAGAGAGAGAGGGAGGGAGGGAGGGAGGGAGGGAGGGAGGGAGGGAGGGAGGGAGGGAGAGAGAGAGAGAGAGAGAGAGAGAGAGAGAGAGAGAGAGAGAGAGAGAGAGAGAGAGAGAGAGAGAGCCTGGCTTGGATTTTTGAAACTCAAAAGCTTACCCCAGTGACACAACTCCTTCCAACAAAGCCACACCTCCTAATCCTTCCCAAACAGTTGTACCAACTGGGAAGCAAGCACTCCAATGAGCCTATGGGGGTGTGGTAACTACTCTTGGTTGTCAACTTGATTACATCTGGAATTAACTAAAACCCAAATGGCTGGGCATATCTGTGAGGAGTTTTTTCTTAAATCATTTGAAGACATTTCAAATGTCTTCATTTTTTCTTAAATCATTTGAGATGACACCTTTCTTTCTTTCTCTCTCTTTTTGTGTGTGTGATATGTGATTTAAACTTTTTAAAGTCTGTTATCTTTTTTTAGATTTTTATTAACTTTCATTGATTCTTTGTGGTTTTCACATCATGCATCCCAATCGCAGCCATCTCACACACACACCTCCGCCCCCACATCCACCCTCCACCCTTGCAACCTGTCCTCTCAAAGCGAAACAAAATTGAAAAGAAAAACCAAAAACCAAACCAACCAACCAAGCAAAGCAAAACAAAGCAGAACAAGAAAGAAGAAAAGGAAGAAAAAGAATCTGGTTGTGGAAGCTGTGGTGTGGCCCGGTGAGTCATACACACATTTCACCATCTGGTCCTTTCATCTGCATTCACATGTGCTCATTACCATGAGTCGTCAGTCTGGTCTGAGGCAACGGGTTCTCACAGGGGCGTTCCCCCTCCACCGTTGTCCTGTGTCACGGAGATCCTGCAGTTTTGGATCTGTAGGTCTGTCACCTTCTCATGCTCTAACAGTTCATAGATGAGGTGGATGTTGGGTGGGCCAACTCACAGCCCACGCCCCCTATTGTCACCCCCCACCCCCTGCCTCGCATGCTCTCCATCACTACCTCGGCCAGCCCCTCCGATGCAGCCTGTTCTTCTCTCAGGCCCTCGGTCCAGCTCAGCTCACTCACACTCACGCTCACTCACACTCACACTCACACCCCGGGGCCAGCTCCACTGTATTGCCCAGGCCAGGTGCAGGGCTGTCCCTGCCAATTGCTGTAGGGGGCACATGAGGTGTGTGTTGGGGGGGTCAGATTTCCTGTGCTTACACCCTCAGGGCTGGCTCACCTGTGCTCCTGACGACAGGGTTAGCTCTAGGGTGGTGCCCTGGTGGATTGCAGGATCCGCTCTCCTGTGTGCTGCAGCTGGTGAGGGTCAGGGCTAGTTCTCCCACTCTCACGATCCTGGGGCCTGTTCTCTCATCTGCCACAGGTAGCAAGGGATGCGGGGGAGGGCATCTTTCCCTCACCCATACCACCACATGACAGACGAGGGAGGGTGAGTGTGTGGGGGAAGACCCTCTTCTCATCTGGATCTTTGAGGTGGGAAGATGAAACTTTACTCCAGAGCTTTTGAAGTGGGAAGAGCCACCTTTAGTCTGGACCACACCTTCTGCTGGCAGTCTGTATAAAGGACCTGGAATGAGGAAGCTCTTTTTGCCTGCTTGCTCTTGCTCTTGGTAGAAAGTCCATTTCTTCACTGGCATTAGGGCTTACTTATTCCAGATTCCAGCATATACAGAAGACTAGTCGAGACATCCAGGCTCAAGGACTGAACAACTACTGGACTCTTGGAACTTCCGTTTATAGGCAGCCATTGTTGGATTAGCTGGACCACAGCCTTAAGTTATTCTGATCCCAGATTTTAAATATATATATATATATATATATATATATATATATATATATACACATTCTGATATAATATATAATGTGTACTATATCTGATATAATATTATATATTTATATATCCCATACATACTATAAAGTCTAATAATAGTCAAGAGTTCACTAGAATGTTTACTGGAGATACCATTACACCTATGCCTTTATGAATATATACATATAATATTATATATATATATATATATATATATATATATATATATATATATATATAGTGTGTGTGTGTGTGTGTGTGTGTGTGTGTGTGTGTGTGTGTGTGTGGTGACTTTGGACTGCCTGAATAACAATTGTCTGCAAACTAGATAAAATGGCATTCTCTTTTCATAGATCTTTCTGGCACATTCCAAGCAACAGAGGTTGTGGCCACTCAAAACAAATCACACAGTTGTGCTTTCTTCTTGATTCTGGAGGTGAGCTAGTGGTGAACCATCATTGGTAAAAGCAGAGCTGTATATTTGAAGGCCAACATGGTTGCCTGTACTAGGTGGGTTGTTCCTAACCCTCCAAGCGAGTGGATGTGCTCAGGAAATGTAAAAGACAGATGAGGAATTGATGGCTGGCTTCCTCTATACTGAGTCTTTGTATTACTAAGGATCACTCTCAAAGCCAGAGAGTGGGTTAACTGGTTCAAACACAGTCCAGATAATTTGAGCAGATGTTGGTAGAGGGTCAATGTCAGGAGAGCCAACTGCAAGATTTCCTGAGCCTACAGATGGTAATGCATCTCCAAACTCAAAGTTTCCTATGCTAAATGGGCTTATTGGACTAAAGTGAGCCAGCCTGCTGCTTTACTAATGGATGGAACCACTTCTCAGAGAACTGAACTGTCTTTTTCAGTAGTCTGATATCATTCTTGCATGGCTAAGGGGAATTGGATTGGAGGAGCGCCACACAGAGCCAAGAGTGCCATCTTGAAAGCTTACTCCAGTACTGCTGTATGGAGATCATTTTCTCCACTGTACTCTATACAGTTTCCTACGTGCATTTCTGTCTTAGTTAGGGTTAGTTACTATTGCTGTGATGAAACACCATGACCAAAGCAACTTGGAGAGGAAAGGGTTTATCCAGCTTACACTTCCACAGCACTGTTCAACATTGAAGGAGGTCAGGACAGAAACTCAAGCAGGGCAGGAACCTGAGGCAGGAGCTGGTGCAGAGGCCATAGAAGGGTGCTGCTTACTGGCTTGCTCTCCATGGCTTGCTCAACCTGCTTTCTTCTAGCACCCAGAAACGCCATCCCCAGGAATGATACCACCCCTCCATGGTGGGCTGGGCCCTCCCCTGTAAATCACTAGTTCAGAAAAGGTACTATAGGCTTGCCTACAGCCGAGTCTTATGGAAACATTTTCTTAACTGAGATTCTCTCCTCTCAGATGACTCTAGCTTGTATCAAATTGACATAAAACTAGCCAGTGTTATTTCTCCCCCCCCCCACCAGGCTTAATCAACATTTCTAGGCATCCCTGTCATTACAAAGACAAGCTCCTTATCTCTGCTCAGTTACTATGTGTGTATGGGTCTATTGCTGAAATCTCTTCATCATTGTTCCTTTCAGCCCAGTCTCTGATCCTAACATGTCATAGGGGAACCTGACCTAGACCATGGTTAGACTGAGCAAATTTGGGCTTTACGGCAACCCTCCCAGGGCAGGGCCATGTTTGCTTTGAGGTTTAGGAGTCATGGAGAAGTGTTCTGTAGCTGAGATGATTTCTCTTTAGGCCACAGCAACATCTCCTTTCTGTCTAGTAGTAATAAAAATGGGCTCTTTACCACACACACACAAAAATGAGATGCATCTCTTGTGGCTCCTGGTGCTTTGATTTTACAATCCTAGGGTTCAAACTTGGTGACCTGCTTAATGCTGGGCACTGGGATGCACTTAGTGGTCACACCAGTTCTTAAGAACAATGAAGGTGGGCACAGGGCATGTTTTGAAGACCATAAGGACTGACTGGTAGTCATCTCGACAAGACACAGGTAATGGCAAATGAATCCTGACTAGTGAATTACTGTGATCTATAATATTCAGAGACTGGAAATTCCTAGAGGTCCCTCGTGCTCCTAAAAAATAAGGGCTTTCACGGCCAGGCTGCTTCCTGAGCACAAACATTTTCAAATCACAGATTGCTGCTTTCCCTGCCCAGGGCTGAACCTCAAGCTTACTTTCCAAAGCATTTTGTTTAGTTAGTTGGTTTTTTATACTGTAGGTGAGTCAATAGACCATAAACTGATTATTTAAAAATATTGCAAGTAGGACTGGAAAGATGGATCAGGGGTTAAAGGCATTCACTGCAATGCTATTCCAGAGGACCCAAGTTCAATTCCCAGTGCTCACATGACAGCTCACAACTGTCTGTAACTTCAGTTCTATAGGTCTGGCACCCTCACACAGATGTATGTACAGGCAAAACACCAATGCACATTAAATAAATAGTATTTAAAAAAACATTGCAAATAAACCAGTTATGGTGGCACATGCCTGTAATCCTATCACTTGGTAGTGGAGGTAGGAGGATCAGAAGTTCAAGGTCATCCTCAGTTACAAAGAAAGTTGGAACCCAGGGGGTGGAGGGATGGCTCAATGGTTAAGAGCACTAGCTGCTCTGTCAGAGGACTCTGGTTTGATTCCAAGCATCCACATGGTGGCTCACAATAGTGTGTAACTCCCATTTGAAGGGATCCAACACCACCTTTCAACCTTTGGAGGCACTGGGAATACAACATGATACACAGACATATATGCAGGAAAAACACCCATACACAGAACATAATACAACAATGATTTTAAAGAAATTTTAAAAAAGAAAGTTGAAAGATATGAGACCCTATCTGGAAAAAAATTCAAGCCCTATAGCAATTATTATAAATAAGACATACTGCCAAAGAAAGCAATAATACAAGACTAAAATTTTATCAATCCAGAAGGCAGGAAATGAGCAAAAAGTTCAGAGCCTGAGTAGAAACAAAGGAAGCTGTTAGACTTCAATCCATCTATATTAGTAATCAAGTGAAAGTGGGTTAAATACTATAATTTAAAAGTACTGACAGATCAAAAGATGTCCAAATATGTTGTTTAAGAGAAACAACTTATAACTTAAAAATAAAAAGACACAAAGTAGGTGAAATTTAAAAGATGCAAAGTGATCTATTAAGCAGAAATTAATCATCAGATAGTCAGATTGGCTATGGTAACGTTTTATATGAAAATTCCTGGAAAGCAGCTGTGACTACAAAGACTGGCTGGCTGGTTAGAACCTCAATAATGTGCAGATACGTATTAGAACTTCAGTGACTTTACAAGTCCAGAATTTTGAGCCATCTTTAGTTCCCTTAGTAGCCATTTATTTCCCTCCTACCACCGTTATCATCACTAGGTAAATCCTTTGGGATATACAAATAGACCCCTAGTTTCCACTAAGCAAGATGCTAACAATGCCATCAGACCCAAACTGAGGCTAATGCTTCTCGACGTTTCTGTAGCCCGTCTACCTGATGTTTCCACCAGTGCCTTTTGAAAAGTGTCTTGATGTATGATTTCCTTTGTTCTGTTGTAAAACTCGGTGGGACTGTCAACACATTGGAACGTGGTATTTGGAGAAGTCAGAACCTGTGTTCCTAGGCCAGAGTCACATTTAGCATCAGAGTAAACCACTTATTTCTTTGTGAGAGCTATTCTTTCATCCACAGTATCCAAGAAGACTTCAAATCAAGGAATACCACCAGAGGGGGGGAAACATCATTTGATCTAGTCAATTAGTCAATTCATTGAGAAAAAAATGTTTAGGGTATATACATACAAGATAAGCTTGAGATATTTAGAAAACGATAAACTCAACAACAGAAACAAATAAATGCTTAGAACTTCTAGAGTTCTTTTTTATTGTTATTATTATTGTTGTTGTTGTTGTTTTCCGAGACAAGCTTTCTCTGTGTAGCTTTGGCTGCCCTAGAACTCAGTTTGTAGACCAGGCTGGCCTCAAACTCACGGAGATTCGCCTGCTTCTGCCTCCCAGGTGCTGGTACTAAAGGTGTGCGCCACCACTGCCCAGCTGAAAGACAAATTTTTTAAGCCACTAAAATTATGATGTGTTAAAACGGCTGTGGAAAACTAGCAAACTATCATCCCTTTCTACATTCTGTCTCCCAGGGTAATGCTTGCCTGTCAGGAGCACCGATCCTGAAAGCATGCTACTTTTCCTTTTCTGGTTACTCTAGGCAGCTCACTTACCCCAACCCCTGCTTCCTTTCTCATGATCATTAATCCAGGGCTCAATTTCTCCCTGATGCCACTTCTGTCATCAGAACTTTCTTTTCCTATCCCCCTGACTTTAGGAACCCTTGTGATATCATCCCTTATGTCACTTAATCGAGGATAATGTATTAGTCTATCCAGTGCTGTTTCATCTGGATAGCAGGAATGGATAAGTTCTACGGAATGGGGATTTATTTCTTATAGTTATGTAGGTCAGCGAGTCTAAAGTTGAGAGGACGGCATCTGGAGAAAATCTTGCTATAATGGTGTTATGGTAGACAGGAGAAGGGTAAGAGAGTATGACAGAGAGAGAAGAATGAATGAAGAGGACCTGATGAAATCCTGAGAGATTAGGAGTTAGATTCCCTGAGAGGCAGCTAGCAAGAGGGGCCATGGCTAAGTAATAAAGATGGTAAACTCCAAGATGGCTGCCCTCTTCCTCATCCTCCTGGTCTGAGACAAAAGCCTGGTAGCTTAAAACAGGCTTTGTTGGTTTTTTCTTCCACCAGTAGAACCTGCTGCTGATGGATTCTCTCAACAAGTCCAAGGCCTGATCAGAACATACTTACACAATAGTTGTGGGCCAATCAACCATTTTGTCTTTCTTCAAATTTACCAACCCTAAATTAGGGAAGGAAGTGTTATGGAATATTATTTTAAGGTGTGTTACATTTGTTTATGCTGTGGAACATTTGTTTTGTTTTGTTTTCAGCAGGCCAGAAGAGGGCGCCAGATCTCATTACAGATGGCTGTGAGCCCTCATGTGGTTGCTGGGAATTGAACTCAGGACCTCTGGAAGAGCCATCTCTCCAGCCTGGAACATTTGTTTAATGATACAAAGATGTATTGCATTCTTTTATGTTGCATTTGTTTAACTCTGTGAAGCTGTCTTACTGTGCCTGTCTAAAACAACTGATTGGTCTAATAAAGAGCTGAATAGCCAGTAGCAAGGCAGGAGAAAGGATTGGCGAGGCTGGCAGGCAGAGAGATTAAATAGAAGGAGAAAAGAAGGATCAAAAAAGCAAGAGAGATCAAGGAGCAAGAAAAGAAGTGGCCAGCCACCTGGCTTCACAGCCATACATGGAAGAAGAAGAAAATAAAAGATACACAGAAACAGAGAAAGGTAAAACCACAGAGGCAAAAGGTAGACAGGCTAATTTAGGTTAAGAAAAGCTGGTTAGAAACAAGCCAAGCTAAGGCTGGGCATTTATAAGTAAGAATAAGTCTTAGTGTGTGATTTATTTGGGAGCTGGGTGGTGGGCCCCCCAAAGAACAAAGAGCCTAAAGAGTGAAAAACAACCACCAAGAGCCTTTAAAAGCTCTCAGCCCCCAAGAAGTTGGGCTTGTGCTTCCCCAATGCCTCTTCTTTGTAGTGGGTATTTATGTCTGTGTGCCGGCTGAACATGTGGTTAGGGTTTTTTTTCTCATAAAAAGAATTGGGAAATGTTTCTTCAATTTCTATTTTGTGGAATAATTTGAGGAATATTCGTGTTAACTCTTCTTTGAAAGTCTGGTAGACTTCTGTGCTGACTCCATCTGTCCCAGGTCTGTTTTGGTTGGGAGATATTTTATTACTGCTTCTTTATCACTAGGGGTTATGGGGCTGTTTAAATTGCTTATTTGATCCTGATCTAACTTTGGCATGTTACATATAACAAGAAATCCATCCATTTTAAACTTTTCCAGTTTGGTGGATTACAGACTTTTAATGTCCTTATGATTCTCTGCATTTCCTCAGTTTCTATGATAATATCTCTATCTTCTTCTCTAATTTTGTTAATTTGTATTTTTTCTCTCTCTCTTTTCATTAATTTGGCCAAAAGTTTATCTATTTTGTTGATTTTCTCAAAGAACCAATTCTTTGCTTCACTGATTCTTTGTATTGCTGTTTAAATTTCTATTTCATTATTTCATTGACTTCATCCCTGAGTTTGATTTTTTTTTTTTTTTGGCCATTTACTACTTTTGGGTATTACCTCATGTTGTTCCAGAGCTTGCAGGTGTGTTGCTGAGTTACTAATATGATATCACTCCAGTTTTTTATTGTAGGCACTTAGTACTATGAACTCACTCTTAGAACTGTCTTTATTGTGTGCCATAGGCTTGGTTATGTTGAGTTTTCATTTTTTATTCATTCTAAAAAAGTTTTTAGGCTGCCTTTGAACTCACTCTGTAGACCAGGCTGGCCTCGAACTCACAGAGATCTGCCTGCCTCTGCCTCCCAAATGCTGGGACTAAAGGGTGTGCCACCACCCCCGGCTTTATTTACCTTCTTAATTTCTGTCTTGACCCAATTTATAGTTCTGAGTTATTCCATTTCTGTGAATCTACATACTTTCTGTTGTTATTGAAACCCAGCTTTAATCCATGGTGATCAGATAGGATGTAGGGTATTATTTCAATTGTCATATATCTGTTTTGTGTTCAAATATGTGGTCAATTTTGGAAAATGTTTCATGAGCTGCTGAGAAGGTATATTTATTTGTGTTTGAGTGAAATATTGTGTAAATATATGCTGAGTCCATTTGTGAAGTTATTTAACTCCATCATTTCTCTGTTCAGTTTTTGTCTCTATGGCCTGTCACTGTGTGAGGGTCAGCACATAATAGTGTTTCTTTTATGAGCTTCCATGCCCTTGTGTTTGGTGCATAAGTAACTGGAACTGAACTACCCTCTCCGTGGATTTTTCCTTTAATGAGCGTGTGGTGTTCTTCCCTATCTCATCTGTTGCTCTTGGTCTGAAGCCTGTTTTGTCAGATATTAAAATGGCTGTACCTGCTTGCCTTCTGGGTCCATTTCCTTGGAATATCTCTTCCCATGCTTTACCTGGAGGTGATATCTGTCCTTAATGATGTGTTTCTTGGATGCTCCACTGATTTTTGGATTTGGCTTAATGAAGTTTTTATTTCCAAAATTTCAGTTTTTTTAATTATTTCTATGACCTTATTAAGTTTCTTTTTTATATTCCACACTGTCTTTCTTGTTTTATTCAGCTATTTAGTTTTCTAATCTTTGAAGTCATTTTGGAATTTGTACTGTCTTTAATTTCATTAAGCATTCTTTATAATTATACTTTTGAATTTTCTGTCTGATTTCATGCAACTCACTTAGTTTTTTGTAGATGGGTCATACTGCCTTGATTCTTCATGTTTGCTACATTTGTATATTGGGAAGTCTTTTCAGAGTTCCTTGGTTAGAATTTTTCTAACCAGCTACATTCTTTCAGTTTAAGGATGTGCAGTGTCCAAGTGTGACTGGTCTGTAGTTGTTGTGCAGTAGCGCTGTATCTAAAACTTGATTGCACCTGCTCAGTGAGTGAGTATAATTCCCTACACTACCCCAGAGCAGACAGAATATTAATTGCAGAAGGAACCTCAACTGTTTCATAGGATCACTATGCAAATATTTTGATGCTTGATAAAAAGTCAACACTTTAATTTAATAACCATCAGGAGTATGTACTACAACATTAGTCATTAAGGTTAGGAGTACAAAGGAAGTGGGCTGAGTAACAATGGGACTATTAATACAGTGGGAGAAGGAAATTGAGGGAAAAGTAGATTGAAGGGGGGATTGGGATAATATTAAATACTATTACAGCTATGAAAGGTTATGGTGAAGAAGCAAAAGAGAAGGGTATGGGGATGAGAGAGAGAAATGAGGCAGGAATGAGGGAAAGAGTGTGAGTGCATATAGAAAGGAAATTATAGTGCACATGATAGAGTGGGCACTGAAATATTAAAAAAGATCTTAAAAGCTAATGAAGCAATTGAAAAAACTAAAGTATGACTTTTGGAACATGGTCCAGGAATGGTGTCATGTGAAGAGAATTCTGAGTGCTTGTAAGAACACTCCATGAAAACAAGACAAGAGTCTTGTGATCTCAGTTTCTTCAAAACATGGAATTGTTCTTGGACTGTTTTTTTATGTTCTTCCCAGGTGTAGCAGATAGGAGTGAGTTTACTTCAGATTCTGCATTATGTTAGTTTTTGTAATAGTTGAGTAGTACTCCATTATGTGATGTTTATTTATCCAGTCTTTGTTTGAGGGACATCTAGGTTGTTACCTGTTTCTGGCTTTCATGAGTAAAGCTGCTATGAAGATAGTTAAACAAGTATCCTTGTGGTAGGATGGAGCATCCTTTGGGTGTATGCAGGAGTGGTATAGCTGGGTCTTGAAGTAGATTGACTCCCACTTTTCTGAGAAACTGCCATATTTATTTCCAGAGTGGCTGTACAAGTTTGCACTCCCACCAGCAGTGGAGAAGTGTTCCCTTGTTCCACATCCTCAACAACATGAACTATCACTTGTGTTTTTGATCTTAGCCATTCTGACAGGTGTAAGATGGAATCTCAGAGTCTTTGATTTTGCATTTCTCTGATGGTTAAGGATGTTGACCATTTCTTTTTAAGTGTCTCTCAGCCATTTGAGATTCTTCTGTTGAGAATTCTCTGTTTAGATTGGTATCCCATTTTTTAATTGGCTTATGTGGTGTTTTATTTATTTATTTATTTATTTTTGATGTCTAGTTTCTTGAGTTCTATATATATTTTGGATCTTAGCCTTCTGTCATATGTGGAGTTGGTGAAGATCTTGTCCAATTTTGTAGGCTGCCATTTTGTCCTACTGATGGTGTCCTTTGCCTTACAGAAGCTTTTCAATCTCATAAGGTCCCATTTATTAATTTGTCAGTCTCGGTGCCTGTGCTATAGGTGTTCTGTTCAGGAAGCTGTCTCCTGTGCCAATTCATGCAAGGCTATTTGCCACTTTCTCTTCTATCAATTTCAGTGTATCTGGTTTTATGTTGAGGTCTTTGATCTACTTGGACTTGAGTTTTGTGCACAATGCTAGATAAGGGTCTATTTGCATTCTTCTACATGAGACATCCAGTTAAACCAGCACCATTTGTTAAAGACGCTTTCTTTTTTCCATTGTATATTTCTGGCTTCTTTATCAAAAACCAGGTGTCCAGAGGTATGTAGATTTACATTTGGGTCTTTGATTCCATTCCATTGATCAACCTGTCTATTTTTATGCCAATATCATGTGGTTTTATTACTATGGCTTGGTAGTAGATCTTGTAATCAGTGACTATGATACCTCCAGAAATTTCTTTATTGTACACAATTGTTTCAGCTATCCTGTTTTTTTTTGTTTTTCCATATGGAGTTGATATTATTCTTACAATGTCTATAAATAATTGTGTTGGAATTTAATGGGGATTACATTGAATCTGTAGATTGCTTTTGGTAAGATGGCTGTTTTTACTAGGTTAATCCTACTGATCCATGAGTATGAGAGATCTTTCTATTTTCTGATATCTTCTTCAAAGACTTGAAGATATTGTCATATAGGTCTTTCACTTGCTTGATTAGAGTTACCCCAAGATATTTTATATTATTTGTGGCTATTGTGAAGGATGTTGTTTCCCTGATTTCTTCCTTGGCCTGTTTGCCATTTGTATGTAGGAAGGCTATTAATATTTTTGAGCTAATCTTTTATCCAGCCACATTGTTGAAGGTATTTATCAGTTGTAGGAGTTCCCTGGTAGAATTTTTGGGGTTGCTTATGTATACTACTATGCCATCTGCAAATAGCAATATTTTGGCTTCTTCCTTTCTGATTTGTATCCCCTTAATCTCCTTCAGTTGTCTCCTTGCTCTAACTAAAACTTCAAGTACAATATTGAATAGATATGGAGAGAGTGGACAGCCTTGTCTTGTTCCTGATTTTTGTGGGAAAAAAATCTCCATTTAATTTGATATTAGCTATATAGGGTTGCTATAAATTGTTTTTATTATGTTTAGGTATGTCCCTTGTATGCCTGATCTCTCCAAGATTTTTAGCATGAAGTGGAGTTGGATTTTTGTCAAAGGCTTTTTCAGCATCTAATGAGATGATCACGTGTTGTTTATTTTTCAGTTTGTGTATATGGTGGATTACATTGACAGGTTATCTTATGTTGAACCATTCCTGTATCTCTGGGATGAAGCCTAATTGATCATGGTGGGTAATTTTTTTTGATGTGTTCTTGGATTCAGTTTGCAAGTATCTTATTGAGTATTTTTGCATCAATGTTCATGAGAGAGATTGGTCTGTAATTCTCTTTGTTGAATCTTTGTGTGATTTGGGTATCAGGGTGACTGTGGCCTCATAAAATGAATTTGGCAATGTTCCTTCTGTTTTTGTTTGTGGAATAATTTGAGGCATAATGGTATTAGCTCTTCTTTGAAAGTCTGGTAGAATTTTGTGCTGAAACCATCCGGTCCTGAGATTTTTGTGGTTGGGAGAATTTTAATGACTTCTATTTCCTTAGGGTTTATAGGTCTATTTAAATTGTTTATCTGGTCTTGGTTTAACTTTGGATAGTGGTATCTATAAAAAAAATATTCATTTCTTTTAGATTTTTCCAATTTTGTGGAGTACAGGTTTTAAAAATAAAACCTAATGATTCTTTGGGTTTCTTTGGTGTCTGTTGTTATGCCCTCCTTTTCCTTTCTGATTTTGTTAATTTGGATGCTCTCTCTCTCTCTTTGAGTTAGTTTGGATAAGGATTTGTCTGTCTTGTTGATTTTTCTCAAATAATAAACTCTTTGTTTCATTGATTCGTTGATTGTTCCCTTTGTTTCTATCTTATCGATTTCAGCTCTCAGTTTTATTATTTCCTATCTTCTGCTCTTCCTGGGTGAGTTTGCTTCTTTTTGTTCTAGAGTTTTCAGGTGTGCTATTAACTTGTTAGTATGAGATTTCTCCACTTTCTTTATGCAGGCACTTAGTGCTATGAACTTTCCTCTTAGCACTGCTTTCATAGTGTCCCATCCATTTGGGTATGTTGTGCATTCATTTTCATTGAATTCCAGGAAGTCTTTAATTTCTTTATTTTTTCCTTGACCTAGTGGTGATTCAGTAGAGAGCTGTTCAGTTGCCATGAGTTTTTACCCTTTTTTGTTGTTTCTGTTGTCGATATCCATTGATATTGAGAGATATTAATGACCAATGATTGTTAATTTCTGTTACTTTGTTGTTGTTGTTGGTGGTGGTGGTGGTAGTGGTGGTGGTGGTGGTGGTGTGTGTGTGTGTGTGTGTGTGTGTGTGTGTGTGTCTTTTTTTGGTTTTGCTGGTGTGAGATTATTTCCTGTGTTTTCACGGGTGTGAACTCCTTGGGTTTGGGTTGTCTTTCTAGTACCTTCTGTAGGACTAGATTTGTGGATATTGTTTAAATTTGACTTTGTCATGGAATATCTTGTTTTCTTCATCTATGGTGATTGAAACTTTTGCTGGGTATAGTAGTCTGGTTTGGCATCTGTGGTCCCTTAGAGTCTGCGGGACATTTTTCCAGGCATTCCTGGCTTTTAGGATCTCCATTGAAAAGTTGGATGTGTTTTTAATAGGGCTGCCTTTATATGTTACTTGGCCTTTTCCCCTTGGAACTTTTAATATTATTTCTTTGTTCTGTATGTTTAGTGTTTTGATTATTATGTGGCGGTGGGGGGGTGAGGGTGGGGTGGAGAAGGCAACGGGGACAGATTTTCTTTTTTGGTCGAATCTATTTAGTGTTCTGTAAGCAAATTGTACATTTATAGGTGTGTCCTTCTTAAGGCTAGAAATTTTTCTTCTATGATTTTGTTAAAAGTATTTTCTGGATCTTTGAGCTGGATTTTCCTCCCTCTATTCCTATTATTCTTAGGTTTGATCTTTTCCTAATGTCCCAGATTTCCTGGATGTTTTGTATCAGGAATTTTTAGATTTAACATTTTCTTTGACCAATGTATCAATTTCTTCTATCATATCTTCTACACCTGAGATTATCTGTTCCATCTCTTATATTCTGTTGGTGATTCTTGAATCTGTAGTTACTGTTCACTTACCTAGATTTTCCATCTCCACAATTCCCTCAGTTTGTGTTTTCTTTTTTGCTTCTATTTCCATTTTCAGGCCTTGAACAGTTTTATTTATTTCCTTCACCTGTTTTTTTTTTTTTTGTCTTTCTTTAAGGGATTGTTGATTTCTCCCAATTGTTTGTTTGTGTTATCCTGGATTTCTTTAAGGCATTTATTCATTTTTTTCCTTAAGGTCCTCTATCATCTCTATAAAGTTAGTTTTAAGGTCATTTTCTTGTGCTTCCATTGTGTTGGAATACTCAGGGCTTGTTGTAGAAGAATAGCCAGGCTCTGGTGATGACATAGTGCCCTGGCTGTTGTTGATTTTGTTCTTACACTGGTGTCTAGGCACCTGGGTTTGGGATGAATATAGGTCTAGGTCCTGGTTTCTGACTTTGTCTTAGTTGGATGGATGTTTTGTTCCTTGATTTCTGTTTCCTCTTTGGTTTTCTGATCTTTTGTTTTCAAGGAAGATTTTCTCTGTGTAGTCCTGACTGTACTGGAACTTGTTCTATAGACCAGGCTGGCCTTGAACTTGGAGATCTGCCTGCCTCTGCCTTGGGAGCTCTGGGTTAAAGGCATGCGCCGCCACCACCCTGCTTTAAAGGAGCACTCGTGTCCTCCTATCAGGAAGAGTGTAATTCTGCCAGGCAGACTGGATGACCTTAGTTAACAGCTATGGAGATATTTCACATTGTAAACCTCCCCATTTGTTCAAATAACCAAAGTTTGGAATTTCTGTCTTTGTGAAACATGTTTGATTGTTCAAAATGCTGACACTGATTTCTGTTTAGGGCTAGTTCCCTTTTGTGTATTAGCTAGAACCTGCCATGCACTATTAAGGAGTTTTTCATTTATTAATTTCCAAGTGGTATATTGACTTCTCACTGGGAAGACATATTCTATTACACATATACAACCATATAATTTATGAATAGTTCACTTATTTTCCAATCAGAGTATTTTTGTTATGCATCATTTAGAATTTCCGGTGTAATACTGAATAGAAATGTTGAATTAGATAGACATTTGCCTTGTTCCCAACTCTAGGAATAAAGCAGTCTTTCACATTTAAATAAAATTTTTAAAATGCCCTTTAGATTGAAGAAATACTGTCTGACGTCTCATGTTTTGATAGCTTTTATAGCTACATATAAATTTAATACCCCAATAACTAAGGGGTCTACAATGGTCTGGAAATGCATTCCCCAAGGATTTGTGTGTTGGGAGCTTGATGCCCAATGTGGTGATGTTGAATAGGTGGCCTAGTGGTAGGTACTTAGGTCACAGAGCAGCTGCCCTCAAGGTGGCACTCACTGGAACCTTGAGCTCTATAAGAATGTGCCCAACTCATTGTCTTTGACCTTATTTTCAGATGTACTCTCTCCTTGGCATACTTTTGTTATTTACCAGAGGCCAAACATTTGGGGCTGTCTGATCTTGAATTTTCAGCCTTGGAAGCTGAAGTTTTGGAAATTCCTTTATAGGTTGTGTATTTTCCCTTGAGTACTGCTGGGGATGGCAACTAGGGTCCTGGGCACACTAAGTAAACACTCTACAACTGAACTTCATCCTCAAGAACAAAACTAATATAGAAAAACGGAGGTCAGAATTATCAGCTCACCTGGACGTGGAATTACAGGTGGCCGTGAGCTGTCTTTTGTGGGTGCAGGGGCCCAAACTAGGGTCCTCTGGAGAGTTCCAAGTGCTCTTAGCTGCTGAGCCTCCAGCTTGCTATCTTAGAATCCTCTGAGGCTGGTTCATCTACCACAGGGTCAGGAATGTTCAATGGCAGAATTATTTCATGGAACACCAGAGTACTTGACTGTAGAGGTCCAGACACAGGACCATCCTGGGATTTAAGTTTAACCCAGAAGTAGACTTACCACAAAGAAAAGCTGAAGGTCTGTACTCCTTACTTCTGAATTTCTACCAAATATTCAAAGATGTAAAAATCTTCAAGAAAACATTAGCAAACTGATTCCAACAGCATATACATCATGGTTTGGTTAGGTTTATCCTACAACCAAAAGTGTCATCCTTTTTTAAATTGTTGCTGTCTTTTAAGCCACAACTGTCTGAATCAGCAACTACAACTCCACTGCTAGCAGCAGTGGTTAGGCCACAAGAGCCAGCAGGAGCTGCAGCCTGAGGGAATTCTGTTTCCTCAGGCACCGACTCTTTCAAAGCTACCAAGGGAACTTAACTAAATCTCTGTCCCTCTAAAGAACTCAAGATTCAAAGGTTAATGTGGAATTCTGCTCCTCAGAGAGGTAGACTAGCAAGTAGCTCACCTCCTCTCCCTGCTCATCTCCTCCAAAAAACCCTCACGCTTCTCCTCCACCCTCACCAACCTTTGTCCACTGGCTCCTCCCTTCCACTTCCTGTCAGCTAGTTGCTGAGGCAGCCTCCTGACCACAGGTGAATTTTATTTAATCAAACATATCTTTGCATCATTAAACAAATGTTCCAGAGCATAAACAAAAGTAACCAGCTTAAAATAATATTCTATAACACAAAAGGTTTGTTCAACATACAAAAACCAATGTACTAAACCAATAGACCATATAGAACAAGGGAGGAAAAAAAAACCCCAAAACCCAACAACCTTGGAGTCATCGATAGATGCAGAAAAATCATCTTAAGAATTTAACTCTTTTATGATAAAAATACTCAACAATATAGAAATTATAATGGAACTTTCTCAAATAAAAGGTATATATACCAAAAACAAAACAACACCTAGAGCTAACATAATGTTGGAAGACTGAAAACTTTCCCCTTGGGACAAATGCAGGGACATTTTCTTATAGTTATGACTATATTACAGTTTCTAGCTAGAACAATTAGTCAAGAAAATGAAGTAACTCATTCATATTGGAGGAATACTGTGTGTGTGTGTAGGGCTGGGTATGTATACAGGTGTGCATATGTCAGCTTTGGGTGTTATTTCTAAGGAGTCAACCACTTTTTAAAATAGAGTATTTTGTTATTATTTGTGTGTATGGGTGTTTTGCCTGCGTGTATATCTGTGCAACACCGTGTGTCTGATGTCTGTGGAAGTCAGAAGAGGGTTGAACTCCCCCTGGAACTGGAGCTACAGTGGGTTGTGAGCTGCCATGCGAGTGCTGGGAATCTAACAGGTACTCTGGAAGAGCAGCCAGTGCTCTTAACTGCTCAGCTATCTTTTCAGCTTCCAACTTTTGCAACAACAACAACAACATCATCATCATCATCAACAACAGTGTGTGTGGTGTGCACATGTGGGCACACACATGCTACAACATGAGTGGGAAGGTCAAGAGACAGCTTTGTGGCATCAGTTCTCTACCTTCACATGGGTTCTGGAAATCAAGCTTAGGTCACCAGGCTCATGTGACAAACACTTCACTGACTGAGCCATCTTGTGGGTCTGCCACGCTGGTTTTTGGTGACAGAATCTCTTACTGGAAGCCTGAACCTGTAGATGATGTTAAGCTGGCTGTCCAGAGATCCCCAGTTCTGGAATCGTCAGTGTATGTCACCAGGTCTGCCTTTTTATGTGGGTGCTGGAGATCAAACTCAGGTCCTCTCATGATTACTGCCTGAGCCATCTCCAACCCATACAAATATTTGCTGATGACATGGTCTCACATGCGTAAAGGAAACATGTATGGAGTTTCTCTGTATAACCTTGGCTGTCCTAGAACTCAAGTCTTTAGGCCAGGCTGGCCTCAAACTCAGACATCTGCCTGCTTCTGCCTCCCAAATGCTGGGATTAAAGGCATGCGCTAGCACCATCTGGCTTACATTTTCTTTTCTTTTAAAATATTTTTTATAACTTGAAACAATGGTTTATTCAGTCAATTCAACATCTGCTGCCCTCCCAGAGGTGCTGGGCCCCATCTGGTTGAGACAAAGATACCAGGCCCCATGACTTGGGTAACAGGTGCAGCACCCAGAGCAAGTCTTGGACTGGAGTTCCTGCTGGAGACTGAGGGCTGAGTCAGGAGAATCCTGAAAGCCCACGGTTCCTGGAGTGCTTTGACACTTCAGTCTCAAGGAGAGTTGTATATCTATCGCCTTTCTGAGAATCTCCTCATCTCAGTGGCCACAGGCCCGCTTGGCTAGTCTCCCTATTGAAGAGTCCATCAGCTGCACTTCATCTGGTCTTCAGTCTAACAGATTTTACTTCCTGATGAGCCACAGAATTATCCTGACTGATCTGAGTCTCTTTATGGGATCTTGGATTCAGCAGTCTATAGAATCTGACTCCTTGTTTATTATTATTAATCTTATTTGCACTGTAACTGGAGAATATACTTTATGTAATTTCTATTTCTAAAAAGTGAGTGTGTTGGCTAGTTTTATATCAACTTGACACAAGCTAGTCATCTGAGTGGAAACCGCAGTTGAGAAAATGCCTCCATAAGATGCAGCTGTAGGCAAGATTGTAGGGTATTTCCTTAATTAGTGATTGATGGGGGAGAACCCAATCCATTGGGGGTGGTGCCATCCCTGGAGTGGTGGTCCTGGGTTCTATAAGAAAGCAGGCTTAGCAAGCCATGATGAATAAGCCAGTAAGCCACACTCCTCCATGGCCTCTGCATCAGTTCCTTCCTCCAGGTTCCTGCACAGCTTGAGTTCCTGTCCTGACTTCTTCAGTGATGAACAGAGATGTGTAAGTGCAAGGCGAATAAACACTTTCCTCCCTAATTTGCTTTTGGTCATGGTGTTTCATCACAGCTATGCTAACCCTAACTAGGACAGTAAGCGTATGTCAGGTATGTTTGTGTATGCTTGTAATTTTAGCACTTAGGAAACTGAGGCAGGAAGGTCCTGAGTTTGAGGCAAGCCTTGGCTGAAGAGTGAGACTCTGTTTCAAAAAGCTAAAAAAAAAAACAACCCCAAACCAGCACTCTGGAGGCAGACACAGAAGGATCTCTGAATTTGAGGTTAGCCTGGTCTACAGAGAGAGTTACAGAACAGTGAGTTCCTGGAACAAAGAAACTCTGTCTCAGAAAACCAAAAAATCAACCAACCAAACCAAACCAAAAAACCAAACAAAAGGTTAGGTATATTTCATGCACAAGATATACATTCTACCTTGGTGAATGTATTATATAAGCTTAGGAAGATATATCCTGTTATGATTGGACGAGGGCTGTCAGTTTGACCCAGCTGGCTAAAGTTCAGTTTTGCTATGTCCTTACTGAATTTATCTGTCTACATTATCCATCTGTCCCTATACAGTGCTTACTGAGTAACATATAAAAAAAAATGTAGAAAAACTGAATGATATACATAATTTTATTTCAGATATTATACATATGGTTAGCTAATAAATGTCAAACACTGGTATATAACAGCTGGCCATAAGTAAAGTTAGGATTATACACTGATATTAGTTGTTATTTTCCTTTTGGAATTTCCTATGCACATAAAAACTTACATACTTCAAGGATAGTTAAATCTAAGACACCTTTTAGGGAAGAGGAAATGTAAAACTTACATGGTTATCTGTTTTAGGGAAGAGGAAATGTAAAACTTACATGGTTATCTGTTTTAGGAAAGAGGAAATGTAAAACTTACATGGTTATCTGTTTTAGGGAAGAGGAAATGTCAAACTTACATGGTTATCTGTTTTAGGGAGAGGAAATGTCAAACTTCCATGGTTATCTGTTTTAGGGAAGAGGAAATGTCAAACTTACATGGTTATGTTTTAGGGAGAGGAAATGTCAAACTTACATGGTTATCTGTTTTCGGGAAGAGGAAATGTCAAACTTACATGGTTATCTGATGCCCTCTTACTGCTTCTGGGCACCGAGTGTGCACATAGTGCACATATGTACAAGCAAGCAAAATACTCATCTACATAAAGTCAATCTTTAGAAGAAAGACAAATGAGTAAATAATCTACTTTTATATATTTTACAATTAGATACACAATCTTATATACATAATTTTACACACTTGGTAACAATCTCCAGAGAAAATACCTACAATTCATTTGTCTAGATAGGTTTAAAATAAAATTAAGTAAAAATAAGATTTTTATTTCTCAGCAGCAAATGATGACAATGTACATGGATGATGATGAAGTCTAAGGTACTTATTACATCAGAGATTTTAACTTTGCTCCATCCCAGCCATGAGCGACAGTGCTAGAGATTCCACTGTGGGAAGAAAAAGAAAGGTAAAATTAGCTCTAAATTTGTTTAAATAAGGCTGCAGTGAATTCAAAACTTCAAAGTATCCAAAGATCTGTTATATTTTTAATTAAAAAATCAATACTCTTAATATATAATAAAAAGAGGACAGCCACCATTTGTTAATATTAAATGGATAAAGTTGATGACATTTCTATTTCAGATCTTTTAATCTTGAAAATAAAAAAGGCATTTCACTGAATACAGCATTTGTTCTATATGGCATAAATTCTGGGCTAGCTTGTAATACAGTGCTATATATATTCTAATCTATGGATGGCATCTGCTTCCATAACCCTGGCCCATGTAAACATGGACAAATGTATCAATGTTGTCCCTTAAACAGGCAGATTCCAGTTCACATCTGGCTGAGTTTAGTAAATGTACTGCTGTTAAGAGTATGCACAAACGGAGAAGAGATTAACAATATGTACAGCCTTTACTAAAAAAAAAGGGAGGGTGGTGGTGGACACAGGCACCACTTAGTCTGTCTCCACAGACTTAAAATTCCTCCACTTCACAAACCGCCTGTCTCCTTCTCCCTATATTCTGAACTGTAAAATTCACATTCCTTTGTAATCAGAGGTAGTCTTGGAAGTTCTGAAATTGTAAAAGTCTGTATCTTTAAGAAAGGAATAGTTTCAAAGGATAGTCAAGAGTGAGAAATTGACTCTCCAAGCTCCTACATTTCCATTTTAGGAACTCACTGGAATAAAAGGCACATGAATAAACAAGACCTTCAGTTTTAGTGACAGCCATCTGATATCACCCACCCCATCATAATTCAGCAATACCAATTCTAATCATGGCTAGTACTTTCCAGTTTTGAAAGTGGGAAAAGCTCAAACTTTCCATGTGACTAGTAACAAATATTGACATACAGATTTAGTTACAATAAAATTATGAAAGCAGTGATAACATAAGATGATGTACTCACAATGCGGAAAAGATCCTCTACAGACAGCTTTATTTAAAATGGTTACGAGAAACATGTGGCAGTTTTTAAAATCAGATTCCATTTTCTCTATAGATTCCATTCTAAGAAAGAAAGTAAATTTCAATTTATATTAAGTGCACAGGAACTAGTAGTAGGCAGGCTATAATATTATCATTGAAGTAATTTCTATAATCCTAAGGCTAAAGATTATAAAATAGGAAACATATTTTACATTAGTTTGCATTATTTTTCATAGACAGGGTGTCTCATTATATTGGCTAGGATTGACAGGAACTTATAATCTCAATGCCTTAGCTCTCTAGTTTCTGGAACTACATCCTGCCTTTCTTTAAGATGCAAAGTCTTGAGGGGCTGGTGGTGCAGTGCAGTGCAGTTTGGTAGTGCTTGCCTAACATGGATGATGCCCTGGGTTCCAACCTGAGTACTACATAAAACTGGGTGTGGTGGTGCATCCCTGTAGTTCCAAGCTCTTGAGAGGTGGAAGCAGGCTGGAGAGAGGGCTCAGAGGTTAAGAGCACTAGCTGTTCTTGCAGAGGACTCATGCTCTGTTCCCAGCACCTACATGTAACTCCAGCTCAGAGGATCTGACTCTCTTCTGGCCCCCCACAGGCACTGCATGAAGACGGTGCTCAGACGTGCACACAAATACCCGTAGACATAAAGTCAAAACAAACAAACCTTCAAAAGTTCAAGATCACTCTCAACTACACAGCAAATCTGATGCTAGCCTTGGCTACAAGAGACACTGCCTCAAAAAAGAAGCTAAGGAAAAATTCATTTAAGATATAAATCAACCATTTTCCAATTAGTACTTAATTCTAGAGCCATGACTAGAGATATTCCCTTTTCCTTTGTTTAGATTTATATATTTACTTTTACAAGCAAACATTATTTATAAAATAAAGCATACACTAAAGGTATAAAACTCTAAAATTTGAAATTATCAAAAAGAGAGCTTTTAGAAAATGGTGAAGTACATATCACATAAGATTGACCACTTTTAACTATTTTCAGTGTAAAAGTCACTGGCAGTAATTATGTTTAGAGTTGTGCAACTATTATCATTATTCATTCCAAGAACTTTTTGGTCTGTGTGTTTGTATTTGTGTGTGTGGGTACATGGGCATATGTGTTCACATGTATGTGGGAGTCGAAGATAACCGCTGGTGCTGTTCCTTAGCACAGCACTGTCTCGTTCCCCCGCTGTCCTGGAACCTCTGCATCCCAACTGCTGGGACTAAAGACATGCACCACCACCACCCAGCCTATGTTTTTTCAAAAAAGAACTATTTGAGAATTTCCTACATGCATGCATATAATGTGTTTTGATCAAACCCATGTCACTTCCTCCCCTCCAACTCTTCCCATTTCTCCCACCCTAGCTTTCCTAGCTTTATGTGCTCATTTTTAAACCACTGAGTCCACTTAGTGGTATTAGTAATGTACATGCCATCTTGTTTTTTGAGATGAGGCCTCTCCCTGGACTGGCCGCCAGCATGCCCTAGATCTGCCTGTCTCTGTCCTTCCATCAGCAGGATTACAAGTGCACACAACCATACTCTCCCTTTTTATGGGGATGCTGGGGGCTGAACTCAGGTTCTTATGCTTGCACACAAGCACACCCGCTGAGCCGGCTGCACACAAGCACACCCGCCGAGCCAGCTCCCCACCCTTTTTAAAGTTTTCACTACCCAGGGTCACAAAAGGCCACTTTGCTGTGAATATGTTCCTCTGACAGTTTACCTTCTACTTTCAAGTAATCAGTAGGTATGACTTTATGTCTTTTTAAATAGGAAGTAAGCAACACACAGAGGAAAATACTGCATAATATGTACGTAACATAAATGTACAGAGGTTTCCTCTAAACTGATTCATTTCCAGGAATCAACCCCACCCACCCCACCTCGCAGGAGACAGGGATTGAGATGCTAGGAGACTGATGAAATAACTAGTAAATAATAGGTCACATGACTGGGAGAGTGGAAACTAGGAAGCTTCTTGATGTGCCCTCCCACGTTTATAGAAGGTAAATAACTGCTGGGGGAGGCGATTCTGCCCAGAGGAGATTCTGTCAAGCTGCCTTACAGGCCCCGCAGAGAGTCCTGCAATGAAGCTTTGATGAGTGAGTCATCACCCATATCCAGGTGGGCCTTTTGGTGACATAGCTGATTATTTTTTGTCATCCTTGCTCTGCTAAGTAACCTACCGTTCATCCTCCTGTTAATGTCCCCAGGGTGTGCTCACTGGTTCACCAAGCTGGACTACGGTGCATTCATTACATTGGTCTGTCAAGGGTTCCCTTTCTGGGGTGAGCAGATGTGTGTGTGTGTGTGTGTGTGTGTGTGAGACATAACAGCTTATCACCCATCCTTGTCAGTCATTTATCTAGAGCTAATAAACCCGCCTCAGCCTTACTACAGTACTTACTTAGAAGCAAATCTGATACATTGAAACACTTAAAAAATTATATGCATTGGTGTTTTGCCTGCATATATGTCTGTGTGAGGGTGTCAGGTCCCCTGAAACTGGAGTTACAGACGGTTATAAACTGCCATGTGGTTGTTAGGAACTGAAACTGGGTCCTCTGGAAGAGCAACCAGTGACCCCAACTAGTGAGCCATCTCTCCAGCCCCACACTGAAACATGCAAACATTTCATAAATTCTGGTGTGCGGAGTCTCTATGTCACCCTGGCTAGCCTTAACTCACGACCTTCCAGCCTCCACTTTCCAAGCAGGCCAAGATTTACGTCCCCACACCGGCTCTGAAACGCTTCAGCCCTCCCAACTACTACTTTTTGCTGACATTTGTTGTAGAAATTTAGTAAAGCATATGGAGTAGCGATTCTCCCATCTGGCTCAGTGTTGCAGAGAAAAGTCGTTTTGTATCCTTCGAGAGGACAATATCAAGTCAGGAAGGCATCTGTTTCCTTTGGCTTTTGTATTGCCCAGAATAGAACTCGGGGCATGGGCCATCCTAGGCAAGTGCTTCACCACTAAGCTACATTCCTAGTCCCTGTTTGGGCTTACTATTATTGTACATGTCTGTGAGTGATGTGTCTATGTGTGCCTCTGCATGTGTGATGATGTCATGAGACAACTTTATGCAACAAGTTCTCTCTCTACCTGTATATGCGTTTGAGGGTTGAATTCAGGCTGTCAGGCTTGTGTGGCAAATGCCTTTACCCGCAGAGTCATCTCACCAGCCCAAGACTAAAGTTTTCATACCTACAACTACGAGTGTCCTTACTATCTTAATTTCTTCCTTCAAACACCTCTAGAATGACAGAAGCAATGAGGTGAACTCTTCCCCTCTTTATGAACATGGATTAAATGCAGGTTTTGTTATAAAACCCAGTCGAGCTGTTAAGGGTGTTTGCTGTGCAGCCATGAGATCCAGAATTTGGATCCTCGCATCCATGTATTAACCCCTTGCATGCCTGTAACCATAGTTTTGAAGAGGGTGGAGACAAGACGGTTGCTGGGTTTACTAGCTTTCAGTCTGGCCAAGGAAATGTGAGTCCTGGGTTCAGGGAGAGACTCTGCCTCAAAGAACTGACTGGTGGAGAATGATAGAGGAAGATACCCAGACACACTCTTCTGGCTTCAATGTGCATACAAAGGTGCATGCATCCTCAAATATTCCTCATATAGGCACAAGCACACAAACAAAACCTCCAATCCACCAGCCATGAGCTTTTATTCAGCAAAGTAAATTATCATTGCATATAAGTCACACATGAGGCAGAGGCTAAGCACTGAAATGTATATTCAAATTAACCTAAGATGATAGCTGGGCTAGTGTAGCTCAGTGGTAAACTACTGACACAGCACATGAAAGGTCGTGAGTTCAATCCCTAGCCTAGAAACAAAACAAACTGGAGATGCTCCTGATAGACTAGAAGCAAGAGCTCCTGGGCCTTTTCCTGTATAATGACTTCAAGTCATTTGCCTTTCTATATTACACAAGTGAAAACACTCTATAAGTAAAATACACACTATCTTTTAGAGCTTACAATCACAGAGAATTGGACAATAACCCAGCATGATGCCCCTAATTTACTTTAAAAGGTGAGGGGTTGGGGGATCATGACCCAGAGCTGGTCATCCTCAGAAACTGCTGAGGTGAGTCACACAGGTTTGTTTTGTTGTCCTTACACTTCTCCAAGTGTTGAAGGTATCTATAATAAAAATTAAGCTTTATAATCTGAGAATATTCACTTATTTTAATTAAAAGACCTCAGATTTTTCTTTCCTTTTCCCTTTTTTACTGTTTTGCCTCTTATAAGTAAACTGACTTTCCTGATGCTATCTAGTGTAACTAAATAAATTCTATTATTGGTAGTACACAGGACTGAATTTCAGGCCTATGCATGGTAGGTAGCTAAGGCAATGAACTATACTCCCACCCTTCAAATTAAAAATTTAAATTATTAGTTACAATGGTATGTGAACCAAGACTGGGAGTGGGAAGACTCTGCAAATGATGCTTGTTCGAAGGGAGCTGCAATGGTCACAATATGAGTTGTTACACAGCACATACTTACTGCCAAGCTCCAAGGCCTGCCTGCCAACCTTCTGCAAACATAAGCGCCAAGTTCAACACTTTCATGATGGCTTCCTTTACAAAGCTGACCTGAAGATCAATGTCGGAGACAAAACATGGGCTTTGTAACTATGTTTGAACAATGACACCAATATTTTCTCCTAATTTACATCACAGAAAAAGCACATCATTATAATAACCATCTTTTATGTGTAAGCAAGATGCAAGGCTCTGAACCAAGCCCAAGTCAGATGTAAACCTGCACTCCAGGATGGCAAGCTTTCATTCCTGAATGCCATTTGGATTCATCAGTGAACCTGAGACGGAAGTCCCAATGGCTGTAAAACTATCCACTTCTACATACTCATAATGAATTGGTACACTTCCACTGGCTAACTGTAGACTTAAGTTTTCAGTTCTACATATGTATGTTTTTCTTAAATGTAATTGGTGGGAGTGTGGCACACATGTGTAACCCCATTTAACCCCGTCTTTCCTAAGAGAAGACTGCACAGGACGCTAGCTTTGGAATTCAAAACCCCACAGCAGAAAGGCATCCCCACTTGCCTAGATTCCCTTTTGCCCCACTGCTATACCTGAGATGTAATCTTACACACCTTTTCTCTCAGCAGACATCGGTCATGGATGGTTGACAAATACCTGTAGTGAATTTTAATCAACTGATCTAAATCCTTGGCTTCCTCGACTTGATGCTGAAACTCCAGCCCTGTACTGTGAAGAATCTTGAATGAGAAAGACAAGAAGCTTAATTAGCACTCATTTGTCCAGATTGCATGGCTAGCAAGCCAAGACTCTCCTGTCTCTGCCTCCCTCCCTAATGTGTGTGACCACACCTGCCCCCCCCCCCCCCCCCCCCCCCCCGGGCCTCAAACACAAAGATCTGCCTGCCTCTGCCTCCTGAGTGCTAGGGTTAAAAGTGTGTTCCACCACTGCCAGGCCACTCCTAGATTTTTATGTGGGTATTGGGGATCCAAAGTCAGTCAGTAATGCTTTTTTGGCAAGCACTTTACCAAATGAGCTATCTCCCCTGCCTGCCTGCCCGCTTTTTCTCCCTCTCACTTAGTGCAAGAGGAAGTGGAAAGACTGTAAGAGCCGGGCGATCAGGGAGGACAAAGCACAAGCAGTGTCTTGTGACACACAGGACTGCTGCGCCCAGGAAGCACCCAGCAGCTGGGGGTGCCCGCATAAGATCAAGGTAGTCAACACTCCAGCACAGAGTGGGAAGGGGTCCAGGAGCTCCCACCTGTAACTGAGGAGCTATGACAGTTGATGGCTTTTAGGAGATGGAGCGTCAGTTTCTTTTCAGAAGTATGGCTCCTACTAGGTCAATCACACTTCTATGCATGGGGCGGGCTTCCACCCAGGAGTATATGGACAGCACAAACTGAAGTACATGGGTTAATTAAAAATAAACAGGACATGAAATTGTGTGTAGGAAAGTAGATCTGGGAGGAGTCAAGGGGAGGAATTGAGGTAAATATGATCAAAATACGTTGTATAAAATTCTCAAAAAATAAAAATATTTATTTAAAAACATATTACCACTCACTGCCATATTATTTTATGATGAAATTATGTATATCTTTCATTTTTCACGATCTCTAAGTGTTCTGTGGCTCTTTTGTAGTTATAAATACATGATCAGTGTTCTCTTTGAACTACCACCTCCATGAGACAAAGAACTGAGGAGATGGAGAAATACCAACCCTGGTCATGATGTAGTTGTGTAAACTATTCACAAAGTGCATGAGCTTCACTCTTAAGAGAAACATGCGATGAATCTGCTGTCTTAATGATTCTTTGGGTGGTCCAAATTGGGAGAGTGTGTCTTGTTCACGCAGGTCTTCTTTTCCTTGGGATCTTTCAGCAGCATTAGCCAGTTCTATAAAGATTGAAAGGAAAACAAGGGAATTAAGTGAAAGCCACTGTACATAACCTTACATGAGATGAGGGATGCGGCATCAGCAGACTAGGAACCTAACTAGGGCATATTTGTGCCTTGGGAAGGTAAACCGCCAAGTTTCATGAGGATGTAGCTGTAGCTCAGTTGGTAGAGTGCTTGCCTAGCATGCTTGAGGCCCTGGGTTCACTTCCCAGTACTGAATAAACCAGACATGATGGCACACATCTGCTAATTCCAGCACTGGGAAGACATGGAGGACAGATAAAGGGTAAATAAATACTTGTTACCACTGCTGAGATGTACAATCTCTGCCAGACCCTCACTAAACCTTTTGGATGTCAATTCCTTATAAGATTATTACATTTAAGATCAACCCTATGAGTTCCTGATACTTTATTATTTTTGTGTATGTGGGGGTGGATGTCATGTGAGGGAATGTCGCATGTGTATGTGTGTGTATGCACTGCACATTGCAAAGGCCAGAAGATGGGGCCTGATACCTTGGACCTGGCACAGAGGTGGTTGTGAGCTGTCTGAAATGGATCTGTTGGAAGAGCAGCAGGCGCTCTTCACTGCTGAGCTATCCCTCCAGCCCCAAACTTCAGTCTTGTAGTAGGGGCTTGGTAAAACTGCACCTGCCACACTCCTGCGCCAGTTTGCTATTTGTTTACATATAAAAAATAAGGAAAACCTATAAAAATATTTCCAGGACTAAAATCAAATTAATTTATCAAAATCAAATCTTACCACCAAACAGTAGAACATCTAGGCTGTATTTTGCCCATTTTATTTGCAATAGGAGAAGGAACACCTGATTATAAATTTTTTGACATTCTACACTTATGACAATGTCCACAGGCCATGGGACCTACAAAAACAAAAATATAATTTTACATGCATATCCTAGTTTTAATAAAAAACAATTTTTATAAAAAAAATGATTAGTGCTTACCTTGTAGCTTAGGGTAAGACCATCTAAGATGTGAACAGGTAGTTTCTTCTTAGTTGTATCAACATTTTCAAAAGATATAGATAAACTAAATGAAGAAGTTTCAGTTTTAGTTTGTGATACTATTACGTGCACATAAAAATGTTCTAATATCTTTCATTGATTCATGCGCAGGGAGTACCCCTCAGAGGTACCACACTTGGGGCTGTGAGTGAGGTCCCAACAATAAGAGCACCACACAAGCACCAACCCCACTTCAACATTCCATTCAATATAAATATGTGGATGAACTTACATTTTCCAGCATATACCTCAGATCTGGAACTTGGTTTTAGAAATGAATGGTATTGATTTGGTCCCCCTCATCTCTGCCCCAATTCTTGAGACAAGGTCTCAATGTAAAGCCCAAGTTTGCCTCAAATGTATGGCAATCCTCCTGCCTCAGCCTCCTGAGTGTTAGAATTACAGAAATGAGCTACTACAGCCTGCAATTTTGTTTTTTGAGACAAGGTCCTGGTATGTACATGACCTTGAACTCTGCCTCAGGCTCCCAAATGATCTGCCACCATGTCTGGTTTCTGAGACAGTCTCTGACTATATATTGTAGGCTGGCCTCACACTTGAGATCCCCACGACTCTACCGTTGCCATGCCAGGATTACAGGTGTGTGTGCGCCCCAATATCCAATTAAGTTTTAAAATAATAGGTTTTGTTATAAAAAATACTTGACAATGTTAGTAAGTTAATTAGAATTAAAAAGAAAGTTTGAGAATAGGCCAGGAGCCTAATTCTAGTCAAAGTCAGGCTAAAAGGACTGAGCCTTAAGCGCAGGTATTGGGGAAAGGACTAGAAGAACCGCTCCTTGGTAAGTGTCCTAGACTGTGCCCAGTGGGCTTGCTTTTGCTGCAGGTGCTGTGTGTTGCTCTGCCTATGCACTTCTGGGTGGTCTGAACATTACTTTCTGAAGAAAGAAAGAACATGGAATGGAGAAATATCCATGTGCCTGGCACTATTCAAGGAAGTGTCCTTTTCTCATACAGGTCATGTTAGTGATCTCGCTACAGTTACTGAGATACTAGAAGATGATAACCTGGATGCACATTATGTAAGATTTAAAAAAAAGGATTCCAGGAAAGTAAGAGGTAAGGGCAGTGTGTGAATAATATGAACTAGCCAACTTACTTCATGGCACATGGACCTGATCGAACTATTTTCGTTTTTTTTTTTTGTTGTTGTTGTTTTTGTTTTTTTTTGTTTTTTTGAGACAGGGTTTCTCTGTGTAGCTTTGCGCCTTTTTTTGGAACTCACTTGGTAGCCCAGGCTGGCCTTGAACTCACAGAGATCCGCCTGGCTCTGCCTCCCAGAGTGCTGGGATTAAAGGCATGCGCTGCCACCACCGCCCGGCTCTATTTTCGTTTTTAAGTTTGTTACATCAACAGTCACTAAGAGCTTCCTATGCAGATGATGAAACCTGAGTGTCCTGCCTCCAGTTCGGTCAGTAGAGCTGCTTTCATGGCACAGCAAACACAAGGTGCACTAGTCAGTGGACAGGACTGACTATTTAGCCATGAGTGGGAGAGCACACCACTGAAGAAGGCCTAGAAGTGAGGAAGAACAGCACCTGGGGAAGTCACAAACATCTGCAAGTACCTGCACTGGGAAATGCAGTAGGAGAGAATATGGTGTGTAAGCGTGTAAGACAGGAGGCTGAGAAGATGAAGCCTGACAGTGAAAAGCTTTTTCTGTCTGGTGTGAGGCATACAGGAGGGGCCCGAGTATGATAATGGCTATCATTCTGAGGGTCAAGTTCCTTGTGGTGGAGGAGAGCAGGACCAAGCCATTCAGGAGGACTTGGCCTGCCAGAGAGGCTATGAATGTCTTCAAGGAGGCAGGATTGATAAAAGTTAGCAATAGCAATGCATAGGAACTTCAAACAGAAACACCATAGAAACCACCATCCCCAACAAGTTGGTTGGTCTCCACCTGCTCGCCTCTCACTTAGCAGTCCATATCAGCTGCCAATTTAATTCACCCCCTCCCCTTCTTTTTTGGGGGTAGGAGGTGCATATATGTATCGTGTGTGCAATGTCTTTGTGTATTTGTGTGTGTCTGTGTACAGGTCAGAGGTTAATCACTTTTTACTCCACTGAGGCAGGGTTCTCACTGAACCTGAACCTTACTTGCCCTCAAGATTCTCTCCCTACCACCTGACACCTCCCAAGTGCTGGGATTACAGTTGGACCATCATGCCCATATAGCTATTTTATGTGGGTGCTGGGGTCCAGACTCTGGTCCTCAGGCTAGTGTGGCAAGTCCTTTATCCACTGAACCATCCCTTAGCCTTTTCTTTGTGTTCTGTCTGGAGATAAAGGCTGGTCCCAAATTCCCAGGCTCAAATGATCTCCTTGTTTCAGACCTCAAGAACCTGGTATCACAGGAATATGCCATCATATCTCAGCTTTGATTTTCTTTCCTTCTTTTTTTTTTTTCCCTGAGACAGGGTTTCTCTGTGCAGCCCTGGCTATCCTGGAACTTGTGCGGTAGACCAGGTTGGCATTGAACTCAGAGACCTGCCTGCATCTACCTCCTGAGTCCTGGGATTAAAGGCATACGCCATCACTGCCTGGGTCAGCTTTGAGTTTCTAATTTGCAAAGTAAGTTGTAGGGTTAATGTGAAGATAAAATAACGTATGTGATGTGATCTGAGTATGTAACATCCTCCACTGATGTATGACTTGAATGCTTGATTTTCAGAAAGTGGAGCTATTTCGGGAGGTTCTGGAAAGTTAGGAAGTGGGCTTAGCGGGAATAAGTAGTTCACCGAGGTGTCCTAGGGAGTATGTTATCCCTGGCGCTGTTTCCTATCCTATGTCTCTACTGCATTACTATATTCCCTTTGCCAAGACATTAATTGCTCTACTTAACTGCATCCTCCTTGCCACAAAATACCCAAGTCTCTCAATCTGTGAGCCAATCAAGCTGCCTGAAGGGGCCTCTGTTAAGTATTTTGGTCATAAGTGACTAAGAACAGTACGTAAAAACTCAGCTGATTTCTTGGCATATGATTTACTTTATACTTCTTAAAGTGAAAAGTGCCCCATTTGTTACCGTAAACTATCTTCAGGATAGCGTTGTCCTACTGCTTCTTGGAGCTGGACATTAAGAAAAGACACATTCTGCCAGGTTTCCTTTTCTCTTATTTTATCAAAAATTGAAGTATAGAAATCATACATGGTGTCTCCACCTTCCATCAAGAAAAAATTCCTCATGGCTTGCAAGTACTCCACCAACCTTGGAAAGAGAGAAGACATGGAACAGAACATACTTTATGTCTGTACTGTAGAATTCAACAATGATGCAAGGTTTATGCGTTGACAGTCATTTGTCAGACAGGCATGCCTAAGAAATTCACTAAAATTAGAAAGTCATTCCTCTAAAAAAACTTCTGGCAAATCACAAAAATGAAACAAATAATTAATTAAAATTCCATCATCCAAAGTATTTAGTTACTATTTGGAACATTTCATTTCAGTTTTTTGCTGAGCATTAAGGGAAAAATATAGATCCTATCTTATTAAACATCTGCTTATATGCTCTGCATTTAACCTAATATGCTGGTTTGTTTTTCATCAACTTGACACAGCTCAGGTCATCCTAAAATAGGAAACCTCAATTAGGAAAACCCCTCCATCAAATTGGCCTTTAGGCAAGTCTGTGGGGGCATTTTCTTGATTCGTAATTGATAAGGAGGGCCCAGCCCACTGTGAGCAATGACACCTGTCTGGATTAGTGGTCCTGAGTTATATAAAAAAGCAGACTAAGCCACGGGGAGCAATTAGTAAGTGTTCTTCTGTGGTGTCTGCTTTAGCTCCTCAATGATGAACTGTTATTTGTTGTTGTTGATGTTAATTTTATTTATTTTTATTTTATGTATGAGTGCCCTATATGTATACAAGAAAAAGCTTATATACCCTCTTTCTGGAATCTATACAGTTGCATCTTCAACATGGAGAAGATTCGACTCCACACATTCTTACTGAACAGCAGGCAACCAAAGAGAACTTAATAAAGATGTAGTCCATCTGAGGGCATCAGATCCTATTATAGATGGTTGTGAGCCACCATGTGGTTGCTGGGAATTGAATTCAGGACCTCTGGAAGAGCAGCCAGTGTTCTTAACCTCTGAGCCATCTCTCCAGCCCCCTCACTGATGAACTGTAAGTATAAGCCACATAAACCCTTTCCTCCTTAGTTGCTTTGGGTCACTGTTGCATCATGCAATAGAAAGCTAACTAAGACATTTAGTTTTATGAACTTTATGGAGATTATAACTCAGAACTTGTCAGATAACTAGGTAAGTCAGAACTAGTTATCTATTAGCAAGTAATTTTATGTTTTTCTTCTGAAAGCATACTTTGTGCACATGTTTTGAGGGTTTCTTTTTTTCTTTTGGTATGTCTTTTGACAGAGATTCTCATATAATAGGTTAGTTACAACATATTTAAATCTCAATGGTTAACTGATTTTTTCAAAAGAAAATAGTTAACTACATATCCATTCTTTTTTTTTTTTTTTTTTGGTTTTTCGAGACAGGGTTTCTCTGTTGTAGCTTTGCGCCTTTCCTGGGACTCACTTGGTAGCCCAGGCTGGCCTCGAACTCACAGAGATCCTCCTGGCTCTGCCTCCCGAGTGCTGGGATTAAAGGCGTGCGCCACCACCGCCCGGCTATATCCATTCTTTAATTAAAGTTTGCTTGAAATACAGACTTTAAAGATTATCCTACAGAAGGCTCCAGTACTTGACTTTCAGTACCAAAAACAAATAGATACTCACAAAACCAAAAAAGAAAGAAAAAAGAGAAAACAAGGAGAAAAGAAGGGGAAAAAAAAAATCCACTGGTTATTAACAATTGATTTTTTCCAGAGCTAAATTACTCCTTTTTACCTGAAATCTCTTTTTAAGGTCTGCATGAGATTTCCACAGCAATGTAGGTACTGTCTATCAATGTGAGGATAGAGGCAAGACCTCAGCGTTAATTCAAAAGTCTGGCACGTCACAGACTCTGATGATCTATCCACACAGATGTCACCACCAGCAAACTTCTCATGAAAGTCACTTTGCTCCAAATACAACCTTCAATATGAAAATGTGAATGAGTCTTCATTTTAAGAGCTGCTATTGACAGAATTCTAATAAACCAAAACCTAGAGTCCCATTTTACCTTGAGTTTTCGATTATCAACCACTACAGAAAGAAACCTTCCCCCCAAGAACATCCTTTCTGGAACATTGCTGCCATTGGGTCAGTGCTGGAATTAGTCCTTCCGTGAGTGTTATACAGTAAATGGTTATCAGACAGTAGGAAATCACAAGGGCATTGATGTCTTATTCCACTGGAGTTAAGTTCCTGAAAGCATTCTAAGCCCCAGACACGTGTAATACAGAAGGAGACAGTGCAGAGCCTGTCCAGATTTTCAGAAGCATATTCTAGGTGAGCTACAATATTCTAGGGGGTGTAGGGTACAGAGATGTCAGCTGGGTCACATCTGTATACTTTCATAAATGAGGGGGCAACATTATCATCTGACATAGGTGAACACACATCTTCTTGTCCTCTGTTAGAAAGGACAGGTTTTTGTGTTTAAGGAGGGAAAGACCTACCTGGCAGAAACAATTACAAAGTATTACTTACTTTGTATTACTCAAAGTATATCTCAGTCACTGAAAATATGGTATATATGTTTTCACCTTGCAAAGTTGATGGCCAGCAGTGGGTCATGAATATCATCTAGCTCAAGATGCCTTTCAGCAATGGACTGCATCTTTATTAAGTTCTCTTTGGTTGCCTGCTGCTCAGTAAGAATGTGTGGAGTCGAATCTTCTCCATGTTGAAGACGCAACTGTATAGATTCCAGAAAGAGGGTATATAAGCTTTTTCTTTCTGCATCTGAAATACAAATACATGGGATGAATTTTGTTCTCAAAAGCAGTCTCAGTATGTTTCCAAGGCTGGAGAGATGTATGTGCAGTTAAGTGCTCCCACTGCTCTTCCAGAGGACCCGAGTCTGGATCCCAGTGCCCACATCAGAAAGCTCACACTGCCTGTTACCTGCAGCTGAAGAGGATCTGACGCCCTCTCTGTCCTCCATCATCAGCCTTACTACAGGTGGCATATACTCAGACAGTAAAACTGGGGGTGGAGATGGAGAGTTGACCCAGCAGCTAAGAAAGCATACTGCATACTTTAAGTGACACTTATTTTTTATTTTGTTTGGTTTTTTTGAGACAGAGTTTCTCTGTGTAACTTTGGTTCCTGTCCTGGAACTTACTCTATAAGCCCAGGCTGGCCTCGAACTCACAGAGCTCTACCTGCCTCTGCCTCCTGAGTGCTGGGATTAAAGGTGTGCGCCACCACTGCACTGCAAATGTGTAGCCCAGGCTGGCCTCGAACTCGTGATCCTCCTGCCTCCGCCTCCTTCAGCAAATCCTACCGGCGTGCGCCACAACTCAAGTTCCATTTGCTTATGGGATACCACCTTACAAGGACTCCTATTTACAGCAAGGCTCGTTTTAGAAGGGAGTGGTTCAATTGCCTTTAGCCTCCTGGCTATGGGTGGGTTCGGACTTCTGTTGGTCTTTTCTGTGTCGCACAGATTGCAAGCCCAGTGCCACTTTGAGATCTTTGGCAGCAGTCACTCTACAGCTCACATGGTTGAGTCTGTATGATAATGAGTATTCAGAGACGGGTAATGCTTGGGCCGCTGCCACCAACCTAAGACAGAGCACTTGTGTGGCCTGGGCAAGTGTCTCTATGACGGGTAAGGTGGTCTGCTGGTCCCACGCAACCTAAGTCAGAAGCTCATTTAATAAAAAGGGGGGAACTGTGGGCGCCATGGGCCCTGGCCCCCGACTGGGAGTGGCTGCGGCCTTGCTTGCTTGACCTTGATCAGAATTCCTCCCTATTCGGATTCCCTGCCGGTATCCACCCTTCTGAATGCTTAAGGGAAGTTCCTTGTGTCCTCCCTATTCGGATTCCCTGCCGGTATCCACCCTTCTGAATGCTTGAGGGAAGTTCCTTGTTGTGTATCCTGCATTTTGGGCGTTAACTAACATTGAGTCTGGAATGTAGACCATTGACAGCGAACTTCTGCCCTCCGGGGGTTCCTCCATTTGTGCTGTAAGCCTGTACGTATTTAAGGTTTCTCCCCTCTTTCAATAAACGGCATTCGACATCCAAACGTAAAAAAAAAAAAAAAAAAAAAAAAAAAAGAAAGCATACTGCTCCTGCAGAGGACCCTAGTTTGGTTCCCAGCACCTACTTCAAGTGGCTCACAACTGCCTGTAACTCCAGCTTTAAGAAATCCAATGCCGCCGGGCGGTGGTGGCGCACGCCTTTAATCCCAGCACTCGGGAGGCAGAGCCAGGCGGATCTCTGTGAGTTCGAGGCCAGCCTGGTCTACCAAGTGAGTTCCAGGAAAGGCGCAAAGCTACACAGAGAAACCCTGTCTCGAAAAAACCCAAATAAAAAAAAAAAAAAAAAAAAAAAAAAGAAATCCAATGCCTTCTTCTGGCCTCTATAGGCAGACATATACATACATGACGTACAAAATACAGATCCACACACAAATAAAAATAAATGTTAAAAATCACTTTTTATTCTCAGTTAAATTGCAGCATTTCTGATTACCTAGCATGCTAAATAAGCTAATTTTACTCTGAACAGAATAATACTTGAAGAAGAGTTAAACTTCAGTTACTAACTTACTGCTTAAGATTACAGAAAGACTTACTGCAGTCACTCCACGGAAATCACTACCAGCACTGGCCCAGCAAAACTCATTATAGTTTATTAGTTAGTTAAAAAGGAATCTCCACAAAGCAAAAATCTAAGGTAGATATGGCAAAATAATTAAGAGAGCATTAAGGTAGTTTAAAACCCAAACAAACAATGTGGACCCCACTCAAGTCTTTTCAGTCAGCTTACAAAGCTTTAATTTACTTAAATTGTATTCCCAAACAGTTACAAAGATTTCTTAAAAATGTCTGAGCATTGCCTGAACTGAATTACCAAGTTCAAAGTTGCCAGGGTCCATCCAAAAGCAAAACAGTGTACCACTCTGAACATGCCAGAGGCACTGGATCCTGTCAGATCCTGGCTCTACCCTAGACCAAAAGAGAAAAGTTAAGAAAGAAAAGAAGCAGAGGGACCATGGCCAGTTCACTGCATGAACCACAGCCAGTGTGTGCCAGAGGACAAGGACAAGGCCATTAAGACGATTGGGGCACTGGAGAGATAGCTCATTGGTTAAGAGTACTTGTTGTTCATACAGAGGACCCAGGCTCGATTCCTAACACCCTCATGGCATCTTACTATTTCAGGGAACCCGACACTCATTTCTGACCTCTGGGGCACCAGGCATGTACGGAGTACACAGACAGACATACAAGCAAGCAGAACACTTACACACATAAAATAAAGGACACAGTAGAGGCCACTGCCACTAGGGTCAGTTCCAAAGTGAAAATGACTCTGACCCTCATGTACTTTCCAAACTCCATGTCAAGCTAGATTTCGGTGTGGGCTGTGCCACCCATAGCTAGGTGGTCAGGAAACTGTCTCATGAAGCCCTGAAGGACTGAAACACTCCAACCAAGATTCAGACCTGCTGATGCTGCCCCATGACCTCCAGCCAAAGCCCATGGAAAGAGCTGGTGTCACAGGACAGAACGGGACAAATAAAATCAAATGGAAATTATATTTAAAAGAATACAGAGGGCTGGTGGTGGTGGTGGTGGCAGCAGTGGCGGTCGTGGCAGCCCACGACTTTAATCCCAGCACTCAGGAGGCAGAAGCATGTGAATCTCTGTGAGTTTGAAGCCAGCCTGGTCTACAAAGTGAGTTCCAGGACAGGCTCCAAAAGCTACACAGTGAAATCCTGTCTTGAAAAACAAACAAACAAAAAACAAAACAAAAAATAAATAAAAAGAAATAGCAGAGAGTTGGTTTTTCTATCAAGAACAGTATAATTTCACTCAATCATGGTGACACCAATGAATACTATTGCTTTTGGTTACTCAACTAGATGGCAAGACCCTGTTGCTGAAGACACCACATACTTTGCATGTGGACATAGTGAAACCAATCTCAAACTGAAAGGAAAATTTTCTCCCCACTGGCTAGCTTTTATGGTAGTAAAAGGTACTGTGCAGGGTGCTGGGGAAGAAACGCTATCATCAGTCTTACCTATCACTGGACCCTGAATGCTGCAAAGCCAGTCTGCCAGGAAAAACATGCACAGTGGTACAACAGTGGCATAAAGTTTACGTGGTTAATCAACTGCTTTTGGGTTGGATTTGAGGCCTGCTCCACAGGAAGTAAGTCAGGTTGGTATTGTAAACTGTTCAAAGACTCAGGGCTCACTCAGTTGGTTACAGGCCCAATGGGGGAACCTATTGTTTGTTTTGCTAAATAGCCATGTTGTCAAATTGCCTTCTAAATGTTTTTGTTATATTCATATGCCTCAGTTAGGGTGTCTATTGCTGTGTTAAATACCATGACCAAAAGCAACTTGGGAGCAAAAGGGTTTATTTAGCTCACAATTGTAGTCCATCACGAAGGGAACTCAAGGTAGGACCTGAAGCAGAAGCTATGGAGGAATGCTGCTTACTGGCTTGTTCCCCATGGCTTCCTTAGTCTGCTTTGTTCCAAAACTCAGGATCATCTGCTTAGGGTTGGCATACCCACAGTAGGCTGTGCTCCCCCATATCAATCATTAATAATAATAATAAAAGTTCCACAGATTTATCTATAGGCAATCATATGAACGCATTTTCTCAATTTAGAGCCCCACTTCTCAAATGCCTCTAGCTTGTGTTAAGCTGACAAAAAATAACCACAACACCATAGATGTATCTTGCTCTCAACCTTGTTCAAATAAGATTCTTTTTCTTGTAGTTGGAACTCTTACCTATTCAAAGTGATGAGAGTAAGTGACGAGTACTCAGTCACTGATGGGAATCTGTATCAATCTCACCTCCCGCCCCATGCTCAGAGAACATCCAGGAAGAGTGGGTAGAGAGAATGTAAGAGCTAGAAGATGCGGATGATGTGAAATGCTGCCTTATGGACATGGCCATGGCTACTGTACCTATCAACTCACAGAAGCAGTGGTTACCCGCACAAAACCAAGCCAGAAAAACTGAGGGAGAGGCTCCTGAGGCCACACTCCAAGTCAATGAGCTACGCTAGGCCAATGGCTACTGAGGGAGAGTAACTTCTTTGGGCGGGGGGTGGCCAGTGTTAGGACGCCCATACCCATATGCCTATGAGCAGAGCTAATCGGATTTAGTAGGTTATAAAAACATAACACTATCAGGACACAGAGCTGGGAGGTAGATGTGTTGGGGGAAGCCTAGGAAGAGTTGGACAGGGAAGAGTCAGAGGTGAATATGATTAAAATATACTGTGCAAATGTATGAAATTTTCAAAGAAAAAATATTACTTAAAGAACCAGGGTGATAACTGAGTGAGATAGTAAACACCTTTAATCCCAGCACTTGGGAAGCAGAGGCAAGAGGATCTTTGAGTGCAAGACTAGCCTGGTCTGTAGAGTGAGTCCTAGGACAGCAAGGACTATGCAGAGAGACCCTGTCTCAAAAAACTAAATAAACCAACCAAAAACCATGGCGATAATTTCCACGGACATGAACAGCTTTGGTCACTACTTTGTGTTTGGGAATGACAAAGGTGAATGAAACAGTTAAGCCAAGCCAAAGACGACATTCACAGAAAGGACGGGGTTACCTCTGGCTGCTGCCTGACACGCAGAGCCCTCTGCACAGTTCAGGTTCTTCAGCAGCTGCATTGACTTGCCGGCCATTATGATCTGCTTCAGGACAGGCTTGAGGAAGGACACCATGGTGTGCTGTCTGCTGGAGGGACCCTGGTCACTGCCAGAACTGGCACTGGCATTGTCACTCATTTTGTCTTCATTTTCTGTCTTCTCCGACACACTGTACAAAGTGTAGGTTGCATACCAGAAGTCTCTGTGATTTACTGGAACATTTTTGTTCCTATGGAGAATCAAAGACTTTTAAGGCTAATTTATGTTCCTTTAACAAAATAGCATACTTTGTCTTAGTCTAGGTAGTCTAGCAGTAACATCATGATCTTCAGACAAAATGGAGTAGTCTTCATCTAACCTCATTCAGTTTAATGTACAAAAATAAATACTCTCAATTTAATTAAAATTTAAGTGAAATACTTTCCTTAATTGGAATTAAACAGAGTATGACTATTTAGTTCCTTTTAGAAACATTACAAGTAATTTTCCATTGTAGCTTATGAGTTCAGAAATTGACTAAAGGGAAATTGTTATAAATGGATTAAGATTTTTCTTTATTTACTTTAAGTAAATAAATTTAATATTTAATTAATTGTTATGTTAAGACAATATATAGCTTATTTTAAGAGGTAAATGTCTCAAACAAATATGTACCTTAAAACCCTATATTATTGTCATATCTTATTGATAACTTACAATGGAAATAGTCTGTAACATGATGTCATTTAAGTTCATCTCACAGGAAGTAGTACACATTTCAAAACTATTCAAAAATATCAACTGCTATGAAAAGATGTGAACTGCCATAAAACTCAAAGATGCTTTCCATTGGTTGGGACCTGACACCTTTATAAAGATGCAGTAGAACATGCCAGTGCTATGGTAGCAGTCATGCTCATCACCAACCTACCCTCTCAGTTCCCTGTGAACCTAACAAAGTATTCAGTTTTGATCAAATAAATGCCATCACCCAGCATCCCCTGGACTCAAAGCAAATTCTCACCTCTGTATGATGAACTCCCTCGCACCATCCCACAGGTGGCCATGCACGATCCATTCATCTACCGTTTGGAGGTAGGGCCGCACTGTTTCCACCCAGAGAGAGAACAGGAGGGAGACCTAAGGGTGAGACCTTGCTTAGTCAGTCTTCAGAGCTCCTCGCACTAGGCTAAGATTAAACATTTCAAAATGACTTTAAAGTGATTGTATTTGTATACTTTTTGAAACAGAGAAGTTGAAATTCTCAAAACATATACTTTAAGATTCTTATTAAAAAGTCCATTTAACTATGGGATAAATATAAAGTTGCTCTTGCATAGGAGAACCCTCTGTGCTGATTTATTTTTTTTGTCAACTTGAAACAAGCTAGGGTCATCTGGGAAGAGGGAACCTCAACTGAGGAAACTCTTCCATTAGACAGATTTGTAGGCAAGTCTGTGGGGCAGTTTCTTGATCTTGATTGATATAATATATCTTGATCTTGACGGCAGTGCCATTCTTAGGCAGGTGGCCCTGGTCCTGGTGTTATATAAAAAAACAAGCTGAGCAAGCCATGAGAAGCAAGCCAGTAAGCAGCATTCCTCCAAGCCTCCTACCTGTGCTGCTCCTGCCTTGAGTTTCTGCCCTGGCTGCCCTGGATAACGCACCATATATAACATGGATGTACAAGCCAAATACACTCTTTCCTTCCCAACTGGCCTTTGTCAGGGTGTTTATCACAGCAAGAGAAAGCAATTTTGGACAGAAACTGGATCCAGAGAGTAGGCTATTTGTATGGGAGACCTGACTATGCTGTTTGGGGAAGACCGTGAAAGGACTTTGGAACTTTGGAATGAAAAAGCCACTGAGTACTTAGAGCTTAGTGTTATGTGTAGGAGCTTGGCAGACAAGAATGCTAGAGAAGCCTGAGGTAGTGGTACACACCTTTAATCTCAGCACTTGGGAGGGAGAGGTAGGCGGATCTTTGTGAGTTCGAGGCTGCCTGGTCTACAGAGAGAGATCCAGGACACCCACAGTTACATAGAGAAACCCTGTCTCGAAACAAACAAATAAACAAACAAACAAACAAAAGATGCTGAGAGAATGCAGATGATGATTTGACTTGAGAAGATTCAGTGGGAAGTCGCAGAGTCCCTCTAAGACTCTACTGAGAACATTCACACGATGTATGCAAATTAAGAATGTGTGGTTTCTGGTCAGCTGGTGCTGAAGAATCAGCTATAATTAACCGGAGACCAGCATCTTTGAGACAAACTCTTCAGGGAGCATTTCCTCAGGGTGAGAACACAGAAGTTGTGGTCCAGAGGGGCCAAGGTGGCGTTGAATGGTGACAGTCGGACTTGGCAGTGTGTCAGAGTCTCTCATGTGTACTGGTTAAAGGCATGGAGAGGTCATGGAGAGTGGCAGAGGCCTGTACCACGTGAAGCAAGGAGAGGCCACAGGTGACAGTACAGCCTCAGTTGCAGTGTGGACTGCAGGACTGACAGGGCTATGGAGAGAGCCTGAGGCTCGACACTTTTATTCTTTTGAGACAGGGTTTCTCTGTCTAACAGCTCTGGCTGTTCTAGAACTCACTTTGTAGACCAGGCTGGCCTTGAACTCAGAGATCCACCTGTCAAAGGTATGCGGCACCACACCTGGCTTCTAGTTTTTGACAGGGCCTGGCCATGCAGCCCAGAACCACCTCAAACTCAATCTTCTTGCTGAGCCTCCCGCCTGAAACACCATCTTAGCCACGTTACTATGTAAGGTCAGTACGTTAAATACATTTACACTGAGCCCACCAGCCCTATAAGGTCAGTACATTAAATACATTTACACTGAGCCCACCAGCCCTATAAGGTCAGTACGTTAAATACATTTACACTGAAAACCCCCACCAGCCCCTGTAAGTCCCTCACACTATATGACTACTTTAGACACTTCGTGTCACAGACTTGTAACCTCTTTCTTGTCTTTTTTTAGAAAGAGTCTCGCTATGTAGCTCTTGATGGCCTGTAATTTGCTATGTAGACCAGGCTGGCCTTCAACCTAAAGATCTGCCTGCACCTGTCTCCTGAGTGCTGGGCTTAAAGGTGTACACCACCATTCCTGGCTGTGTTTTATGTAAAAAGGTTTATTATAAGTATCTATATAAGCCAAGCAGGTATTTTCACTTCTTGTTTCACCCTTCTGCTTCTTTTGGTAATAAAACTAATACGACAGCCATGAATTTGGAAAATAACCGTGAAACTTTGAACCGTCTGGTATACCATGACTGAAACCTCATTTAACAAGGAATTGTGACAGGCTATCACTACCCTTTCATCGTCACTTCAGATAAGGCAAAAATACAACATACAGTTTGCTCAGAGGCTTCTCCAACGTTGTCATACTCAAGGATGGCCTTGTACAGGGTGTTAAGCAGGTGAGATGCCCGGACGACATTCCGAGTGTCAGGTGGGACCTCTGCTACTCCAGTACTGAACACTTTGTGCAGGACCTTGAGCTGAGCCAGTCGAGGGGCCAACTTGTTCACCACTATTGCAAGCGTTATCGTGGTATCTGTGAGTACCAACAAATCAAACTGAACAGCAGGGAAGAACCAGCATAATACTTATGCTAATAATGCTATTTCTTTGACATGCGGAATCGCATAGCCAGGTGGCAGGTGGTGGGTTTAATATCAATTTTAATATTCTATCTTTAATAGTCTATCTTCCTTAAGGAAGGAGCTCCCATAAGCCAAGGAGAAAAAGAAAATTCAGACAAAAATCATATATAAGGGAACTGACAGATTCCAGAAAGGAAAAGACAATGGCCTTAATGTAACAGAAAGGTACTCCACTTCACTTAAAAGAGCATAAACTACAGCTACACAGTGTAAAGCAAACTCCCCTACACAAGCTACCAGTTCCGTGAGTGGCAGAAGCTGAAAAGGGGCGGCTCAGCCAAGTTCCCCAACCAACCACATTCCTGAACGGTAGTGGCACAGCTCCTTACCCTGAACGTGAAAGTGGTTGTACAGTACTTACACATGTGGCAAAACAGCCCATCACAAAGACACTATGCCTCCCATACGGCTGGGCCTGCGGCCTGGCTAATGTGCTGCTGTGACAGGTCAGTTTCCGAGCTGACTCTACACTATAATTATGGGAAATTCCACGACCGAGAGAAACAAGGGAACACAGGAAGGAGCTCTTTGTGCAACTCTGTCCCTAGCTTAAAAATATATATACATATACATACATACACACACACACACACACACACACACACACACACACACACACACACACACACATAAATAGAAAATTAAAGGTGGAAAAACAAAAACCACATACTAGTTGGCCATTTTATACCTCTCATTTGGTAAAGAACAAAAATTTAGTAACATATAACAAGATCCTGCTGACAAAACATAAATTTATCTATATTTAATTGTAGAGATAATTGTAGAGAAATACAGGACAATCTAGCAAAAGTCACATTATGTCATCATATATATACTCTCTGGTCTATGAATTCCAGTCTGCATGTGTGTAACTACTGCAATGTGTAAGCGAGAATCATTGCAGCTATCCTGGAACAGCAGAGTGGCAAATAATCAAATGTCCACCGTTGAGAACCAGACTATGGCATTAACGACAGTTTTTGTAAAGGAAATGAAGGGGCTCTCACATGCATACATAGCATCCTCTAAAGGAGGTACAAGAAGCTATCTGTCGTGGGAGGGAACTGGAGCAATAAAGTGTTCACTGGATGTTCTGTAGTTCTTGAATTTTCACAGAGAAATGGCTTAAAAAATGTAAATTTAAGGGAGCTTCTAAAGTTATTCAACTTTTCTGTTACACTTATTTGTGTGTGTGTGCATGTGGGTTTGGGTGGTGGTAGGGGTAGTAGGTAGACGTGTGTGTGCCACAGGACAAATGTGGAGGTAGAGCATAGCATGTTGGAACTGGTTTTCTCCTCTATCACGCAGGTCCTACAGATTGGACTCAGGTTATAAGGCTTGGTAGCAAACACATTTATCTGCTGAGCTATCTCCCAAGCCTGAAAATCACTTTTAAAATGGATATATCCATAAGAATTACTTATTTACAATATAATTTTAAACCTTTTGTCAAAAATGAATAATTTTAATACTATTCAAAATAACTTAGGTAGCTTATGAATTAAAAAAGTTACCTACCACTACTGATGATGCACTTCTCAATCTCTGTAAGTTCCTCTTTGAAGTTAATGAAATACTTGTAGAGGGCCCACATGAAAGCCTGGTAGGTTCTAAAGGGGGCTTCAGGTGGCTTCTTAGGTACGGAACCATTTCCAGGTGATAGGCTTTCAGAGCTGTGCCCCATGACTTCATCAATGAACTCCTGGAGCCGAAACACAACCTGGCCATATGCTGCTATTTGTTCAAGCACAGATCGTAAACAGCTCTACAACAGAAGTGTAATTATTTATAGTTTGTCTTCCACAAATGTTCAAATTAATTTCTCCTTCATTGTAAAAGACTGTTTCTATGACTGTTTTAAACTGGTACATGACAAAGTAATATAATGATGAGTTTTAGTTCATATTCAAAAGATACAGTGAATGTCAATTATAGCTTATACCCTTTAAAAATACACATAAAGTATTGGAAAAAATCATTACAGTATAAAGCTTTCTCAGTACAGAAAAAAGAAAAATAGGGAGAGAATAAAATGTAACTTAAATGTCACAAATAATACTTAAGAACTGGCTAAGCTTTGTAATGATGTACAACTTAATTTTGCTTTTTAGAGTTTTTACTATATTCAATAAATCTGATATTATACAATGTTCTAAAGTTATATCACCAACATTTAAAAGACTACTGCTTAATTTTAAATTTAATTTTTAAGTGACAATAAACACAAATACTTACTTGTGTCAAATGAGTTACAATAATATTGTTTCTCACAGTGACCTTCCCATCTATCAACTGAAATATAAACAGCTTTTTTACCCCTGAAAGTAACCTAAAATGAAATAAAAAAAGATCAACATATTTGAAGTTTACTAAAACAGTCATTAATGTACAGGTGAGAAATTTATTTTGAAAACCCAGAACTGGGAAACAAAATAGGCTGATGATAAGAAAATGGGAAGATTATCAAACTTCATGGGATTAAGTTAAGACAAGATATTTCAGCATCATTCTAAAAGTTCAGCAGTTAGTTGGGCAGTGGTAGTGTACACCTTTAATCTCAGCACTCAGGAGGCGGAGGCAGGAGGATTTCTGTGAGTTCGAGGCCAGACTGGTCTACAGAGTTCCACAACACAGAGAAACCCTGTCTCAACAAACAAACAAACAAACAAACAAACAAACAAACAAACAAACAAACAGAGTTCAACGGTCTCTCTCTCTCTTTCTCTCTCTCTCTCTCTCTCTCACACACACACACACACACACCCTGCTACAATCCTGAGGATACAAAGAGACCACTGCATGTCTATAACTGTCAGAATGCTGATAGAATATTAGTAGCACAGCTCATGGCAGGATCACCTGGGCCCAGGGGCTCATCACAGGCTGCTTTAGACCTGCAGTGTTGGGGTACTAGCACAGACAACCCTCACAGACACACTTCAAATGAAAGCAGTCAGCAGCAAGCTTTGTTTTGAATTCAGATATTCAAAAATGATGGTCTAACTCAATCCCAAATTATTTATAATAAGAAAGAATATATCGGGGCTGGAGAGATGGCTCAGAGGTTAAGAGCACTGGTTGCTCTTCCAGAGGTCCTGAGTTCAATTCCCAGCAACCACATGGTGGCTCACAACCATCCATAAAGAGATCTGGTACCCTCTTCTGACCTGCAGGTGTATATGCAGACAGAACACTGTATACATAATAAATAAATAAATCTTAAAAAAAAAAAAAAGAAAGAAAGAATATATCAAAATCACACAATCTTCACAGTGAACTTCATCTTTAAGGCCTGTTTCTAGCCTGCAAGTGGAAATTCTTGGTTGTTTCTTAAAAATTAAACAATATTATTTTACTTCTCAATAATAAAAATCTCTCAGGCTAATGCATCTTACCATAGGGTTTCCCGAATAACCTGTGTCTCAGTAACCACCACCCTGTCATCTGGAACATACAGCGGATCACTGCTGTACAGGTGCTGGTCCCTATTAAAGAGCAAACACCAAAAGTAACATTAATGAATTTATGCAATTTTATACTCAGCAATCAACAAATAAACACAGTAAATGTCTTACGTGCACTCCATATTAATTTTCCACATTCCCTGAAATCTTTTTAGTGAAGTATGTTCAGAGTAATTACAATTGTTTATCAATCAAGCACTTAAAACTATGCAATGCTTTTTTAAAAATTTGTGTGTTTTTATAGCAAGTGCACTAAAATGGAGATTAGATAGTATACACCAGTCCACTTACACTGAAAATAAAGATAGTCCCGTTAGTAATTTCATGGTACTGGATATCAGTTAGAAATTGCTATAGGGAGGAAGGCTTAGCTCAGTGAAACAGTGCTGTCTAACATGTTTAAGGCCATCGATCCCATCCTCAGCGCAATGAATGTGCACGCTTGTTTACAATTGTTTAAAACTATCAAGTTCACAATTCAAGGCCGGACTTGATTTCAATCACAAATCAAAGCCAGTACATCATTATATTAAATGAAAAGTTTAGCTTACCAGACAGCAGCTAAATTGGAGTGCAAATGCACACTGTGTGGGATCCGGCAGCGCCTGGTTGTCCAGTACTGATGGACTACATGCTGTTCCAGCCAACTCCGGCTATCTGGCTCATCTGCTAGAAGTGGAATGTGTATCAGTATTCATAGTGTACTCGGTCCTTTCATCTCCTTATGACTGAAAGTAGCTCCCTTGGGATGAATCCCGTCCATGAGAGCCCTCCCCTGGCCACTGCCTGGCCTGTAAATGAGAGGCTGACCTAGACTTAGTCAAGTTGTCACAAAGAAGATACAAGGTTTAAGAATTAGAAGGAGGGGATAAAACTGTGAATGTCTGCAGATTAATATTTATCACTTACATTAAAAAAAAAAAAAGGAATCAACAGACTATGGAATTTAAGATGAAGATTCACCAAGAATGCCCAACACAGACAAACTGCAGAAATCAGTGTCCTCCTATCCCAACCCGAACAGAGCAAAGCCAACTGCTCAAGATTCAGGACAATAAAAACTGTAGCACACACTAGATGAATACTTGAAAATTTAAAAAAGAACATTACCAATAAACAAACAAACAAAACCTCCCCACACAACTTCAGAGGACTAGGATATATCTCAATGGTAGAGCATTTACCTCGCATTCACAAGGCTCTCTGTTTACTTCCAAACAAATAATTAAACTTTCTGAAGTCTAATATAATTAGAAAAAAATGGGGGTACTGTCAGCCTCCTCAAGTTAAACTGACAAATTTAAGCTAAACCCTAATAAAAAAATCCAGTTGGATTTATTTGTCACACTGCTTCTACATGTCCACAAAGAGTATAGGTTCACAAAGAGCTAAGGCAATTTGGAAAAGCAGCAAAGGATGGGATATGTGTTCTATGTATTAAGACAGAACACCACAAAGCCACGAAAACAGAAAGTCTGTCCCTGGGTAGATGAACACTAAAATAACAGACAGAAGATCTGTAATAAAGTACAAAGGAAAACCTGATGGACAATCAAGATAAAATCACCAAGCAATGATGCTGCTGGGAAAACTGTCTCATGAGATGGTAGAAAAACAGACTGGATCCTTTAATTTCATGTCATATAGACCTTGGAGACATCTAATGATTCAAATGTGATCCTCTCCAGGGTCGAGGCAGGTGAGTGTGGTCCTCACCTCATCAAGGAAACCTCTCTTTGTAACAGAGGGAAACCACTATAGAAAACCATAGCCAACCAAAGGGCAGATTTGTGGAGCCCAATACCAACTGACGTATCTACAAGACTCCTGCACCTAAGGCTCAGAGATCACTGCAGAAGAGGAAGCAGGAAGACCGTAGAGAAACATGGGGTTTGCTTTGAGATTGTGTCTCTTAGGAATGTCAGAAAATGTACTCATAAAGTGTCACCAACGTGGCCGCCTAAACATGACCCGAGCAAGGACAATACCAACAAACATGCTAATGCGGATTCGAGAAAGCACATGAGGCCTCAACCGCACACACAGAACTATAAGCAATTAAGGAATGATGAGAGCTGGGGAGGGTGGTCTTCCCCAGCAAGAACAAACCAATTGGTCATCAATACTAAATGGTCAGTCCTGAAAACAGATGTACAAGTCACATTATACAGACTGAGTAGGTTATATTTATATACGTAACAACAACAACAAAAGCCATGAATTTAAAAGAGAACAAGGAGGGGGAATTTGGGAGAGTGTGGAGAGAGGAAAGGGAAGGGGGAAATTATGTGATTATATTATAATCTCAAAAAATAAAAGAAAACCAAAAAACCCAACCCAAATGCAACAATAAAACAGACACAAAAATACAGGGAAAAGTTGGTTTTAAGCAAAAATCTCAAGACCAAACACTGACCATCTGAAAACATTTTTTTAAGGTTTTAAATTTTTATCTATGGGTGTGTATGTTTGTGTCTATATGTGAATGTGTATGTGCATGTGTGTGTGTGCGATACCTAGAGAAGCTAGAAGAGGGTGCTGGATCCTGTGGAGCTGGATTACAGGTGGTTGTGAGCAGCTCACCGGGTGCTTGGAACTCAGGTCCTCTGGAAGAGCTGCAAGCTCTTTTAAATGCTCAGCCACTTCTTTGGTGGCTCAAGTTCACAGGTTTGATTGAAATAATAATAATAATAATAATAATAATAATAATAATAATAATAATAATAATAAAGAACACAGATTCCTTTTTCTCTGAGTCAGAAGAATAAAAGCTATTTGCAAAATGTCTAAAGCCTAAGAACTGACATCAACAAAGAACTGTGGGAGAAGGCAACAGGTAGGAAACTCCAATAAGCATGATGGCACTCTTCTATAATCCAGCACTCGGGAGGCAGAGGGAGGAGGATGGCTCCTGTTACCAAGAGACCCTGTCTAGACACAACCCAAACTCCAGGGGAACAAGTAAACGATGGCAATTACCAAGAAATACCCTGCAAAGTCAACAAGTACATGAGTCCTTAAATAACCAGTAGTCAGATTAGTGCCAACGCAGACAATTCCCAGTCAGAAGAGTAGACCTAATTCAATACTTTACACTTCAGTAACAATTTAAGAACAGAGGAAGAGACATTCCCATACCAATATGAGGTCTTAGGAGAGAGCGTTCTAAGGAAAGATAAGGAAACAATTTACACATATTTCTAGTTATGTAATTTAACACACCAGCCAACATAATGTTTCGAAGTGCAGAAATAATGACAGACATATAGATAGCAAATATATTGGAACAAGTGTTTATAACTCACTGATAGGAAAGAGGAAATAAAACTGGGAGTCAGGCCGGGCGGTGGTGGCGCACGCCTTTAATCCCAGCACTCGGGAGGCAGAGCCAGGCGGATCTCTGTGAGTTCGAGGCCAGCCTGGGCTACCAAGTGAGCTCCAGGAAAGGCGCAAAGCTACGCAGAGAAACCCTGTCTCGAAAAACCAAAAAAAAAAAAAAAAAAAAAAACAAAAAAAAAAAAACTGGGAGTCAGAAATAAAAGTAGATAAAATATGTACAACAGGATGACTTTATAATCTTCCAGAGTTTCCTAAAATTTCTACCATAGTTGCTCACTGATGGAAAGATTAGCAGTCAAGTAAAAAAAAAAAAAAAAACAACTCTCCATAGCTTTCTCCTTTAACCCTTTACAACAACAACAAAGAAAACATTTAGGACTTAGCTATTAGAACTACTTTTGAAAAACTACATTTTAGGGCTGGAGAGATGGCTCAGTGGTTGAGAGCACTGGCTGCTCTTGCAGAGGACCCAAGTGTGACCCCCGGCACCCATATGGTGGCTCACAACTGTCTGTAACTCCAGTGCTAGGGGACCTGATGCCCTCTCCTGACCTCTGTGGGTACCAGGCATGCACACAGTATAAACAGGAACATACAACACCCCCCACATAAAATAATTATAAAAATATTAGAAAAAACCCTACATTTTAAGTTTTACAGTACTGCTTTTCTTACTTGATGTGATATAAGGGATAAAGCTATAGTGTTGCTTCTTAGGCACACACTTAAGACAGTTTAAGATTTGGTAAGACTGTCAGGGCTTACCAATACTCTCATCAATGCCATCAATCTTAAACCTGTCATTTGAGACCTGTGAGAAAACACCAGCACTCAGCCATGTATACTACCTTCCCAGCCGACTTGAGGCCCCCCTGTTCTGTTGTGGTCTTGTTCTTCTAGCGGGGTCCTGTCTACCTGTATCCCAGAATCCTCTCTGCTTAAGGGCTGCTGTGCATCTTCATCATCACTGTCTTCAGACCAGTTCTGATTTAAGGAGAAAAAAGACCTTACTCTTGAGGCTGTAACAATTAGAGTGACTCAGGCTTAAAAACAAAGAACATTTCTATTAGAGAAGCAAATGCCAAATGAAACCTTCTCTCTTGAAAGTTTCCATAATGGGAACAGAATAATCTGAGGTGGATATGTGAATCCAATTTTCTGTTAATGGAAGTAGCAAGAAACATTTCTGAATTCCAAAAGAATCCAACATGCATTATTTCTCTGAGACAGTAACTATGAGAGTAAGTTTTATTTTTTAATTTCCTTGACTTGATTAGTCACTGAGTACATTTATTGCACTGACCTATTTAAAAAAATTTATTCTACGGTAGGGGTGTTATAACCTGAATAATTTGCCTTTTTCCTCTGCTTAAAACACCACCACACAGTTCTACTATAGTATTATTTAATATGTAAATTGTATTGACATACATTGATTTGGCTCAGAATCTTAATAAATCTTCCACAATTCACTTCTTTAAAATACTATTTTGTTACATTTTATTTAGAGACAGCATGTATATGCACACACACGAGTGAGCATGCTCACCCGTGGCTCACGTGTGCAGTCAGAGGACAACTCACAGGAGTTGATTCTTTTCCTCTAACTCCGGTGTTCAGGCTTGGCAGTACGCCCCGTTACCTGAGAAGCCAGACGCACTGGCCTAGTGAAGAGAATTCCTGTCTAAACAGCATGTTCTGTGGCAGAAGGACACACTAACACTATTGCTGCCATGTGGGCATGTACTTATTTGGCGAAACCACAGGCACTTACCGGTGTATCGATATTTGGACCAAGGCCAATTTCTTCACCTTCCATCAAGTATTTCCCCCAGTCAAAATCATCTTTCTTTTCTAAAATATAACAAAGGAACCTCATCAGCTTTATCATAAATATCTGGGAGAAAAACAAAACAAAACAAAACAAAACAAAACAAAACAAAACAAAACTCCAAGCCTCATAAAACTACAGGAAAAGAAATCCACATGATTTCAAGGAACTAAGTTAAAAAACACTGAGATACTTGGGCCTGGGAGGTAGCTGAAGTTTGCCTAGTATGCAGGAAGCCACAGCCTGGCTCTTTAATACTGCATTAGCTGGGCATAGCAGCACACACCTGCAATCCTTGAACTTAAGGAAATTCAAGGTCATCCTGGCCTACACAGTGAGTTTGAAGCCAGCTTGGGGTGCATGAAACCCTGTCTTTAAAAAAAAAAAAAAAAAAGGGCTGGAGAGAGTGGTTAAGAGCACTGGCTGTTCTTCCAGAGGTCCTGAGTTCAAATCCCAGCAACAACATGGTGGCTCACAACCATCTGTAATGAGATCTGGTGCCCTCTTCTGGCCTGCAAGCATACATGCAGACGACACTGTATACATAATAAATAAATAAATCTTAAAAAAAAAAAGAGAGCCGGGCGTTGGTGGCGCACGCCTTTAATCCCAGCACCCGGGAGGCAGAGGCAGGCGGATCTCTGTGAGTTCGAGGCCAGCCTGGGCTACCAAGTGAGCTCCAGGAAAGGCGCAAAGCTACACAGAGAAACCCTGTCTCGGAAAACCAAAAAAAAAAAAAAAAAAAAAAAAAAAAAAAAAAAAAAAAAAGAGAGACTTAATAAATTTTTATCTGATAACATACCCACTTCTTTATCTCTTGGTGTTTCCACATAGTTGCTGTTGGAAGGAGAATCAGACAGACACAGGAGGAGTGAGAGTATGGAGTAATGTGCATCTGTCTTTAAAACAAAAAGTGAAGACTGGTTGGTGGGTACTTCTGAAATAGACCAAGTAAAGAAAGACTTACACGAGTTCTCATAACATCAATTCTTAACTTTAAACGTTCTTCATGGTTCAAATGTTTACATATAAGAAATCTAAGTCATATGAAGTCTGGTTCTGTATTTCTTTTCAGTTTTCCACAACAGGGTTTCTCTGTGTAACAGCTCTGGCTGTCCTGGAATTTGCTTTGCAGACAAGGCTGGCCTCGAACTCACAGAGATCTGCCTGCCTCTGCCTTGTGTGATTAAAGGTGAGTCAGGGTGGTGCATGTTAGCCTCTCTATGACCCAAATTTCTGCGTCTTTCCTTGTTCACAGCACGGATGACAAAACTGCAATGTTAGCCATGCAGGAAACAGTTAGCTAAGGAGACTCAAGCAGCTAAAGCTCTGAACATCCCCCCAAAGGGTTTGTCTGCACGGACAGCTTGCAGCCAACTTCTAGTTGACAGTTCCTAGAATGTTTTGTCTGGTCAATAAAAGGCAAGTTCATGTTTAGAATCACGTCCTATTTTTCTATATGGTTTCTGTGAACAATTAAGGGCTTTCCTTTAGGAATCTGGGGAGTTCAGTAAATGCAGTCAGTCTCACAGGCACTAGGGACCCGATGACCAGTGCCCTGCCAAAGAGTCTGGAGTCCTAAGCTCAGGTCCACAGGTACGCAGTACTGGGTCCCAGATGCAGCATGTGGAAAAGACAGAGAGAGCAGGATGGCCCATCAGGGAATGGTGCTGAACAGAGAAGGAAGTGATGCAGGCCAGGGGCTTGAACTTGCATAGGACACAGAACACCAGACAGGGAAAGTAAAGGCAACAGACATTCTGCTATTTCCCAAAGTCACTGCTGATCCAGTCATAAGCCTGTCTTCAAAACTGTAACAGCAGCAGTATGTTCAGTGACAAGAATGACAGGGATGCACTGAGGGTGAATGAAGACTGGGAATCGTGTTCTGAAGCACTCAGACTACCCATGAAAGTGACAGTCACTTGGAAGTAGACACAAACTAGACATAATTATCGCTAAGACAGGGAGACAATTCTACAATATTTGGAAATGGAGCAATGTAATTTTAAAAAACAGATGGGTAAAATTTGAAATTTAAACCAATAAAATGAGATGAACTATAACTCAAGAAATTTGTGTGTTGTAACAAAATCAAGTGCTTAGATGGAAATTATACTACTAAATACTAACTTAAATTAGAAAAACAAGCCGGGCAGTGGTGGAGCATGCCTTTAATCCCAGCACTCTGCAGTCTGAGGCAGGCGGATCTCTGTGAGTTCGAGGCCAGCCTGGTCTACAATTTGAGTTCCAGGACAGCCAGAGCTACACAGTGAAACCCTGTCTTGAAGAACCAAAAAAAAAAAAAAAAGAGGCCTCAAAATCATTAACTTTCACAAAGAAAACTAATAAGAAAGGAAATTAAATCCAAAGTAAGAAACAGAACAGACAGAAATCAATAAAGAAAATTGCTCTTTGAAAAGATTAGCAATAAAGATAAATGTCTAATCATACTAATTACAAGAAAAAAAGACACAAAAGTTAGAAATGAAAGAAGAGTCCTGAGTACCGATCTCATAGATACTCCAAATAAAGGAGTACTATGTTCATAATTCAAAACATTATGTCCAAAAAATTACTTACCACGATCAATTTCTTTAAAGACACAATATACCAAAATCAAACATGGAGTAATCGATCTGGGTGGTTTTGTTCTGTTTTAGGCAGGGTCTTGGTGTGTAGATGGCCTTGAACCTGCAACCCCCTGTGCTCTCCTCCCGTGCACTAGCATACCAGGTGAAGAGCTAAAGCTAACGCCCACAAATGAGAGGAAGCAGGTCATCTTCCCCGTGCTGGTGAACTCCCCGAGAATGACTGTTCCCAGTCCTAATTCCACTTTTCTTAAGAGCTGAATATATTCCATGGTACACATGCACTACATGTGCCTCAGCCACTTGTCAGCTGACCAACTTCTAGGCTGTTTTCATCTCCTGGCTATTGTGAGAGCAACAGTGAACATGGCTGAACAAGAACCTCCATAGTGGGATATAAATCCTTTGGGCATAGGACTAAGAATGGTATACTAGATCATGTGGTTTTTGAGGCAGAAAATGTTCTCTGGCCACAACAGGGCAGCAGCACATATGAACTCATAGTGGATTTTACAGTATCCACCACCCCTGTATAAGTGCCAATCAGACCAAATCTCAGCAAGGAGAGGGGACCCCTCGCCAAAGAGCAACTGGCAGCTGACAGCTCTGGGAGGGTGAGCTATTTTCTCTAAGGGTGCGGCCACTAGTGGGTGGACCACGTTCCAGTGGAAGGCCACACATCCACGACTACACAGGCAGCACAAATCAGACTTGATGGGTTAAAAGAAAAAAGGATACAAAATTGGGTGGGTAGGGAAGGAGGGATAAAACTGGGAGGGTTTGGGGTGGGGGTGAACATGGTCAAAACTCACCAAATGAAATTCTCAAAAGACCTAATAAACACCACCACCACCAAAAATAGAGAGCACAAATGTGCGCACACACAATCTTCATTCTAGCAAAGAAATGACGTAATCTCAATTTCACCGCCCAAGAGTCACTTAACATTGTGGGAAGTACATCATTAGTTCTGTCCCTGTGTGAACCTTACAGAGCACACTTACACACAAACTTAAGGGTACAGCCGATCCCACACGCTAGTTTCTGCTCTATTCCCCTCCACCCTCTTTCCTGACTGTACTCTGTATTCGTTAACGGTAATAAACCTTAAGAATGAAAATACGAGACTTCTACATTCTAGGAGTTCTTGCAGCAATCATTGCACCTCAGGGTGGCCTTGGGGGCCCTGACATTTGGGACCTAGAAAGCAGTTGCTATTTGAATGGTCTAAGGTAAACCAGTCACTGCTGTAATTTATACCAACCGCTGATTCTCATAACCATAGTCAATTCCAAGTGAGACACAGCAGCAAACAAGAGCACGCTGCTTCTGTCATAGCAAACCCCAGGCTGTAACAACAGTTAACTTGTTCTCAAGGAGGTCCTGTTCGCGCCAGGGGAACGTTCACGAGGAGATAAATGGATAGTAATTACACTGTAAAGAGCTCACAACCGTAGGCTTACCTTTACTTTCTCTGCGCTGGGAAATGGTGCATTGAGAAACTCCTTAGTTAATCTCTTCCAACTAGCTGCTTTGCTGAGATCAGAATGAATGGTGAATTTTTCACATATCCTAAAATATTAAAAAAAAAATCAACGGATAGCAAAAGATCTTGATGAAAACACAGTAATGAATATGTATAGATAAAAAGAATCTATACATACCCTTCTATTGTTTTTTCTATTTTGTGACTGTTGACATCCAAGAAACGATGAAATCTAGTGAAAATAAAATGCAGTTTTTAAGGCCAGTACTGTCACATAGCTAAGTATACTTGAGCCGCAGCTCTCTATATCCTTGTATGTGGCTGATATCCTTACAACCCTCCTGCAGCTCCCACGGTCAACATAACGTATTTTTCCTAGGGTTGTTGATAGGTCTTGCTATGTGGCTCAGAACTCACTACCAGGCTAAGGATAGCCTTCAACTCACAGCAATCCTCCGGCCTGTGCCACCCAAGTGCTGCAATTACAGGCATGCATCATAATGCCTGGCTTTTCTTTGTCTCTTTAATATAAGAGAGAAGCCCAGTGAAGTCTTTTTTTTTCTTCGAATTTTTTCTTTATTAAGAAATTTTCTACTTACTCCACATACTATCCACAGATTCCCCTCTCCTCGCTCCCCCATCCCCAGCCCTCTTTCCCAAGCCACCCCACATCCCCACATCCCCTAAATTGAGGTCTCCCATGGGGAGTCAGCAGAGCCCAGCACACTGAGCCTAGGCAGGTCCAAGCCCCTTCCCACTGCACAACCCAGTGAAGTCTTAATACTCATCCTCTGAGTAATTTTGCTAAATGTACAACATGAAATACAAAACAAGCAAACATATTCAAGTACAATTATTAAATTATTTAAAAACCTTCAGTAAGGGTCTGGAGAGATGGTTCAGAGGTTAATAGCCCTTGCCATTCTTCCACAAGACCCGGGTTCCATTCACAGCACCCACAACTGTCTATTATTCCAGTTCCAGGGGATCAGCTACCTTCTTCTGGTCTCCTCGGGCACCAGGCACATACATGGCACACATACATAGCACACACAGAGCACACACATATAGCACACACACATGGCACACATACATAGCACACACATATAGCATACACAGCACACACATATAGCACACACGGCACACATACATAGCACACACATGGCACACACACATGGCACACATATAGCACACATACATGGCACACACACGGCATACATGGTACACATACATAGCATACACATGGCACACATACATAGCACACGCATGGCACACATATGTATATGGAGCCCAATCACTCATACACATAAACAACAAGAAAACCTAAACTTCAGCGTGGGACCAAAGACTGTGATCAATGTAATAATAAATATTTGGAAATAACTTGGAGCAATTGTAATACAATGTGAAAAACACTGTTTCTCCTTGTGACAAAGTCATAGATATGCTTTTGCTACTGTTGCTATACTATGCAACACCTTGTCTCTCCCAACTCTAAAACGATTTTCACCTGCCTCCTGCCACTAGAAATATTACAAGAAAAATTACTAAGGACACAATCAGTTTTTGAGTTACATGACTTATTTGAATCATTGCTTTTTTTAATATATAGATTATAATTAGAATTGCACTTGTCATTTTGGACTCTTGGCATGCTTTCCATGAACCTGAGAGTTCTGTATCCTCACAAACTAGGTAGCTACTCATGTCTGTGCTAATCACAAACTTTGACAAACCTATTTACTAGGCATGCTAGTAGTAGAACCTGAGTTTGTTTATTATGCAAAAGGAGGACACAGAATCAGGGAAGTCTGCAAGTGGCCTGAACAAGAAGAGGGGAGTTGGTGAGACTATTTCGCTCTAAAAATTCATTTCCCCAGCAATTGCAAAAACAAACAAACAAAAAACCACTTTTGATGTGCAAAGTACTCCGTTAGGGGCAGAAGTGCTGGCATGTGCCGGTGCTAAGATGAGGCCTACGCTCAAGGGCTTACAACTCAGTTTTAACAGCATGTTTCTTGCAAGGGCACTTAGGGGAAACCAAGGCACAGCAGCAGCAGCGGGCGGTTTCCAGGAGGCCGCACCCCCGACAGGGACCCTCCCGCCCGGCCGCCCGGCTTTAGCTCGCAGCCGCGATCCCACACCTGAAGTTGGACCAGGCGAAGTCCAAGGCCAGTTGGAAGTTGGGATCCGCCTCGTCCTGCAGGCCAGTAACCCGCCGCACGAGCTCACACACATCACGCTCCAGCTGTCTGTCCATCCGGCTCCCGGACGGCTTAGGCCGGGCCATAGCCACCCGCTGCCTATCAGGAGTCTTGGCGGAGGGGCGGCTGTTCTCGCGAGAGTTCCGGCTCGCGCGGCACCGAGCATCCGAGAAGTGGAGACTGTTTCTGCGAGACTTCCTGCAGCCGCGGTGCCGTGCCTAGGGCTGGTGCGTAGTGGCTAGGTGCACACCGACTTGCAGCGGTCTGGGTTGCTGGGTGTAGTTAGTCCCTGTGTGGTGAGCATGGGTGCTCCTTCCGCTTGCACGATGGGAAATTAGAGTGTCCTCAGAGTTTTAGTCATTATTTGTTATTAATCATTGTATTTTAATAAGGGTCTCTTGGATAGCCTTGATTAATGCTTTAAATTCTGATGTCTTTTGAGGGCAAACCAGTTTTCCAGTTCGGTGTATGGTTCCCATCGTTGTCGAGCGCCGTGACTTGTATATTCATGCTCCAGTTTCTCCTCCAGATGATCCAAATTGGGTTCTCAGTGCCAGCCAGCCAAATACACGGTTGTGATTAGACCAGGGTCACAGGCTGAAAACAGAAATAGAGTCTGTTTATTACAGTGGTTCCCAGCCTTCCTAATGCTGCAACCCATTAATTCAGCTCCTCATGTTGTGGTGGCCCCCAACCATAAAATTACTTAGTTGCTACTTCGTAACTGTGATTTTGCTAGTTGGGAAGGTAAAAATCCGATGGGGTTCGCGACCCGTATGTTGAGAACCTCTGGTTTCTTTGGAAAGGTAAAGTGGGAATGTGACATCTGCCACCCATTTGATGGCCAGGGTTGTTTCTCCCTCTCTGTTCCATGTGTATCCAGAACTTAGGGTTAGGTGGACCTTCGCTAGTGAGAAGGACTGGGGTTCTTGGTCAAGGGTACAGTACATGTAGCTGGACTAGACCCCTCAAACAGATTCAGAAGAAAGGGAAAGTGGGCCACACACGGCTCACTGAATAAAGCTGCTTGCTGCCACTTGGATCCTATCCTCTGGACTCTTATGATAGAAGGAGAGAACCGAGTCCCATAAGCTGTCTTATGATTTCCATACACGTGCACTTCCACCCCATACAAAATGAAATTTAAAAAAATGGAAAGCACTCCAGAGCATAGGAGTGGACTAGTGAGCTGAAGGTGAACTCACCAGAGCACCAGCTGAGGTCTTTGAACCTTTATAAACATTTGCATTTACACAGCACCTGCCACCCCAGCAGTGTATGGCAGCTGTTCTTGCTTATGCTCTCTGTTCATTAGATAAATCCCTGATGAGGAAGGACTTTCAGGCTGCTGAGGTCAGGCTAAGGTACTCCATATTGTATAATACAGTTTTCCCCAGACTGTACGTTGTCCTAGGAGACTATTTTACAAGAGGCTTTTTTTACTCCCGTTCTGCTGCTGGGTAGACCCAGAAAAAGCACCACTGGAAGGCACCCCTATTAAGCAAAGACTGTTAACTTACCCAACTTACCCTGGGGATAGAAAGAGAGCCACCCTGTAAGTTGAATGGGGGGGGGGAATTAGAACTGTGAGGGCAAGTGGACATATTCTAACTATCATGTAAACCAGGCCCAAGGACTTATCAGACACTCGAGATGGAGGAAAGCCTGTACCTCCCTCACATGGACCCCATAAAGTGATAGACTCCTACTACTGTGATAGTATGGCTTCATACAAACCTATCTGCTGTGTGCGTCCAGGACCAAGCCCCACACTGTTGATGTAGCCTTCACTGCCTGAATGTCCTGTTGTTGACCTGTCTGGTCCTGGCTCTAATCTGCAGTTTCCTGATCCTGACCCATTTCCTGCTCTGGACCAGGTTTAGTCTTTTCATCTTGCATCCAGATTCTGCAGCCTCACTCTCAAACCTGACTCCGGCAGCTTTACCAGCACTTTTCACCTCCTGGGTGTAGCTCTCCTTGGCCTCCATATCACCCTCTATCCCCTTCAGCCCCCAGAGCAGCAGCAGCAGCAATAGCAGCATGTCCAGTTGAAGCTATAGGGCTACAAGAAGTCTGTCTCTCTGGGCTCTTCTCTGAGGAACTAAGAGATGCAAGGCCTGGAGGAAGCCCCACCAAAAGCAGGGATGAGGCCAGGACAGTGGCTGCCTCAGGAGGAGGAGCTTCAGACTCCAGCACTGTCATGGTCCTTGAAGATCAGCCACCTACCACCAAGGTCTACCTCTGGAACCCTAAGACCAACATGGCCCATAAGTGACTCCACAGCTGTCCCTCCCCCACACCTGCCACCATCCTTCCCATTGGGTGACATTTCCTGCACAGTGAAAAAAAAAGGGGGTCCCCTTTGACCGCACCCAAGGGCTTTTCTTGAGATGGTGGGTGTTGGGGGTGGGGTGGGGGAGGCAACAAAGAGTGGGGTGGAGACAGTGGGGTGGGGACAGACAGTGGGGTGGGGACAGACAGACAGTGAGGTGAGACAGACAGTGGGGTGAGGACAGACAGTGGGGTGGGGACAGACAGACAGTGGGGTGAGACAGACTGGGGTGGGGACAGACAGTGGGGTGGGGACAGACAGACTGGGGTGGGGACAGACAGTGGGGTGGGGACAGACAGACTGGGGTGGGGACAGATAGACGGTGGGGACAGACAGACAGTGGGGTGGGGACAGACAGTGGGGTGGGGACAGACAGACAGCAGGGTGGGGACAGACAGGTGAGACAGACAGTGGGGTGAGACAGACTGGGGTGGGGACAGACAGTGGGGTGGGGACAGACAGACAGTGGGGTGGGGACAGACAGACAGTGGGGGTGGGGACAGACAGACAGTGGGGTGGGGACAGACAGTCATTGGGGTGGGGACAGACAGACAGCAGTGTGGGGACAGACAGACAGCAGGGTGGGGACAGACAGCGGGATGGGGACAGACAGACAGCAGTGTGGGGACAGACAGACAGCAGGGTGGGGACAGACAGACAGCGGGGTGGGAACAGACAGACAGTGGGGTGGGAACAGACAGACAGTGGGGTGGGAACAGACAGACAGACAGTGGGGTGGGAACAGACAGACAGACAGTGGGGTGGGGACAGACAGACAGTGGGGTGGGGACAGACAGACAGTGGGGTGGGGACAGACAGACAGTGGGGGTGGGGACAGACAGACAGTGGGGGTGGGGACAGACAGACAGTGGGGTGGGGACAGACAGTCATTGGGGTGGGGACAGACAGGCAGCAGGGTGGGGACAGACAGACAGCAGGGTGGGGACAGACAGCGGGGTGGGGACAGACAGACAGCAGTGTGGGGACAGACAGACAGCAGGGTGGGGACAGACAGACAACGGGGTGGGAACAGACAGACAGTGGGGTGGGAACAGACAGACAGTGGGGTGGGGACAGACAGAGGGGTGGGGACAGACAGTCATTGGGGTGGGGACAGACAGTCATTGGGGTGGGGACAGACAGTCATTGGGGTGGGGACAGACAGACAGCAGGGTGGGGACAGAGAGCGGTGTGGAGACAGACAGACAGACTGGGGTGGTGTGCCTCAGTGGAGGGAGACCAAGACTCTGTAGACAGGATGGTGGACAATAGGAACAGAAACAGACACCTCTGGTGTTTTGTTCTCAGGACCTGGAGTGGAGACTGCCAGGCTGGAATGTCCCATGCTAGCAGCTAACAGCTAGCCGCTGACTACTGCTGCTGTTGGAGGAAAGATTTCCCAACTGTGTAGGCAATGGCTGTGGACTGCTGCTGATGGGTCAGCAGCTCCATTTCCATGGATTTGCTGCAAATTCTCCATGCCGCTCAAGAGTCTCTTGAAGTTTTTTTCTACTTTATGCTCCATAAGCATTAGATTTAACTTCTCAATTTGTAGCTGTCTGAATCACTGTGTCTGAAATTTTTCATTGAAATTTTGTCTACAATTGCTGTGAATTCATAGATCAGTTTTTGGATAATTGGTGCCTTGATTATGTTATTTCTTTCAGTTCATGGACATGCTATGCATATGTATAATATTAGATAGAATACATTTTGACTTCCTTGAATTCCTCCGTTTCTACAAATCTTAGGTACATAAGGCTGGGTTTTTGTTGTTGTTGCTTTTTAAGACAAGGTTTCTCTGTATAGCCTGTTCTGTAGACCACTCACAGAGATCTACCTGCCTCTCCCTCTCCAGTGCTGGGATTAAAGGTGTGCACTGCCGCCGCCGCCGCTGCCGCCGCCGCCGCCGCCGCCGCCGCCACCACCACCACCAGGCTATAAGGCTGTTATTTATCCTTCAAAATTCTTCTTCAATTTGAGACACTGGAACACTCAGTCCTAAGTGGGATGTCTTCATCAAACCCCTCTCCCCAGGGATCTCTTCGGAAGAGTAGAAAGATTGTAAGAACCAGAGGGGATGGATAACACCAAGGAAGCAAGGCGGGACGGACACACATATGTAACCCACAGAGACTGTGGCAGCATGTACAGGGCCCCTCAGGTCCAAGTCAGATGGAGTCCTAGTGCTGGGAGGGGAAAGGAGACACAACCCTAATCAAGACGTTATCTCCAATTGAAGAAAACTCATAAAGGAAAAAATAATCGTCTCCAGTGGATTCTCACCAGGTATACACACTTAAGGGCAGACCCCATACTCAACAGTAGACAGTCAACTCAACATGAACTCTGATGGCTGCGACCCACGCAGCTGGAGCACGAAATCTGGCAAGGGACGCCGAGGTTAAACAGCACTCTAGACACCCAGTTTCAGTTGGTCAGGGAAGCAGCTCTCTTTATTAGTACCAACATGGGCTTATATACCCCTCTAACAGCAGGAGTCAAGGAATGGTTACTCTGCATCCATAGGCCAGCCGGACACTGTTTTCCAAACAGGAAAAACCACAGGGGAACTGATCCCCAGAACTTTCTGGAACCCAACTGCACATTTTTCACACAAACAACTTAACTGGGACAGGACAAAAAAGGGCATTTAAAATTAAGGCAGTAAACTTACTGCTGCCGACATCTGATATTTTTGGAGATTTTTTTTTTTTTTGGTCTTATATTGCTTTGCTTGGGCATTTTTAACTTTAATGGTCTTTTCCTTGTATATTATGATTCTAATCTTGTGTTTTTATGATTTGTGTGTGTGTATGTTTCTCATACCTTTTTTTTTTTTTTTTTTTGAAATTCCCGTTTGTTTGTTTTATTTGCCTGCTTGTTTTCTAAAGAGAAAGAGAAAGAAGGCATGGAATTGGATGGGTCGGGAGGCAGAGAGGATCTGGAGGAGATGAGGGAGGGGAAATTATGATCAGAATATTTTTTTTTTTTGAGCTGAGGATCGAACCCAGGGCCTTGTGCTTGCTAGGCAAGAACTCTACCACTGAGCTAAATCCCCAACCCCTCAGAATATTTTTTTTAATTAATATTTTATTTTACAATACTATTCAGTTCTACATAACAGGCACAGATTCCCTTGTTCTCCCCCTTCCTGCCCCCCTCCCCTTCCCCCCAGCCCATCCCCCATTCCCACCTCCTCCAGAGCAAGGCCTCCCCTGAGGACTGACATCAACCTGATAGACTCAGTCCAGGCAGGTCCAGTCCACTCCTCTCAGATTGAGCCAAGCGTCCCTGCATAAGTCCCAGGTTTCAAACAGCTAACTCATGCAATGAGCCCAGGACCTAGTACCACTGCCTAGATGCCTCCCAAACAGATCAAGCCAATCAACTGTCTCACCTATTCAGAGGGCCTGATCCAGTTGGGGGCCCCTCAGCCTTTGGTTCATAGTTCATGTGTTTCCATTCGTTTGGCTATTTGTCCCTGTGCTTTTTCCAACCTTGGTTTCAACAATTCTCGCTCATATAAACCCTCCTCTTTCTCGCTAATTAGACTCCTGGCGCTCCACCCAGGGCCTAGCCGTGGATCTCTGCATCCAGATTCCTCAGTCCTTGGATGGGGTTTCTGGCACAACTATTAGGGTGTTTGGCCATCCCATCACCAGAGTAGGTCAGTCCTGGCTATCTCTCGGCCATTGCCAGCAGTCTTTTGTGGGGGTATCTTTGTGGATTTCTGTGGGCCTCTTTAGCACTTTGTTTCTTCCTTTTCTCATGTAGTCTTCATTTACCATGGTCTCCTATTCCTTGTTCTCCCTCTCTGTTCTTGATCCAGCTGGGATCTCCCGCTCTCTTTCCCTCGACCCTCACCCTTCATTGCTCCCTCTCATGTCCAGGTTGTTCATGTAGATCTCAGCCATTTCTCTGTCATTGGGCGATCCTCGTGTCTTTCTTGGGGTCCTGTTTTCCAGGTAGCCTCACTGGTGATGTGAGTAGCAGTCCAGTCATCCTTGTTCCACATCTAGTAACCTCCTATGAGTGAGTACATACCATATTTGTCTTTCTGAGTCTGGGTTACCTCACTCAGGATGATTTTTTCTAGATCCATCCATTTGCCTGCAAACCTCATGATGTCATTGTTTTTCTCTGCTGAGTAGTATTCCATTGTGTATATGTGCCACAGTTTATTTATCCATTCTTCAGTTGAAGGGCATCTAGGTTGTTTCCAGGTTTTGGCTATTACAAACAATGCTGATATGAACATATCTGAGCAAGTGCTCTTGTGGTATGATTGAGCATTTCTTGGGTATATGTCCAAGAGTGGTATAGCTGGATCTTGGGGGAGATTGATTCCCAATTTTCTAAGGAAGTGCCATATTAATTTCCAAAGTGGTTGTACAAGCTTGCATTCCCACCAGTAGTGGAGGAGAGTTCCCCTAGTTCCACATCCTCTCCAGCATAAAGTGTCTTCAGTGTTTTTGATGATCAGAATATTTTATATGAATTTTTTTAAAGAAAAAGTTTTTCAATAAATTGTTTTTCCTGACATTAACAGTAAAATGGAGTCACATAAGGTTGTCTGTAATTTCCCCAAATATCCTTCATTATTTGAAAGGGCCATAGTGATATTTTTTTACTTGCTATTTCACTCTCTATTTCTTGTCATCATCAGAAAATACATGATTGAGGTCAGGAGAGATGGACGAGTAAGGGAAGAGCCTGCTGCAAAAGCAAGAAGACCCAAGTTCAGATCCCCAGAACTCACATCAAATATGAATATAAAAGCTGGGCATGGTGGCATGCACTTTCCCCAGAACTCACATTAAATATGAATATAAAAGCTGGGCATGATGGTATGCACCTTCCCCAGAATTCACATTAAATACGAATATAAAAGCTGTGCATGGTAGCATGTACCTGCCACTCTAGCACTTGGTTATGGGTGTGGGGTGTGGAAACAAGCAGATACCCAGGGTTTGATGGCCTGTCAATCTCGCCCAAATGGGGAGCTCTAGGGTCAATAAGAGGCTCTGCCTCAAAAACAATGTGCAAAGTGAAAGAGGAAGATATCTTAAGTCTACTTCTGGCCTCCACATGCATAGATTAGCACCTTTCCCATGTACACACCAGTGCACACACAGAGACCATACACACAAATAAATACAAGACCAAAGCAAATATGAATGTCTACTCACATAGTCACATACACACATGCACACTGATATATATAAATACATGCATATCCTTTCATATTCCCCAGTCATCACTCAATTTGTTGAGGAGTATTACTATCCCACATAAAGTCTTTGTCACCAATATTATTTCCCTCTAGTGGTTATGTGAACAATCAGATAACAACCTGTCTTACTCAGCTTGAATATCCTTAATCCAAAAGTTTAAAAAGCTTTATCCAAATCTTCATTTAGAATCTAAATGCTTTATTAGAATCTAAAATGCTTTAAAACCTAGAACTTGTTGAGCAGTTTCAGGTTTTGGATTCCTAGATTAGATGTGCTACCATACCTGGCTTATTTTCCTTAATTCTATGTTTATGAGCATGTTGCCTACATGTATGTTTGTGTACCACATGTGTGCCCTGTACCCTCAGAAATCAGAAGAGGGCATCAGATCCCCCTGGACCTAGACTTATGGATGGTTATGTACCACTGTGTGGGTGCTGGGAACCAATCCTGGGACCTCTGCTAGAGTGGCAAGTGTCTAGACCTCTGAGCCATTTTTCCTGCCCCTAAAGATTTTTGGTTTTTATTTATGTATATGCATGTATCTGTCATTGAAGGTCATATGTGTTGGGGTGTGTCCTCATAGGCCAAAGGAGGATATCAGATTCCCTGGAGCTGGAGTTAGAGGCAGCTGTGAGCCACCCTATGTGGGTGCTGGGAACTGAACTCAAGTTCTCTAGAAGAATAGCAAGCACTCTTAACCATTGAGCCGTCTCTCCGACCTTGACCCTGTGATGTTTGGATGTTGACCCTGAGATGTTTGGATATGATGATCATCCCATCATCTAATTCCCAAACAGATGAACTAGGGTGGGTCTGATTGAAAAAAAAAAAAGGTTTTTAAAAATCATGATTAAAGGGCCAGGTATGGTGATACACACCTCTAATCCCAGCATTCAGGAGGCAGAGGCAGACAGATCTCTGTGAATTCAAGGCCAGCTTGGTCTATGTAGTGAGTTCCAGGACAACCAGGACAATGTAGGGAGACCCTGTCTCCAAAAACCAAAATAAATAAATAGCAGTCCACCAGAAGTATCAAGACGGAGTCTGTTGTTAAATAACAACGCAAGGAAGGACCTGAGCCAAATCTAGACTCTGTCACAATCTTAAAGCAGGCAGGTTTGGGGCAGTTCAGCTGATACAGTGCTGGGCTAGCCTGCACAAGGCCCTGGGTTCAATCCCCAGCACCACATAAACTGGGTTTAATAACTTATGTCTATAGTCCTAGCACTTGGGAGGTAGCAAAGGGAGCTGAGTGTGAATTCAAAGACAATTTGGCACATATCAGACCCTGTCTCAACAATAAATTAACTAAATAAAATACATTTATCTGGGAAATGAACAGCGTGAAACCAAGTAGGGAGGAAAAGTATTTGGAAAGTAATTAAAAGTAATTAAAAGAGACTAAATATGCATATTTATTAAGTAGAGTCTGTGGACATTTGGTGGATCTTGATATGGTAAATGTAGTTTACTTGGTATATCACCAAATCATTGCTACTTTAGGTTATATTAATTGTATTTATGGTTATGTAAAGAAGGTATCATCTCTTAGAGGTACACATTAATGTACCTATCAATAATGTATCTGGATTTTTGCCTACTAATATTCCAGCAATGGAGTAAACAGAAGAGAACACATCTAGACAACTCTTCAAAGAAGTGTATCATCCTATCATTTTCTGTAATTTAGTTTATAGCCAGAAAATGTAATAACACAAATTTAAAGTCCTCTACCCTCCATTAAAGACAAAAATCTCATCTGAAATCTGCATGCATCACATGTATAATTGAATAGATGCCTGTTTCTTTCTTGGCTTGGATGTAGTTTTTAAAGAATTCCTAGTAAAGTACCTGAGGAACCTGTGCCACAGATACCTTTTAAGGTGTCCATCTTCCCCCTAAATGTTTGTCTTTTACTTTTTTGTTGTTGCTGCTAGTTTATTGTAGAAGCAGTTTCCTTTGTATTGAAACTCTTTACATTGACATAATGCTATTACAATTGAGAAACTAATGAGTAATGTGAGTTTCCCAGTTGCAACATCTCGTGTGAACAGAAGGTTCATTTAAGATGCTGGTGTCGCTTTCCGTTTCCTAGCAATCCTACCTAGTTTTCAAATTTCAGCAATTTGAAGGGGAAAAGAAGTTTCATTCAGTTGCAAAAGCTATTTTTCAGAATGTGTAATGACAATTCATCTTGAATCTATGCACACACAAGTATTAAGTCCTCCACCAAGGCTTTTACTCTGACATTGCACTTGACTTCCTCGGTTGTACAGAAAGGAAGTGCTTCGATCGTAGTCTCCTACATCATGATCCTGCGGGCACCACCAGGACAAACTCTTAGGAGGAAACAGAACCACCAAACATAACTGTGGTCTCTAAGTAACTTCAGCAAACTCGCAATGAGCTCTGGGTACTGGGAGTGGGGGTGGGTACGAGAAGGCACATCGATGTCCTGAGCCCCACTCTTGGCTTCTCCCGTGAAGGACCCTCACATGCACTGTTCTCTGCATAGTGGCCAGCAATGAGAGTTGGCACCCGCTGTGCTGGCATACTGGGTATATTTGTAAGGCACGCACTCGGCATTCTATCCCTCATGTCTAGTCCACTGACTCCCCAGATGTCACTGATAACTCCAGAATAAGGACCACACGGTGTTTTCATCTGCAAGAGTGGATTGCGGGGCTGTTAAAGATCGGGGCCCCAAAGACAACAGACGCTGAAATGAGGTTATCAGAAGCAAGGACTCAACCTGAGTGGCATGTTGAGCCCTAAGCTAAATCTGGGCTGCATATTTATCAAGTTGTTACAGAAAGACAGTCAGGTGTTTGTGCAAGAGAATAATCAAAACAAGCTGTGCTTAGTCTGAAGTGGGTGTTTAACGAATGTGTCTATTAATGTGTAAACAATTTCACAGTTTGCTGGTGACATCCTAAAAACAGCTCAGCGACAATTCTGAGAACTTGACATAAGCAGTATGCTGCCCAAATCCCTAAACAAACTCCTGTGTGTGCAAGGGCTGTCCAAGTAGTTCATGGTTCATATCAAGGACTCTGTTCTTAGATGACTTCTTCATGTGGTAACAGTTAACTTTGATTTAGCTGCTTGGAGAGGAAGAGTCAGCTTTCTCTAAGAATGTAGTGTAGTGGGTAGCCATTCCAGCTTGGATCTGGAAGTTCCAACCCCCATAGAGACTCTGGCAACTGTCACGCCTATGAGGCGGGGCCAGGGGAGGCGCCAGGAGACCTGAGAGTTGGATGGGCCAGCGCTCTCTCTGTGCGCTCTCTGTGCCGGGATGCTGAACGGTGAAGGTGGACTGTGCAGAGCTCCGGAGAACACCACTGGATTGCGATACACCTTCCCCAGACCCTGCGACCTACCTATTACTTAATTTGTGAGTTACGCCATTAAATAAATATCCTTTTAACTACGTGGAGTGGCCAAAATAATTTCTCCAATAATGTAGTCCCTTGGAAATAGATCACAACCCTGTAGAAAACCACATACCCAAGAATATTTGGGCAGCACAGATTGGTCTTGAAAGATCAAAAAATAAAAGGACACAAAGTTGGGTGGGTAGGGAAGGGAGATGGATCTGGGAAGAGTGGGATGGGGGGGATCTGATCAAAATACTCTGTACAAAACTCTGAAGCGCTAATAAAAAATGAAAATAGCCAGGCGGTGGTGGCGCACGCCTTTAATCCCAGCACTCGGGAGGCAGAGCCAGGCGGATCTCTGTGAGTTCGAGGCCAGCCTGGGCTACCAAGTGAGTTCCAGGAAAGGCGCAAAGCTACACAGAGAAACCCTGTCTCGAAAAACCAAAAAAAAAAAAAAAAAAAAAAAAATGAAAATAACCTTGAGGGTCACATGGGTGCTCATGTCACTCAGCACAGGCTTTAACGTCTGACTTTTCTCCAGCATAACAATGGAGGATGGTCCATGTAATTCTGTGAGTGTCTCTAACCTGGTCCTTTGTGTCACTGATGGGTACAACTTTGTTTCTGTTACCCACTTAGTGCAGAGTCACCAGGTAGGGATGGTTAACTTGTTTTAAGGTTTAGATATCTGTGAGCTAAAATTGATATAAATATGAACAAGCCGGAGTCAGTGGGTCTGTCAGTCTGTGTTTCACTTGGGTAAATACTTAGAATTAAGTTGCGTGATCACGCTCCATCAGGTCTGAGTTTGTGTGAATTGGCAAACAGGTGACTGCACATTTGCCTTCCTGCTAAGTGAGCTTATGAACTCCATATGTGCCACACACACTAGCATTTGGAATTACTGAAGACATTTAAGTGTTTATCAATTCATTACTTTCAGCCATTCTAATTGGTGTCTATTAGTGTCTCACTCTGGTTTTCATCTGTAATTCCCTAAGAGCAAACTATATCAAATGCATGTTAAATTGAATGTGGTGGGTTTTTTCTTTTGTTGTTGTTGTTTTTTGAGAAGCTGACACCATCGTATTTGAGGCCTTTACCTTGTCATGGTAACAATTTGCATTACACATTCACCAAACTTTTCTGTTTAAGCTTATCAGAAGATGACCCAAAACACATTCACATATGTTTTAGTTAGGATTTCTATGGCTGTGATGAACACCAGGACCATAAAACAAGTAAGGGAGGAAAGGGTTTATTTGGCTTACACTTCCACGGTTCACCATTGAAGGAATTGAGGACAGGAACTCAGGCAGGGCATGATCCTAGAAGCAGGAGCTGATGCAGAGGCCATGGAGGGTGCTACTTACTGGCTCAGTTCCCATGGATTGCTCAGCCCACCTTTTTTTTTTTTTAAAAAAAAAATCAAACTTTTAAAAAATTATTATTAATTAAAGTTTTTCATTTATTTTACATCCCAATCGCAGTTTACCCTCACTCCTCTCCTCCTGTTCCCTTCCCACCTCTCCTTTACCCCCCTCCCCATCCTTTCCTCCTCCATCTCCATTCAGAAAGGGGCAGGCCTCCCATGGGCATGAGCAAAGCATGACTCAGCCCACCTTCTTACAGAACCCAGGACCAACAGCCCAGGGATGGCACCACTCACCATGGGCTGGGCCCTCCCCCATTGACCACTAAACGAGAAAATGCCTCACAGCTGGATCTCATCCAGGCATTTCCTCAACTGAGGCTCCTTCCTCTGATGACTCCAGCTTGTGTCAAGTTGACACACACAACCGGCCAGTACAACATGAAACAGCCTTCATGACCGGCCATCTCCATAACTTCTTTCATCTCTCCAAGGTGGAATTTTGTGCTTATAGAGAGTTGTCTCCAAAGTGTGATGGTACATACCTAAGATTCCAGCCCTTGGGAAGCTGAGGCAGGAGGATTGTGAGTCCAAGGTCAGCCTAAGTAATGTAATGAGAACTTGTCTCAAAAAGGGACCTCCGACTCTGTGAGTTCCCATGAGCTGGGCTAGCTGTTTCTGTGGGGTTTCCTCCAATGTCCCTGAATCCCCCTGCCTCCTACAAGCCCTCCTCCTTCTCCTCAGCAGGACTCCCAAGCTCTGCCCAGTGTTTGGCCATGGGTCTCTGAATCAGATGAAGGCTCTCTGCTGATGGGTAGTCGCCATTCTGATCACAGGGGGTGGCCAATTCAGGCAATGCATCCACTGCTGCCAGGAGCCTTTGCTGGGGCCATCTTTGTAGACTCTTGGAACTTTCCCTTGCATTCGGCTTCTACAACCAGGGAGCCTGCATGACCCAGGCCCTCTGCATACATGTGACAGTTGTGTAGCTTGGTCTATTTGTGGGACTCCTGGCAATGGGAGCAGGGCCGTCCCCAGTGCTTTGGCTGGTTTGGCTGGCTCTTGGGAATCTAGTCCTCATGCTGGATTGCCTTGCCCAGCGTGAACACATGGGGAGGTGCTTGGTCTTGATAAGCCATGCTTTGCTGATGCCAATGGGAGGCCTGCTCCTTTCTGAGCGAATTCAGAGGAGGGTTTGGCAGAGGTGGGGGGTACGGACACAGAGGGAGATGGGGGAGGGAGTGGGAGGACAGGAGGGAGGGGAGGCTTTGGTTGGGATGCAAAGTTAATAATAATAATAATAATGCCAGGCGGTGGTGCCGCATGCCTTTAATCCCAGCACTTGGGAGGCAGAGGTAGGTGGATCTCTGTGAGTTTGAGGCCAGCCTGGGTTACAGAGTGAGTTCTAGGACAGGCTCCAAAGCTACACAGAAAAACCCTGTCTCGAAAAATCAAATAATAATAATAATAATAATAATAATAATAATAATAATAAAAAGTCAAGGACTTGGGGCTTGAGAGATGGTTCAGATGACTCAGAGCACTTATTGCTCTTGCAGAGGACCTGAGTTCAGTTCCCAGCACCCAAGGTGGGTGTCTCACAAGCACCTGTAGCTCCAGCTTCAGGAGATTCAATGCCCTCTTCTGGACTCAATGGATGTTGACATAAGGTCTAAGAATACAAGTCATGTGATGAGATTTATGAGCACTTGTGAGAAAACGCCAAGAAAACAAGAGTCTTGTGAACTCAGTGTCTTAAGACTATGGAATTGTTCTTGGATTATGCTTTTCATGCCCCTCCCAGGTGTCGCAGAGAGGAGTGAGTTTACTTCAGATTATTGATTACAGCTGGCTATTGTTATTTGATTTTATGTCTCTATGGAAAAACATGTTTTTACAGAGTGTGGCTTGTCTGCTGTGTGTGGCTTGTCCTTGTGATTTTACACTTTACTTATGTGACTCTACTTAACCCTCAGAGTATAAATTGTCTGAAGCTCTGAATAAAATTGACTATTGCATGAGACTTTAGTCCGCCTCATTTATCGTTTCTACTCTCCCAGGTCCCACCATCTCTAGAGTAGTAGTAGCACATGGGCACTGAGCTCACATGTGTGCATTCCCATACACATATATGCACACATATCCATCCCATATACATATACACATATACATCCCATACACACACACATATACATCCCATACACATACACACATATCCATCCCATATACATATACACATATACATCCCATACACATACACACACATATACATCCCATACACATACATATACATCCCATACACATACATGCACACATATACACATAATTTAAAATAAAATAAATCTTTTTTTAAATCTGAAGGTCTTAAGAGATGGATCAGCACATAAGAACACGTATTGCTCTTACAGAGGATCTGGGTTTCGATCCTAGAATGTACTTGGTGGCTCACATACATCTGTATCTTCAGTTCTAGGGACTCAGCTCCCTCTTCCAGCTTCTGAAGGCATTGTGCACATGTGCTACACATTCATACATACGGGCAAAACATTTATACATATAAAATATTTTTTAATTGAAAAATAGATTTTTTTCATACAGTGTATTCTGATTACAGTTTCTCCTCCCCCAACTCCACCCAGATCCTCCCTTCTGCCCTGCTCACACAAATCCACACTCTTTCTTTTTCTCTCTCATTAGAAAACAGACAGGCATCTAAAAAACAATAATAAAACATGATAAAATAAATACCAGTTAACCAGAATAGGACTAAGCAAACAGAAAAACAGAGCTGAAGAAAAAGCACAAGAAACACATACACATGCAGAGACAAAACATTGTTTCTCACACAGAGAACCCATAGAAACAAAATCAAAAACTGAAAGACCTGTAAGGTTAAAAAACAAAACAAAACAAAACAAAAACAAACAAAAAATACACACAAAAACAAAACAAAAAACCCTCCAGAAATACCACTGAGTTGGTTTGGGGTTGGCCATCTACTGCTGGGCATCGTTGCCCGACTTTAAGTGTGTTTGTATCTCAGTGAGATTCAGTTGGAGAAAGCTGGTTTTTCCTTTGCAAGCAGTTATCAGTTGGAGGTAGCTTCTGGGTTAGGAATGGGGCTTATGTCCACTTCCCTTCTCAGTGCAGGGGACCCCATCTGGCTTAGACCTTTGCATATTTTTAAAATTTAAAAGTATGTTAACAAGAAACCAAAGTTACTTTCTAGCTCCCTTATCTTGGACTCTGCCAATCACCTCTCACGCATGAATGCATGCCATTCCTGCCCCATTTGACTGCTGGCTTCGTTCAACAGTGTAGTCAAGGTCTTGTCATAGCACGTGATGAATAATGTTCCATTGTGTGCGCTCGGACATATGTTGCTCTGTCGTGGTGACCCGGGTTGCTCCTCACTATGAGCTTCAGTTATTAACACTGATGTGGCAACAGATCATGGCAGTTCCCTTAAGAACCTGGTCTCAGCCTTCAAGACACACAGTCGAAGGTGGAGCTGCTGGATCAGATGCTCATTGGTTCTGCTATGAAGCCTTCTGCAGCACCTGCATCATGTCGCATTCTCAGCAGTTCCCCGGAGTCCCAGCTCCTCTGTAGACAGGGTTTCTCTGTGTAGCTTTGTGCCTTTCCTGGAACTCACTCCGTAGCCCAGGCTGGCCTTGAACTCACAGAGATCCGCCTGCCTCTGCCTCCCCAGTGCTGGGATTAAAGGCATGCACCACCACCGTCCAGCATTAATAGTTATTTTTGAAACGGGCACAAAGTGGTATTTGATTGTGGTTTTATTATTGGCATGTGTTCATTTTGAGGGCCACAGTGACATTTTCGCGCATGTACAGAGTGCGACTTGACCACCATTGCCCCTCTACTGCTCTCTCTCACATCTCAGTCCCACTCCACCAGCCCCTTCCCCCAACACCCCTAGTTGTCTCTTCTACTTTCAGTCCTGTGTTGTGATGGCTAAAGAAACCCCATTTTATGCTGGGCATCCTTCTTGGTACCCACTAGCCTTTGTTCCTGACTCCAGTCCCCAGGAGATAAGTTCCCAGAAACCCCGACTCAGCGACCCCCACCCAGAAACGTACAGCTTTGACCATCTCTTGTTATGATATGACTAAATACTTCTTTGGCTTCTGTAACCTGCTTATGAAGGCACCCGAAGATTGTTTTGAGTTGCCCTAACCGTTTAACTTGGCAGAACAGACCAGTTTTTGATTGCTTGCACAGATTTTGATGATCTTTTTGCTTGTGGTTTTTGCCTTTAAAAATCCTCCCCTCAGCCCACTTCTCATGACAATCTCAAATTTGGCTCAGGGATTGTTGCCCTGTCATCCTGCTGTCAGTAACTAATAAATCTTTTAATTATAGTAGGATTGAGTCTATGGTCTTTTCTCAGGGGTTACAAACTCTATAGCAGTGCCTTTTCTATTTTGCAAACAGCAGAAAACATTTCATACTTGTACTTCTCAGTCTGGCTTACATCACCTAACATGATGATGTCCATTCCATCTGCTTTCCTGGGAACAACATAACAATGGTGATTTTTACTTACATATTTATGCTTGTCATGATGGTCCTCAGTCTGCCCTTGAACTCACTATGTAGTCATGCATGACTTTGAGCTTCTGATCTTCCTGCCTCCACCTTCCACATGCTGGGATTACAAGCATGGACCACTGTCTTAGTCAGTATTATATTGCTGTGAAGAGACGCCATGACCACAGCAACTCTTTGAAGGAAAACATTTAATTTCGGCTTGTTTACAGTATCAGAGTTTTAGTCCATCAGGAAGCATGGTGGCTTGCAGGCAGACATGGAGAAGGAGCCCAGATCTCTACATCTGGATCTGCAGGCAGCAGGAAGAGTGAGCCACTGGGCCTGGCTTGGGCTTCTGAAAACCTCAAAGCCTGCTGCCAGTGACATACTTCCTTCAACAAGGCCACACCTCCTACTCCTTTCAGATACTACCACTCCCTGGTAACCAAACATTCAAATCTATGAGGCATGGGGGCCATTCTCATTCAAACCATCACAGCCACCATGCTGGTTTGATGTGTTTCTGGGGACCAAACTGAGGGCTCTGTGCATGCTGGACCAGCACTTTTCCAACTGAGCTGCATTCCCAGTCTCCAGTTTGAGGCTCTGACTTGCATTTCAAATGACTAGTTATGTTGAACATTTTGTCATGTGTGTATTGACTGTGTATATGTCTGGACTTGGAAAGATATCTGTCTATATTCCCGAAAAATAATATAATATAATAATAATATAATATAATAATAAACAATTGTTATTATTTTGGTTTTCAAGACAGGGTTTCCCTGTGTAGCCTTGGCTGTCTTGGAACTCACTCTGTAGATCAGGCTGGCTTTGAACTCAGATTCGCCTGTCTCTGCCTCCCAAGTGCTGGTATTAAAGGCGTGCACCACTGTAGCCAGGCTCCCTGGATGAATTTTTAAATGCAATTATTGTTCCTTTATTGTGAAGCTACCGCTTTAAAAAGGAAACAAAGCAGGCTATTTTTACTTGTTTACAGATTTTTTTTAAGGACAGGGTTGCATGCAGTTCTGGCTGACCTTGAACTAGTTTTGTAGCTAAGGATGAGCTTGAAGTCCTGATCATCCTACCTCCACCTCCCAAATGCTAGGATGACAGGCATGATACACCACACCCACCCAGTTTCTGCTGTGTTCAGGATAAAACCCAGGGTGCTGTGCATGCCAGGCAAGCACTAAGTGATCCCATGAAAGGTCTTGCACCGTGGGGACCAACCATTGTTCCTCACCTCCAGTTCCAAGTGTCCCTTGGTTGCAGATGCAAGGCAGAGTTCATGTGACTTCAGAGGCAGAGGCAGGAGTGACAGGGCAGGAGGCCCCATGTCAATGGCCTCCGCCACCTGGAGAGGTGAGAGGTAAGAAACAGTTCCTGGCTCTCTAGAGGGACAGCTACCCGTGTGACAGTGAATTCACAGCAGGCACTCCAACCTCAGTTCCCGGTCTGCTGAACTGAAAGAGGAAACATCTGTGTTTGAGGCACCTGCTGTGTGTGACAGTGTTGGGATGTCAGAGGCTCATGGGGAGGCACCCACCGAGCAGCCCTGGCAGACCACAGAGAAGGAAGAAGACAGGATCTTTACCGTTGCAGCTGCCTTTTCCATTTTGAATTGTATTTATTGGTGTGTGCTCAGTCTGCAAAGGGAACGGTTAGTCACCTTTCAGTCTAGCACACCACACAGTTTTGCTCACAAGCATCTCCATTATCCTCTCCCATCTTCTCTGTCCTTTCCTTTTCTGTCTCTGACTGGCTTTCATGTGGTATGTGTCTGTGGTATGTGTTTATGTAAAGAAACCTCCATTCCGTGCGTGTGAGAAAGTGTAACATTTGCACGTCTCTAGTCGAACTTACTCTGCTTAGCCTACCCATCTCCAGTTCCACTCATTTTCCCGAAAATGACGTCACTTAATTCTTTATCTGACTACACTTCCCAAAGGGCTGCCTGTGCTCCCCCAACCCACAGCCCTTCTTCCAATTTTGCCGACCTCTCTCCAACTAAGTCTCACACTGGTTCCCACTGCCCCATCAGAACATTCCTTGTGAGTGGTCTTGGGCCCTATGCATGCAGGAGCAGCTAAGAATGGATAAAAGCATCAAATGTGAGATTCAATACTGTGGCTCTCACTTCATAATAGCAAGCACAGGAAAATCAAAGGTGTTGGGGGATGTTCGATCACGTTATGAACCTCGAGTTTGCATTTGCATTAATTGAAGAAAATTAACTTGGGTCAGGAGGCTGAGTTAGCAAGTAGTTGACAGAAAGTAATCATAGAGCATCAGAGGGCATCTGGAAGAGATAGAGAGATGCATCAGAACTAGTACGGAGGGATTTTGAGTGGTGTAGGTTTTTTGTTTTTCTGAGTGGAAGGACGGGCTCTTTGGGAGATGTCAGAGAAGGTTAGCTAGTTGCTACTCAACCTCTCTGAGCTAGCAAGGTTTACCTCAGCCTTTGAGTCTCGAGTTTTATTTATAAGTAGAATGATAGAGATTTAGTTAAAACTACTTTTAGGGGCACCGGCAGAGTCAGTGCCTGTAGGAACAGAATCCCCGCCAGGCTGCAGCCTGAGCAGCCGGGTCTCTGCCAGAGAAGCAGACTGATGACTGTGGAGTAGCAATTGTTGGCTGAAATAGCAGTGAATTAAGGCACAGCCACTGTGCCTGTAGGTAAAACAACACAATGTGGTGAAGCCAGGCCATTCATGACCATCCTATTTATTTGAAAGCTTATTGGGTACATGACCTTGTCACATCTGCAGGCGATAGGCAAGCTTGGCTGTTAGTAACTCTCTGTTCTACTCTTTTCGTTTGGGTGGGGGTGGGGAGACTAACCTAATAGCAGGGGACCAGTCTTTTTGTTCACCTGTAGCTAGACTTAAGCTGGCTTAAGGCATTTTCATTTTGAAAATAGACCATTACTTCTTTTTTTTTTTTTTTTAAATTCCTACAAATACCACTGGAGAATAAATGGCAGGTCTTGGACTGTGGATCTGTGAAACTATATGTACTTGAACATGACTCACTCCCACCCCATGAACAGGATTAGCTAAAATACATAAATGGGATTGGATCAAAATGCAAAAATGCTCAGCAAAGCTAGCGAATCTCCCACCACACCCACATCCTCTAGAAGCCCTTAGCCTGACCTTCCACATGCATCTAACACTCATCCTTGTAGGACCTGCCTGATTCAAGCAGCCATCCCCTCCTCTAGGATACAGTAGCATCCTCAAGTACAGTCTGAGTGTGGAATGTCCTCTACCCAGACTCGTGTTTAAGATCATCAGCTGCTACAGGGGTGTGCTGGACTGTGGAGGAGGCAGAGCCTGGTAGCAGACAGGAAATTGGAGCTGTGTGTCTGAAGTGGTTATGGGATCTTGGCACCTTCCCTCGCCCCATTCTCCCTTGCCTCCCAGCTGCCATGAAGTGAAACAGGCTTCCTTCAGCACACATTTGCCCCATGATGTACTCTGTCATTGTTGGCCAATAGCAGCAGAGCCAAATAGTGGTGTGGACTCAAACCATGATTCAGACCCATTTGCCTCGGGTCTTTTGTCACAGTGATGAAAAGCCGTTCCTTTGGCAGCTCTCCATCTGCCTTGTCCTGTTCTCAGCAGGGCAGCGATGGAATCCAGTTAAAGTGAAAATCCACATAGCTTTGTTCTCCTCAAGGGCTATGCATTCTTGCCTCACCCTGAAGGCCTCTTGTTTAGTACCTGTGTTTGGTGCATCACGTCACCCACCTCTTTCTGTGGGTGACGTGATGCACCAAATACAGGTCCCCACATGACCTGCTGTCTCTGCCTCTGAGCCATTGCACTGTCTCTCGCTATGGGACGCTCCCCTCTAGGAAATGCACCAGACCTCCTTACTCCTCACATCACCCCTGATGCCTTTAGACCAAGAGACTGTCCCCAGAGTCACCTGCCCCTCTCCTGCATGGTTTCTATGAACTCACATCATCCCCTGATTTGTCCTAATTAGTTGTTCATTCCAGGTATGATCACTAGTTCTTCCCGATAGAAATGGGGGTGCATCTCCAGCCATACAAAAATGCTAGTCCCTGGTAGCTCAGTATTAGTCACCAATATGGTCCACACATAGTGGCTGATGTCATCTCTACACACAGTCCTATGTGCATCACAAGCACTCATCACCCAAAGTGACACACAGGCCGAGCCTGAGGAAAGTTAGAATAAAGACAGGCCCAATAAAAAGTGATGGAAGGGTATTAAAGAGTGGGAACCACACATGCACAGTCTCTGGTGCAGGAGAATGGGGCAGGCAGTGTGATAGAATCATCATACAGGATGGGAGCGCTCAGGGTGTAGACACCATGAAGTCCCAGTGCAAGCTGTCCTGTTTTTCAGTCTCTATCCAGGACAAGAACACAAAGTGCTCGGACTGTGGAGGGAGAGGGTGATGGTTGCATCTGCAAGTACATCCCAGGGCCAATGCTAGGGAGACATGGGGGTATTGTGGTGTGTCCACCAGAGAAGACTCTCAGACATGGGTTTAAGCCAATAGAAAATCTTTATTAGCTGGTCGGCAGCTACACCGGGTGTTTGGGATCCCAGTGTAGAACTGACCTTTTAAGCACAAAAACACTGTTCTGGTTTGACATACTTCAGTTAACAAGAACAGTTAGCCAGAACCAGAACTACAGTAGCCAAAAAGCAAGATTAGTACCTTTGGAGACTTTCCCAGAGCTATGAACTTTGATGGATTAGGTGTTTCTTTTCATTTTGGTAGGAGATACTATGTGCTGAATTTTATGGCCTGAATGGCACTCCCATCAAGGAGTCAGTTGTACTAAGGTCTGAGGGTCTACCAAGGTCTAGGGCCCTGTTACATTCCCCACTGGTCTTAGTGAATGAGTCAAATCATGAACTCAACCTGTTTTAGTTTAAGATGCAGAGCCCTACTGTTTATCCAATCAGAATGAGAATTAAAGACCAGGCCAGTGCTGGTAGCAGAGTAGCTAGCCAGGGGGACCAAAAGAACAGAGACTGGTATTAATTATTCAGTTTTTATCTTTGTTTCTTCTCTTTTTGAGTTTTTTCCATCCATGACAAGATTTTTTTTTCTAATTACTCCTGATTAATTAGCATAGAAACAACAGGTTTCTTCCAAAGCCATTTATAGTTCCCTTTATCTCATGAGCAGTAAGTCTAAGCCTCTCCAACTCTGTAGGATCATTTCTGCAAGGGAATCTAACTGTTGCTTTAACCCAGAAACAGAAACTTTTAATACCTCTAGGTCCTGGTCAACCTGTCTGCTTGGATTGGAGAGCATCAGAAGAGGCACACTTAGTCATTGGTACACACCCACTAACTAGTCTCAGGGGCTTGCTTATGTTGCTGTTGTCCAGATGAGTTAACCCACAAGGCCGAATAGCAGGCATCAGAATAAGGGGAAGTGCCTAGGTCAAAGGTTTAGGATATTAGACAAGTTTTCATCTCTTGTAAGTCTTCTAATGTTAATTTGGACTACCCCAGTCACAGTGAGTTTTGTCATTCAGTTGGCTGACAATCTGGTTAGTTCCTATCCTATGTAGTATGGGGGCTGAGTATCTAAGCATAACTAGCAATCCTGGCTGATTTCTGGCTGGGAATGAATAACTTTATCCCTTCTTATGGTATAGAGTGGTTCTCCAGGTTTTCCAAAGGCCAGAATCTTTTCAAAGGATTTTTCAGGAAGCCTCAGTTTTACAACTGCAATTTTTGAATTGGAAACTCCCTTGTTTCTGGCAACTAAGGGGCCCAGCCTCAGGGCATGCATGGAATAGTAAACTCTGTATTTCTGTCTCCAAAGATAAACCTTCATATCTTTGTTTGTTTGTTTTTTTTTCAATACAACCAAATACTTAAAGTGGGCATCAGTGGGCAAAGGTCAAGATGAATATGAGTTGCTGGTCTATAGTCAACTAGTTAATACCTTTCCTGTATCTGTCTTTCTCAGTTCCTAGGGCCGTGGGCCTGAGGGCCGTGGGGGTCAGACCATAACCCTATACTCATACCCATAGAACAAAGTATAAGACTTGGGAGGAGGTAGAGGGGCAGGGAGTGGAAGGGCCTGGGGCCCAATGAAACCTTAATTTTAATGGGTCCATAGTCCAGAGACAGTCCATTCGGTATCATCATCCATGGCTTCCACTTTCTCGACCTGGGTGTGGTGGATCCGTCATGTAATGCCAGCTACCTTTACAGCCATAGGAATGGGGAGGATCACCCAGTAGGGTCATTTCCAAATTGGTTCCAGTGCCTCTTTGGCTACCTGCTTGAACCAGAGAGTATCAGCGGACTCCAACAAGGGGAAACTGGTACTCAGAGGTCAGCTGGGTCTCTTGGATAGCCCAGGGAATATCCTTTTTTAGAGGACCGGAAGGCCTGCTGTGACTTGAGAAAAAAGGTTAGAGGGATCTGCCAACGGCTGGTCTCTGAGCCTGGGAAGCAGGGGCGGGGGTCTTCCAAATATAATCTCAGGAGGTAAATCCCTCTCTGTCTGGGACGCCACAGACCTGAAGCAAAGCAGAGGAAGGAGGTCTATCCCACTCTTCACTGGGCTTGAAAGAGAATTTTGTTATTATCTTTATTTATTTTTTAACATCCCGTTTATTTTTTCTACTTTCCCAGGACTCTGAGTTCTAAAGCACAATGAAGTTTTCAATTTATTTCTAAAGCTTTAGCTATTAACAGAGAGGTTTTGGCTATGAAAGCCAGGCCACTGTCAGATCCCATCGGCTAGGAGTAAGCCAAATCAGGGAACCAGTGCTTGGAGGAATTTAAGGCTACTATTTGAGCAGTTTTAGTCCAGGTGGAGAACGTATTTGCCCTCCCAGAAAAGATGGCTAGTTTCTGTAAAAAGTAGCAAGTATTTTTATCTTCCCTTGGCAGGTCAGATCTCTGTGAAGTCAGTTTTCCCAGAGTTCGCCAGGGTGTTGGTCTCTCATCCAGAATCATTCTTGGGTAAGGGCTCTCTGGATTTACTTAGGCACAAAACTGGAATCTGGCTGAGACAGCCTGAGCTAGGCGTGGCAAACCTTGGACTGAGCAGCTCTGTCTTGTGGATCTCAGATAAGGAGCTGGATGAAGGTCAGTTACAGAGTCCTGCTGGTTGTTTCTGGGAGAGTGATCTTTCCCTCTGGTGTCCTCCATCAACCTTTGGGTTTGAACAGTCCATTTCTTCTCCACCCTGGAGTCTCAGGCAGCACTGGGTTGGGGTATGTCATCAGAACATCAATAGGCCCCCCTGGTCTTAGGGCCATTTGTTGGACAGCAAGGTCAGTGGCCCAGTGGTGGAGGACAGCAATTTGTCGGGGAAGATGGATACCCTCAAGGAGGGCCAGGATTTTTTATTTGTTTCTAATGTCATTTCCCCCAGTGGTGAGAAACCCTGTTTCTCTATAGATCATACCATGGACACACACAGTAGCAGAAACATAGCAACTATTTTGTGTGCAGTGTGGACTTTCCTTTTCTCCATCTGAAAGCCTGGGTCGGATGGATCAGTTCTGCTTTCTGGGCTGAGGAACCTGGGTTGGGGTCAAACCAAGCCAGTTTCAGTTAAAGCGACAACCGCAGCTCCCACACACCCGGTTTCGCCTTTCATCCTGTGACAGCCCTGGATGAGCACCCGAGGGTGTTCACCAGGCAGGAGGGTAGCAGGATGGATGGTGGTAGGTTTCGCAAACTGGACTTGAGGGTGGGTCAAAAGTAGGGCTTGGTACTGGGTCACACAGGCATTAGACAGTCGTTCTGGTATTGCTCCGAGGAGGGTCTCAATCCCATAGAGTGCTGTGAGATAAGATCTTGACCCTGAGTTAACTTGTTGGTTTTTCATTAGACTAGCAATAGCCACCACAGTTCTTAGACAGGTGGACCATCCTGTGGTTCCAGGGTCCGGTCATTCGGACACGTTTCCGTGGCCCCAAAGTGTGGGTTAAAACCCCTTTTGTAATGAATGCCTTTTGTTCTGTGGGCATCTGGAAGTGCTAGGGCTGCAGTAGAAGTCAGAGATGTTTTTAAAGCCTCAAATGCTTTTCGTTCAGTCTCAGTCCAGGTTAGGGGTTCAGTGCCCCGCTTTGTGCTGGTCTATAGAGGCCTTGCTATTGCCACAAACTCTGGTATCCAGAGGCAGCAATATCCGGCTGCACTTAGGAACTCTGGAACCTGTCTCTTAGTCTTTGGAGGTGGGATCTGAAGGATGGCAGCAGTCCATCTGAAGCATGACTGCCTCCCCTCAGCTGGTAGCAAGGGTAGGCAGTCTCTGATGTATGAAGTTGAGCTTTCTTGGCCGACATTCTCTAGCCCAATGTCTGTAACTCTTGCAGCAGTCCCTCAATGTCTCCGTTATAATCTCTTTTCCCAGGAAATCTTTGACAGAAGGGCAGGAGGTCTGCATTTAGTGTCTTTAAATCCTTGGGGCAACCCGGTCCAAGGATGTTGCCTGCTGTAACACCCCTCTGGGTTTGTCCAATTAAAAGCAAACATGGTTGACTCACCTCTGCCAATGGGAGGCTGAAGAATACATCTTTCAGGTCTAAGACAGTGTACACTTGTTTCTCTGGAATAATCAGACTCATGTGAATCAGAGGTCCCACGTTTCTTCACAGGCAAGAGAGGCATATTCCAGGGTGACTGCCAGGGCTCCAGGATGGCTGTCTCTCCAAGCCAGGCAACATGGACTGCAATTTTCCTTTTTGTTTCCAGGGTCATTGGGTATTGGTTAATCTGGATGGAGGTAGCTGAATTGGTTAGTTGAACAATTCTAGGAACTTGGTGTTGGGCCGGTCCTGGGGAACTGGTTTCTGCCCGTAACCTCAGGAATCTTTGTCATCAATCTGAGAGATAGTCCAACTGTATCTTTTGATTGGAGACAGTACTTTCAGCTAGGCAATATTCTTCTGACAGAGGATAAGAGGGAGAGAGAGAACAACCAGGGGTGGCCATCACACACCAAACACCCTGGATGGTGGGAATCCAGTGATGTCTCACTTGATTCCAGGACACTGGATCAGCAGTCACATCTGACCTCTCCTATGTGTCCACACAGAAGGTGCCTTTATTAGACTTACGTCTGCAGGTGACAGACAAGGCGACTTTCTAATGTGTTTCATTTTGGGGTGGAGATGTCAGATTCATCTGAAGTGCTAGGCAGTGATTGATGAAAGGGGGTCATGGGTACTTGGAACTCAGGTTGTGTACCCCCTGGGAGTTCTTTGAAAATTACACTCTTTCCCATTTTGGGGGGCTCTGAGACCCCCAGTGTCTCAAGGTCTGGTCTGTGGGGATCTTGGTGGAATCTCCCGAAATGTTGTGAGTATCCACCAGAGAAGACTGCTTGATTTAAGCCAATAGAAAATCTATATTAGCTGGCCAGAGACTACACTGGGTGTATGGGATCCCAGTGTAGCACCAAGAGTTACTCAGTGTGAGCTTTTAAGCACAAAAACACTATTTTGGTTTAACATACTTTGGTTAACAAGAACAGTTAGCTAGAAGCAGAATTACAGAAGCCAAAAGGCAAAGCTAGTACATTTAGAGACTTTTCCATAACTATGGACTTTGAAGGATTAGATCTTTCTTTTCATTTTGGTAGGTGGTACTGACCATGTGCTGAGTTCTTTGGTCTGAATGGTACTCCTCATCATGGAGTCAGTTGTGCTTAAGGTCTGGAGGCCTACTAAGTTCTGGGGCCCTGTTACCGAGGCAGGAGGTGAGGGAGAGTCAGTGACCAGGGAAAGCTTAGGTTCAGGGATGATCAAGATTGGGTGAATAAAGGGGGTCAATATGGGTCATGGGGTGATGAGTGGAGACAGGTGACAGTAGAGAGCCACAGATAGCTCTGGAAAGAGATGGGGCTGCTGATCCAGGAGCATCATGGGACCCATCAGGGATGTGGGCTCAGGGGAGGGTAGCAGGTCACCAGTGGCCATGCTAAGCCAGGTCATATTGGGTCTGTCACAGGGAAGAGTCCTGAAGGACATCAAATGCTGGGATCCCATATCACTCACCTGAGAGACTAATCCATGACAGTTTCTATGTAATCCACCTGGGTTGCTGGCTGCTCCACTTTCTTCCTTTGGGATTTCGTGCTGAGTGAGGAGACCAGAGCCTTCAGTCTGGGCATGTAGGGGACCAAGTGCAGCAGCCCCCTCCCCTGAATCCCGGTCATGGGCTATAAGGATGGCTGGGGGAGAGATAGACACCCAGACCACAGGACCCAGCGGTGGAAGACAGCCTTCTTCCTGTGATGGCTGCTCTTAGTTGTCATGTTGACTACATCTGGAATTAAGCCAAATGGCTGGGCACTCCTGCGGGGGATTTTTCTTGATTGACTCATTTAGGGTGGGAAGACCCACCAGATCTTTTGAGGTGGGGAGATCTACCTTAAATCTGGGCCACACCTTCTGGTGGCACCCTATATAAAAGACAGAGAAGAAGGAAGCTTTTAATATTTGCCTGGTTGTTCTCACTCTGCCTGGCAAGGCCATTCCTCCACTGGTATCAGAGTCTACGTCTTTGGGATTTCAGTGTGTACTGAAGACCAGCTGAGACATCCAGCCTTGTGGACTGGACAAATATTGGACTCTTATTAGACTTTCTGTCAGAAGACAGCCATTGTTGGAATAGTCGGACCATAGACTGTAACCTGTAATCCACTCTAATAAATCCAGTGTGTGTGTGTGTGTGTGTGTGTGTGTATACTTACATTCTATCAGTTCTGTTTCTCTAGAGAACTCTGATTAATACACTCCCCCAACTGCCACATTTGACAGCTCCAGCATGATGAAGAATTGTCCATACCTATGAGCTCCCTGCCTGGATCCCAACCCTTAAGACCCCCATCTTATCTCCCAGCACTAGTAATCTAAGATTCAGTCTTGTGTCTCTGCCCTCCTCACACCTCTGCTTTGTCCCAGGAGCAACACTCACCTGAGGAAGAGGAAGCAGATCCCCAGAATCAGGAGTTTGATAGCAGCCTCTCCCATGGCCACCAGAACCACCTCTGCCAGGGGCCCTGATTTCCCTGAAGAAATGTGGATGGACCTGAATTTACTTGATAATCCCAGACATAGTCCTCTCTTTCTCAGAAGCACTTAGACATGGTCTTCCAAATTTCCCTGCATCCCGGACCTGAGACTGCATTAGCCCAAGCCTCCCTGACTCCCTCACCCTGTTGCCAACAACATATCAGAATGAAATCACTCTCTTTCATAATTTAAGCTTCTATCACAGAGGCATGGTGGCCATCTATAATCCCACTACTCAGAAGGATGAAGCAATAGGACTATGGGTTCAAAGCCAGCTTGGGTTACACAGCAAGATTCTGCATCAAAAATCAAAACCAACAATTGCAATTGAAAATACCAAGGACTTACAGAACTAGAGGGCATGTTTGTGTATTGTAGCAATGGCAAGCACACAAAAAAAACTCTTTAAAATTTTTATCTGCCTGCATGTATGTATGTATGTATGTATGTATATATGTATGTGCACACCTGAGTGCCTGATGCCCTCTGAAGTTCAAAGAAGTGAGATCCCCTAGAACTGGAGTGACAGACAGCTACAAACTACCATGTAGATGCTGAGAACTGAGCCCAGGTCCTCTGCAAGAGCAGCCAATGCTCTTAACTACTAAGTCATCTCTCCAGTCTCCAGAGAAGAACTCTTACAGTTTAAAACCTCAAGGAAGTCAAATGCCTTTAATCTCAGCCCTTGGGAGACAAGGGCAGGTATACCTCTGAGCTTGAGGTCATCCTGGTAGCATAGTGAGAACCTTCCTCAAAAATCAAGTACCAAGATCTCAACAACCCAGCTCATAATAGTCATAGAATTTTAAGCTCATATTTCACAGAAGAGAATCAAATGGTCAAGTATCCATCTTTTTTTTTTGAGACAGGGTTGCTCAATGGTCTGCAACTCAATTTGTTAATATCTAGCTAACAATTTAGTTAAGCCAGTGAGCCTGTTTTCATCTCCCCAGCCACAATACCCATCTCTCTCTCTCTCTCTCTCTCTCTCTCTCTCTCTCTCTCTCTCTCTCTCTCTCTCTCTCTCTCTCTCTCTCGCTCTTTGTCTCTGTATGAAATGTGGATTTTGGGACTTGAACTCAGGTCTCTACAAGGCAAGCCCTTTACTCACTGAGCTATCCCCTCATCCCTACATTTTCTTTGTCCTTATGTCTGATCAAAAGTGCATAAATAAGCCCAAGGCAATAGCAAACTTCTCCTGATATTGATAAATATCCAAAAGATTCCCAGGGACAGGGTGTGGGTCAATGCTCATCCTAGGATCAGTCTGTAGGAACAAAAATCAAAACAAAACAAAAAAGGTTTTGCTCCACCTGCCTCGGTGGAAGTACACACTCTCCTAGGTCCCTGTTGGGAATGTCCCACTGTCCAGCAGCCATGAAGTAACACTTGGTTATCATTCTCTATATCAGAAAGACACCAGATCCAGCTGCAATTTGCATTTGGGAATTAGTAATTCAGACATATAGACAGAAAGACAGACACACTGACAGACAGAGAGACACACACTTGTGGAAGTAGATGGAAAACTATTCACTACACATTGCTTTTAGCAGAATGACAGCAGTGGAATTGCTGCCCAATAGTACAAAATGTCCACAGGACTGGATCCAACCAGTGTGGACAAGAGTCCCGGAGAACAAGAGCTGTTAAGCTACTGATATCCTGAGTCCTGTCAGGCCACAAGTGGACAAACAAAAGCTTGGTACTGTGTGTAGTCACAGGTCTGTCCTGAGAAGGGGACTGAACCTCTGTGTGTGCTCTGAATGTTTGCTCATATGGCTCTGTCTTTTGCACATACATGAAGATCAAAGTTCTTGACAGACTCAAGTGCTGAGGTTTCTGGCAGATCCACTTGTGGACTAAAAGTGTCTGGAGTGTGTGATTCTATTTTGTGAGTGCTGGCCTGTCCCTGTAATGGCCCTGGAGTGCCCAGAAGCCCAAAGGGTTGAGGAATAGGCGAGGACAGGTGCTCTTGAATGGTACTTGAATGCACTGTGGGTGAGGAGAGTCACTAGTTTTCCAAGAAGGTGGTCTTTGTGTTCAGGGTAAGAAGGGATGGACCCTGCTCTGAGCTTTAGAGATCCTGTTCCTCCAACCCAAGATGACTCCCCCTACCTGGGCCAGCTCCTCCAGAGACATGGGTTGTGGAGTTCTGTGGAGTGTCTTGGAAAAACAAAAAGCAAAACAAAACAAAAATGTTAACATCTTAGGTTTCAGTACCATTCCCCACAACTATCCAGAAAGCACAGAAGATGTGAGAGACATGGGTCCTCAGTCCCCAGACCAACTATGATCCAGGACACAGCCACCATGGATCCCAGCCCTGGGTTGAACTCACAGGTGACATTGATCTGGACAGTCTTTTGAACAGTCACATTAGCTCCCGGGAAGGTCACTTGACAGATGAGGTTGGTGCCATGGTCCTGGAGCCTGGGTGTGAGGGTCAGCATGGAGGAAAAGGTGGTCCTGGGGCCCAGGGATGTGATGGCAGCTGACATCCAGGAGAAGATGGGAGGTGTTCCCCGCTCACAGGCCCAAGGCACAGAGCATGTCACTTTACTAGGATGGCCAAGTTCCAACGTCTGTGGGATTTCGATGTTGGGGGTGTGAGTGAGGGCTGGTGAGAAGAGAAAGACATGCAGGATCAGGATGGGGGTGAAGTGCAGCCATTGAGAAGCCCAGGTTCTGATCCAACTCCTCCATTTCCCTGCTTTGTCCCCAGTGACTCTCAGGCTGGGATCCAAGCCCTGCTTTGTGTCACCCATGAGCTTCCTCTGTGGCCAATGCGGAGCCAGTACTTTACCTGTCACATCCACAGAGAGCTCATTCTTGCAGTAATTCCATTTTACACTCCCTTTTTCCATTCTGAAGAAGTAAGAACCGCTGTCACTCCTCTGTGCATCTCTGATGTCCAGCGAGCAGTCGTTGGTACTTGGGTCCCCAAAGAGGTGGAACTGGCTCTGAGTCTTCTGCACCGGTTTATTTGGGTTGTTTGTAGCCACTGGTAAATCAGTGTCTGTATCTGCTCCTGCACGGAACCAGTGACCAAAGACAGTGTCGGAACTTGGTTTCAAGGATGGCTCAAAGAACGTACAGGGCACAAGGACACACAGACCCTCCTGCACTGTTACGAGGCTGGACTGCAATTTCAGCTCGCATATCCCATCTGTATGCTCCATGTCTCTCCAGCTTCTAGGGAGAAGAAAGTCGTTTCCAGCTATCCACTCACACACCCAGAGCAGGGGAAGCAGTCGGGGCAGCAGCATCCCAGCTGACGGCCCTGGCTACTGTGAGGGAGCAAAGGGAGGAGGACTTCAGCAGGCAAAGCTTTAGGGGAACTGGGAAAGCTGCAGAGAATCAACAGATGTCAGCCCACAGAAGAGGAACCAAGGACCGCAGGTGTCCTGAGTCTTCCCGTCTGCATGTAAAGGTCCTAGGAAACGCCGGAGGAAAATAGTATGGAAAAGCAAAGGGCGTTTATTAATATCCTAGCATGCAGGGGTCGTTCACCTGTACAAAATAGCGATGACCCACAAAGAAGCGTACAGGCTCCTGTTAAGCATAGTTAGAGGATTTTCAGGGACGGTTAGATCATCTCAAACGTTCTTAAACACAATTGGTTAATCAAGCAGCAGTAACACTAGTATACTTTTAATTGGTTGAGGTTTAGTCTTATCATTTTTGGACATATTTACACAACCTTGGGCACGTTTGGAGGTGACTCGGAAGGGGGCTGCAGGATTTGTCCTTGAGACCTTGTGAGGTTGACCTGTCTTAGGCCTGTGTTTGTTCTCTCCCGTCCCTGAGTGCAAGGGTATTGCGGATAAATGGCCTGGCCCTTCATGGGAGAGACAGCTGTTTTGCCCTTCTCAGAGAAATGAAACCTAAATTCAGTTGTGAGAGTGGGAGAGTTTAACCCCTTCATGCAGAGAACACGTGAAAACCCAGCAATCATTATCAAGGAGGTCTGAGAGACCCAGGCAGAGAGGAAGAGAGAAGGAGGGCTGTGGAGACAGCTCAGTCTGTAAAGTGCTTGTTGCACAAGGATGAGGACCTAAATTCAGACCCACAGCATGTACATAAAAATCTGGCCATGACAGTGTGTGTCCCTAACCCCAGTGCTGGGGAGGCAGAGACAGGAGGATCCCCAGAGCTTGTCTGCCAGCCGTTCTTCTTGACTTGGTTATCTTTAGATTCAGTGAGAGACTCTGTCTCAAAAAATGAGGTGGAGGAACTGGAGAGATGACTCAGTGGTTTAAAGCACGTATTGCCCTTACAGTAGACCCAGGTTCAATTCCCAGCACCCATTTGGTGGCTCACAATCATCCATAACTCTAGTTCCAAGAGATTTGACATTTCTGTTCCGACTTGTACACATATACATCCGGGCAAAACACTCATACACATATCATAAAATAATAAATCTTAAAAACATTTTAATGAGGCAGAGGATAGTTGAGGAAGACACCTGACATCAACTTCTGGACCTCACACCCACCGTTGTGCATGAACACTGCATACACGAGTGTACAAATATATACACACACATATACACAGGAAGGGAGGGAAGAAGGATGGAAGGAGAGAGGGAGGAAGTAGGGAGGGAGGAAGGAAAGAAATAAAGGAAAAAGGAGGGAGGGCACCAGTGAGGGAAGGAAGGACGGAATAAAGGAAGGGAGGGAGGGGTTGGAAATGTTAGAGAACAAGTTCTGAGGGTCTTCCTTCCCTGCAGCCCTGTGGTGGATCTGGACACAGAGGTGTGTGTCTAAGATCTTCCCTTAGTCAGAGGCCTCCCCTTAGGAGGAAGACCTCAGATGAAATGAAGCCGGTCTCTGTTGAGTTTGCTCACTCGTTTTCCCAGGAAACACACAGTGAGCTGTGGGCATCGCAGAGCTAGACACAAGAAGGGAAGCTTTTGTCTGGTCACCTGCCTGCCATGCAGGAGCCTCAGACTCTCCATAGGCTGATGCTACTGTCTTCAGAGCTGCTGGCCCTGGAGAGCTCTCCCCCTGCCAGGGAAGCATATGGGACATATTTGTAAAGCACGAGCCGGGAATTATTTCCCTCGCATCCAATGGACTAATTCCCAAGGTATCAATGACAGTAGCACCATCAATGCAAAAGGAGAACTCGAGTTCTCAACAGCATAGGATGAACAGCTTTCTACGGTGTGGTGTGGAGAGCAGCCACATCTACGACCTCACCTTGCAGATCAGTACTTTCTTCTCATCTCAGATTTGCATCTCCCAGTTAGGTGTGCATCAGAAGGCATTGCCAGACAGTGTAAGTGGACTGTCAGAAAAGATCCAATTTTTGGTTCGGTTCCTATGTTTCCCATGTCATAGAATTTGATGTTACCAATATATTTTTAAAAATGTATTTTCTGGGTGTGATGGTACATAATTTTAATGCCATCACTCGGAGACAGAGGCAGGCAGGTCTCTGAGTTTAATGAGTCTGGTCTATATAGTGAGTTCCAGGTCAGACAGGACTACATAGTAAGACACTCTCTCAAAAATATTTTCTTTAGTTCTTTGAGAATTTTATACAACGTATCTTGATCATAATACCCCTACTTTCCTATCACCTCACCTTTATGGTCTCATTTTAAATAAAGCCCCTTAATACCAGTTTATGTTACCCATACGCTTTTGGGTTTGTGAACTTCCATTGGCATGTGGTCAACCTACCAGGAACCATACCCTCAAAGAAAATTGACTTTCCCTATCCCAGAAGCTTTCAGTCGCCAATAGTTCTTCAACTAGGGGCAGGATTTCATGCCCACCTCTCCTCTATGTTCTGGGAATTGGTCTGGGTTGAGTTTGCACAGGTCTTATACATGCTCTCACAACCACTGTGAGTTCCTATGGGCAGCTTCCCTGGTGTGTACAGAAGACACTGTTTCCTTGTGGTCCTTCACTGCCTCTGGCTCTTACATTCTTTCTTCCAAAATGATTCCTGAGCCTTGGAAGGTAAAGTGTGATATAGATGTCCTGTGTTAAGCATGCTGAATTTTATTCTTTGCAATTTTTATGTGCAGTTGTCTCTTTGTTGTGGAATAGTGTCTTGTTTTCTAAAATTGGAATTATTTCTGCTTGTTTATAAATTGTTTAAGAGTCCTTAATAGGCTGTGGACACAGTCACCTGTTTTTTTTTTTTTTTTTGGTTTTTTGAGACAGGGTTTCTCTGTGTAGCTTTGCTCCTTTCCTGGAACTCACTTGGTAGCCCAGGCTGGCCTCGAACTCACAGAGCTCCTCCTGGCTCTGCCTCCCGAGTGCTGGGATTAAAGGCGTGCGCCACCACCTCCCGACTAACAGTCACCTGTTTTTTAAGATGTTCTCTCATAAGATGTAATGTTTTGCCCTCCCTCTTTACAGCCCTTTTCAGAATGGTAAGAAGATACTGTTACCTAAACATTCTTGTTATATACAAGGAGACCAATGACATGCCCAGGAAGAAGAAGAAAACAAAGATTAGGAAGGAGGTTGGTTCAGACAGACAAGCACCCTAGTGAGATGGCCACAGGGCAGTTCAGCCCAAAGAAACTCAGGCACCATTGCCTGGGACCTATAAATGTTTCCTTTCTCCTGTGAATGGTCTTGGTAGATGTGACTAAGTGAAGGACTTTGCTCATTGGGGACCATCCTGCATTGTCTATAGCCATCAGATCCAATTACAAGTTTTTCTCTAGGGGAAAAGCACAGGGAGATGGGATGCTAATTCAGGGTTGAGGCCGTGTGACCCCAGAGGCAGAGATGGGAGTGACGGAGAGGGGACCAGGATGACATCAGCTTCCACTAAGTGGAGAAGCAAGGGGTGAACAGTCCCTCTGATCTCTTCAGGGACAGTCACCCATGGAACATGCTACTTGGCACCCAAAGAACATGATTTTGGATTTCCAACCTCTTGAACCACAAGAGAGGAAACATCTTTCAGACACCTGCTGTGTGTGGTTGTGTTTGGGGCTAGCAAAGCTTTGTGAGGAGGAAGCTACTGAGTAGCTCTGAGAGCCCTCAGGGAAGAAACGGGGCAAACTTCCTCCTGAATGCCAGTCTCTGTGTTCTTGTGTTTAAAAACTTGATTAGTTTATGTTGAGTCTACAAAATGAAGTGTTTCAGAATTACATTTTCCTTCTCAGACATGTGTCTACAACCATACCTCTGCGAATACACCATATCCAAGTACAACATAGTGGTATCTTCTCCATAGCCAGTCTCCACACTGACTTCTCCTATCTCTCCTTTTCCCCTCCACCAATCCCATTCTGTCTTAGTCAGGGTTCTCTAGAGTAATGGAACTTATAGACTGAATCTTTCTCTATATAGAAAGGGGATTTATTAGAATGACTTACAGGCTTCAGTATGGGAGAAATTGTACCATATATTAGATGCTGTTTCAAAGCATATACTACCTTCTGGAGAACCCTACCCCAGCCCTCCAGGCTGCTGCCAACTAATTGAAACTATGTCTTCAAAAGGCCATCCCGTCTTTCTATCAGGCCCCCCTGCTTCAGGATGGTGGGGAATGTGGAAAGACCAGTGGATTCCATGATCATGGGCCCACTGTCACACTTCTCTGGCTGTAAAGTGAGTTCCTTGGTCAGAAGCCATACTGTGTGGAATACCAAGATGGTTCATCCATTCTGTAAATCCATGAATGGTGGTTTTAGCCGAAGAATTACATGCAGGAAAGGCAAATCCATAGCCAGAATAAGTATCTACTACAGTAAGGACAAAGTCCTTTCCATGGAGGAAGTAAGTGGTCCAATGTAGACCAGGACCCTGGCTGGTCACCTTGGGGAATGGTTGTTGTAGAATATTAAATTAAGATGTGTTACATTTGCTTATGCTTTGGAATATTTATTTAATGATGCAAAGATGTGTTACATTTGTTTGATTAAATAAAATTAACCTGGGGTCAGGAGGCTGAGTCAGCAACTAGCTGACAGGAAGTGATAGCTAGGGTTCTTAAGTGGGGGCTGAGTAGAAGGAGGCCAGTTTTTGGGGGAGATGAGAGCTAGGAGAGAAAGTTAGCTATTTGCTACTCGGCCTCTTTGAGAGAGCAGAATTTCACCTCGACCTTTGAATCCTGAGTTCTGTAGAGGAAGAGAGATCTAGATAAAGTTCCCTTTAGCAGCCGTGATAGAGCCAGTGCCTGAGGGACCAGAATTCCCACTTGGCTGTGGCCAGTGCAGCCGAAGGGCTACTGATAGCTGCAGAGTTGTAACTGCCAATTAGGACAGCAGCTGCTTAGGGGGCAGCTACTGAATTTGATTAAACACAACAAATGGTGCCATATCGGAAACTCGGTGTTGGTCTCTGCGGTTGGCAGACCTGGTATTTAGCAGCAGCTGTAGCCAGGTCAGCCTTGGTGAGTGGCCGTCATGTTGTCAAGCTCATGCACAAACCCCATCTCTGTCACCATGGCCACTTTGATCATTGGCCCATCAGGCAATGACAGGGATGGCTGGGGAAAGAGGTTGACTGTCACAGGGTGGGTCATTCTATCTACTTGATTATTCAACTCCTTCTCAGCTGAAGTCACCTTTTGATGAGCATTTACATGGGACTTAAGTGTCTTCACATCTTTTATACATTTGGAAACAACACACATTGGCCATTTCTCCCTCCCCCCAAAATGTATGATCATGTGTACTGCCTGAAGTTCTGCCCACTGTGAAGATTTCCCTTCACTGGTGTCTTTTAGGGTTGTTCAAGAAAGGGGTTGTAATGCTGCAGCTGTCCACTTCTGGATGATGACTGCATAACATGCTGAGCCATCAGTAAACCAGGCCCTAATCTTCTCTTTCTCAGTCAGCTGGTCATAGGGCATATCCCATGATACCATAGGTGCATTTTTGGTGGCAGACAGTATTGTAACAAGAGCAGAAACTGTAGGCATTTGGGCAACTTCTCTGTGGAACTTGCTTGTGACTTTAGGACCTGCTCAGGCCCAATCATGTAAATACCATTTCTATCTGTTAATGGATTGCTGCTGTGCAATGACTTGGTGGGTCAGATAAGACCCAGCTCATGATGGGCAGCCCAGATCTCATGGTAACTTGGTTACCATGTTCAGTTCCATTATGGCCCAATAGCAGGCCAAGAGCTCTCTCTCAAAGGGAGACTAATTATCTGCAGATGATGGTGGAGCCTTGTTCCAAAATCCCAAAGGTCTCTTCTGTGATTTACCTATAGTGTCCTGCCAAAGGCTCCAACAGCATTCCTATGGGCCACTGATACCCCAAGTACCATCAGGTCTGCTGGATCACATGGTCCAAGTGGTAGAACAGCCTGCACAGCAGCCTGGACCTATTGAAGAACCTTCTTCTGTTCCAGGCCCCACTCAGAGCCAGCAATTTAGTGAGTCATGTGATATAAGAGACAGTATAACACATCCAAGTGAGAAATTTTCTGTCTGCAGAATCCAAATAGGACAACTAAACGTTGTGCTCCTTTCTTGGTGGTGGGAGGGGCCAGGTGCAGTAATTTATCCTTCACCTTAGAAGGAATATCTCTGTGTGCTCCACACCACTGGACTACTAGGAATTTCATTGAGGTAGAAGGCCCTTGGATTTCAGCTGGATTTATTTCCCATCCTTTGATGTGCGTATGTGTTACCAACAAGTCCAAAGTGGTTGCTACCTTCTGCTCTCTTGATCCAATCTGCATAATGTCTTTAATGTGGTGAACCAATGTGATATTCTGTGAAAGAGACAGATGATTAAGATCCCTTCTAACTAAGTGATGACACAGGGCAGGAGAGTGAGGGAGTGAATATATCCTGGAGGTAAAACTGTAAAGGTATACTGCCGATCTTGCCAACTGAAAGCAAATTGCTTCTGGTGGTCCTTAAGGCAAATATCAAGAAAAAGGCATTTGCTAGGTCAATAGCTGCATATCATGTACCAGAAGATGTGTTAATCTTCTACTCATGTATGGACACAACATATGGTACAGCAGCTGCAATTTGTGTCACTACTTAATTGAATTTTTTACAGCCATCTGTCATTCTCCATGATCCATCTGCTGTACTGGTCAGATAGGAAAGTTAAAGGGAGATGGAGTGGGAACCTTATTCTACTCAACACCACACACACCTAAAAATCTGCAAACACATACACGTAGACACACAGCAGTAGATATTTCTGGAATAATGATTAAACATTCTCACATATAACATGCAGTCATTGACATGTCTCCAACAGGAGCTTTTATTAATTTTAAAAGCTGTTAATATGATGGCTTCTTAGAATTTCTAAGATTGAATACTATGCAAGAATGTAGTAAAAATTACTCATAAAGTCTTAACACAAATAAAGCAGTAAGTAGCTTTATATAGCATATTCACAGAGATTAATATGTCTTGATATGCAACACAGTCTTGAAATTATTTGAGGACAGGCATACTACTTTCCCCAGGGAAAATATTCCAAGGCCCATACTACTGGAGGCCCATGAACCATAGACTAGTGGCCGTGGAGCCCCCATGGGACTGGACTAGGCCCTCTGGATACAGAAGATGGTTGTTTGGCTTGAACTGTTTGGGGGGCACCCAAGCAGGGGGATCAGGATCTGTCCCTGGTCTATGGGCAGGCTTCTGGAAATCTGGTGCCTATGGTGTGACACCTTGCACAGCCTTGGTGCAGTGGGAAGGGACTTGAACCTGCCTAGGCTCAGTGTGCTGGACTCTGCTGACTTCCCATGGGAGACCTTGATTTGGGGGATGTGGGGATGTGGGGAGGCTTGGGAGGGAGGGCTGGAGGGTGGGAGGAGGGAAGATGGGGGATCTGTGGGTGGTATGTAGAGTGAGTAGAAAATTTCTTAATAAAAATGAGAAGAAAAAAGAAAAAAAATATTCCAAGGCCCTTTAACAGTTGTTCACGACACAGTTTTAAGACCCTGTATCATCAAAACTATACTACCTACTTTTATATTTGTAAATATCCATCTTAAATACTGTACCCTGCAATTAACACAGTGTACCAGACCAATTAAAACTAGACCATTACTTCCTTAATTTTGAAAAAAAAAACTATTAATAAAGTGTAAATCTACATTGGTTTTTATTGTTATACCACTCTTGTTTTTTTTTTTTTTTTAAAGCCTTTATTTTAAACCCATCCATAAAAAAGACTTTGGAGCCGGGCGGTGGTGGCGCACGCCTTTAATCCCAGCACTCGGGAGGCAGAGCCAGGTGGATCTCTGTGAGTTCGAGGCCAGCCTGGTCTCCAAAGTGAGTTCCAGGAAAGGCACAAAGCTACACAGAGAAACCCTGTCTTGAAAAACCAAAAAAAAAAAAAAAAAAAAAAAAAAAAAAAAAAGACTTTGGATTAAAGTCTATGACTTTGTGTTTATTCCTAATTTAAAATTTTTGTTGTTGTGATGGCCATTCTCAGTTATCAACTTGGCTACACCCGGAATTAATTAAAACCCCAAAATAGAGGGCACACCTGTGAGGGATTTCTGATTAATCTGAAGTGGAAAGATCCACTTCTAATCTGGTTCTTTAAGGAAGAAAGACACATTTTTTTATCCAGATCTTGAGATGGGATGATATCCCTTTAATCTGGAGCTGATCTGGGCCGTGCCTTCTGCTGGAAGCCTATACAAGGGCATGGAAGAAGGAAGCTTTTGCTCTTTGCCTGCTTGCTCATCCCTTGCTACCAAGCCCACGGCACCATACTTTGCTAAGATCCAGAAAGGGCAATAGAAACAAAGAAATAACACCCACCCAACAAAGACAAAGCCAGGTATCAAGACCTAGAATGACCACAATTATCCTAACTCCAGATGCCTAGACACCAGAGCAAAAACAAGAACATCAGCAGCCAAGACAATGAACCTCCACAAGAACCCAGCAACCCAATTACAGTAGTCCCTGAGAAATGCAGGATGGCTATGAATGAATGTCTTAACAAAGTCCGTGTAAACACAAACAGTGGAAAGGAAATAATAAAAATAGTTCAAGACATGAAAATAGAAATAGAATCACTAAAGAAAACCCAAACTGAGATTAAAACTAGAAATAAAAAATTTAGAAAGTCAAACGAAAACCTCAGAGGTAATTCTTACCAACAGAGTACAAGAGATGGAAGAGAGAATTTCTCTCAGGCATTGAAGACAATATAGAAGAAATGATGCCTCAGGCAAACAAAATGTTGAATATAAAGAAAAAAATCTAGGCATAAAACCTCCAGGAAATTTGGGACACTTTGAAAAGACCAAATCTACAAATAATAGGAATAGATAATGTAGAAGAAACCCAGGTCAAAGGCATAGAAAACATTTTCAACAAAATCACAGAAATAAACAAACAAACAAATCCCAAAGAAGGATGTGCCTATCAAGGTATAAGAAGCATACAGAACACCAAATAGACAGGGCCAGAAAAGAAATTCCCCAAGACACATAATAATCAAAATGCTAAATTACAAAACAAAGAAAGAATACTAAAAGCTGCAAGGGAAAAGGACCAAGTACCATATAAAATCAGACCCACTAGAATAACACCAGACTTCTCAATGGAGACTCTAAAAACTAGAAGGGCCTGGACAGAAATTCTACACACTCTGAATGCCCACAGATGCCTACCCAGACTACTATTCTCATCAAAGCTATCAATCACAGTAGGCAGAGAGGGTAAGACATTTCATGATAAAACAAAAATTTAAGCAGTATCTAGATACATACAAATCCAGCCCTATAGAAAGTGCTAGAAGGAAAACTTCAATCTGAAGAGATTAACTACAAAGAATAAATAATCTTAGGACAGTAAATCAACAGAAGAAAAACCCACACCATAACAACAAAATATCAGGAATTAACAAACACTGCTTATTGATAACCATCAATAATAATGGTCTCAATTCTGCAATTAAAAGACACAAATTAATGAGATTAGAATTTAGAATCCATTCAAGAAATACATCTTACCATAAAGGATAGGTATTACCTCAGGGTAAAAGGATGGAAAAAAATATTTCAGGGAAATGGAATCAAGAAGCAAGCAGATACATATAATTGTTTTAGCATCTGACATAGTAGATTTCAAACCAAAACTAATCAGAAGAGATAGGGAAGGACACTACATACTTATCAAAGGGAAAATCCACCATGAGGATGTTGCAATTCTACCATTTATGCACCAAACACAAGGACACCCAAGTTCATAAAAGAAACACTACTACAGCTAAAATCACATATTGACCCTTACACAGGTGATAGTTGATGATATAATTACACCACTCTGGCCAATAGACAGGCCACCCAGGACCAAAACTAAACTGAAAAACACTGGTATTAAATAAGATCATAAATTGAATGAACCTAGCAGATATTTACAGAACATTTCACTCAAACGCAAAGAATATACGCTCTTCTCAGGAGCCCATAGAACTTTTTCAAAAACTGTTGACATACTTGGTCACAAAGCAAGTCTCAGCAGATATAAGAAATTTTAAATAGCATCCTGCATCCTCTTTGACCACCATGGACTAAAGCTGGATATGAACAGTAACAGAAACAACATAAAGTACACAAACAAATGGAAGCTGAACTACTCACTACTAAATGAAAAACGAGTCAATATAGAAATTAAGAAGGAAATTAAAAACCTTCGAAGTTGAACAAAAATGAAAAGACAATGTACCCAAACCTATGGAACACACTGAAGGCAGTTCTAAGAGGCAAGTCCAAGCATTAAGTGCCTACATAATATATTTTCAAGAAATCTCATATTAGCAACTTAATGGCATGCCTAAAAGCTCTAGAATAGCAAGAAGAAATAATACCTAAAAGAAGTAGATGGCAAGAACTAGTCAACTTTAGGGCTGAAATAAAAAAAAAAAAATAGAAAAAACATAATCAATGAAACAAAGAGTTGATTATTTGAGAAAATCAATAAAATTCATAAACATTTAGCCAAATTAACTAAAAGATAAAGCAGAAGATCCTAATTAAAAGTAATTAGAGATGAAAAGGGGGATACTGCAACAGACATCAAGGAAATCCAGAGTATCATAAGGACATGCTGTGGGATGTCCTGCATGCTGTGAATATATGTTGCTATGATTGATTAATAAATAAAACACTGATTGGTCAGTAGCCAAGCAGGAAGTATAGTGTATGCAGGACAAGAGAGGGGAGAAGGCTGGGGAGAGGAAGACTGAGTAAGGGGACGTTGCCAGCCGCCACGAGGAGAAGCATGATGTAAGATACCGGTAAGCCACAAGCTATATGGCAAGGTGTAGATTTATAGAAATGGGTTAATTTAAGATATAAGAACAGATAGCAAGAAGCCTTCCATGGCCATACACTTTATAAGTAATATAAGTCTCTGTGTGTTTACTCAGGGGATGCGAGTGGGAGAGATTTGTCCTGACTGCTGGCAGGCTGGGACACAGGAAAACTTCAGCTACAAGGACATACTTAAAAAAAAATACTCTACTCTGCTGAATTGGAAATCTAAAAGAAATGAATAATTTTCTTGATATATATGACCTATCAAAGCTAAATCAAGATCAGATAGATTTAAACAGACCATAACCCCCAGTGAAGTAGCTGGATACAAAATTAACTCACAAAAACAAAAACTACAACAACAACAAAACCTACAACCTCAGTAGCCTTCCTATATACAAATGACAAATAGACTGAGAATGAATTCAAGGAAACAACACCTTTCACAATAAACCTCAAAAATATGATATCTTGGGATAACTCTAACCAAGAAAGACTTGTATAATGGAAAATTTATGACAGTGAAGAAGTAATTTAAAGAAGATATAAGTAGATGGAAAGATTGCCCATGCTCACAGATTGATAGGGTTAATATAATGAAAATGGTCATCTTCCCAAAAGCATTCTATAGATTCAACACAATCTCCATCAAAATTCTAGCACAATTCTTCAGGTAAATTGGAAAGACAATTTTCAGCTTCATATGGAAAACTCCAAAACCCAGGACAGGTAAAAAAAAAATCTTGAATTATAAAGGAACTGTTGGAGGTATCAACATTACTAGTCTTAAATTGTATTGCAGATTTATAGTAATAAAAACCTCATGATATTGTCATAAAATAGATACACTTTTATCAATAGAATCAAATTGAAGACCCAGACATAAATTCACACACTTATGGATACCTGAGTTTTTGACAAAGAAGCCGCAAATACATGCTGGAAAAAACCCTACCATCTTCAACAAATGGTGCTGGTCAACTGGATGTCTACATGTGGAAGAATAAAAATAGACCCATACTTATCACCCTGCACAAAACTCAACTCCAAATGAATCAACATAAGGCTAGATAATCCAAATCTAAAAAAAGATAACATAGGTAATAGTCTTGAACTCATTGGCACAGAAAAGACTTTCTGAACAGGACACCAGTAACACAAGCAGTAGAACCAACAATTAATACACGGAACCACCTGAAATTGAAAAGCTTTTGTATGGCAAAGGACACAATCATCAAGACAAAGCAGAAGGCTACAAAATGGAAAAATTTCTTTCCCAAATACATACCTGATAGATGGTTATTATCTAAAAAAACTGAACATCAAAAAAACAAATAATCCAATTTAAAAATGAAATAAAGAGCTAAACAGAATTCTCAAATAAGGAAACACAAATGGCCGAGAATCACTTAAATGTTCAACATCCTTAGTCATCAAGGAAATGCAAATCAAACTCCCTTGAGATTTCATCTTACACCAGTCAGAATGGTCAAGATCAATAAAACAAATGACAGCTCATCTTCAGAGAAGCATCCCCTTGTCCTACAACTAATATAGAGACCCACAACTGGACAATGTGCAGTTAAAGGCTTTGGACCACTCAGTCCTAAATGGGATGTCTTCATCAGTCCCTCTCCTTCCAGACACAACAGGGTCAACACACATATGAACTCAGAGAGTGTGGCAGCATGCACAGGTCTAAGCCAGATGGGATCCCAGAGCTGAGAGGGGAAGTGGACAAGATGTCCTATTCCCAACTAAGAAGCTATCTACAACTGGCAACTGTTTGTAAAGAAGAAATTAGGTTTCTCCATTGCAGTCTCACTGTGTACGTAAACCACAGTCAAGGGCCGGTCCTGTGCCCAGCAGGATGGCCAACACAAATGCACTCAATGGTATTTTTGTAGATTTTTTTTTTTAAATCTCATATTGCTTTTTTTGGGGGCCTTTATTTTATTTTTTTAAAATTTTACCTGTCTTTGGCTTGTATGTTATAGTTTCTAATTTTTTTTGTGTGTATTTCTAGTGTTTTAAAATTTAAGAAAAGTTGAGAGAGAGAGAAGTTGCATGGGAGGGAGGTGGGAGGATCTGGGAATCGATGCAGGGGAGGGAAACTGTGATCAGAATATAGTGTATGAATTTTCTTTTTTTCCCTTTTTTTATTAAGAAAAAATTTTCATTCATTTTACACACCAATCAGAGATCCCTCTCTTTCCTTCTCATGCACCCCCCCAGCCTCCTCCTTCCAACCCACCCCCCCTCCCACCCATGGGGAGGCACATCCGGTAGAGATGAGTCCAAGCCCTTCCCCCATCTCAAGGCTGCACACTGTGTCCCATCATAGGTAGTGTTCTCCACAAAGCCCACTCATGCACCAGGGATGGATTCTGATCCTACCTCCAGGGGGCCCCCAAACAGATCAGGCTACACAACTGTCTCGCCATGCAGAGGGCCTAGTCTAGACCCATGTAGGCTCCACAGCCATTGATCCAACTTTTATGAGTTCCCTCTAGTTTGGTTTGGTCATCCCTGCATGTTGTATGTTTCCCCATCATGATCCTGATGCACTTGCTCATAGAATCCCTCTTCTCCTCCTCCCTTCACCTAGGCGGAGCAAAGTGTCCCAGCTTAGGCCTTACCTTGGAGGAGGTGGGAATAGGCGGTGGATTGAGGGGAGGGTGGGGGTGGGTGGGAGGAGGGAAGACAGGGGAACCCGTGGCTGATATGTAAAATTAAATTAATTATAAAATTAAAAAAAATGTTTTTAGGGTTATCAGAAGGAAAAAAAAAAAGAATCCCTCTTCTCTCTCTTTGACTGGACTCAAAGTCTTTCAATAATCCCCCAAAATGCTTAAATAAAAAGCCAAACAATATAAAGAAAATGTAAAAATGAGCAATAAAAATAAATCAGTGATTAAAACCATAAAACTAATGAAGGAAATCAAAGAACTCTAATATGACTGATACTCAAGAAAGGAAGACTCCAGGGAGCTGCTTGTGTATGAACATGTATGCTTATGCCACCTCAGCAATTCACCAGAGCACGGTGCTGTAGTATGGTTCACATGCGAACACACAAGTCCCCACCTCGTGGACATGGCACAAAAGCAAGGCTCACATCAACTGTTACCACCACATGGAACCGAAGGGGAGAGGTGTGTGCAGAGAGGAGAGTGAGTGAATGATGTAGTAGTGTGTGAAGGAATGTAGCAGAGTAGAGAGAAGAAATATGTATAGAAGAGAGATGTGGAGCTGTGTAAAAAAGAGATGTAACTGTATGTAGAAATATGTGGCTGTGCAGGAGAGATTTATGTATGTAAAGAGCCACATGTAAAGAAGGTAGCATGTGGAGAGAGATTTTCAGAAAGTCTTTTCAAGATGAAGTAAAAGAGGAAGTTACCACCAGGAAGAGTGTGTTTCCTTATTTTGCCTCAGACAGAAAAAGTTTCACCCTGGCAGCCTTTGTGGATGTTTTTTGCATGCCCTGGTGCTGTCTGGACCTCCCAAGCGGCAGTACTCTACTGCATGGCACTAAGGTGCGGCATAGCAACATGTCTCATGTGTGAGCGTGCACGCCTGCACCACTGTGGTATGGCTCCACAGCATGGCCCTGCACACAACATGGCTGAACAGTTCACGTGTCACCAAGCGTGACCATGCAGCATAGGGCTGTGGCAAAATGTAGTGGACCAGCTCCCATGTGCACATGCATGCCCACTCCACCACAGCGTGCTGCTGCAGCACAGTTTTTGTGTGAATAAGCATGTGAATGAGCATGCCACACCATGTACCACAGTGCTGTGGCATGGCTCACAAGTGCTCATGCTGACACAGTATACTGCAGAGGCATAGATCCTATATGAACATATATACCTATGCTACCAGGGCAAACAGCCATGTGTGACAATGTCACAGCAGCACTACACCATGTCACGGCTTTCATATGAATATGTATGACTGTGTCACCATGGCATGGTGTCCCAGTGCCATGTCACGGTGTGCATGTAAACATTTGTGCCCAAGACGCCAGGAGATGATGCTGGCACTCTGGAATGGCACCACAGCATGGTTCATGTGTGAACATGCATGCCCGTGCCTTGGTGACACAGCAACATGACACACAGCATGTATTTACAAGTACCCTCCCCTGCATTGCTTGGTGCTGCAATGTGGGTCACATGTGAACACACATTCCCACTCAGGTGGCATGGCTCTGTGGCACAGATTGTGTGTGAACACACATGCCCATGTCAGTCCTGTTTGCAACTGTACCATCTCCCAATGCCACCATTTGGTGTCATAGACATGCCTGCTTACACCCACTATGTTCCAGCACCGCTACCTGCTGGAACAGGTCCTCCTGTCCATGGATCTGCAAGCCCTAGCACCACCACATGAGTTCACACCTGTGTGCTCTCCAGTGCCACCACTTGGTGACAAACGCTGGCTTGTTCATAGGCCTGCCGTGGCCCAGTGCTTCTTCCTGGTGGTGCATGCACACCTGTTTGTATGTCTGTGTGCCATGGCCACTGCATGACAGTGTAGACATGAATGTTAACACCTGCTATGCCCCAGTGCCACCACATGGCCGTGTGGGCATGCATTTTTGCATGTCTTCTGTGTCCCAGAACAGTCACAGTGTTGTGACTGTGACATGCTTGTTCATGCAACCACTCTGCTCTACCATGTAGTGGCCTGGACATACCTGTTCATATGGCTGTCATGTACCAGAGTCACCAACTTGTGACATGGCCACCCTTGTTTACACACTTTCTGTGTCCCAGCACTGCCTCTTGGCAAGGGCGCGACTGTTCACACGCCTGCCATATCCCATTACTACCACTTGGCAGGCTGGGAAAGCCTGTTTGCATTCACACTGTGTCTCAGCATTATGATGAGCAGGCTGCGGATGCATGTTCACACACCTGCTCTGTCCCAGTGCCAAAAAACTGGTAAGCTGGGCACACCTGTACACCCACCTGCCGCGTCCCATGCATTGGCACTGGCACACCTAGTCACATGCTTGCCATGTCCCTGTGCTACCACTGGGCAGCTTTGAGTATGTTTGTTCACACGCTCCACCACTTGGTGGCCTAGGCATGCCTATTTTCATATGTGTCATATATGAAAGGTGGTTTCTGCCACCTCGAGGCTTTGGCACACCTGTTCCATTGCCTGCCATTTCCTGCCATGTGGTGGCCTAGGAATGCTTGTTTTAACATTCTGTTTACACACCTGCATTATCCCAGTGTTCTCATGACAGCATGGCCATGCCTGCTCACATGCGTGTTATTTCCTTGTATGTAAGCCTGCTGCGTTCCAGAGCTGCCAAGCAGCAGATAGGGCATGACTGTTCACACGCCTGCCCTGTCCCTGGGCCACAATATGATGGCCTGGGCACGCCTGCTTCTGTGGACGCTGTGTCCCAGAATGTTCACACACCTGCCATGTGTTGCTGGAGGGCTTCTCTCCAGGTTCCCCAAGCCCCGCAGTCCCACAATCCACTTATAAAATAATCACTCAGATGCTTATATCACTTATAAACTGTATGGCCGTGGCAGGCTTCTTGCTAACTGTTCTTATATCTTAAATTAACCCATTTCCATAAATCTGTACCTTGCCACGTGGCTGGTGGCTTACCGGCGACTTCACATGCTGCTGGTCATGGCGGCAGCTGGCAGTGTCTCTCTGCCTCAGCCTTCCGCTTCCCAGAATTCTCCTCTCTCCTTGTCCCACCTACTTCCTGCCTAGCCACTGGCCAATCAGTGTTTTATTTGATATACAGACCATCCCACAGCAGCCATGTTCCTGTGTCACCACTTGGCAGCCGGGCCATGCCTGTTTACAAACATGTCATGTCCTAACAACGCCATATAGTGGCCTTTGCACACCTGTTTGCCTACCGTGTCCCAGGATCACCACTTGTTCTGGGCACCCTGTTTGCATGCTTGCTGTGTGCAGGCACTGCCACTTGGTGGCCTGGGACATTCATGCTCACATATGTCCTAATCCTGTTTGCCTTGTACTAGTGGCGCCACACAGTGGCCTGGGCTTGCACATATGCTCTGTCGCAGCAACACCATATACTGACCTGGTTTCAATTGTTTGCATGCTGGCCATGTCCCAGTACTGCCACGTGGCAGCCAGGTGTGCCTTCTTGCATGTCTGCCACGTATCAGGGCTGTCATGTGGCAGCCGGGCATACCTGTTTCCATGCCTGCTATGTTTCAGGGCTATCAAGTGGGTGACTTTGGTATGCCTGTTTGCATGTTTGCCAGTCCCAGGACTGCTTCTTGGTGGCTTGGGCATGAACATGCATGTGCCCATGTGTGCCATATTGTAGTGCTACATATGGTAGCCTGAGCATGCCTGTTCACATATCTTTCCTGTTCCAGGATTGCAAATTGGTGAACTGTTGGTATGCCTGTTCGTGCACCCTCTGTGTCTCAGCACTGCTCACTGCTGGCCCAGGAGCACCTTTTATATGTCTGCATTGTTTCAGTGCCACCGCATGGCACCATGGGCATGTCTGCTCACATGCATGCCGTGTGTTTGTGCCGCCACTTGCCAACCTGGGCATGCCTGCTCCCGTGCTTGTCAAGTCCCAGTTCTCCCTCTTGGCAGAACGGCCAGGCTGGTTCGTATGCTTGTTGCGCCCCTACTTGGTGGCCTGTCCACGCCTGCCTCCGCACTGCTGTGTGCTGGCTTGGGCATGCCTCTGAGCATGCCTACAATGCCCCAGGACTGCCAAGCTGTGGCAAGGGCATGGCGTTTTGCGTACCTGCCATATCGCTATGCCACCACTTGGCAGCCTGAGTGCGTCTGTTTGCATACTTGCTGTTTCCCAATGCAGTGGCCTGTGCATGTCTCTTTACATATCTGTACTTTCCAGTTCTGCAACACAAGTAGCCTGGGCACACCTGTTTGCACACCTGTTGTGTCCCAGTGCCAACACATGGTGGCCTAGACACAGGTTTTTGCATGTATGCCCTATCTTGGCACAGCAACATGGCAGCACTTTTTGCATGCCTGCCACACATCCCAGTGCTACCATGTGCACACCTGGACACACACATTCACTCATTTGTCGTGTTCCCATGCTCCCACATGGTGGTCTATGCAGGACTTTTTGTACACCTGTTGTGTCCCAGGACCACCACAGGTTTTTCTCCACAAGCTTATTTGCATGCTTATAGTGTCCCCAGGGATGACCAGGCAACCTGGGCATGCTTTTGGCCTGGACATGCCTGCCATGTCCCAGCACAACTATGCAGTAGCCTGGCAGTGGCTGTTTGCAATGACTGCTATGTCCCAGTACTGACATATAGCAGCTTAGGCACACCTGTTTGCACCAGGCTGTGTCCTAGGGCTGTCAATTTACATGCCTGCATTTTTACATGGTGGCCTGAGCACCCTTGTTTGTATACTTGCTGTATCTCAGGGCAGTCGCAAGGTGGCCTGCAGAGGTCTGTTTGCATGCTTGCCATATCCCAGGGCCCAAACTTGGCAGCCTGAGCATGCTTGTTCTCAAGCCTGCTGTGTCCTCTGCTGCTGCATCATGGAGGTCTGGGCAGGCCTGTTCCCATGCATGCCATGTACCAGCACCACTGCCTGGCAGCCTGGGCATGCCTGCTCACCCACCAACATGTCTCAGTGACCTGGGCACTGCTGTTTACACATTTGTGTGTCTCATGATGCCACTTGGCCTGGGCATGCCTGTTTGAAAAGCTGCTGTATACCAGTGCTGCCTTGCGGCAGCCTGAGCATGTCTGTCCTTACTTCTGCTCTATTCCAGGGCTGCTAAGTGGTAAAGTAGGCATACCTGTTTGCATGACTGTCATGTCCCAGTGCCTGGATTTAGTGGTCTATGCACAACTGTTTACATGCTTGCAGCATCCTAGAGCCACCACACGGCAGTGTGGGCATGCCTGTTCACACACCCACCATGTCCTGTGCTGACACTTAGAGGCCGGGGCATGCCTGTTTGCATGCCTGCTGTTGTCCCGGTGCTACGAAACGGCAGCCTGGTCAGGCCTGTTCACAAACCTGGTGTGTCTTCGTACTGTCACTTGGCAGCCTGGGCGGCCCCAGTTCCCACACTTGCCATATCTAAGCACCATTACTTGGTGGCCTGGGCATGTTTCTTCATACATATGTGACATGCCATTACTACCGAGTGACTGCCTGGGCACACAAGTTTACACGCTTGTCTTGTCCCAGCAGAGTGTGGTGTCACAGACATGCCTTGTTTGCACGCTTGCTGCTGTCCTAGCACTGCCACACAGGGCAGCCTGGGCATGTCTGGTTGCACACTTGCCTTGTCTCAGTGCAGTCACACGGTGGTACAGGCATGCCTGTTTGCACACTTGCCTTGTCTCAGTGCAGCCACATGGTGGTACAGGCATGCCTGTTTGCACACTTGCCTTGTCTCAGTGCAGCCACACGGTGGTACAGGCATGCCTGTTTGCCCTCATGCCGTGCCCCGGTGCCACCTGTGCCATGTTTCAGCATTCCCCAATGGGACCAGGCTCAGAAAAGACATGTGGGCCATCCTGCCTACACAGCTCCTGGTATGACCAGGCTTGGAGATGGCATGCGGGCCAACACACCCATGGCCCTCTTCTATGTGACTAGGGCTGGATGTGCCATGTGCTTCAACATGCCCATACGTGCCTCATTTGACCTAGTTCGGTAGTGGCATGTGGGCCAGTAGGCCCATGCAACTTCCAATATGAACAGCTTTGGAATTCTTGTGTGGGCCGACAAGCCTGTATGGCCCCCGGTGTGACCAGCCTCAGAAGTGGCATATGGGTGAACATGACTATAATCCCACTGCATCCCCATTATATGACCAGGTTTGGAAAAGGTATCTGGGCCAACGGCTCCCCAGGATTGGAGCCTGGCACAAAAGGTCATGTTAGCCTTGGTATATTTAGGAATAACAAGTGTTCTGGGGGGACTTGCTGATATGTACTTGGTTATTTTCTTGTAGATGATATGAACATTCTCCTGGAAGTAGGATAGGGCCTTGTAAATGCTACAAATGATAATACACCTGGGATAATATTTGTGTAAGAGGAAGGCCTTGAGGGCATACATAAAGGCCACCCAAAATGTTTTAGAGTCACTAAGATCAGAACAAACTCAAGGTCTTTAACATGTCTAAACATGTGGGATCTTCTCACTGAGGGCAAATGAGTCACAAGAATTGAAAAAGATTATTATTATTAATAAGGCTCTATGGTGTCATAGAACATGTCATATGGGAATGTTAGAGCCAGAGCTGTGTAACCAAACTATAGACCCAACCCCCAGACAAAGAGAAGCTGAACCAAGGTATTTCTTGTTGAAAGTCAGCCTCCTTTTATTCAGTGGAACACGTGCCTACCAATGCCTCACTCCTAAATGCATGGATTCTCCACTCTAGTTTATATACAATTCAATGTAACGAAACTCATTTTACCGGTAGAGTCCCCTGGCAGGATTAAGAGAGTGCATATTCTCATCCCCTTAGCAGTGGGATGGGAACTACAGCAGATACAGGACTGGCTGTTGCAAGAACACTGTCTTTAGAAATACAGAGCAATAATCTGTCTAACCAGGCTATAAAGGACAAGGAACAGATGTCTGAAGCATTAGCAACAATATAGAACCATGTGGAATCCCTCACTGAAATACTCCTCCAGACTAGAAGAGGCCTAAATCTATTAACAGCAGAGAAGGGACTCACTGCATTCTTATGTTAAGAATGCTGTTCTTATGCTAATAAATCAGTAATAGTCAGAGACATGGTTAAGGAGAAGGAAGAAAAAGCACTAGAACACGTCTGGGTTTCCTGGGATACCTACTGAAATTGGAAAACTCGGATGATACCTTTAGCAGGGCCTTTTCCCCTAGTCACTTTGAGTCTGTTATTTGGACCCCGTGTCCTAAACTGTGTGGTTCAGTTCCTGACCTCCTGGGTGGAAGCTACAAATGACGTTGACTTCTGAACCCGCTCTTGAGGTAGTATAGTGGAGGACTCTGTCTATCTGGCTCCTGATGATTCGGGATTCCAAGGTTGGAACCTTCATATGAAATTAAAAAGCCCCAAAAAGGGAGGACTGAAGAAGAAAAAGAAAACCAGCAAGTGTTACACTAATAGTGATGGACAGACTTCCTTGGGAAATACCAGGCTCTACAAGCAGAAGAAAACATAATGGGCCAGTGCCTCAGATCTGAGCCAGCAGAGCTAACGCTGGACTGCTGACTTCAGCTCTGTGAACTTGTGCCCTTTCTTTCTTCTGAAAGGTGCAATGTCTGCTCTTCTCTCTTGAGACATGAGCACCGCCAGTATCCACATAGACAGCATGTCTCCTTTGCTAGAGGTGAAACTAAACTAGAAATCTGCAAATTTCAGGTCCACACACCTGCTGTGTTCCAGCACCGCCATGTGGTGGCTTGGATATGCCTGTCTGAACACTAGCCATGTCCCAGGGTCACCAAGTGGCAGCCTGGGCATGCCTGATCACATGCCTGATTGCATGCATCCCTTGTCTGAGCATTGCTACTGGGTGGCAGAGGCACCTGTGTACACAGGAAGTGTATCACAGGGCCACCATGTGGCAGTGTGGAGTTGACTGTTTATATGCCTGCCATGTCCCAGTGTCACTTCATAGTGGCCTGGGCATAACCTGTCTGTACCTCTGGTGTGTCCAGGGCTGCCACACGGTGGCCTGGGTACCGTTGTTTGCAAACCTGCCATGTCCCAGAGATATCACACGGTGGACTGGGCTCCCTATTCACATGACTGCCATGTTCCTGGGCCACCACACGGCAGCCTGTGCATGCCTATTTATGCACTTGCCATACCTCAGTGCTGCCCCATGGTGGCCTGGGGAATGTTTGTTTACATACCTGCCACGTCACAACACCACCGTGTGGCAGCCCGGGCACACTTGTTTACAAATCTCCTGTGTCCCAGATCTATCATTTGGTAGCTTGGGCACACCTGTTTGCACACTCACCGTGTCCCAGGGCTGCCATTTGGTGGCATCAGAATGTTAGTTTGCATACATGTCACGTCCCAGTCCCACCACATGATGAACTGGGCATACCTGTTCACACACAAACCTTGTCCCTGTACTGACACATGGCAGTGTTGGCTTGTCTAGGTGCATGCCTGCCATGTCCCATCACCACCACACAGCAGCACTGGCCTGCCTGATTGCATGCTTCCTGTTTCCCAGCAGCATTGCCACGGAAAAGCCCGGGCATGTCTCTTCACAATCTTGCGGTGTCCCAGTGCCACTGCGTAACGGCCTGAGAATGGCTGTTTGCATGCCTGCTATGTCTCAGGGACACTTGTTGGACCCTGTTCCCAATGCTGCAAAGTAAGGGGCAGACCTCTTCTTACGCCTGCCGTGTCCCAGCACCACCACTTGGTGGCCTTGGCTCTCCTTTTCACATGCATGCCATGCCCCAGAGCTGCCACATGGTGGCCTCAGCATGCCTTTTTACATGCCTGCCATCTCCCAGCTCCATGACCAGGAGGCTTAGACTCTCCTGTTTACATGCCCGCCGTGTGCCAATACCACTACATGCCTGCCTGGGGATGACTGTACACCTGCATGTCCCAGGGCCACCATGTAGTAGCCTAGGCTTGCCTGTTATTGGACTGCCCTGTCTAAGTGCTGCCATTTAGCTGAGCAGTTACCTCTGTTTGTAGATGAACACTGCCACTAGGTGATATGTGATGGTATGTTTGCACACCTGCAATGTCTGAGAATGACCATGTAGCAGAGCAGGGACACCTGTGTGCATGCTGCCATGTCCCAGCACTGCCATGGGACATGTGCTATGTCCCAGTGGTGCCGCATGGTGGCACTGGCACACTTCCTGTTGCAGCACCGTCACATGGCAGACTGGCATGCCTATTCACAGACCTGACCCATGCCAGCACCTAATACAGTTCAGTGGCTTACTTAGCATTTGCAGGGTTTCCTTTTCAGCACAGAGAAGGCAATGATCTTCCTTTCTTTCTTTGGAAGGAGAGGGGAAGGAAAGGGAAAGGAAAAGACAAATGAAAATGGAGAGGAAGGGAGAAAGCAAGAGGGGGAGGGAGAAGAAAAGAGAGAAGCAGGAAAAAGGAAAAGAAAGAAAAAGGAAGGGAGGGAAATGTCCAGGAGCATCAGCATGAGGTGTTTCCTCATACCAGCGTCCATTTGGGTTTGTTTGTTCTCTCTCTCTCTCTCTCTCTCTCTCTCTCTCTCTCTCTCTCTCTCTCTCTCTCTCTCTCTCTCTCTCTCTCTCTCTGCTTTGTTATTTGTTCTGTTGTTCTTGTTGTGTTTCTTGTTTGTTTGCTTTTGAGACAGGGTAAGAATGTGTAGCCCTGGCTGGCTTGGGATTATATAGACCAGGCTGTCCTCAAACTCATAGAAATATGTTTCCCTCTGTCTCTTAAATGCTGGAATCAAAGGTGTGCATTGTTATGCCCATCTTTCCACATCATTTCTAAAGCAGATCAATATCTTTTTTCACCTTTATGATGCTGAAGGTTGAATCCAGGGCCTTGTGAATACTAGGTAATTGCTCTAACATTGAGCTATAATGCCAACTCTATAAATATTTTATGTATAGGCTGTTAACTAACTCCAAGCAAGCAAGCAAGCAAGCAAGCAAGCAAGCAAGCAAGCAAGCAAGCAAGCAAGCAAGCAAGCAAGCAAGCGACCGGCTAACCAACCAACCAAGTGCGTCCACTCTGCTATGTGGTAGTGCAAGTTCAAGACTGGACTGGGCTGTATAGTGAGACATTATTTTAAGAGAAAGCCCTGCTCCCCACCCCCCACCAGGGGCAGGCAATATGGCTCAGATGCTAAAGGCACCTGCTGCCGAATCTGATGACTTGAGTTTGAGCTCCAGGGATCCACATGGAAGAAGAGAACTGACTCCTGTTTTAAAATACGAGTTAGTAAAAGTGTGCCTGTATAGATTGTTAGCCAGGATTGGAGGCTGCTCTGGGTGAGAGTGTGATGCCAAGGATAAGCTGTGCTGCTGCGAACTGTACAGACTGGGTGTGTATCCTACCCTGAACTTCCCTTAATTGTTTTCTTCAATAATTAACTAGGTTATTGTAATGCTTTTACTTTATACGTTTTTAACCTTTTGGCTTTTTTATTCTTTTGTAATAACATTTAGCTTCTCGCATATCTGCATCCTAACCAGCAGAACCAAGATGAACAACCACAACCTCCTCTGAATGGCCAGTCTGCATGCTCTCACTATCTATCTCTCAGGTGCGACAAGGGATGAAAGAAATGTTATTTATTTATTTATTTATTTATTTATTTATTTATTTTTGATTTTTCGAGGCAGGGTTTCTCTGTGTAGCTTTGCGCCTTTCCTGGAACTCACTTGGTAGCCCAGGCTGGCCTCGAACTCACAGAGATCTGCCTGGCTCTGCCTCCCAAGTGCTGAGATTAAAGGCATGCGCCACCACCGCCTGGCAGGATGAAAGAAATGTAACTTGAGACATTTTAATGACCTTGCTTGGTTTCCAGATTACCAGGTTCCTTTTTTTTTTTTCTTATGTCCTCAACCTCTCACTGGGCTGTATAAGGCAGTCTGATCAGTTCTTTTTATGACATTCTGATAAGTTCTTTCTCCCCTCCACCCCACTTTGGAACTGGAGACCAAACCAAGGGCCCTGTGCAAGAATTCTACCACTCAGCTAAATCCCAACTACTTTAAATTTTTTTAAACCTGAGTTCTTTAGATATTTTTGGAAAACTTTTCCATTATTTTAATGAGGCAAATGTGTAGACAGCATAATTAGAAGTTTTACACACTTGGCGAAGAGTCTAGTTAAAATGGTTATACAGAATGCCAAACACCAAGGAAACAGAAAACAGTGAAGACATTTCAGGAATTAATCTGGAACCACAAAAAAATTAAGAAAAAGCAAAAGAATACTGGTGAATATTGACCAAATATTAATACGAATGAAATTTAATGAGTCAAGGTCTTAAAACTATTTAAATTCCATTTAAAACACAGAATAGGAATTGTGAAGTGTTTTAAAATAGTATTAAAACAATGAATGGTAAATAAGTTTTTAAAATGCATAATCCTGGTAAAGAAAACATTCGATACCTCTGACTGCATATTCTGTAAATATGTATATGCATATAGCAATACCATATTCTGAATGTTCCATGGAGCTTTAAACATTTTTAGAGCGTTTTGAAGAGGTATTGAATGGATACGGCATAAAGTGCAAAGATATAAATGCAAATTTAATGAAAAGAAAGTCTTCCTTCCTGCTCCTCTGCTACCCAACTTGCCTCCCCCCTCAAATACATCTGGACCTTTAGCTCTTTCACCTGGCTTGGTAAGTTAATTTTAATTAGGAAATAATAACCCTTTTAATAACTCATGTCTAACAGCTTAGCAGTTTGTTTCAGTTCAATCACAGCACTATTTTCAAGCTGAGATATCTTGGAGAAGAAAAAGAAACACACTAACCTGTGATCTCAGCACTTGGGAGTCAGGGGCAGGAGGAACAGAGGTTCAAGGCCAGTGGTAAGTATACAGTGAGTATGAGGCTAGCCTGGACTACGTGAAGCCCTGTCTGTGAAAGAAATCGACATTAGGAGCTGGAAGGTTTCAGCAATTAAGAGCATAGGATGCTGTTCCTTCCAGAGGACCCGATTTCAAAATGACCAGCACTCACATGACAGCTCACGACTATCTGTAACTTCCGTCCTAGGGGAGCTGACACCCTCTTCTGGCTTACTTGGAACCAGGTACACAGGAAGTATATGTACATACATGCAGACAAACACTAATATGCACAAAATAAAAATACTCAGTTAAAAATAGCTCTGCGCATTTTGTGTATATATGTGTGTTCAGGAACCTGCACATGTGGAGGCCACTGAATATTTTCTTTTTAAAAAAATTGATTAATTTATTTATTTTACACTCTGACCACAGTTTCCCCGACCTGCCTCAATCTACTCCTCCTCTGTTTCTGCTCACAAGTGGGCAGGCCTCCCATGGGTATCAACAAAGCATGGCATATCAAGTTGTGGTAAGACTAAGCACCTCCCCTTAAATTAAGGCTGGGGAAGGCAATCCAGTATGAGGAATGGATTCCCAAGAGCCAGTCAAAGCATTAGGAACAGTCCCTGTTCCAATTGTTAGGAGTCCCACAAGAAGACCAAGCTACAGAACTGTCACATTATATATATATATATATATATATATATATATATATATATATATATATATATATATATCGTAGGTCAGTCCCATGCAGGCTCCCGGATTGTTGGTTCAGATTCTGTGAGTTCCTATGAGTCAGGTTAGTTATTTCTGTGGGTTTTCTTGTAATGTCCATGACCCCTCTTGTAGTGGTATTGTGTTCACCAAAATATTGTGTACCTTAATAAACTTACCTGGGGTCAGAGAACAGACAAGCCACTAGTTAGTCAGTGATAGCACACGCCTTTAATCCTAGCATTCCAGAGATAGAAATCCCTCTGGATCTCTGTGAGTTCAAGGCCACATTGGAAATAGCCAAGCATGGTGACACACGCCTTTAATCCCAGAAACCCAGCATTTAATCCCAGGGAGTGGTGGTAGAAAGGAGAAAGATATATAAGGTGTGAGGACCAGAAACTAGAGGATTTTGGCTGGTTAAGCATTCAGGCTTCTAACACAGTTCAGCTGAGAGCCATTGGGATGAGGACACAGAAGCTTCCAGTCTGAGGAAACAGGACCAGCTGAGGATCCGGCGAGGTGAGATAGCTGTGGCTTGTACTGTCTCTCTGATCTACCAGCATGGACCCCAATAACTGGCCTCGGGTTTGATTTCATTAATAAGAACTTTTAAGATTCCTGCTACACCCTCTGGCTCCTACAACCCTTCCTTCCTCTCTTCAACAGGATTCCCAAGCTCAACCTAATGTTTGGCTGTGGGTCTCTGCAACTGTTTCCATCGGTTACTGGTGAAGCCTTTCTGATGACAAGTGGAGTAGTCACCAATCTGATCCCAGGAGATGGCCAGTTCAGGCTAGGTATCCACGATTGCTAGGAGTCTTAGCTGGAGTCATTCTTGTAGATTCGTGGGATTTCCCCTTGCATCAGGTTTCTATCTGACCCTGAAATGTCCCCCCACCCCAGTCATTCTTTTCAGGATTCTCCCCCTCCATCCACTTCCCATCCTAATCCCTCAAGTTCCCATCCCCACCCACCCCAGGAGATCTTCTCTATTTCCCCTTCCAGGGAGATCCATGTGTCCTCCCTTGGGCCCTCCTTGTTACCTAGCCTTTCTGGGTCTGGGGATTATAGCATGGTTATCCTTTACATTATAGCTAAAATCTACTTATGAGTGAGTACCATGTTTGTCTTTCTGGTTTTGGGTTACCTCACTCAGGATGATCTTTTCTAGTTCCATTCATTTGCCTTCAAATTTTCTGATGTCATTGTTTTAAATAGCTGAGTAACAGTCCATTGTGTGCATGTACCACATTTTCTTTATCCATTCCTCAGCTGAGAGACAACTAGGTTGTTTCCAGTTTCTGGCTGTTTCAAATAACACTACTATGGACATAGTTGATCAAGTGTCCTTTTGGTATGATGAAGCATCCTTTAAGTATATGCCCAAGAGTGGGATCATTGGGTCTTGAGGTAGATTGAGTCCCAATTTTCTGAGAAACCACCATACTGATTTCCAAAATGGCTGTACAATTTGCACTCCCACCAACAGTGTAGGAGTATTCCCCTTGCTCCACATCCTTTCCAACATACGCTGTCTTCAGTGTTTTTGATTTTAGTCATTCTGACAGGTGTAAGATGGTATCTCAGAGTCATCTGATGGCTAAGGATGTTGAATATCTCCTTAAGTGTTTCTCAGTCATTGGAGATTCTTCTGTTGAGAATTCTTTACTTAGATCTGTACCCCATCTTTTAATTGGATTGTTTGGTATTTTGATGTCTAATTTCTTGAGTTCTTTATATATTTTGGAGTTCAGCCCTCTGTTAGATGTGGGGTTGGTGAAGATCTTTTCCCACTCTGTAGGCTACTGTGTTGTTCCATTGACACCACCGAGTGTTTTCTATCACTCTCCACATTATGTTTTGAGACAATGTCTCTCACTGATTCCAGAGCTCACTGATGGACTAGCCTGGCTTGGTCTACACAATGAGCTCTCTATTGCTCTCTCTCATGATCTCCTGATTAGAGGCCTTTTGCCATTTGTTTTCTAGACTGCATCCACCACAAACTCACTGAGAAAGTAATGCCCAGATCCCTACGTGCGCACACACACACACACACACACACACACACACACACACACACACACAATCCCATTCCGCAGAGAGACTTCAGCCCTTCAGTTGTTCTGACTAAAGAGCAATTCTTCTCTTGCAGATGCCTAGCTGCTTTCCTTTATTTCCATGACACCTCAATCCTGATCTAATAGCAATAGTCTAAGTAGGCATCACTCTGTAAGCAGAAGTTTATTTTTAATGTTTAAAGCAATAGCTGACTATCCAAAAAGCAAGAGTTTTGTCCAATGGGAAAACATAAGAAACTAAAATTTAATCATAGATTTTTTTTTTGAGCAGCAGAATTTTATAATACAACACACTGGTTATTGAATATACAATAGTATGATTTTACCAACAGAGGATAAAATTCAAAAATTCAATGAAACTGCACATAGTACGGAAATCTGTGTATCTGCTAGCTATCAGGCATTAAGTGACTAGTAAAAAAGGTCAAGTATGTAGCATACATACACTGAACAAAGGTATAACACATCCCAGAGTTTCAGAGTCCACAACATACATAGGAAAGCATACAACTTAAAGTTTCTGTGACTTTTGAAATTCAATGTTTTCAGATCACAGTTGACCTCAGATAACTAAAACCTTAAAAAAACAAAACTCAAAATTCTATAAACTTTTGAAACACTCAATAGTAGAAAATGCCAATTTAAGGAGATTTAATTATATATAAAACATTTGTGTAACATGCTTTCTTCCTGCAAGTAAAAATTTGCCAAGATTAAGTGGCACCATGCAAACAGGTCATGAGAAGGACTTGGTAGTATGCCTGACATGGTGGTGTTAATCTCAGCACTGGAGAGGTAAAGGCAGGCAGATCACTTAAGTTCAAGCCAGTCTGGCCAGCCAGTGCTACAAAAACATAGCACTTCTACTCTGTCAATGGTTACATGGGTTAAAAACCAATGTCACGAACTGAATAGCCTCTAACTTAAACGAGTGGGACCAAACTGTTTCAGATTTTTTTTTTTGGTTTTTGGTTTTTGAAGACAAGGTTTCTCTGTGTAGCTTTGCGCCTTTCCTGGAACTCACTTGGTAGCCCAGGCTGGCCTTGACCTCACAGAGATCCTCCTGGCTCTGCCTCCCGAGTGCTGGGATTAAAGGCATGCGCCACCACCGCCCGGCTTTTAATTTTTGTATATATATAATTAGATATTTTAGGGACAGAACCCAAGTCAAAATGTAAAATTCATTTATAGTTCAGACAAGTTTTATACACATAAGACTGAAGGTAGTTTTATAATTTATGTATTTTGTGACTCTGACTTGTCATGTAAGATCAGATGTAGAATTTTTCACTTGAGAAACATCCCAGTTGTTTATAAAGTTTCAGATTTTGGGAGTATTTAAAAATTTCAGATTAAGGAAGTTCAATTTGACACTGAATCTATTAAAATGTTCTGTTGATCTTAAATTTATAAACTTAGCACTGAGGCTGATGAGATGGGTTAATCACTGCCACCAAGACTGATGACCTGATTTCCATCCCTACAGCTTCTGTGGTAGAAGGATAACACGATTCCTGCAAGCCATTCTCTTACCTTCACATATTCATCATGGTACACACTAATGTACGAGACTGTACATACACGCATCCCTCCCCCTCATAAATGTCAAAGAAATTTATTTTCCTTATTAGTTTATTAGTGTTTATTAGAAATAGCCTCCTAATACTTAAATCGAAGCACAGCAAGCATCGTAAAGATTCAGTTTTTAGAAATCTTCAATCTTTAAGACCAGAGGCCTTAATCTTTGACTGGTTTTCTAAATTTCCCACAACATCTTTCAGATAGTCTTCATCTTTAAAAAAATATACGTATAATTCTCTTTCCACTTGATGCAACTTATTAATTGCCAAAATTTTTCTTTTTGTCTTCACATCAGCAAGAATATCAGTAAGGAGATGATTTAGTTTATTCAACTTAGATTCAACTCGATGAAAGTGCTCCATTAACTCCTGATCACAAAGCAATAGCTGGTTTCCTCCATGATACAAAGCATCACAAAGCATATCCACATCGTTATTCAGTTTGGACAGAAAGAAAAAATGCTCTTGAGTAGATACTGCCAACTGATCTTGTATTAGAGAAATATCTTGTTTCAATTTCTCAGCCACTTCCTCCAGGTGTTCATGGGTTATAAACAATTCTTTTTTCTTATTGTCTCCTTTTAAAAGCTGATAAAGCCTATGAGCAGAATCATCTTTAGCGTCGACGGGAGTCCTGGAGTTTAACTGCTCAGATGCTGATGGACCTGTTAACGTTGCTAATCGCTGACAGAGCACATTTCTTTGACTAAGTTGTTGAACCAAATTTTCAAGTTGCCGATATGTATCCCAATGTCTTCTCAACTCAATTTCATATGATAACTGTACAAGCTCAAATGAAGCCTTCTGCTTTATCAACTGATTTAAAACTAACTCTTGTCTTGCTGTATAATAATCTTGTTTCGCAATCTGCAGATCAAAATCTCCCTTTACAACTGGCATGTTCAATAACTGGGCATTCTCTTTTACCACAGCAGGCAAAATTTTGTCTTTTATATGAGTGATTTGTTCTTCAAGTTTTAGAATCTCACTGTTCAAGCTAGAAATTTTAGCATCCAAATTTTCTTTACCAATAGCCTCGCTGGTTAGGCTATGAAGGTTCTCTTCTGCCCATTTTATACTTGACTTCATGCTCAAATTACTCGCTTTCAAGTATATGATCTGTTGTTGGGCACAGATGTATGCTATCTGCAGCCTCGCCATCTCCAGCCGTCTCTCCCCAAGGATTTCTTCATTATCACAAATAGATGGTGTTTGTATATCTAAGAGCTGAAAATTTTCTTCATTTGAACTTTCAACTACCTCATGTATACCCTGAAAGAACTGCTTTTTGGTATATAAGGTTAAGGCTGCCGTGCTCTGCTCTTCTTGGCTTATATATTTTTTCAAGGAAAACTGAGATAAAAATACCATTGGATTTGTCCCTTGACCTAAATTAGAATTTCTAAAGAACATCATCAAATTATTAACTCCATCAGCGAGAACCTGAAGTTCATTACTGAGCTTAGTATTCACAGCATTCAGGAATCCCTGACTCTGTTTCAGCTTCTTAGTAGCTTCCTCTTGTTTAGCATTTAACGCCAGAGATTTGTAGCTCGTTTCAGAAGCCATCAACTGGTATTTATTCCGTCGCTGAATTTTTAAGTTCTTTAATTTCTGCAGAGTTTGAACCTCATCCTCTAATTTCTGTATCTCTGTGTCATCCAGTGTAGGTGTCTTTAAATCGAAAGTTTTACATGTTCTAAGAGCTTCATCCAATGCTGTTCCTTCTAAGATGGGCTTGCCTGATCTTTGAAGGATGCTGAAAGCTTCCAATTCTTTTTCAGACAATACATTCTGTTCATTCACATTCCCACAAAACCATTTCAAAAATGACTCATCTTCAACAGCCTCAAACAGCCAGTCAAAATCTTCTCCATTAAGACTATCAGCTTTAGGATAACCAATTTTTTTCAATGTTTCCACAAACTCCTTTCCACAACTCATAGTTTTACTACCCCTGTTTCTTATATTTGATAAGAATCTATGGTAATGATTTTTAAAAACTAAATTCAAACAGAAAAAAGCATGTTTACACTAAGTCCACAGAAGAAGGGGGAAAAATACAATCTTTAATGTGCTTTCCTGAGGCGGCTCCCGCCGGCGTTCCCGGCTGCCTCCAACAGCCTTAATCATAGATTTTTAATGTCAATTCAATGAAATGACATTAAAAACAATTCAATACTTAAGAAAAAATTGTTGTAGAAAATCAATCATTAATTTTCTTTCAGGGTATTAAATTAACCTTAAAAATTTTATAGCCTTTATTTTATTTTTAATATAGTTATAGCCATATCATTTAAAATATTTTTTAAAACATATTTAAATCTTAAACATTATTATTATTATAAAATTTAGAAAATAATTTTAAGCTAATTTTAAATGAAAGGTCAGGAAGCTATATCTAAAATAAGAAAACATAATATCTTAGATATCTAATAGTTATAGCACATGTAAAGTAAATTAATAGTTTTTGTTTTCTTACCAAATTTAAGTTCTCTTAATAGACACCTTAAAATGTTTTTCATTGTTGTTAGAAAAAGCATTCACTTTTTTAGTGCTTGTGAGGCATCAAAAGTAGAATAAAGCTTCTAGAGCAGGATAGTTTGGAATTCATAACTCTGTTGTAATTTTTAACTAAAAAGTAGAGGTGAATAGTTTGTAAAACTCTATCATGATGTTGTAACACATGAAGATGGTTCATAAACCCTAAGATTTCTATATAAGCTTCAAAATAGGTTTTTAAAATGACTACTTAAAAAATAATACTTAAGGTTTCTCTTACACAGGCCTGACTAAAATAAGGATTCTGAGAAACCTATTTGATTATTTGCTTGCTTTTAAAGACACAGTAGATGTTAAAAAAAAAAAACCCTTACAATCCTTCAAATGTTTGTACTCATATACATACTTTCGTACAAACAAAACATAAATCATTCTCTTAATCTTTGTAACAAGGACTTAGAGGGTAATGTCCAATAGGAAAAACCGTACTCTGGAGTAGGAGTAATGTCCCTTGGAGTCAATCAATAGCTCTGAGCCAGAGGGACCATGTTGTAATTGGGGGTGCTTACAGTTTCAGCGGTTTAAGTCCATTATCATCATAGTGAAAAACAGGACGTCATGCAGGTAGACACAGAGCAGGAGAAGAAGGAGCTGAGAGTTCTACATCTTGATCCACAGGCAACAGGTAGTGAACTCAGTGTCACACTGAATGCAACTTGAAGCATAGGAGACCTCAAAGCCAGCCCACATAGTGACACACTTTCTCCAACAAGGCCAGGCCTCCTAATAGTGCCACTCCCTATGGGGGCCATTTTATTTCAAACCACCACAGTGTTTAATGTTTAATGCTAAGAAATATATGAAATCTACATATGATAGGTGAACCTGATGGGTATAAAGACTCAGAAAACAGCCATAACCATGGAGCACCTGGCTATTAAGTGTCATAGATAGAGAGGGAAACAGTTATAGGGGATGTGATCCCAGTGTACTCTGTGAAGCCAAAAAAGAAGCCCAGGGCCTGTGACAGAATACACGTGTAAAAGAGACGTTCCACTCATTACATAGTGACATTCCACAGAAGCAAAGGGAAATCACCTTGACAGACTCCCAAAGTGTCAATTTTGGGGTTTTGGTGGCATCGAGCATTGCTGCACGTGGGTTAGACGTCCCTGAGGTTGACCTGGTTATGCAGAGCTGTCCATCAAAGGATGTGGAGTCCCACTTCCATCCATCAGGTGGGCAGGCAGAGCGGAAGGGACAGGGGTTTGCAGCTGCCTTTATCAGCACAAGGAAGAGTATCAGTTAGCACTGGTGGAGCAGAAAGCGGGCATGGAATCTAAATGAATAGGTGTCCCTTCTGCAACAGATATAATAAAAGCGTCTAGCACAGAAGGCATAGGCCTTTGATTCCACAGCCATTGGCCTTTTCAAGCAGTCAGTTAAGAAACTGACCAAAGTGAAGGGAGCTACGGAGACCTTGGCAGCCGTGCTGGCACACATTTCAGGGGCCATATTGCTTAACCAGCACTTCTTGATCAGCTCATGAGTGGACTTTGTGACCGAGACCCATCAAGGCTCAATTGGAATGCCAACATTAGTTATTTTTTGGAAAAAACTTAATGAGCTACTGGATGAAAGCCCTGATGCCAAGTGAAAGGAATGGTTTTCCTCAAAGGAAAGCTGGGAGTTTGTTTTGATGTCCACATTGAAGCAGTCACAGAAATATAGAAGTGGCAAAATGGTGGCAGCTTGCTGTGGCCACTCAGCAGCCAAAGCTAAAGGCCCAGGAAGGTGGCAGGGGTCAGTGGGAAGGTGGCCACAGTGCTTTCAGAAGGCAGTAGAATAGAAGCAGAAACTTCAGGGGATAGGGGCAAATGGGAGGAATAGAAACTTCAGAGGACAACCAGAGTAACAGATCTCCCAACACAGGCCAGAAGCAAAGCTTTAGTAAAGCCTTTGGACACTGAGTAGACACAATGTAATGATTCACGGGAGATAGTTATTGACAACCACGCTAATTAAGTCCATTAGGAGTTTATGTCCTTTCTATTGATGACCAGACCAAGAGCAGCTTGAGCCCCTGAAAAGTCTTTTGGTGCCCATACAGACTTCTAAAGGCAAAACTCACAAAGATACATCAGAGTTAGCCGAGAGTTAGAGTAATCTTGAAACGTTTATTCCTGGAAGAACATAGTAATTATTCTAGATGTAAGTTGACAATTATTTTGGTTAATCCATCTGGACCATAGTCAAGGCCATGGAAGTCTCAAATGTGTGACCATTGGGGGGTGGGAGGTAGAGGGCTGAGAATTTTCAAAGCAAACACAAACGGGGTGAGAACAGTATGGCGTTACCTTAGTTATTTCAGCAAGAAGGAACTGTTCACACCATTGATCCCGGGTCCCCTCCCCATCATTAGACTGCACTGATTCTTTTTTGATCATTTACTTAGTCCCTGTTCCTTTTGAGGGAAATAGGCTTCCAGACTTCTGGGTCTGACTATTGTCAACTGTTTTCATTTTGAAAAGGGATATGAACTCATTACATCTTTATTCCAATACATTGTCTAGATTTACAGAGTAAGACCAGAAACGCATCTTCCTCTCCTTGTATGTGAATGGGGCAATTTTATCTTCTTGTGTGTTTGTGTGTATGTGCATGCCTGTGGGCACACTGGGAACAGAACCCAGACCTTCACACATACTAAGCATGTGCCCTACAAATAAACTCCATCTCTGCTTCCTAAAAATGTCTCTTACTCATGTCCTCCAAAGAAAGTCCCCAAGGGATGCTGTGGTCTCTGGAAGACTGCATCAACCTTTGAGCTTGGGGCTCCCTCCCCAACCCTTGGCCTCCTGACAAACACTTGCTTGTGTCCTGTGTAATGTGTCCTCTGAGGATTAATGCTGAGCGATGCTTTTCAAACATCATTTCAGACTTAGTTGATTTGAATAGTTTGTGCCAGGCTACTTTGGATGTGGAGGGTGGACTGCAGACAGTGGAGCCTCTTTGTAGTGTTTCCATACACTCTCAGTTTCTCATTACAAGGTGACCTGTGTTCCAGTGAATTCTCCACAGACAGTGTGTAGAGAAGTACAATTTCACAGAAGCCAAAGTGTTAGTCCCAAATGTCTGAAGTGGCTCTAGGTTTTTTTTTTTTTTTTTTTTTTTTGTTGTTGTTACAGGTAATGAAACCAGATAAATGACATTTAAATGCTTGTACCCTACTTTTGGAAGATTCATTTACCAATAAGGAATTAGGGAGGAGGGGGCACAGTTGGTATTGCTGAAGAATGTTTTAGAAAGGCCTTAAAGATGTTTTTCATCTTCACAAGTGAGAAGGCCGGAGGAAGCGTTCTGTGAGTGGCGACCACTTCATAGGTCACAACTCTTTCCAAAGGACTATCTGTTAGTGGGCAAGCCATTTTTTTTGCCATTTTTAAAAATTGAAAATAGATTTTTTTCATGCAATATATTCTGATTATGTTTGCCCTTCTCCCCACTCCTCCCAGATCCTCCCACCTGCCCAAATCCACATCCTTTCTTGCTCTCTCTCATTAGATAACAAACAGTCATTTAAGAAAATAAAAATAAAATTAATAAATTAAGACAAAATGAAAACAAACAAACTTGAATAGGGCTAAACAAATGAATAGACAGAGAAAGCACAAGAAACACACACACACACACACACACACACACACACATACTCACACATTGGCATTCATAGAAATCCCTTCAAAACATGAAATTTGAAACCATAACATATGAGCAAAAGATCTGTAGGGTAAACCAAAACCCAAAAACCCAAACAATGCATTATGAGACACAAAATGGTCCCATGCACCTTCCCTGCACCATGGATCTTTTTTGTTCCTCTCTAGGACCTCTTTCCATTATTTCACAGGCCCAGCAGAGCTGTAGCTGCGTACATCCCACCCTTTATCCACAAATGACAGCACTAGGGACATCACTCCGCTCCTCGCTTTGTCGTGGACAGTCTCAGAACAGCCCTCTTTGCCTACCTCTGCTTTGACAGTGCACGAGATGTGGACGTTGCCACGAGAGGGCAGAAGAGGATCATTTTCAGAGGAAGGAGCGCTTCCAGGCCCAAAGAGTTTAGGTACAGAGTGCTTCCAAGTTTGATGACATGGGCATTTTTCCTCCAGACACTAGCAGCCAGCAGGACCCTGCCCTGCATGCACCTTGGTGTGAGTTTTGAGCTAGGCAGGAATGGCCCTTGCTTCCATGCTTGCCAGCTACCACTTAAAGCAGGGGCATGTGTGGAAATAAAGAAATGAGAGCATTCCTAGGTAGATGGAAAATCACCGAATAGTCTTTTCAAAGTGGTCGAAGAGGAGAAGAGTTAACTACATCAGCGTGATGCAAACCCCTGAAGCCAGAAGGGACTTCAGGGTAAGCTGACGACTTTAAATAGGACTAGTGTATGACTTTGAATGAGACAAACATACTTGAGAAGTGCTCCGAGTAACCCATTATTTAAACATGAAGATCAAAAGAATGGAACAGAATAGAATGCCCATATACAAACCCAGCCACCTCCCATCACCTGATTTCTGACAAAGATGAAAAAAATACACACTGAAGGAAAGAGCATCTTCCATGAATGGTTTTGCGGAACTTGATATTTACTGCAGATGAAAGGAACTAATATCTGATCTTTCATTCTGCACAAAAAGTTACTTAAAATAATGGAAGGCCTCAATATAATACCAGAAACCCTGAAACTATTAGAGGGAAAAGAAGGAAAACACTTCAAAATATAGGCATAAGCTAATCTTCTTTTTGGATACCTCAAAGTTAACTCCTTATCTAACATGGTGTGGGGGCTCTCCTGAAATGAGTGCATCCTTGTTAGGTGCTATCTTTTAGTTTAACCAGTTGAAATTAGCCATTTTAGAAGAAAGGGTACATGGAAGGATAACAGAACCTTGAGATGCCCCTAAAGGACTTCAAAGGCAGTTGGACTGCTGTGACTGACCCAGAGACATGCTCCTGCTTTTGTCTAACTTGGACACCTCACACGCAGCTACAAGCTCTGTCTTCCTCAGCCCTGCAGATTCTGCTGTTTTAACCTTATTCTTCCTTTTAATTCCAGCCTTTGTCCTCACTGTAACACCAGTGAGCAGTTTTCAGTTTTCACCCTGGGACCTTCCCCCTTAACACCCGCAGACAGTTCCTGCCTTCATATGACACCTATACTACTGGTGTCTGCCCCAAGGACTCCTATGTAGCCAGAAGTTTTTCTGTGCCCCGCTGGGTCCTGCAGTCACTCGGTCCCAAGTAAACACACAGAGGCTTATACGTGGGTGTTTTATGTACATATGTCTGTGCACCGAGTGTGCGTCTTGTGCCCAAAAGAGGGTGCTGGAGCTCCTGGAAGTAGAGTTACAGATGACTCTTAGCCACTGTGTGGGTCCTCTCAAGAACAATCTGTGCTCTAAACCTCCAAGATATATATTCAACATAATTATTACATGTTTTATCTCATATGTAGTTCCTCAGTTTTGTAGAGACATGGAAAAACATGCACGTTTATATGCCATTAAAGCAGAAGTAAAACTGTCCAGATGGATAAAGAGGAATAATAGGAGAGGTGAAAAGGGTTGACAACAGTGTTTGGGAAGGCTATGCTCAGCATAATGCACACATTTGTGTGAAAACTATGCACACAGTGATAAAAAATTGCAACACATAATAATAAATAAAGCAATCTAAAAATCAATAATTATTTGGGAGGTGGAGGCATAGGCATCAGAAGATAGAGATAAGTACGACCAACATTCATTTGCACCCTAAAGCCCCAGATTCCAGCCTGGGCTACCTGAGACCCTAGCTCCCCTAGGCTCCCCTTCCACAAAAATGGCTGATGTGTCGTATTAGAGTGTTTCAGATTACAAAATGGAATTTTTTTTTTGTGATATATATTTTTTATTTTACAATACCATTCAGTTCTACATATCAGCCATGGGTTCCCCTATTCTCCCCCCTCCCACGCCCTCCCCTTACCCCCAGCCCACCCTCCATTCCCACCTCCTCCAGGACAAGTCCTCCCCCGAGGACTGTGATCAACTTGGTAGACTCAGTCCAGGGAGATCCAGTCCCTTCCTCCCAGACTAAGCCAAGTGTCCCTGCATAAGTTCCTGGTTTCAAACAGCCAACTCATGGAATGCGCACAGGACTTGGTCCCACTGCCTAGATGCCTCCCAAACTGATCAAGCCAATCAACTGTCTCACCTATTCAGAGGGCCAGCTGGGAGCCCCTCAGCCTTTGGTTCATAGTTCATGTGTTTCCATTCATTTGGCTATTTTTTTCAATAATTGAGTAAAACTGAAATTTATTATATGCCACAGTCGTCCTAGGGACTTCCATGCTATATATATAGCCTCTATGGTTCTATGGGTTGTGGTCTGATTGTTCACAAAATGGAATATTTTTAATGCATGGGTCTGGCAGAGGCCACAACAAATATGAGGCTAAACAATTTCAAATTGTGTTGGTTCTTCAGTAAAATATTTGCTTATTCACTCAAACTAAACTGTATGGACGAATTAAAAACCAGAACCTTGAAAATGTGGAAATTTGATCTATAATTTAAAATGGATTTCATAGTTCTTGGGGGAAAAGAACTTTAGAAGGTGGGTGATGGGTTGTTGGGGAGTGTCCTGGAGGGTCTATTCTCTGTGGTCGTTTCCCGAGTTGCTCTCTGATCCTCTCTGCCTTGGCAGGAAGTACTCCACTCTGTCCCACTGTGCCCTGCACACCTGAAGGACTAGAACTTCCAAAACTGAGCCAAATAAACTCTTAGTCTCTTAACTTGTCAGGTACTTTGATTACAGAGACAAAAACTAACACCCGATGTGTATGTATAATGAACCATTGAAATATATATGTTGAATATACAGTCTTTAAAAAGACAGAAATCAGGTCAGTTGGTATAATGCTTGCTGTATGAGTATCAGGGTTGAGTTCAAGCGCCAGAACCCATGAACAGGAGCATGATGTCATATTCTTGTAATCCCAGCCCCGGGGATATGGAGACAGATCATTAGAGAACGTAGGTCAGCCTAAATTTCAAAGTCCCAGGTCAACGGTATATATTCAACTGAGTTGTGGCACAAGAGGTTGACTTCTGTCCTCAACACGTATGGGTACACGGGTACACCCACTCAGACATAAATAAAACACTCCATTTGTCTATGCAAGTAGTTTTTACATAAGGAAAACTATTAAGATATTTCCAAGATGGTGACTAACAGGGCATGTGTTGTATGTACATCAGGCCAGGCAGCCTGGAGGGCCAGTGAGTCAGGGCGGAGGCACTTCTGTTCGAGATTGCCACTGGGACCTCCAGAGGTGGGAGCAGAGGACGGACTGGCACTGCCTCCACTGTTCCTGATCCAGGGGGCCCAGGGCCTGACCTCCCTGCAGACCTTAGACGAGGTACGCTGCTTGCAGAGAGGTGAGAGCTCCATGAGGTGAAAGCGTGCTGCAGGGCAGTGTAGGCAGCGTGCTGTGAGAAAGAGGAACCAGAACGCTGAGGGGGGCCGGGGGGTGGGCACGGGCCTCCCTGCACAGCTCTGCAGTCGGCAACACCTGCCAGGCAGCTGAAGCCTGGGCGGCCCACACTCAGCTGGGTCCCCTGGCCTATCCTGGTTCTCGCCGCAGCAGCTGCTGACTGTGAGGAAGAGGGGGGCACAGAATCGCTTTCACAGACGGAGCCTGTGTGTGACCAGTGCTTGAACACACTTTGCTCTGCATTCGTGGAGGCTCTGCCAAGGTTTTTGCGAGTTATACTTGTGAGCTCAATAATATCAGGTTGCTTTCAGCTAGCTTAGGGCGTAGCTCACCGATAGATAGAGCATCTAATCAATACACTGAAAGGGTTGAGATGGATGCCTGGAAGGAGGAAGGTAAAGATCAGTGACCATGATAAATCAAAGGCAACCAGACAAGCAGCTTAGAAACTATGTAACATAAGTAGCAAATACGACTCCATCACCACGACTGTTAGCAAGGGGTGGGAAAGGCAATGCAGGATCGAGAAGGGACGTGATAGTAAAATTAGTATTTTAAGGAAGAAAATAAAGATGAGAGATAGAGAAAAATTGAAATTATAAAAAGGGCTAGGGAGTTGGCTCGGAAGTTAGGAGAACTTGTCCGTCTTCAAGAGAAAACTGGGTTTGAGCCCCAGCACTGACAGGGCGGGACACAACCATCTGTGACGCTAAGTCCCCGAGAATCCGATGACCTCTTCTGACCTCCAAGGTCACCAAGAACACACATACATTCAGGCACAACACTAATACACATAAAGTCACCAAATAAATAAATCTAAGAAAAATTATAAAGAGAAATAAGGGGGGATCAGAGTGAATGACAATGGGCTGGGCAGTCTAACACTGCGGGACCCGAGGTAAAGTACGTGGGACACCCGAGGTTCATTCCAGGCACTGAAAATGAAGCTAGAGAAACAGAAACAAACAGAAACATGAGAGAATGAAAATACAAAAGTAAAAAATAAAAACATTAATAGATATATGAAAATATGTACATCTATACAGAGCTTGTGTGAATGCATATGTATACACACATTTATACACGGAAGACAGAAATAATTTTTAAAATTCTAGGTTGTTTATTTTTTTACTAACATTCCCTTTTCACTCAAAAAATTAGGCTAGAGGGTGGCCTGTGCTGCCACCCAGGGCCATGGTGTCATCTGGACGCAGGCTGCTGCCTAGGGCCATGGCTGGGTCTGGGGGCCTTATAGTGGCCAGGGCCAGGGTTGCCGTATGTGGTTTCCATTGCCACTGAGGGCCTTGAGGATGCTCAGGGTCAGGTCAGCCACCTGAGTCCATGTTGGTGTCCGAGGGCCATGATACAGCCATGGTGACGTCCCGGCCAAAGCTGCAGCTGAGGACCATGCCTGGGTCTGTGGCTCATCTGCAGCCAGGGTCTGTGCTGATGTCTGAAGCTCCTTTTACCATAGAAGGCCGTGCAGACACCCGAGGTCTGGGCCATGTTGCTGGTGTCTGAGGGCCACACTACTGCTGGGGCCCTTGCCGATCTGAGAGGCCTGTACTGCCACCTGGGGCAAAGGTGGCATCCAGACCCGGCGGCTGCCAAGGGGCCATGTCTGGGTACATGATCCAACTGCAGCTGGGGTGTGTGGCCCGTGTCACCTCACGGCCCATAGGAACCATTCGAGATGAAAACAGAGGGCCATGCTGAGCCGGCCCTGCCCTTCGCTGGCCCAGGGAAAGCTGGACTTGCCTCCCGCTGGACACTGCAGCAAAGACAGTTGGCTCCAACCCTCCTGGGAGAGCTGGCCCCTGCACTTGGGAGAGATGGCCCCACCCCTCACCACAGGCAAGGGTGAACCAACCCTGAAGGCATGGTCTAGGGGAGCTGACTCCTTTGTGGGGCGTTTACCCACCACCCCCACAGCTTCCCAGAGTTTTCTTGAGTGCGAGCAGCAGGAAATATTAGATAGAAGGATTTATAGCGGAGAATGTTTCGGAGATAAACAGATAGAAAATAAAGGATAGCCTCGAGAGGGCCTGGAACCTATTCCAACGGGCCCCCGACTGTCTCTGGTCCAGGGTTTTTATAGAGACGCCAAGGGGTGGAGCAAAAGACCTCCTCCCCCAGCACAGCCAAGTGCAGACCATCTCAGACACCTGCACTCAGGCCCGTGGTCCTGATCATCCTCTATTCGGACCTGCTGGGTAAAGCCACGAGGAACCCCAGAACGGGCTCCCACAGGTCCCCCCTTCTTAATATATAAAAAAAATAACTATTAATGGCTTACAGCAATCTCCATAGCTGTTACACCTCCAAGTATGGGAGTAGAGGATGATATAGATGGCATTTCTCTTTTGAATTAGGTCCAAGGTGACTACAGCAGTCTTAGCTGCCTCAAGCCCTTTCTAAACCAAAAACTCTTAAGGCAACTACAAACTTAAGGAATCCCTTAGCTTCATCATTACCATTAACAGGTTAACATAAATATTGCTATACATAGTCACAATTCTCTCAATCTTACAACTCAAAGCAAACTCTTAACAGAACCATTAGAATTAGCATATATGGTGCTATATATAGTTAACAATTTTCTCCGTCTTACAACTTTAACTCAGTCATTTGAATTTTCTTGTTAACAGAACATAGGAAAAACTTTGATGTATTCACATCAAACTTAAACATTTCCTCAATTCCACAAAGCCAGGGTGCATTAATATCAATAGGTTTCTGCAAACATAATTCAATCTCATAGCTCCTCCTTTTCTTTATAATTTTTAAGCAAAATCTCAAACCTAGTTAGAGGAACCCAAACTTATCTGTTTGAACAGTTCCATTTGTAACATAAAACCAGTTCCATAAGTAATTTCATTTTTACATAAACAGTTTCACAAAACAACTCATAAATCACCAGCTAATAAAGCATATACGCATACACAAAATTGCATCTTGATTCTAAGTAGAAATACATTTCTTCATTTAAACAGTTTCATTTTTAACCCAATTCCAGAAAACCGTTCCTAGGTCATTACTATAAGTAAGCTCAAAATTGTCCCATTGCAATGAAATCTCTATTGTTCATTTCATTTAAGTACCAAAATTCAAATGATAAATATTGGTACTAGCCTTCCAAATTTGAAGAAATCCATAACCAAAATGTTTTTGTAATTTTATCTCATTTTAAGTTCAAAAAGTTCAAACAAGAAATAAATTCTGGTATCAGGCTTTCACTTCCAAATATGAAGAGATGTTTTACAACCAAGACTTTTTGTAGTTAACAATTTTAGTTCAATCAAGCGTCTCTGCAACTTTTGTTCTCACAGACAGACCTTTTTAGTTATAGTAATATTTTAAACTGCACCGTTTTTGCTGTTAGCTCAGGTTTTTCTGTGCTGCGTTGATATTCCACAGATCTCAGCTGCGGATGCCTTGTGCTGGTTCTGGCGTCCGCCATTCTTAGCGGCTTCTGGAGCTTTTGAAACCATTCAGACTGCCTACCTTGCAGTCTACTAGGACACTATTCTCCTGTGTCTCAGGTGTTTTCACCATATACATTAATAGACTCACACTTAACATTTACACTTTTTCACAAACTCACATATAACATTTTTTGCCTTGCAAAGCATTTAGACTCATATACAACATTTACACGTTTTTACAAACTCACATACAACATATTAACATCTACTTATTTATACTTTAAGGAAACTATAGAACTACTTTAGCAAATATATTTCTTATTAATTCTTATATACTTATATTCATTCCATCTTATTTCTTATTTAAACTTACATTTACAACTAGCATCTTACCAGCTTATTACTACATGTCTTAAGACTACCTTAGATACTTCTTACAAGCTTATATTCTTAAAGGAACTCTATAGATCTATTTTACAAACTTATATAGGCTACCATTAGCATATATCTAACTTAGCAAACACCTCAAGATTTCTTAACACAGATCTAACAAGACAGAATTTTTACAAACTCACATATCTTATATTCGTCTTTCTACTTCTTAATTATTAATTATTATCACCATCTCTATCAGAAAGATTCTCTTAACTAGACAGGAAGTACGTACATCATTTCTAAAGTTTACAGTTTATAGTTAGCTTTGTTATAAAGCACTGGGATTTAGTGAGTGTTGTCATTATAGAGTTGTGATACTTATTGCTAGGGGTTTGTAACATTCTCAGGACGAAGCCACACCCCAAAGTTGCGAGTTGGCCTTTTCGAACCGGCACAGATGCACTGTCAGCGGTAAACGGTTTTTAACTAGAGGCTGTCCCTTCACCCAAATTCATAATAGCTCCCCTAAGTACTACAATTCAGACAAACGTTTCTATTACAGCAGCACTTTTGGTTTGCTCTACCAAAAAACTTCACCTCACATTGAGGGTGAAATTACCATATTTAGCTGCTGTAAAGCTCTTCGCCAAAAACTGCACAGCTATTAGGTGGTATTTTAAGGATTTTAAAGTGACTTGTTTGCTCTTATAGGTAGCTTTTTGTCACCCAACTGCCGTAAAAACTTTGCACAGCTATTAGGGTAAATAAGGCATGTTACCAACAGAGCCTCAAACCATGAAGCACCTAGTTTCCTATCCTTTCAATTTTTCCAATGGAACTGACACTTAAACTCTTAGATGATTTTCCTCCTTATTCTTTTAAAAGCTGTATTTTAAGTTTACCATGAATGTATTTTCAAGCTGACAAAAGTGTTTCAGGGCAATGTCGCCATCTTTATCGGAAAAACTACCTTTCCCAGAATGCATTTCCCTTATATCAGTCCATAATAATATCAGTCCCATATCAGTCCCTTATACCATTTTCCTTATATCATTGATTTCTCATAGTTCTTTTCGGGTCTGAGAGTCAACTGGTTCTCTTTTACTAGACTTGCCTGGGAGGTTTGAACAAAGTGTCTTGCCTTTGCAACAGGAGATTTGAACAAGCATTTTACATTTTCAGCTATGGCACATTGGGAGGTTTCTATTCTCTCCTCAACTGGCTTTAACAGGTGTTTCAACTTCATCAGATACTGGCCCCCGAATCAGAACCGCACCTGCCTCGTTAGCGCGCATTGAGGCTGGCATTTCTGATCGCAACTTTCCTCGGGGCTTGTGTTTGCTTTAGCCAGTCAGTGAAAAACATTTGCAACAGAGATTTTCTCCCACTGATCTTATTCTCATTTTGCTTGTTCCTCTCCCCCAGATGCAGAGCTTCAGGTATCTGTCTGCAGCTCTGTTCCTCTGCTAGCTGCCTTTGGAGGTAGGGGCTTTTTTTCTCCCCCGAATCTGCCTCCAATTCTAGCAGCTTTTTCAGGCCATACATTTTCTGGGGAGGATTATGTCCCTTCTCTGTTTCTTCAGAATCTTTTCCCAGACAGTTCCCGGTTTGGTCTCAGTTTATCCCCTCTACCCCAGAAACAGTTTCCGACACTAGAGCGGCGGCTTTCCCTGCTACTGAAGGTAGGGGCTTTAGTCCGTTTCTGTTTTCGGAGTCTGTGTGGTTTGCATACAGACTGAAAAATTTAACAAGGGAGGTTTTTGCCATTTCTAAACTCCCATTAGGACAGGTGTTTTGCCTCATCAGGCCTTCACCTGGCCCAGTCCCCCAGTGGGTTGCATTTGCTTGTCTGGGTACTCAAGGACAGAGCTTATGCCAGAGGCAATCACCCCTTAGGGCTACACTCCCTCATCTCATCGGGAGTCAGTTGAAACAAAGCTTTTCTCAAAGAGGTGCTTTCTCTGACAGAAAAGAAAGCTTTACTCCTGGTTAGTTCTGTTCTGCCCTGGCTGGACTCTTTCCCCAGACAGCGTTCTGACTCGGCAGTACGACTGCTTCAGACCCAGTTCAGCTTTACTGTTTTCCCAGAAAGGTCCTTTCTCTAATAGGAAAGCTTTTTCTCAGATTCCTTTTTGTAGTTGTGGACCTTTCAACCCGGGACTTGTAGGAAAGTGGACAACTGTGCCATTCCCACCGGCTTTAGCTTTGTTTGTTCATTAGCAATCTTCCCCTGGGTCCTACACCTTCCTGCCTCAGCTCTGTGCTCCAGGAAGTTTACCACTGCAGGAACCCCAGTATCCCCGAAATGCACTCCAACTCAGAGACGCTGGCCAGTTGCCTCTGGGTTTTTGCTCAGAATCGAGGATACAATGCTAACAGTTTCAGGGAATCTTTGCATAGGACGATGAGGAGCACCTTTTCATTCTGAAACGCTCACTCAGAACCTTTGCTGCCTCAGCTCGGCTGTAACTGAAAAGCTTTGCTTTTTGCTTTTCTCAGGCAAAGTTTCCTGCCCTTTTGGGCTCTCTGTAGCTCTTTACCCACACTCTCCCAAGCGTTTCCCTCAGGGTACTCTGACCCACTGTCTTTTACTAGCTTGAAGAGACAGAGCTTAGAAGACACTTTTAGAAACTTGTTCCAGCCTCCTGCATTGCGAGGATTGTTAAAGCTTGAAAACTTAGAGAGGTTTTGCTGTCTTAAGTTTGTTTTCCCTTAGAGCTAATCACAGGTGGTTCCCATACTAATATCTTCAGGTGATTCTAATTTTTGTCCTTCTGAGAGAGAGTTTTGAAAGGTTTTAGTTTTTAAGTTTAAGAGCTTTTGAGAAAGATTAAGGCTTTTTAGAGAGATTTTTTCCCCCAAATTTTCCAAGAAAAGCTTTATAGTTTAAGAGAAAGGTTTTTTTCCCCAGGAGAAAGACCAACTTTTCCCAAAACTTCCCAACTTTAAACTTTGACTTCTTACACCCCCATTTTTGCCTCAGGGAGAAATTACTTTCTCCTGCCGCTTGGACTTGGCATTTCAGCTGTCCCCAGGTCAAAAGCTTCCATAGGAAACTTTTTCTTCCCCATAAGCTCAAAGAAGAGCTTTTTTACTACCCGTAAAGCCCAAAGAAAGATTTTTTTTTCCCCAGTTTGCTTTCAAAGCCCCCAAAGTTAGAAAATTGAAGAGTTTTTCTGTCTAGTTGCCTTACTTATTTTTTCCTACACAATCTTACACTTCTAAGTTTTTCCTAAACTATATTACTACCCTGTACCTTACTTATTTTTCACAGATAGAAATTGAGGAAGGGATAGAAGATAGAAAATTTTGACAGAAGAGAATTTCGCTGCAGCATCGGACATCCTTCCAGTCCGCTTTCCTTTTCTCTCGAGGATAAAACCCCTGCCTCACCAAAAAATATATATATAAATATATATATATTCCATAACACCGGCATGCCTTTCCACTGGCAGGGCTGACTCAGCACTTTCACCAAAAACTCTGTAATAAAACTATTATTTTCCTTTATCTTTAGTCCCTATTACTTTGTCTTTAGTCCCTGTTCATTTGTCTTTAGTCCCCCCTTTTTTGTTCCCCCTTTTTTTCTTCAGTCCCTTTTTTTCTTTAGTCCCTTTTTTCCCCTTTCTTTAGTCCCTTTTTTCTTTAGTCCCTTTTTTCTTTAGTCCCTGTTCGGGCGCCATTCTGTGGGGCGTTTACCCACCACCCCCACAGCTTCCCAGAGTTTTCTTGAGTGCGAGCAGCAGGAAATATTAGATAGAAGGATTTATAGCGGAGAATGTTTCGGAGATAAACAGATAGAAAATAAAGGATAGCCTCGAGAGGGCCTGGAACCTATTCCAACGGGCCCCCGACTGTCTCTGGTCCAGGGTTTTTATAGAGACGCCAAGGGGTGGAGCAAAAGACCTCCTCCCCCAGCACAGCCAAGTGCAGACCATCTCAGACACCTGCACTCAGGCCCGTGGTCCTGATCATCCTCTATTCGGACCTGCTGGGTAAAGCCACGAGGAACCCCAGAACGGGCTCCCACACTCCTTCCCCTTGCCTGAGGCAGGTGGCCCCAGTGACCTGGACTGACCAGCTCAGCTACCACCCAAGCGCTGAGCTGGGCCTTGAGTTGTCCCACCCCAACATCTTCCCCATCATGGACCCGCTGGATCTCATGAAGTGACTGGTCCGGTGGAAGGATACCTGCAGGATCTCCATGACTCTTGGAGGCCACAGGATATCTATCCTAGAGGAGTTTTGGTGAGGATCCAGTGATGATGGTGTTCCTGAAGCCAGAGGCCTTGAAGCAGACCAATGAGTCATTGCAGTGAACATTTGCAATTAAAGCTGATTGAACAAAGGGGTATACTGTGTGACCCACCACGGCTCCCAGTGCCACCAGGGCGAATGAAGAGGTGTTGGAGAGGTGGAAGAAGAGTTTTTTCTTGTTTGTTTTCAGAGGGAGCACTGCAGGGGGGAGGGGAGGGTATGGGGGGGGTGGGAGGTGAGCAGAATTGTGTTGCATGATGTGAAGCGCTCAAAGAATCAATAAAGAAGTTAGATAAAAAAAAACTTAGGATAGAAAAGTAAGTTTTCCTTTATGTCATTTTCTCTGTTCTTTTCTTTTCTTTCTTTTTGTTTTTTTCCAGACAGGGTTTCTCTGTGTAGCCCTGGCTGTCCTGAAACTTGCTTTGTAGACCAGGTTGGCCTTGAACTCAGAGACCCACTTGCTTATGCTTTCCGAGTGCTGGGATTGAAGGTGTGTGCCACCACCACCTGGTGATGTATACCTTCAAAACCAGCACTTGGAAGGCAAAAGCAGGTGGATCTCTGTGAGATCCATGGCCATCCTGATCTAGATTGTGAATTCCAGGACAGCAAGTGATACAAAGTGATTCCATGCCAGAAAAAAAAATTATGTATGTGTTTGCTATTTTATTTTATGTGTATGTCTGTGTCTGAGTGTAGGTCTGTGCATGAGGCGTGTTCAGGAGTCCGCAGAGGTCAGAAAAGTGAATTGGATCTCATGGAACTGGAGTAACAGGCAGTTATGAGTCTCCAAGGGGGTGCTGGGAACCAACCCTGGGTCTTTTGCAAAAGCAGTGAATTGTGTTAAGCCAACTCCCCTGCCCCTTATGGCCTTTCAAACACACTTCATTGTGGTTGGTCCTCTCTTTTTCTCTGATCTTTTCGTCTTCTGCCTCAGCACCCCCCTTTCCACTCTCACGCCACTGTGTGCTTTTGCTGTTCCACATCGCTTTCTTAAAGCATTTTCCCTAAAAATTATTTCTCTTCCAGTTTTTTGAACTACAAATTACCCACTACTTTGTAATTACACACGTATGAAAATCAGCAGAGAGGCACATGAGAGAGAATTGGTTGGATCTTCTTTCTGGGCCGGGATCACCTCATATACTTTGTCTTTCCAGTCACTACTGTGCAGATTTCATCAGTTCAGTTTGTGGCTAATCAGAATGCCATTATGTTTGTGGCTCACATTTTCTGAGTGCTGGGATTACACTGAGCTGTTTTGGGTGTTATATGCTAGTGAACGTCTGCTGTCGTAGCCTGCTAGCAAACTGTACAAGGAAGGACAGATATTTGCCGAATTGTGTCACAGAGCTGGCCACCAAGCAGCCTCTGCCAACTTCTGTCATTTTCGCATCAAGAATGCCCCAATTCTTTGTCACTGGACAGCAACGAACACTCCTGACCTATCCAAGTGAAGACAGTTGCCCTGTGGAGTAATTTTCCTCTCTGAAAGCACACTTAACCCCACAGGATGGCAAGGCCTTAATCAAGCAGTGGATTTTTGCTGAATGAGAGAAGGACAGAGATGCTCCATACAGCCGTGTGTTGGAGGTGCTGGTGCACGTTTTAAAGTTACTAGATGACCCTTTACACAAAAGGCAGGAAGACTTGAGGCAAAAGAGAATATGCCAGGAGAGACTAACCAGGTGCTGATCAGGCTTTTAGTGACTACACCAGGCTGTACTCTGGATGGGAAGAGAACACAGCACCAGGGAGAGTTACAGAAGTGAGCTATACTGGAGGGGTGGGGAGGATAGGGACAAGCTTGAGGCTAGCTGGTCAGTCCCTGATTGGCTGTGGATGGAGTATTTCCAGCTAAAGGCATGGGGGATGCTGCTTTATATGACCTGGTGCAAAGTTGCCAATGATGGTTTGTCTTCCCAGGAGTAGTATGCCTATTGGAGGAATTGACACCCATCATCTTCTGGTAAAGAACTCGCTGGTAAACTGAGACAAAATGGTGTTACCGATGTTAAGCTCTGTCAGTAGGAAGGCTCGTAGGGAAGAGCGAGTGCCCCGTGGGTGGATCAACCTTTCTCTGGGACCTCATGCTGTGTTGAGGGTTGAGGAGGATATCCTATGGAGGATTCAGGTTCCACCTCTGCTTCTTGCTCCTCAGTGCACCCTGGCTCTCCATGTTCCTTCCTTTATTCTTCGTACCTTTCTAGTGAAAGGAAGGACTCCTCGGGGTAGGATAACTGGTCTCAGTTGTCCTTGTTCTGCTTGAGAAATTCCAAAACTTGTCTGCCTTTTGGCTTTTAGCCAGGATGACAGGTATTCTGAGAGTGTTCTCTGTTTGCCCATGTGCTATGGAACTGAGGAGGATGTCAGGTCCCTGAGCTGAGCATCCCCACAGGAAGATGTCTTTAATGATGGAGTTGGAGCTTACAGGCTACGTCTCTTCTGTTCTTGGGATGGCCCTCTTCCATTTGGATTCCAGGGACCTTCTACTGGGGATTCTAAAGTGGTAGATGCCTTAGGTATTTGGCCAAGCTGGGGCCACCAGGGTGACCTCTTTCTGGGTGCATTCCTGGCCACCAGTACTGCTGCAACTCCTTAGACACAAGACCCAAAGGGGAAAACCAGGCCCCCAATAGTAATAAGGTGATAAAAACAGAGAGCGAGAAGTGAAAGAAGGGGAAAGGGATGACTGGAGAGAAAGAGGATTCCCTTGTACTGCCAAGAATCCAGTGGAGAAAATGGCATGTCGAGGACTATGACAATGCAGACCAGATTTCAGCTCAACTCATATCATCGGCAGCAGCCCTTCCCATCTCACGTATGCTGATGGGCACCCGAGTAAGAGCATTCAAATATACAAGCCTATGTGGGCTATTCTTATGCAAACCACCACAGTAGCTATTAAAGTATTATGTAATAGTTAAAAGTATCAGACTGGTGTAACTGATCCTCTGGATGTTCTCATGTGGTGCCTGCACTGGTCTCTGTGACTATACTGGGACATCATCCATCATTCCTATTTGTTTGATACTGGTGGGTCAGCATGGATGAGCCCTGTAGCAGGCTTTCTTGGACCACCAGCCAATCTTGACAATGAGACTTATTGTTAATAATGAATGCTTGGTCTTAGCTTAGGCTTGTTTCTAGCTAGTTTTTTCCCTTTAACTTAAATTAACCCATTTCTATCAATCTATGTGCTTCCCCTAGCCTTGTTTACTTCATCTACATACCGTCCATCCTGCTTTCCTGCTTTCTTCATGTATGTCTTTCTGGCTGGCCCCCTGCTGGCTGGGCCCTGGCAGGCTGGTTGGTTCTCCCTTTCTCTCTGCCTGCCAGCCCCATCTATCCCTTCTCTGCCTAGCTATTGGCCATTCAGCTTTTTATTAGACCAATCAGGTGCCTCAGGCAGGCAAGGTAAAACAGCAACACATCTTTTATATAGTTAAATGCAGCATAAACAAATGCAACAAATCTTTACATAGTTAAACAAATATTCTATTCCACAACAGCATCCCTCTCATCCAAGTGGCCCCATAAGGCTTATGGCTTTGGGGTCTGGGAGGGGCTGAATATACCATTTTTCAGACATTACCAATTTATTCATCACTTGAGTTTTACAGTCTCCAATCACCCACAGGTTACCCCTGCTGGATAGATGTTGAAATGAGACTCCAAAGCCCTAACTTCAGAATGGAATTCTGCCTTGGTGCATGTTCCATTATTCTAAGGAACTCTCTGCCTCTGACTAAGAGATCTGAGATGCTGGTTGACTCGTCTTGCATGTGCCCACCTGGCCTGGATAAAGATGGTTCCTTAGGATTCCCTCATTCTCTACATCCCTTTATAATGTCTCCAGAGGAAGAGGTTCAACTAGATCTTTGGCTGTTAGCCACAGCCCTGGAAACGTGGTCATCTACGGTATTTAACAAAAGATGAACAGCTGTTGCATGGACATCCTTTTATATTTGGAGTCACGGCTTGTGAGAACACTTCATGTACATTACTGATTGGGACTCCTTCAATTTCAAAGACTGGGAACTTCAGGATTCCTGTGCTGACTGTGTCCTATGTGATTGTGTAAACTCTGCTGCTCTTCCGCCTTCTCTTGGTCCTGCTTTTCTGCCTTCCTTTGCTGTAGTTCCCGTGCACCTTAATGATGCATGGTGTGGTGATTTTTGACAATAGTTTTTCCCTGAAGAAACAGAGATTTTTGGGTCCCATTTTAACAAACGTTTTTGCCGAATTCACAGCTTTGCATTTGCGGCTGCTGTTACAGTGGCCTTTACCCACCAGGTGCAAACTGCCCATTTTGTTAACCAGCTTGTTTATGACACCTCTATAGCCATGGCAACACAAGAATGTACAGATAAAAAACTAGAAGCTAAGTTTGCTTTAGAAGCTGTGTTATTGCACCTATGAGATAGTACAAATCTTAATATACACATGTACACACATAAATGTACACATGTACACACCCATAAATATATGCCTGTATACACACTTAAATATACACATGTACTCATATATAAATATACACATTTATACACGTAAAAAGACATATCAATACGCATGAACACACATAAACATACCCATGTACATGCACATAAATGTACCATAAATGACCGGAAACACATATATACACATAGAACACATACATACACACACTCATAAATGTATGTGTGTATGCACACAAACAAAAATATAAACATATAAATACAGAACATATAAATGTACACACACATAAATACACAAATGTACATATATATAAATACACCCATGTAAACACAAATATAGATATATACACAAATATACACAGGTACACACATAAACACAAACATGTACACACATAAATATACACATGTACAAACAAAAATAAATACATGTACAAGCACACATACATATGCATTTATGTACACACACAAATATCAATTTTCACAAAGACAGTAACCATAACCTAAATCCTGACTCGAACCCTGACCTCGAACTGTAACACTAAACCTCTCACCCTAACCCGAACCTTCTGTGTAAGCCCAGCACTAACCCTGACCCTGATTCTTCCTCTGGTCCTAACACCCTAAACCCCCTAACTAACCTTAACACAACTCTAATCCTCTAACCCTGACAACAACCCTCACTCCTCACCCCTAAACCTGACCCTGACTTTGACTGACTCTGCCCCTGACACTAAGCCACAAACTTAGTGATTGTAATGAATTTTTGGTAGTTGATTTATATTTCATATGCATTGTAAGCACACCATGTGCATTGCAAAATATAATTATATAATCTGATAAGCGTGGTGTCTCATGTCTTTAATCCCAGTACTCAGAAGGCAGAGCCAGGCAGATCTCTGTGAGTTCAAGGCCAGCCTGGTCTACAGTGGGAGTTCCAGGAGAGCCAGGGAGACACAGAAACCCAGTCTTGAAAAACCAAAAATAGAAAATCATATAGTCAGTATTTCAAGTTCAAGATTGCAAACCCATGCAAAATGGGCAATTCCTTCATTCTTCAAAATCTTCAAACAAACATCAGCAGAGCCAAATCTCCTCTTCAGTGGTTTCCTTTACACTCTTAGGAAGATCCTTGTCTATGTGTAATTTTCTCAAATTTTCATTACTTAGAAGAACAAGTGTTTTCCAGTTGCTAGGACAACAGCCTTTCTCAGATATCCGCTATGTAGCTAAAATAAAAACAACTGGCATTTCTCATGAGCATCATTTGTCCACCTCGTCCTCCTAACATACCTGCTGACCAGATGTGAAGAAAATATTTACTGTTATCCAGTCTATGCTTCTCAGTTGTTCATTGTCACATTCTCCCTAACCTCTCCTCATTTGTGAAGGGGATCTCTGAAGGTTCACCGCTATCTAGCGTGATTTTTTTTTTTTTTTTTTTTGGTTTTTCAAGACAGGGTTTCTCTGCATAGTTTTGCGCCTTTCCTGGAGCTCACTTGGTAGCCCAGGCTGGCCTCGAACTCACAGAGATCCGCCTGGCTCTGCCTCCCGAGTGCTGGGATTAAAGGCGTGCGCCACCACCGCCGGGCTTCTAGCCTGATATTAAGACCAACACATTGGGGAAGATGACAAGACACACTGTCTAAATGTGGAAAGACAATGAAAAATTTAAATTTATCTTGAAAATTGATGCTATATTGAATTCCATGGATTTTTCAAATAAGTGTCATCACAGAATCCTGCACTTTCCCTTGTATTAAGCCTGGACAGGGCAATGCAGTATGAGTATGAGGTAAGGGTCCCAAAAGCCAACAAGAGTCAGAGACAGCTACTGCTCCCACTGTTAGGAGCCCCACAAGAAGACCAAGCCACACAACTGTCACATATATACAGAAGTCCATATATGGTCAGTCCCATGTAGGCTCCCTGGTTGTTGGTTCAGTCTTTGTGAGCTACTATATGGTAGTTTGAATGTAATTGGTCCCCATAATCTCAAGGGAGTAACACTATTAAGAAGGTGTGGCTTTGTTGGAGTGGGTATGGCCTTGTTGGGGGCAGTGGCACTGTAGGGGCAGGATCTGAGGTTTCATATGCTCTGAATACCACCCAGTGTCTCAGTCAACTTCCTGTGGCCTGCAAAATGTAGGACTCTCAGCTACTTCTCCAGCACCATGCCTGTCTGCACGCTGCCATGCTCCCTGCCATGATGATAATGTACTGAATCTCTGAAACTGTAAGCTACCTCAATTAAATGTTTTCCTTTATAGAAGTTGCCGTGGTCATGATGTCTCTTCACAGCAATGGAAACCTTAACTAAGACAGAAGTTGCTACCAGGGACTGGTGTATTGCTCTGATAGACCTGACAATGTTTTTGTTTGGAAGAATTTGGACTTTGGCACTTTGGTTTAGGAAAGCAGTGGAATGCTTTGAGCTATAATGTGCCTTGTATGATTCATATTACTCTCTTTATTATGCAGCATGTTCTTTTTTTTTTGCTTTTTAGAACTTTATTTCAATGTAACTATATGCATAAGAAATACACTCATATTGGTTAATAGAATGCAATTATGTTTAACTTATCCTACACAATCTTGACCAGAAACTTGGTACATGGTTTAAATTTTCAAAAAAAGAAAAACAAAAACTGCAATCTGGTATATTTCTATCTATTACAAATGTATAAAAGATCCTCCATCAACGCTGCTGATAGCAGCAGAACCTTGAGAAATATACCTTTGGTTTGCCTCAGAAAAGGAACACATATTGCACTGTAAAGTTTATAAAATTGGCGCAAAACATTGTGGTAATGTTACAATACCAGTTTTAAGAGTTCAGTAACTAATGGGGAGGCGATGGGATACATGCAGAACTGTGAAAGCGATCTCACTTAGCCAGCTGTACGTGTAGACTGTAAATCTACATTCAGCTCATTTCTGAACTAAACTATCAGCTCAGTTTATCTGTTGAAGTCAGTCAGGAAACCCTAGAATATACCTTGATTTTTGCAAAAAACAAAATAGGGGGAGGGGTTTCTTCAGCATTTCAGTCCACGAGTAACAGTATCCTAACAGGCAAAGTGTTCTCTCACTGTCAACATAGAATGAACTGCTGCTGGAGGTCAACTTGGACTTTAATTTGCATTAGCACTTACATGCATAGTAGTCCAAGTTGTTGACCTTATGACTTTAAAAGTAACTCTAAAAAAGTAAATGGCCCTTCTTGGAAGACTAAAGAAAGACATCCAGCCACAGTTGTAAAAAGTCTCATCAAAACAATGTACCCTTTTATGAATTACGCCTCAATTAAAAAAATGTAGCCTCAAATAAGAAGCAGCTCTGAAAAAGAAAATATAAATTAAGATATTTGAAAAAAACAAGGTGAATACAGGTTCAAAAATAATTAAGCTACATTTTCCTAAGGCTACCTAGAATTAGGCTTTAAAGAATTCTACCATTTCAAGTTTACCACTAGTTACTAGATACCAATTTACAAACAAGATGTTCACTTTTTTTTCCTTTATCAAGAGAAAAGTCTACCTTCAGACTATGAGGGTGGTGATGGGGAGGGACTAGAAAACAAGATTCAAACAATCCCATGCAAATATCACATTTTTCAAATGGAAGAACTCCAAACTACACTAGAAGTTCCAATCACTAAGACACTTTCCATTGAAATGATTTAAGTACAAATACATGGCACCAACATTTAGGCCTAATATAGGCCTGACAACCAAGTCCTTGTTTTCTGGAAGAGCAGCATGTTCTTTTAAAATTAGTTTATTTAACATTCAGACATGCTTGTAATATGTTTGGATCAAATCTACTCCAATTCTCTCCTCATCAATTCCCTTATCTTCCCCAACCATTTTTCTCCTAACGTCTTCCTCTCTCTCTCCCTCCTTCCCTTCTTATATCCCTCTCTCTCTCCCTCCTTCCCTTCTTATATCCCTCTCTCCCTCCCTCCCTCCTTTCCTTTGTCTCTCATCAGTTTAGTACTGCCACTATGTACTTGAGTGTAGGATTAACTACTGGATCATGGGTGAACTCTCGGAGATTGCATACCTGAGGCAAATGAACTCTCCCTTTCCAAGGAACCATCAATTGCCAATAGCTCCACAAATAGGGGTGGTATTTCAGAAATACGTTCTACCCATACCCCCCATCAATGTTGGGATTTTGGGTAGCTTGATCTTGTGCAAGTCTTGTTCATATAATGCCAGCTGCTGTTGGTTCATGTGTAAAACTGTCTGATAGGTCTGTTAAATACTTTTCCCCCCACTACAGATGCCTACTCCCTCTGGATCTTGCAACCTTCCTATCCTCTCTTACACAGTGATATCTGAGTCTTGAGATTCTTTCTGCAGGTGATAGCTATTAATGCAGAGACCTACATTGGGTAATGTGCAATCAATAAAAGACTGTGGCATGCTCAGCTCTAAACAGGACATACACAGGATGTTCTTGACCTCTCATTATTTTCTGAATGCTATGATAGATGCTGGGATTGGCTTCATCTAAGGTATGAAGGAGGTAGGTAATTTAAATGATTATAAAAGAGGTGGCTTAAATACAAGATTGCATAGTAATAAATATGAATCCATATTAGAAAATATACTTAAACCTGAAAAAAGTATAAAATGTGAGATTGCGCGCTGAGCTTGTTTTTTTTCAAAGAAAGGAATAATGAACTATTATTTGAAATAGAAAGTTAGCATATTCATAAATATAGATGCATAGATATTAATGTCTACAAAACAATTCGTGTTTTCACTGTAAGATGGAATATTTGGGCCAATTTCAGGAGGGTTTTATGATGATAATAATTATTATTATCTTTCACCATCTTTAGAAGTTCATATTAATCTATAGACCATCTCTGGCATGTATAACTTTGCATCAGTTAGTTAAAAGAATAAAAGGGAGCTACTAAAAGTGTTTTGGGATGCTGGTTATATCATATAATTATTGTTTGTAGTATTAAGGCAACTCCACGTAGTTAAAAGGGAGGTTTATTTTGTGGAATACCTTACATGTAAAGGGATAGGTTACAGGGTCCAGGAAAGGTGTAGCTCAGTCCAACCGTGTTCCTTGGAAAACTGCTCACTCTATCTCCAGCGTCCAGGATCCAGGAACCAAGAGAGCTGGCACATCCGGATCTCGGGTCTTAAGGGCTCCTGTCTCGGCCCCGCCTTGTAGGCATGACAGTTACTGAAGCCTCAATGGGGGTAGTACTTCCAGGTCAGAGCTGGAACAGCTAGCTACCCACTACATATAGTTGTGGCTGACACTTGGGAAGTGAAATTATAAAGCTAATGTGAAACTGAGAACTGGAATGCACTGAATGCTTTTGCCTTTAGCCACGTTTCAATATGACTGTAAAGGTGTCTTGTAGGGATTGGCTGCTGCAGCACATGAGCCTTCCTGACATTAGTTGACCAGTTCTAGTTGAAACCTAGACAGAGTAGAATTTGAGGAAAGGCATTTCTCAGCCAAAGTGATTGTACAGTAGCACACTTAACTCTGCACTTCTTGAAGACAGTGATGGTAGATATCATGAAACCCAGAGTCTTAATTATTAATGCTTAATGGATAAGATTTGTAGATAAACAGAAAATATTAAAATATTGAATAAATGTTCTCTTTAATCCTCCTGATATATTTGTAATATCCACCAAATCGCAGAGTGACCCATTTCACCTTCTGGAATATCAACTATTTGTGGAACTGAAACAATATAGCCAACAACAGACCCACATTCATAAAATAATAAATTTTCTTCATTTATATATCTGAAACTCCTAGTTTTTAATCATTTTCTTTTATAGCCACACTCTCTTCCTGAATGTCCTCCCTGTGCTGAGTTACAGCTTGATAGAAGGTGGGCCAAACACATAGCTCTGCCTAAATTACCCAAATTGCTAATAAGACCTAGATGAATATCATGATAAATAAAAATTGTACCATTATATGCAAAGCAGGAATGGTGACAGGACATGGCTTTCCCCTGATTTTGGGAAAAAATACAAAGAAAATCTATACAATTTGGAATTGATAAAGAGAAATAGCCAATGCTGAATTTTGAGAGATGCAAAGACTAGTGAGAAGCATCTCAGCATTTCAGATATCTTATTCCTTTAGAAAATTCTTCTTGAGAAAAATTTCTTTTCAGGTTTACATGAACATTTTTCTCTAAGATATTTCCCCGATGTGAATCAGCTGGTTTGGATTGGCTTCTACTATAAATCTCCTAAATAATATATGTCTAATATAGGTCCCATAAGTAATTTATCCACATCTTAAATTCTGCAAATCAACAAAATAGCAGTGGCTGCAATTGGAAAGTCATTTTTCAAATTCTTTAAACTGTAGTGGACAGCAAAGTAGTGCAATTGTGCAAAGTGCATTTCTAATGCGTCCTTTAAATGAGAAAATCATCATTGCACTTATACAGAAAAAAGAGGGCAAAGTTTACAGATTTGTAATATAGGGGTTTTTAGAATGTAATTTTAGTTCTGGAGTGCTTGGATTTCAATGATTATGATTTTTGTAATTTGGAAAATTTATCCAATATATTTGTCCCTCATCTCTTTTATTTATAAAATATGTGACAATAATCCTTCAAGACTCCCCCTTTAAGTAGTGTCCCCCCCAGACTTGCACCATTAATCCCATTTACCCTGTTGATGCAGAGTGGTGATGCTTCCATAGTGTTGTTTGAAGGGTTGCTTTGCCCAGTCATGATCACCCAACTTGAGAAGCATCTTCAATTGTTATGTTAATGAGTCATGTATCTTACAACATGACTTCCGGGAAGTAATACTTTATGGATTCAGGTTTGTTAATGTTAATAAATCCTGAAACAATGCCATTTTCTGTGGAATCTAGTATATGTGATAGCAGAAAGGATCAGCTGTTCCCTCTCTCTTGTATTATCCCCTCACTCCACCCTATAGTAAACACTAAATTGATTTTAAGTCATTTATATTGTTTCTTTTCTGTCAATTGCAGTGTGTATGAGAAAATATACAAATGTGGGTAAGTAGGGAAAATAATAGATGTTTTAGCTTGGGGAGTATGGATGAGACACTCTTAGTCACTATGGAGGGTTTCCTAATGGAATCTTGAGAAGTGGGGTAGATAATGAAAACTATAATTGTAGCATGTGGGAATGGGATTGTAAGGCAGATGTTTTATAGTTTTTCATGCCATCATATCTAACTCTGCCCTCTGACTCAAAGTAAGCTTTATTTGTCATAACACAATCAAAATATCACACAACAGTTGAGGACTTATTACTCCTAATACAATAGTTACTTGTTGCCTTGGCTATCTGATAAAAATAACTTGAAGGAGGAAGGATTTCTTTGGATTTCTAGTTTGAAATCACAGTACGTCACAGATGTGGAAGCGTGGTGTCAGGGACAGGAGGCTGCCGATCACACTGCATCCATACTCAGAAAGCACACAGATGAATGATGGAGTTTAGTTTAGATTCTTAAATTATTCAGTTTGGATCTTCAGACTATGGCATGGTGCCATTCACATTCAAGATGACCCTTTACTCTTCATTTAAACATTTCTGGATGCTGTCATACTTGACATACTTTGAAGTATGTTTTCATACGGCCTTTAAATCCAGTCATGTTACAATGATGGTTAACCAGGACACTTAATAGTCCCTGGACTCCAGGAATTACGTAGGCGATGTGTAAACGGTTTTGAAGAGGAGAATGGATTCATCAGAATCACACTGTGAGAATGCCTTAACCATATGTCAAATAGACTAGAGGATGAGGAGTAAGGAACAATGGGCCTGTGTCAGAAGTCATGTACATACCAAGTGTGAGTACCACTGCCTTGATGTTGAAGTGTGGCATATAACAAGGAAAGAAAAGAAGTAAGAAGAGGAAACTCAACAATTCAACAAAACAGAAACTCAACATAAGATCTCACCTCAGAAAGACTTGAGTTTTGCTGACTCTAGCATTTGCTAGGTGTGACCATGAATAACTTATACAGTTTGTTTTACGTTTATAATGGTGTTACTTAGCTATTTCTTCCAAAATGAAACATTCTCTTTGGGAGGAGTGAGGCTTATAAAGTTCATGAAGTAACAAAACTCACCAAGCTAAGGGAGCTCTTGAAACTAACCCCTCTCCCCTCCAGGCCCCCCCTCCTCCAATCTCACTGCCTTACTAAGGTAGACTTGGTGGAATGGCTTTTTTGGTTTGTCCTCAGTGTCCTGTCTGGGTACACAGATGTTTGTTCATATCCCTCTTAGAAAGCGTAATACATGAAAATCGACAACATGAAGCGATAACTGGTGAATCACGAAGTTTAAAGGGATGACAAGAAAGGCCCCACTAAATGCTAGGGTGCATGAGATACTGTATATTACCATTCTGTATGATTTAGTGAAGTTGATATTTGAGGACAATTGTCTTTATTTTCTTCCTAAAATCACACAAGAATAGTAGTGGGATGTTCGGGTGATGCAACAGAGATAAGAGAAGCTGGCAGAAAACCCCAGGTCCTTTCCCTGTCTCTAACAGACAATTTAGTATCTAAAGTCCAGGAAGAAATGAAAAAAGAGACAAGTCTTTGCCTTTCCTTCACTCCTGGAAGCAGAGTGTTCTCCCAGGCTGTATCTTTGTAACCCATTAGCCCACTGCCATTGGGAATTCCTTGATAAGTGGGATCATGCATGGTTGAGCTTCCCTCTCCCCAGAAGCTGTTTTGAGTTGTGGGGAGCAGTACACAGGAATCACAGATTTCTTTAGTCTTCACTCTCTCTATAAGTAGTAAATGTACTCCATATAATCTACCACTTTTTAATGTGCTTTGTATTTTTGGAATTAGAAAACTGGTAAGCTATGTCCAGTAAATTTTGTGGGAATCGTATTTTAAAGGTAAATATGCTAAGGTAGTTAATTTTGTCTGCAAAATACTAAAAAGCCCTAGTACAACGGACTTTAGGAGAAAATCAGAAGGACTTGTGAGACCTCACATTTTATATTAGACAGTCAAATCACAAATGATGGGGCTTGGGGTTTCAAGCTGTGAATAAACTATATCTTTACTTATCAGCACATAATTGAGAGTATTTAAGTATATACTTCAGGCTTATAAATAATTATGGCAATTTGTATACTCAGCTGTTCAATATCTTGCCCATTTAAGATGAAAACAGTCAATTAGAGAGAAAGACATAAAAATGCAGATTACTTCGAAACAACTATCAGATAGTGCATGATACTAAAGCAAAAGTAATTTGAAAGGATTTCATGTTTTTCATGCCCTTGTTCTAGGAGACTGTCCTTTAACTGACTCCATGGATATCATATTGATCAGCATCCTGGCAGGAATGATCCAATTATGTAAGTTAGAAACAAATGACCATATTGTGAAAGCAAACATGGCACATGCATTCTTGCAGTGACCTCTGCTGAGAACACCGTTTCTGTAACATGCGTTTTCCATCATGATAGCCTACTCTTACCAGTGAAAATGCTGCAGGACATGCATAAACAGCAAAGGGATATTGACAGTGCTGAGGTACTCCCAATCTCGGAACTCTTTACCAAGATTCTAAGTAGAAATGATATGACACTGAATCTTTATCCATATAATCTATGACAATTATTGACATTTTTAAATTGTTATTTTTGCTAGGATTGTAATTATACCATAGTTAACTGTAAAATTGAGAGGTAGGTGGAAATACATATTGAAACAGGGTATCACAATGCAGCCACTGAGTGGGATAGATATTATGTTGACTTTGTATATATTGGATATTTATAATAAGAGCAAATAAACATTTATCACAACCACGGAATTATTGGACTTCTACTCCCAGACTTATCAGTGATGGGTATGTCAGATTTGACACATTTTAATTGTACAGTCAGTGTGTTCTTCTTAAAGGGTTGTAACAAGCACACAATGAATGTTTTTTTATGAAAACAAAAGTTTGCCACCATTTCCCTAATATAGCATTTTCCTCTAAATAAGGAAAATTATTCTTCATTAAGATATCTTCTTGTTGTTTATGAAGGATAGATAGAAACATAGTTTTAGAGGTATATTTGTATATAATACACATATATTACGATCTACATTTTTTGAACAGAGCCTTACTAGATAACCCAGGTTGGCAATCCTCCTACCTTCCAAGTCCTGGGATTATATCTGGCACTTTTTTTGTACCATATAATGAAGGACAGCACTTCTGGTGCTATGTGTTACACATACGACCAAAGCATTTGGTGGTACCTCTTTTGTTTGGTTGTTTTTTTTTTTTTTTAAAAGAATGGCAATGAAACGTCATTTATTTATTTTTACTCACTATTTTTAAATTAAACTTTCTATTTATTCTCTGTGTCTTTCACCTTATGCATCTCAACCCCTTTCATTTTCTTCCTTTTTTTCCTTTTATTTTATTTTACAGTACCATTCAATTCTACACATCAGTCCCCCTCCTGCCCCCCTCCTCTTCCCCCCAGCCAACCCCCCATTCCCACCTCCTCCAGGGCAAAGCCTCCCCTGAGGACTGAGATCAACCTGGTAGACTCAGTCCAGGCAGGTCCAGTCCCCTCCTCCCAGATTGAGCCAAGCGTGCCTGCATAAGTCCCAGGTTTCAAACAGCTAACTCATGCAATGAGCACAGGACCCGGTACCACTGCCTAGATGCCTCCCAAACAGATCAAGCCAATCAACTGTCTCACCTATTCAGAGGGCCTGATCCAGTTGGGGGCCCCTCAGCCTTTGGTTTATAGTTCATGTGTTTCCATTCGTTTGGCTATTTATCCCTGTGCTTTATCCAACCTTGGTTTCAACAATTCTTGCTCATATAAACCCTCCTCTTTCTCGCTAATTAGACTCCCGGCACTCCACCCGGGGCCTAGCTGTGGATGTCTGCATCCAGATTCCTCAGTCCTTGGATGGGGTTTCTGGCACAACTATTAGGGTGTTTGGTCATCCCATCACCAGAGTAGGTCAGTTCCGTCTGTCTCTCGAGCATTGCCAGCAGTCTATTGTGGGGGTATCTTTGTGGATTTCTGTGGGCCTCTCTAGCACTTTGTTTCTTCCTTTTCTCATGTGGTCTTCATTTATCATGGTATCCTATTCCTTGTTCTCCCTCTCTGCTTTTGATCCAGCTGGGATCTCCCACTCACACAGGCTCTTCTTTCCCTCGCCCCTCGCCCTTCATTACTCCCACTTATGTCCAGGCTGTTCATGTAGATCTCATCCATTTCTCCATCATTGGGTGATCCTCGTGTCTTTCTTGGGGTCCTGTTTTACAGGTAGCCTCACTGGTGATGTGAGTAGCAGTCCAGTCATTCTTGTTCCACCTCTATTATCCTCCTATGAGGGAGTACATACCATATTTGTCTTTCTGAGTCTGGGTTACCTCACTCAGGATGATTTTTTCTAGATCCATCCATTTGCCTGCAAACCTCATGATGTCATTGTTTTTCTCTGCTGAGTAGTATTCCATTGTGTATATGTGCCACAATTTATTTATCCATTCTTCAGTTGAAGGGCGTTTAGGTTGTTTCCAGGTTTTGGCTATTACAAACAATGCTGATATGAACATAGTTGAGCAAGTGCTCTTGTGGTATGATTGAGCATTCCTTGGGTATATGCCCAAGAGTGGTATAGCTGGATCTTGGGGGAGATTGATTCCCAATTTTCTAAGAAAGCGCCATATTGATTTCCAAAGTGGTTGTACAAGCTTGCATTCCCACCAGCAGTGGAGGAGAGTTCCCCTAGTTCCACATCCTCTCCAGCATAAAGTGTCTTCAGTGTTTTTGATCTTAGCCATTCTGACAGGCTTAAGGTGGTATCTCAGAGTTGTTTTGATTTGCATTTCCCTGATGATTAGGGATGTTGAGCAATTCCTTAAATGTCTTTCAGCCATTTGAGTTTCCTCTGTTGAGAATTATCTGTTTAGTTCTATAGCCCATTTCTTAATTGGACTGTTGGTCATTTTGATGTCTAATTTCTTGAGTTCCTTATATATTCTGGATATCAGTCCTCTGTCAGATGTGGGGTTGCTGAAGACCTTTTCTCATTCTGTAGGCTGTCGCTTTGCCTTGTTGACTGTATCCTTTGCTCTACAAAGCTTCTCAGTTTCAAGAGGTCCCATTGATTTATTGTTTCTCTCAGTGTCTGTGCTACTGGTGTTATATTTAGGAAGTAATCTCCTATGCCAATGTGTTCAAGACTACTTCCTACTTTCTCTTCTAGCAGGTTCAGAGTAGCTGGATTTATGTTGAGGTCCTTGATCTACTTGGACTTAAGTTTTGTTCACAGTGACAGATATGGATCTATTTGCAGCCTTCTACACGTCGATATCCAGTTCTGCCAGCACCATTTGTTGAAGATGCTTTCTTTTTTTCATTGTACACTTTTGGCTTCTTTGTCAAAAATTATATGTTCATAGGTGTGTGGGTTAATGTCAGGGTCTTCAATTCGATTCCATTGGTCCACATGTCGGTTTTTATGCTAATACCAAGCTGTTTTTATTACTGTAGCTCTATAGTAGCGCTTGAAGTCAGGGATTGTGATGCCTCCAGAGGTTGTTTTATTTACAGGATTCTTTTAGCTATTCTGGTTTTTTTTGTTTTTCCATATGAAGTTGAGTATTATTCTTTCCAGGTCTGTGAAGAATTGTGTTGGTATTTTGATGGGGATTGCATTGAATCTGTAGATTGCTTTTGGTAAGATTGCCATTTTTACTATGTTGGTCCTGCCTATCCATGAGCATGGGAGATCTTTCCATTTTCTGATATCTTCTTCAATTTCTTTTTTCAGGGACTTAAAGTTCTTGTCATATAGGTCCTTCACTTGCTTGGTTAGTGTTACCCCAAGGTATTTTATGTCATTTGTGGCTATTTTAAAGAGTGATGTATCTCTGATTTCCTTCTCAGCTTCTTTGTCCATTGTATATCGGAGGGCTACTAATTTTTTTGAGTTGATCTTGTATCCTGCTATGCTGCTGAAGGTGTTTATAAGCTTTATCAGTTCCTTGGTGGAATCTTTGGGGTCACTCAAGTATACTATCATGTCATCTGCAAATAGGGAAAGCTTGACTTCTTCCTTTCCAATTTGTATCCCCTTAATCTCATTATGTTGTCTTATTGCTCTGGCTAGAACTTCAAGTACTATATTGAATAATTATGGGGAGAGCGGACAGCCTTGCCTTGTTCCTGATTTTAGTGGAATTGCTTTGAGTTTCTCTCCATTTAATTTGATGTTGGCTGTTGACTTGCTGTAAATTACCTTTATTATGTTTAGGTGTGTTCCCTGTATTCCTGATCGCTCCAAGACTTTTATCATGAAGGGGTGTTGGATTTTGTCAAATGCCTTTTCTGCATCTAGTGAGATGATCATGTGGTTTTTTTCTTTGAGTTTGTTTATATGATGTATTACATTGACGGACTTTCATATGTTGAACCACCCTTGCATCCCTGGGATGAAGCCCACTTGATCATGGTGGATAATTGTTTTGATGTGTTCTTGGAGTCTGTTTGCCAGTATTTTATTGAGTATTTTGCATCAATTTTTTTCATGAGGGAGATCGGTCTGTAGTTCTCTTTCTTTGTTGTATCCTTGTTTGGTTTAGGAATCAGGGTAATTGTAGCCCCATAGAAAGAGTTTGGTAATGTTCCTTCTGTTTTTATTATGTGGAACAATTTAGAGAGTATTGGTATTAACTCTTCTTTGAAGATCTGGTAGAATTCTGTACTGAAATCATCTGGTCCTGGGCTTTTTTTGGTTGGGAGAATTTTAATGACTGTTTCTATTTCCTTAGGGGTTATTGGACTATTTAAATAGTTTATCTGGTCTTGATTTAACTTAGTTATGTAGTACCTACCCAGAAAATTGTCCATTTCTTTTAAGTTTTCCAGTTTTGTGGAGTAGAGGTTTTTGAAATATGACCTGATAATTCTCTGGATTTCCTCAATGTCTGTTGTTATGTCCCCCCTTTTCATTTCTGATTTTGTTAATTTGGATTCTCTCTCTCTGTCTTTTGGTTAGTTTGGATAAGGGCTTGTTTATCTTGTTGATTTTCTCAAAGAACCAACTCTTTGTTTCATTAATTTTTTGTATTGTTCTCTTAGTTTCTATTTTATTGATTTCACCTCTCACTTTGATAATTTCTTGGCATCTATTCTTCCTGGGAGACTTTGCTTCTTCTTGTTCTAGAGCTTTCAGGTGTGCTGTTAAGTCACTAGTGTGAGATTTCTCCAACTTCTTTATGTGGGCATTTAGTGCTATGAATTTCCCTCTTAGCACTGCTTTCATAGTGTCCCATAAGCTTGGGTATGTGGTGTCTTCATTTTCGTTGATCTCTAGGAAGTCTTTAATTTCTTTCTTTATTTCTTCCTTAACCCATTGGTGATTCAGTTGAGCATTATTCAGTTTCCATGAGATTGTAGGTTTTCTGTAGTTTTTGTTGTTGTTGAAATCTAACTTTAAACCATGGTGGTCTGATAGAACACAGGAGGTTATTCCAATTGTTTTCTATCTGTTGAGATTTGCTTTGTGGCCAAGTATGTGGTCAATTTTAGAGAAAGTTCCATGGGGTGCTGAGAAGAAGGTATATTCTTTTTTGTTAGGATGGAATGTTCTGTAGATATCTATTAGGTTCATTTGGGTCATGACATCAGTTAAGTCCTTTATTTCTCTGTTAAGTTTCGATTTGGGAGATCTGTCCAGTGGTGAAAGTGGGGTGTTGAGATCTCCCACTATTAATGTGTGGGGTTTTATATGTGGTTTAAGCTTTAGTAATGTTTCTTTTACATATGTGGGTGCCCTTGTGTTTGGGGCATAAATGTTCAGAATTGAAACTTCATCTTGGTGCATCTTTCTTGTGATGAGTATGTAATGCCCTTCTTGATCTCTTTTGATTGATTTTAGTTTGAAGTCTGTTTTGCTGGATATCAGGATGGCTACACCCGCTTGTTTCTTAAGACCGTTTGATTGGAAAGTCTTTTCCCAGTCTTTTATTCTTAGGTAGTGTCTGTCTTTGAATTTGAGATGTGTTTCTTGTATGCAGCAGGAAGATGGGTCCTGCTTTTGTATCCATTCTGTAAGCCTATGTTTTTTTTTATAGGTGAATTAAGTTTATTGATATTAAGGGATATTAATGACCAGTGATTGTTCATCCCTGTTATTTTTGGTGGTAGTGTGTGTGTACTTCTCTTCTTTGGGGTTTACTGCTGTGGCTTTATCTATTGCCTGTGTTTTTGAGAGTGCATCTGATTTCCTTAGGTTGGAATTTTCCTTCTAGTGCTTTCTGTAGGGCTGGGTTTGTAGATAAGTATTGTTTAAATCTGGCTTTGTCTTGGAATGTCTTGTTCATTCCGGCTATGATGATTGAAAGTTTTGCTGGGTATATTAGTCTGGGCTGACATCCATGGTCTCTTAGTGTCTGCATTACATCTGTCCAGGTCCTTCTGGCTTTCAAAGTCTCCATTGAGAAATTGGGTGTTATTCTGATGGGTTTGCCTTTATAGGTCACTTGGCCTTTTTCCTTTGCTGCTCTTAATATTATTTCTTTACTCTGTACGTTTAGTTGTTTAATTATTATGTGGCGAGGGGACTTTTTTTTGGGGGTCTAGTCTGTTTGGTGTTCTATAGGCTTCTTGTATCTTCATAGGCATTCCCTTTTTTAAGTTGGGAAAGTTTTATTCTATGATTTTGTCGAATTTATTTTCTGTGCCTTTGAGTTGGTATTCTTCTCCTTCTTCTATCCCTATTATTCATAGGTTTGGTCTTTTCATGGTGTCCCAAATTTCTTGGACATTTTGGTTCATGACTTTGTTGGCTTTAGTGTTTTCTTTGACTGATGAATCTATTTCTTCTACTGTATCTTCAACACCAGAGATCCTCTCTTCCATCTCTTACATTCTGTTGGTTATACTTGCGTCTGAAGTTCGCGATCGTTTACTCAGATTTTCTATTTCCAGCATTCCCTCTGTTTGTGTCTTCTTCATTTTTTCTATTTCCCTTTTCAGGTCCTGTACTGTTTCCTTTATTTGTTTCATTGCTTTTTCATGATTTTCTTTCAGTACTTTATTGTTTTCTTCCAGGACTTTATTGTTTTCTTCTAATTTGTTTGCCCTTTCCTCTAGTTGTTTATAGCGTTCTTCCCATTTTTTTTTGTCTTTTCCTCTACACAAGCCTCTACCTTCTTCATGTTGTTATTAATAAGGCTATTTTCTTCTGCTTCTTCCAATTTTTGATGTTCAGGTCTAGATGTTGGAGGCTGGCTAGGTTCTGGTGATGCTGTATTGCTCTTCATTTTGTTGTATGTACTTCTGCCTTGATGTCTGCCCATCTCCTTGTGGTTCGTTCTTGGTCTTATCAACACACTTGGTTCAGACAGAGCTGACAGATTCAGGAAGTCTCTCTCTCTTGTCCAGATGGGAGCTCTCTTGTCCAAATGGGAACTCCGGGGCAGGATGGAAGCTCTTGTCCAGACAGGAAGTCCAGGGCAGGATGGGAGCTCTTGTCTAGAAGGGAAGTCTGGGGCAGGATGGGAGCTCTTTTCCAGAAGGGAAGTCCAGGGCACAATGGGAGCTCTTTTCCAGAAGGGAAGTCTGGGTCAGGATGGGAGCTCTTGTCCTGAAGGGAAGACCAGGGCAGGATGGGAGCTCTCTCTAGTCCAGAAGGGAAGTCCGGGGCAGGATGGGAGCTCTTGTCCAGAAGGGAAGTTTGGGGCAGGATGGGAGCTTGGGGCCGGTCTCTAAGTCTCAGGAAGTGGCTGGGGTCTCGGGCAGATGGGCGTGGGGGCAGGGCATGGAGATTGCAGGGTCTGCCAGGGGTCTTGGAGAAGGGAATCCTTCCCGGTGGGGTTAGAAGTGAACCTGCCCGGTGGCCAGAACCTGGGGCCGAGTTGGGCAGGTCTTCCCCTGAGTGGCTGGTGCCCAGGGATGGGGTCCAGGCTGGGCCCTGATACTCACCTCTGGTCCAGAAGGGAAGTTGGGGACTCCTTTCATTTTCTGTCCCTTCGTATCTACCCTCTGCTCTTGCAATCTCCCCTAACCCAAATAAAATAAAAATAAAATAAAATTTAATAGAAAAAAAGGAAAAATCTCATCATGGAAGCTGTAGCATGACACAGTGAGTTATGCAGTAAACCTTTTAATCCACATATCTTTCCTTGCAAGTGTTCATTGCAATGAGTCATTGGTCTGGTTCGAGGCCTCTGGTTTCTTTTCTTTTTCTTTTTCTCTTTTCTTTTCTTTTTTTGTTTTTTGAGACAGGGTTTCTCTGTGTAGTCCTAGCTCTCTTGGAACTCCCTGTGTAGACCAGGCTGGCCTGGAACTCATAGAGACCTGCCTGCCTCTGCTTCCTGAATGCTGAGACTAAAGGTGTGCACCACCACTGCCAGAAAGGCCTCTGATTTCTGCTACACTATCAATGTGGGCCCTCACTAGGACTCCTCTTGGATATCCTGTTGCTGTCCTGTGTTGTGGAGATCCTGCAGCTTTGGGTCTGCAGGACTAGCACCTTCATGTGTTGCAGCAGATTACAGATGGGGTGGATGTTGGGGTGAGCCAACATGTAACCCTGGTTCTGGGCTTTGTAGTTGAATGGTTAGTCAGCCCGCCAGCTCTCCCCATCCTCACCACCAGGATGAGTTCTCTTGCATTGCCTTGGCTAGTTCACCCTTGTAGTGATGAGCAAGGGGTGGGTAGGGCCAGTTCTTCTGCTTTCATGCCCTCAGGGTTGGTTCTTCTACACAAACATCTTCAGGGGCAGCTCTACTGTGTTGTAATGTGGGGATTTAACAAGGCACTCTATGTAGTTAAAAAGGAGGTTTGTTTTGGGGGTAACTTACAGCCAGTAAAGGGGTTGGTTACAGGATCCAGGAGAGATGAGGTGCAGCCCAGCAGGGTTCTCTGGAAAACTCTGACTTGGTCTGCCATCCAGCATCCAGGATCACCAGGAACCAAGAGAGCTAGCATGTCTGGATCTCGGGTCTTAAGGGCTCCCATATTTGCCCCGCCCCAGGGGCAGGTCATAGGTAGGTGAGGCAGTTACCAGAAGCCTCACTAGGGGTAGTACTTCCGGGTCAAAGCTGGAACAGTTACCCACTACAGTGTTGTCCAGGACCAGGGACCAGTCTCCTGAGTGCTGCAGCTGGTGAGGGGCATGGACAGCTCTTTGGCTCTTAGTAGCTCAGGGTCAGGTCCCCAACCTGCTACAGTTAAGATGTCAATATATGAACGTTTTTTGGAGGGGGCACAACTGAATTTATCACAGTCCAGCCTCCAAATTGCCATATCTGCATAACATCATATAGCTTCAACCTTCTCTGTGGCTTGTAATGGTACAAAGATCACAGGGGGTGTCAGAGAGAACTCTTCACAATGAACTCTTTCCCCATTAACTTTTGTAGTTCCATCTTCTCCAGCTTTCTGAAAAAACAAAAACCAAAACATCAAAAACACAAAAAGCCTGAAATTTCACTGGTAATAAAATAATGGTTATTTATTTTAGTAAACTAAGAAATATATGCAATAAGAATGTTAACAACTCCCCATAATTGAGGATTAGTTTGGTCTCATAATTTTCTTGTTTTTGCCTTGGTTGCTCTCACTGTCCTGGTACAATAGGTAATAAGAAACAGGTGGTTCAAATGCTACTGCTGTGCTGACTGCAGCCATTGTCTTATACTATAAACAGGTTTGCCTTCTTAAACAACTGCTCTTGAAGGGATTTCTTATGTAATTGAGATTTATTGGAGGATATTGAGACCTCAGAATAAAAGAAAAGGCATGAAAAATGAGCAGAAGCAAAGTCATTTCAAGAGTGTCATAAAAAGGAAATGCAGAGATAATGGAAAAAAGATGATGTGGCTAGAATAACTTAGTTGAAATCGAGCATTTCAAATACTTTGTCTATTTTTGAATGCTTCTGTTTCAAAATTTAAATGCAAACCAACTTCCACTGGTAAAGGTGACTAATAGAATTTTGTGATTGGCCCAAAGCTTCGCAAGATCCAGCCAGATGCAGCTAATGGGAGCAGATGCATAGACCCACAACCAAACATTAGGCAAAAAGAGCACCCAAATTGGCGATCTCCATCGGGTCCCTCCCCTTGGAGCTCGGAGGACCCCACAGAAGAGGGGGAGGAGGAATTGTAGGATCCAGAGGGGTCAGGACAGCAGGAGAGCAAGCTCCACAGAATCTGCTAAGCAGGGCTGTGCTCATAGGGGCTCACAGAGACTGAAGTGGCAATCATGGAGCCTGCATTGGTCTGTGCTAGGTCCTCTGCACATGTTATGGTTATTAGCTGGGTGTTTTTTTGTGAGACCCCTAACAGTGGGAGTGGGGTGTCTCTGACTCTTTCATCTGTTCTTGGGACCCTTTTCTTCCTACTGGGTTGCCTTGCTGAGCCCTCCTATGAGGATTTGTGCCTCGTCTTAATGTAACTTGTTATGCCTGGTTCTGTTGATATTCCTGGGAAGGCTGCTATTTTCTGAAGGGAAACAGAGGCAAGTGGATCTGGGGGAGAGGGGAAGTGGGAGGAGTAGAGGAATGGGAAACTGTGGTCTGATGTATTTTATGAGAGAAGAATAAAAATAAAAGATAAAAAAGAATTCAGCTGATCAATTATCACTTTGCTGTGGTAAAAAGTTAAATTACTGATGATTGTTTTTATTTTTATTTTTTATTTACTTATTTTTGGTTTTTTGGAGACAGGATTTCTCTGTGTAGTTTTGGTGCCTGTCCTGGATCTCGCTCTGTAGATCAGGCTGGCCTCGAACTCACAGAGATCCACCTGGCTCTGCCTCCAGAGTGCTGGGATTAAAGGTGTGTGCCACCACCACCAAGAGATTTTTTTTTTTTTAAGATTAAGCTGATGAAATCCCAGCATGGATGATAAAAGCATCCACAAAGTCATACCCCTGCCTGAGGAGCCGTTGATGGCTGCTGGAGGGGAGGACAGGCCCGAGAGACTGCCCATGTTCCATCAGGTGGCCCCTACACTCATGCGCACACTGGCAGCACCAAGTGGACTCAGTGTTTTTAAAAACAACGCACTAGAAATTGGGAGAGAATATTGGTGGAGGAGACAGTGGAGGCATTGGAAGTGAGGGAATAGAATTGGATTTGATCAAAACACTTCATATACATGTTTGAAACTCCCAACAATAGCTAAAGTAAATAAGTAAATTGACCCCAAAGAAAATGTGATCAAATGTGTCTTCTATTACATTTCAACAAGACTTTGAAATTATATTCAGAGCAAAATTCTAATGGTTGAGGTCATGTGGACTCCCCTGGAAGAATGTTCTCTATGACTTCTCTCTACTTTAAATGATACTCCAATATTGGCATCCAATTTTGTTTTGTTGAGAATGTTCATTTTGCTTTGTAATAGTGATATTTTTAAACTATCTTATAATATGCAGAATAACTCAATAATTGGTGGTTTTCACTGTCATCGATGTGTCTTTCCAGTAGATGATGCCCAATATGAATTAAGACAGAGCATGAATGGCCAAGAGGTACAGAGTTTCACAGACATGATGAAAGACAGTGTAACACAACTGTGAGTTTTTTAATTAAGAAAATGATTTCTCAAAACTTATTGATCATTCCCAATTATATTTTTAATGAGAGCATGAAGCATTTTCAGCAAAATAGTAATTTTAACACTTTTGATACAAAAATAAAGTGTGTCCACCCACTGTCATCTCCATAATGAGTCATCTGAGGTCTATCTGTAAGGAAGGTTATCATGCATTGTAAAGCCCAGAAATAAGTGATCTTTCAGTCTCTCTCAGACTTATTGGTTTTCATTTAGAGACTGGCCAGGCTGTAGCAGGACACTCAGATGTCCCTCTCTCATCAACACAGACACTCTAACATTGCAGAGTACAGCGAAACAATTGTTAATAATTAGTGCCAATTTTTAAGTGACTTAATGAGATGTTAAAGAAGCAAGTGCTTGGATGATCAAGGTAATTTTGTAAATGTGTAAGGCCATAATCTTTGAGAGACTAGACTGTGGAACCATTATGAAAAGGCATATATTGCCCTTCAGTTACTTCTTTATTAATGCCACAGAGACAGGAACTGACAGGGAACACGTGGCGATTGATGGCACCTCCTGCACTATGGATCTGATTAAGTGCTTTCTGGATGAGAGTGACAGAACTTCCTGTCTGTACTGCCAATGCCAGAGGAGCATAACTTTTGCTAATTGACATAAAGTGGAGGAGATTTGAACATCAATTCAGAATGAACACAAGAAATAGTGATAAAACTTCTCATTACAAACATTTTCTGACATGGAGTGAAATTGTTGAAAGTTATATATTTTCTATGATTATATATGTATATAATATATAGAACATATTATATATAAGTATATAAATATAAATATATTTAATATGTTTCAGGAAAATGTAAAAAAGTGTAAGTAGCATTTTTCTTTGTTTTTTTTTCCCATTTGAGTTTCTGTTACTTAACTATTCCTTTTATTTTTTGAGACTATACTATGTTTACATCATGACTGAACTCTATTTGTGTTTATAAAACCAGTTGTCTTTGTAGGCTAAACAACAACAACAATAAAATTGTTTTAAAAATTATAATCTTGGAGTTCCCAGATATCAAGTCTTATGAAGTCTTTGGTAAAGATGAAAGGGAATTTTGATCTCCGAAAATTAAGTGAATATTTTGTGACAACAATAAAATGAGGAATATAGTATTACTCTGTTTTTCTTGGAGGTTTGGATTCTTTAAAGACAATATTTGACAGTGAAATGTAATGAAGATTTTAAAATCATCACGTCATTCGTTAATCTTACTGATCACTTCTTTCTCACCCTCGTCTAAAGCTTCCCCATTTGTTATTCAGTAAACTTAAAATTTTCAGATTGACATGTAGACATGTCTGTTCCATTTGAATGTTCACTATTCTACCTCTCACCTTTGCATGGTTCACTGGCTGTGACTTAGCCTCTGAACTCTTGACACTTCACAATTCTTATCAGCATTGGCCTCCAAATTCTTTTTTTTAAATGTTAAGCCCTTTAAAACTCTCTTCTCAAATCTTGATGCTTGTCTGCATTTATTGGCTTTAACTCTGATTTTCTGTTTGTAGTAATGCTTGAAACTTTAGTGATGTACCCAAACCTACAGTAATAATTTAAAAAGAATAAATAGTGTGTGTGTGTGTGTGTGTGTGTGTGTGTGTGTGTGTGTGTGTGTGTGTGTGTTTGTGTTTGGGGTGTATGTGCCTGTGTGTGTACAGGTACAGCACACATAAAGACAAGATTAGGACATTGACTGTCCTTCTCTATCACTTTGTTCCTTACTCTCTGGATACAGCATCTTTCACTGAATCTGGAGCTAGGCCGTTGGCCTGTAATCCTCAGCCATCATTCCATGTCCTTCCACACTGCTGGAGGCACAGGTGTACATGGTTATGTACAGCTTAGATTTTTGGGGATATGTACTGAGATCTTCATACTAGTGCATCAAACTCTCTTTCCCACTGAGACATTCCACAAACATGAATAAGTAACTTTTTTTTTTTTATATTGAAAATTCTTCTCTCATGCAATACATCCTGACCACAGAGATTTTATTTTCACTTGTTCATACAGGATGAAAATAACTTCACTGGTGAAATGCAAAAGGCAGATTGCTTAGGTATAAAAGGGGAAAATCATGGTGCCTTCAGTTACTTGAAGTTCTCATTTAATTCAATGCCCAGACTCATTTTCAGGCCCTGTTCTATTCTCAGAATGGTTTTTCAGAGATGACTTTAGGAGCACTGAAGGCTAGATATCTCCATGGAGTGAAATGTACAGATATTTTAAACTCAGTTACTATAGAGAGGACGTCAATACAGCCCTGTGCTACGGCCAGCTAAGTTCTGCTGTATCCCACTGGTGCATTGTATTGGTGCCAGCAGGATGGAGCTCCTTTTGTCCCCTTTAGTTGCTGTTCCTGAGGTGCTGGAACCATGTTTTCCCACACGCACCCACAGCTGTACCAGACCTTCTCAGCATCTCAGTGCTTCAGGGTTCCTCGTCACCACAAAAGGGTCCTTTAGCATGCTATGTATTTTTTTCTGCCTTCATCTTTATGGCTAGAATCTTTTAGCTTTGTTGTTTCAGCACAGCAGACAGCGAGAGAAGGTGTGAGTCAGTAAGCCCAGCCCTCTCAATAGATGATGAGATAATGACATCCAGTTTTTCTCTCTGTGTCAGATTCCTCATATTCAAATTCTTTTCTTCTGTCTCTCACATTTCTCCACCTCTTCTACTTTCTTTCCTATCTGATGGGACCTTGCCTTTTACCAGTTTCTGCTGTTCTTTGTTAATGTTTATCCCAAAATTTGTCACTCATGTAGATTTTGATACAGAGAGAACTTTTAAACTTTAAGAACTATATGACTGGCCAAGCAATACTGTAATTTCAACATTTTTCTATTTTTAAGAATTAAAAATTTTGGAAGTTGACATTTAATTACATGTCTTTTTATTGTTTGTTAATAATCTGTATCTTCCAAAGGCTATGGTTACTTTACCTTCAAAATGAGAAGTTTGATACAATGAAGCATTCAAGCATAAAAGAATACTAGCATTATGTCATTTTTTTTGATCAATTGACTATTTAATACACCCATGTTTGTTTTTGCAGTATTTAAACAACCATTCTTTTTTCAAAAACAATTTCATTAATTATTTGAGAACTTTATACATGCATACAGTATATTTAGGTAATATTTATCTGGACTCCTCCCCAAGTCTTTTCAGATCCACACCCACTTCTATACTCCCTCCCAACTTTGTGTATTCTTCTTTTTGAACATACAAATATAACTCACTGAAAACATTTGTGCTGTCCATATACTTATGGGCAGGGGACCATCCACTAGAGAGTAGTTGACCTATTAAGGGGCCACACACATAAAGAAAACTGACTCTTCCACTTCTGGAAATCATAAATTGTCAATAGCTCTTCAGCCAGGATGGGGCTCATGAGCCTCTCCCCCACTTCATGACAGAATCCAACCTGATTTGATCTTTTGCAGGCAACCAAAGATGCTGGTAAGTTTATGTATGGAAGGTTCCTGTCATTTCAGAAGACATTGTTATAATCGGGTGCTCCCTGACTTCTGGTTCTTACAACATACCCATCTCCTCTAACACAGTGAACCCTGAGCCTCTTGGAAGAGGTGGGACATTTACAGGTCTCCAGCTTCTTTCTCCTGGCCCTGCGACTACTTAAAGCAGATAAAACACTCAGCTGTTTGTTAAATGAAGCAGTTGATGGTATAAACTCTGAATTAATTGATTTGCACATGAAAGCCATGTTCTCAGGCAAGGTGGTAGCTTCATAAATTAGTTAGCCTGTAGAAGAAGTCTCTCTTCTGAGCAGTAAGGTCACCAGTGTAAAAATATCAAGAATGCAGAAAACATAGCTAACATAATTGGCTCTGTGATGAACTAACTTCAAAGAAACAAATGCAGAATTTAAGACAACACATAAGACAACCCTTTGTTCCTTCACATTTATGGAGCTGCTTGTTTGTATATTTCTCCATTTTAATTTACTCATATTAATCATAGTGGTCTCATAATAAGAACACAGAGAGCTCTGAAAGATAATAGCAATGATATCAACATGCATAGAAACTGTATTTTGTATTACTTTTAAAGTTCTGATGTATACCTGATTTTATATATCTTTACTTAAATGTATATATTTTATATATTTTATATGTATATAAACACACACACACACACACATATATATATATATATATACATCCATATATTTATTCATTAGATATTTTATATATCTTCACTTAAATGCTGTAGGTAGGGTAATATTTTATATAGTCTAGCATTAGGGAAAACAAAGTTCAAGAAAATCAGTTAGTTAAATAAGATAGCACAGCAACTGGATTTCATATTCACATATTTTATATTCAAATTATCTGATAATTTTACATGGTACAGCACAGATTGTACATCTGCCACAAATGTCCCACAGACCCAAATCCTTTTCATTGTGGTGATCTTCTTTGAGACAGTTCCCCAACACAGCTCTTCCTATGACCCATTCTATCAACAGTATTAGTATTCACTCTGAAATTTTATCAAGAATAAATTTATTCCTTTTCATTAAAATATGCTGTCACCTAATTATTTTGTTTTTCTTACAGTCCGTTTGTCATGGGGGATAATCCTGTAGCCTCTGTATTCCATGGCTGGCTTCTTCCTGTCTTATATATATACTCTTTGCAAATACCACTCTTCATTTCTTCTAGGCAATAGCTTATAAATGCTTTGACTGTTAATCCTCTACCTTTCTCTATTGACTCCATTATCCAATATAAAAATTCAGTGTTTGCTATCAAAGCTGTTACAAATTTGTTGAAGTGATTAAAATATAAGTGCAAAGAGAATTGAAAATGTAAAAGAATTTGTTATGGAGCATGAGACCCTGTAGGAAAAGACCATTAGACTTAATTCAGATTATAATTAGCCAAATTTATTTAAAACTGCTAGCAGGGCCACAGTCTCTATCTCAAATCGGAGATGTGCCACCCAGAGGTGGGTGAAGGAAGGGCTTCTGCAGGTGAAAACACAAGTGCTTTTATTCTGCAGAGATTAGATGGTCAAGGTGACCCATAGTCCTTGAATATCTGTGTAAGCAAGTTATAGAAGCCCAAACCAGCACTTAGTCATAACACAACAAGTAGATGGTCACAGCCGTATATTTCTGGATGGGGATCAAGGAGTCAGGGTTGTTGGGAACTTATCTTCTAGGAACTTGAGTCAGAGACAAATAGCTAGTAGGTACCAAGATGGATGCCTAGGACAAAATAGAGTTTCTTTAGCCATCACAAATGGAAATATTTCAGAAATAGTAAAAAAGAGAATAAAGTTGGGGAATGTTATGGAAGCCAAACTTCCCTAATGTTAATGAGCAGGATGTCAACTCTCTGACATTGTTTCTAAATGTCAAAGTCATAGCATTCTTGTAAGAAATACTTTAAGAGTTGTTAATAATGAAAATGAACTATGTAATGTATACTTTTTCCAAGTCTTGTAGCTAGTAATTGATGAAGCAAACATTTTAATCCAGATCTGTGGGTTAGGACAGAGGGAAATCTGCCAGTTTGGTGATCAGATCCTTTCTGCTCATAATTATCCTGGAAAATAAGGTCCTGAGATGATCCTGAGAGTCATTCAAGATTTTGACTAACAGAGAGAATGGGGAAATGGGCCAGAGAGAAACAGACGCTTAGCCTGCTTCAGGAAAAGTAAATGTACCAGTTCTTGATCTCAGCAGTAATAACCTTTCCAGAGCCCAGGTTTTCTTTTCAAATTTTATTTAAATAACATTTTTTTTCCATTTATTTTACATACCCACCACAATTTCCCCTCCCTCCTCTCCTCCTATCTCCCTACCCCCTAAGCCCCCAAGCTCCCTAACCCCACTTCCCATCTACCCCCTCCCCTTGAACACCTCCTCCATTTCCATGCAGAAAGGGGCAGGCCTGCCATGGGCTTGAACAAAGCATGGCACATCAAGTTGAAGAAGGACCAAGTTCCTCTCAATGCATCAAGGCTGGGAAGGGTAATCCAGCATGGGAAACATGTTCCCAAAAGCCAGCTAAGTGCCAGAGACAGATCCTGATCTCATTGATAGGAGCCTTAAAAAGGGACCAAGCTACACAACTGTCACACACATGCAGAGGGCCTTGGTCGGTCCCATGCAGGCTCCCTAACTGTTGGTCCAGAATACATGTGCTCTCAGGTCAGCTGTCTCTGTGGGTTCCTCTGTAATGACCTTGCTACCCCTGGCTCATACAATACCTCCTCCCTTTCTTCAGGAGAAATCCAGGAGTTTAGCCCAGTTTTTGGCTGTGGAACTCTGCATCTGCTTCCATCAGTTACTGGGTAAAGGCTCTCTGATGACAATCAGGGTAGTCACCAATCTGATTATGGTAGATGGCCAGTTCAGGCTCCTTCTCCACTATTGCTAGGACTCTTAGCTGGGATCATCCTTGTAAATTCCTGGGAGTTTTCCTGGCACCAGGTTTCTCCCTAACCCCAGAATGGGCCCAGGTTTTCAGAGATTGGAGAGGGATAAGTATTGGTAGGATGATTATACATCTTTATATTCACTGTGGCTACTTGGTCTGTAGAATAAAGGCATTTAGATTTGAAAGACATTAAGCTACTCAGGGTTGATCTTGAACTGGACTCAGATGCCTCAGGAGAATTGTAAAAAATAAAAAATAAACAACCCTTTATTTCCTTTGCTCATTGAATTTAAGGGGGGGGAAAGAAGAGAAATATTTGCAATCTAGAGAAATCCAATGAGCTTTTCTTTCCCAAATGGGAAGATTCATTACTCTGTTGGGGCAGACTCCCCCCAGTTTCAACAGAAACATTTATGGGAAGCATTAGCGACGACTGAGATCACTGCTTGATGTAGTGACTTGTTCACAATGCTCTACTGCAATAAGTGTCGAGACTTGGGTGATAAAACAGCTTGTGAATGCCAGGAAGCAAGAGCCTCAAAGTCTGGACCTTGGCATTCTCTACCACAGTGATTTGTTTCCATCAGTAGTGAAATGAGGAGGTTGCTGATCAGTATCTCTGGAAGAAAACAAGCCGATGTCAGCAACAGCTTCTGTGGCAGAATCCCATCTACATAGTTCTCAGAAAATAAATCTATTCAGGGTATTAATTGACACTATCAAAGGTAGAGATTTCATTTAAGTACAAGAAATAGATTACAGTTTGATAAAAAAACCAAACATCCCTGTGAACATCATGGAAACACTCCATAGTGGTACATACTTTTTTTTTTACATCTTTTTTTTTGTGATATATATTTTTTATTTTACAATACCATTCAGTTCTACATATCAGCCATGGGTTCCCCTATTCTCCCCCCTCCCACGCCCTCCCCTTACCCCCAGCCCACCCTCCATTCCCACCTCCTCCAGGACAAGTCCTCCCCCGAGGACTGTGATCAACTTGGTAGACTCAGTCCAGGGAGGTCCAGTCCCTTCCTCCCAGACTAAGCCAAGTGTCCCTGCATAAGTTCCTGGTTTCAAACAGCCAACTCATGGAATGAGCACAGGACTTGGTCCCACTGCCTAGTTGCCTCCCATACTGATCAAGCCAATCAACTGTCTCACCTATTCAGAGGGCCTGATCCAGCTGGGAGCCCCTCAGCCTTTGGTTCATAGTTCATGTGTTTCCATTCATTTGGCTATTTTTTTTCAATAATTGAGTAAAACTGAAATTGATTATATGCCACAGTCATCCTAGGGACCTCCATGCTATATATATAGCCTCTATGGTTCTATGGGTTGTGGTCTGATTGTTCATTTTATATCTAGAATCCACCAATGAGTGAGTACATACCATAACTGTCTTTCTGGGTTTGGGTTACCTCACTCAGGATGATTTTTTCTAGTTCCATCCATTTGCCTGCAAATTTCATGCTTTCATTGTTTTTCTCTGCTGAGTAGTACTCCATTGTGTATATGTACCACATTTTTTTCATCCATTCTTCCGTTGATGGGCATCTAGGTTGTTTCCAGGTTCTGGCTATTACAAATAGTGCTGCTATGAACATAGCTGAGCATGTATCTTTATGGTATGTATCAGCATTCTTTGGGTATATGCCCAAGAGTGGGATGGCTGGGTCTTGAGGTAGTTCGATTCCTAATTTTCTGAGAAACCGCCATACTGATTTCCACAGTGGTTGTACAAGTTTACATTCCCACCAACAGTGGAGGAGTGTTCCCTTTGCTCCACATCCTCTCCAACATTGGTTGTCATTGGTGTTTTTGATCTTAGCCATTCTAACAGGTGTAAGGTGGTATCTCAGAGTCGTTTTGATTTGCATTTCTCTGATGATTAAGGATGTTGAGCATTTCTTTAAATGTCTTTCAGCCATTTGTAGTTCTTGTTTTGTGAATTCTCTGTTTAGCTCTTTAGCCCATTTTTTTAATTGGACTGTTCAGTGCTTTGATGTCTAGTTTCTTGAGTTCTTTATATATTGTGGAGATCAATCCTCTGTCAGATGTGGGGTTGGTGAAGATCTTTTCCCAATCTGTTGGGTGTCTTTTTGTCTTATTGACTGTGTCTTTTGCCCTGCAAAAGCTTCTCAGTTTTGAGAGGTCCCATTTATTAATGGTTGTGCTCAGGGTTTGTGCTGTCGGTGTTTTATTTAGGAAATGGTCTCCAGTGCCAATGCGTTCAAGAGTGCTTCCTATCTTCTTTTCTATTAAGTTTAGTGTAACTGGATTTATGTTTAGGTCTTTGATCCACTTGGACTTGAGTTTTGTGCATGGTGACAGATATGGATCTATTTGTAATCTTTTACATATTGACATCCAGTTATGCCAGCACCATTTGTTGAAGATACTTTCTTTGTTCCATTGTATAGTTTTGGCTCCTTTGTCAAAAACCAGGTGTTCATATGTGCATGGATTAGTGTCAGGGTCTTCAATTCGATTCCATTGGTCCGTATGTCGGTTTTTATACCAGTACCAAGCTGTTTTTATTACTATAGCTCTATAGTAGAGTTTGAGGTCCGGGATGGTGATGCCTCCAAGGGTTGCTTTATCGTATAGGATTCTTTTAGCTATCCTGGGTCTTTTGTTTTTCCATATAAAGTTGAGTATTTTTCTTTCCAAGTCTGTGAAGAATTGTGTTGGGATTTTGATGGGGATTGCATTGAATCTGTAGATTGCTTTTGGTAAGATTGCCATTTTTACTATGTTAATCCTGCCTATCCATGAGCATGGGAGATCCTTCCATTTTCTGATATCTTCTTCAATTTCTTTCTTTAGAGATTTAAAGTTCTTATCAAAAAGGTCTTTCACTTGTTTAGTTAGTGTTATCCCAAGGTATTTTATATTATTTGTGGCTATTGTAAAGGGTGATGTTTCTCTGACTTCTTTCTCAGCCCTTTTATCATTTGTGTATAGGAGGGCTACTGATTTTTTTGAGTTGATCTTGTATCCTGCCACTTTACTGAAGGAGTTTATCAGCTGTAGAAGTTCCCTGGTAGAGTTTTTGGGGTCACTTATGTATACTATCATATCATCTGCAAATAGTGAAAGTTTGACTTCTTCCTTGCCAATTTGTATCCCTTTGATCTCCTTTTGTTGTCTTATTGCTCTAGCTAGAACTTCTAGTACTATATTGAATAAATATGGGGAGAGTGGACAGCCTTGTCTTGTTCCTGAATTTAGTGGTATCGCTTTGAGTTTCTCTCCATTTAATTTGATGTTTGCTGTTGGCTTGCTATAAATTGCTTTTATTATGTTTAGAAATGTTCCTTGTATTCCTATTCTTTCTAAGACCTTTATCATGAAGGGGTGTTGGATTTTGTCAAAGGCTTTTTCAGCATCTAGGGAGATGATCATGTGGTTTTTTTCTTTCAGTTTGTTTATATGGTGTATTACATTGACTGATTTCCGTATGTTGAACCATCCTTGCATCCCTGGGATGAATCCTACTTGGTCATGATGGATGATTGTTTTGATGTATTCTTGGATTCGGTTTGCCAATATTTTGTTGAGTATTTTTGCATCAATGTTCATGAGGGAGATTGGTCTGTAGTTCTCTTTCTTTGTTGCATCTTTGTGTGGTTTGGGTATCAGGGTAATTGTAGCCTCATAAAAAGAGTTTGGTAGTGTTCCTTCTGTTTCTATTATGTGGAACACTTTGAAGAGGATTGGTATTAGTTCTTCTTTGAAAGTCTGGTAGAATTCTGCACTAAAACCATCTGGTCCTGGGCTTTTTTTTAGTTGGGAGACTTTTGATGACTGTTTCTATTTCTTTAGGGGTTATTGGTCTATTTAAATGGTTTATCTGGTCTTGATTTAATTTTGGTATTTGGTATTTATCCAGAAAATTGTCCATTTCTTCCTGGTTTTCCATTTTTGTGGAGTACAGGTTTTTGAAGTATGATCTGATGATTCTCTGGATTTCCTCATTGTCTGTTGTTATGTCTCCCTTTTCATTTCTGATTTTGTGAATTTGGGTGTTCTCTCTTTGCTTTTTGATTAATTTGGCTAGTGGTTTGTCTATCTTGTTGATTTTTTCAAAGAACCAACTCTTTGTTTCATTGATTTTTTGTATTGTTCTCTTGTTTTCTATTTCGTTGATTTCAGCCCTCAATTTGTTTATTTCCTGGCGTCTATTTCTCCTGGGTGAGTTTGTTTCTTTTTGTTCTAGAGCTTTCAGTTGTGCTGTTAATTCATTGGTATGGGATTGCTCCATCTTCTTTATGTGTGCATTTAGAGCTATGAATTTTCCTCTTAGCACTGCTTTCATAGTGTCCCATAAGTTTGGGTATGTTGTACTTTCATTTTCATTGTATTCTAGGAACTCTTTAATTTCTGTCTTTATTTCTTCCTTGACCCATTGATGTTTCAGGTGGGTATTATTCAGTTTCCATGAGTTTGTGGGTTTTTTATAATTTTTGTTGTTATTGAGTTCTAACTTTAAGGCATGGTGGTCTGATAAGATACAGGAGGTTATTCCAATTTTTTTGTATCTGTTGAGATTTGTTTTGTGTCCAAGCATGTGGTCAATTTTTGAGAAGGTTCCATGGGGTGCTGAGAAGAAGGTATATTCTTTTGTGTTAGGATGGAATATTCTGTAGATATCTGTTAGGTCCATTTGAGTCATAACATCTGTTAGGTCCTTTATTTCTTTGTTAAGTTTCAGTCTGGTAGATCTATCTTTTGGTGAGAGTGGTGTGTTAAAGTCTCCCACTACTAATTTGTGGGGTTTGATGTGCGTTTTAAACTTTAGTAGTGTTTCTTTTATGAATGTGGGTGCTTTTGTGTTTGGAGCATAAATGTTTAGAATCGAGACTTCATCTTGGTGGATTTTTCCTGTGATGAATATGTAATGTCCATCCTGGTCTCTTTTGATTGATTTTAGTTTGAAGTCTATTTTATTAGATATTAGGATAGCTACACCAGCTTGTTTCTTAGGTCCATTTGCTTGGAAAACCTTTTCCCAGCCCTTTACTCGGAGGTAGTGTCTGTCTTTGGAGTTAAGGTGTGTTTCTTGTATGCAGCATATGGATGGGTCCTGTTTTCTAATCCATTCTGTTAGCCTGTGTCTTTTTATAGGTGAGTTGAGACCATTGATATTGATGGATATTAATGACCAGTGATTGTTAATTCCTGTTATTTTTTTGGTTGTGTTGTGTTGTCCTTCTGTGGTGTATGTTGGTGTAGGATTATCTATTGCTTGATTTTTCATGGATGTGTTTAGCTTCTTTGGGTTGAATTTTCCCTTCTAGTGCTTTCTGTAGGGCTGGGTTTGTGGACAGGTATTGATTAAATCTGGTTTTATCCTGGAATATTTTGTTTATTCCGCCTATGGTGATTAAGAGTTTTGCTGGGTATAATAGTCTGGGTTGGCATCCATGGTCTCTTAGTGTCTGCATGAGGTTTGTCCATGATCTTCTATCTTTCATAGTCTCTATTGAGTAGTCTGGTGTTATTCTGATGGGTTTGCCTTTATATGTTACTTGGTCCTTTTCCTTTGCAGCTCTTAATATTTTTTCTTTATTCTGTGTGTTTAGTGTTTTGATTATTATGTGGTGAGGGGACTTTTTTTTTGGATCCAGCCTATTCAGTGTTCTGTAAGCTTCTTGTATCTTCATAGGTATTTCTTTCTTTAGGTTAGGAAAGTTTTCTTCTATGATTTTGTTGAATATATTTTCTGTGCCTTTGAGTTGGTATTCTTCTCCTTCTTCTATCCCTATTATTCTTAGGTTTGGTCTTTTCATGGTGTCCCAAATTTCCTGGACGTTTTGTGTTAGGACTTTTTTGTCTTTATTGTTTTCTTTGACTGACGAATCTATTTTCTCTATCGTTTCTTCAGTGTCAGAGATTCTCTGTTCCATCTCTTGCAATCGGTTGGTTATGCTCGTTTCTGTAGTTCCTGTTCGTTTTGTCAGGATTTCTATTTCCAGCATTCCCTCAGCATGTGTTTTCTTTATTGTCTCAAATTCATTTTTCAGATCTTGGAATGTTTCTTTCATCTGTTTAATTGCTTTTTCTTGGCTTTCTTTGATTTCTTCCCATTTTTTGTTCGTTTTTTCTTCCATTTCTTTAAGGGAGTTTTTTATTTCCTCTTTAATGGAGTTTTTCATTTCCTCTTTAAGGGAAGTTTTTATTTCCTCTTTAAGGGAGTTTTTTATTTCCTCTTTAAGGAAAGTTTTTATTTCCTCTTTAAGGTAGTTTTTTAATTCCTCTTTAAGGAAAGTTTTTATTTCCTCATTGAGGGAATGTTTTATTTCTTCTTTAAGGGCCTCTATCATCTTCTTAATGTCATTTTTAGGGTTGATTTCTTCTGTCATGGTATGTTTAGGTCTTGCAGGTGTAGAATCACTAGGTTCTGATGTTGCCATATAGGTATTTATGTTGTTGCCTGTATTTTTGCACTGGCGTCTGCTCATCTCTTCCTCTGTGAGGTGCAGGTGGTGTCTGTGTCTGAGAGTGCCTCTCTTGTTCTAATTTTTAGTCTTGGTTTAGTAGTGGTTCTTGGTTAAATTGGTGCTATTGGGCTATTTCTTCAGGGGCAGCTGATTTCGATCGGTGAATTATATACTTATGATTCTGGTGATCTGGTTTGGTGTCTGGGTAGCGCCTTCTTCTGTGTTCTCAGGTCACTTTTTGTTCATTTGTCAACTCCTCAGCTGATCTTGTTTCTTCAGACTTTAAACTGTAGGCATCTGAATCCTCTCCCAGATGGGTTTCAGCTGAGCAGGGTAGTCTCACCAACACCTCCAAGTTGTTGGGTTTCACAGGATCAGTAGCTGGGCCCTGGGTTGTCCTCAGATGGAGTGTTCAGATTCGTTCTGGTTCTGACCCACGGAGATAGCTTCTTCCCCAGTTGTTGGGGTTAGGGGCGTCCCTGTTCCAAGCTGCGTCTGCTTGTCTCTGTCCCTGGGCCTGTTTACCTCTGCGGTCCTCCGCCGGGCCTGTGGTCCCTGTCAGCTGCCGCTGGTTCTGTCTGCCTCTGGGGGCCGCCACCGGGCCTGAATGTCTCTGTCGGCCGCTGCCGCCGGGCACGTCTACCTCAGCGGGCTGCCGCTGGGCCCGTGTACCTCCGCGGGCCGCCGCCGCAGGCCTACCTGCGTCTGCTTGTCTCTGCCGCCGGGCCTGTCTACCTCTGTGGGCCGCTGCTGGGCCTGAATGTCTCTGCCGGCTACCGCCGGGCCTGAATGTCCCTGTTGGCCGCTGCCGCCGGGCCCGTTTACCTCAGCGGGCCGCTGCTGGGCCCGTCTACCTCTGTGGGCCGCCGCTGGGCCTGAGTGTCTCTGCCAGCTGCCGCCGGGTCTGAATATCCCTGTCGGCTGCCGCCGCTGGGCCCGTCTACCTCCACGGGCCCCCGCCACAGGCCTACCTGCATCTTCTTGTCTCCGCCGCCAGGCCTGTCTACCTCTGTGGACCGCCGCTGGGCCTGGATGTCTCTGCCGGCTGCCGCCGGGTCTGAATCTGTTTTGTTTTTTGAGACAGGGTTTCTCTGCATAGCTTTGTACCTTTCCTGGAACTCACTCTGTAGACCAGGCTGGCCTCGAACTCACAGAGATCCGCCTGCCTCTGCCTCCCGAGTCACATCTTTTTTTTTATTAATTGAATTTTTCATTTATTTCCCCTCCCTCTTCCCCTCCCATTCTCTCCCCCACCCACTTCCCCTCTGTCCCCCCTCTATCCACTCCTCTTCTGTTTCTGTTCAGAAAGGGGTAGGCTTCCCTTGGGTGTCAACAAAGAATGGCATATCAAGTTGCTGTAGACTAAGTTCCTCCCTTAAGTATTAAGACTGGATGAGGCAACCTGGTATGGGGAATAGGTTCCCAAAAGCCAACTAAGCGTTAGGGACAGGCTCTGATCCCACTGTGAGGAGTCCCACAAATAAACCAAGATACATATATTTTAAGTACTCAGTAGACATGAAATGAATCCCCCAGAGAGGAAGGAGGGCTCTCACAGTGGAAAGTTGCTATTGATGAGTCTGCTTGTCTCAAATGTTATTTTAAGTAAGCAAATGGGGAACTGCATCAGCTGCCTGAATCCATTCTAGCCTCTTCCTTGGCCACAGTGCTACCCAAGCTGGTTGTGACGAACAGTAGTGGGGTTGGGGAGTTAGCACAGTAGTCTTATCTTCCTGATATATAATCCCATCTTGTTTGTATATTTATGATTATTTTTGTTTACACTGATAACAGGTGATTCTTTTATTTCCACTCTAGCTGATTCCAGAGGCAATCAAGCTGATAGACATGGTTAACCATCATGATATACAAATTATATTCTTGGGGAAATATTACCCATTTAAGGATATATTATCTCAGCCTCCACTAAATACAACTTTTTAATGGACCTGTGGCATTAGACATATCTAGTTTTTGAATTATCTTAGAAAATAATTTCAACATGAATTTCCTTAAGTTAAAAAAAATACATCTTTATAAAATTGTTTTGAGTTCTATTTAACTTGATGATTTCAAATTATGAAAACTGACTAGATTAAAAATAAGGAATTTATATTTATTCACAAGCAAACAGTAGCTCACAAATAAAATATTCAGTTAATATGAAGTAAGAGACATTGATAATTGAGGATATGTTTTATATACTGATTTTAATATGTACTTACTTAACATTATAAGTTAATTGAAAGAGCAAATTATTTATACATGCAAACTTGAATTCTAGGGCCAATTATAAATTATTTGATCATTGGCATGTCTTGTCCTCAGCTCCTTTATTCATGAAATAAAATTAACAGTGTTTTACAAAGTAGAGATGTTAGATTAAAGGAGTATGGTGGCTTGAAAGAGATGGCCTCCATAGGTCCACAGGGAGAGGCACTACTAGTGGCCTTGTTGGAGTAGGCATAGCCTTGTTGGAGGAAGCGTGTCACAGGGAGTGGGCTTTGAGGTTTCAGAAGGTCAGGCCAGGCCCGGTGTTGCTCTTTCTTCCTGCTGCCTGCTGATCTGGATGTAGAACTCAGTTCCTCTCCAGCACCTTGTCTGTTGCGGGCCTTCATATTTCCTGCCATGACGATAATGGATTAAGTCTCTGAACTGTAAGCCAGTCCCAATTAAATGTTTTCCTTTATCAGAGTTGCTGCAATCATGGTGACTCTTCACAGCAATAGAAACCCTAACTAAGACAAAGAGTAAATGACTTTAAAGTAGACAATACCTATAGGATGTGTTTAAAAATATTAGTTCCCCTTCTCATTAACGTACTACTTGAGTTTCACAACAGAATATTCCATAATTGCACAAGTGAGTTACATAGCTGCTTTCTGTTTTATATTATTTATGCATGTGCTGTTTCCTTGTGTTTGTTCCCTGTCGAGGGTGCTTCCTTTCCTTCATTGATCCTCTTTGCTCTGCAATGCTGAGCTCAAGGACCTCTTTCTTGAGAAGGGAATGTTGTCTTTGGATTGGACTTCTTTGTAGCATTGCTCTCTGTATACTTTCAGGGTCCTCCTCTCACTCTGCCAGGACACCACTGTCAAACCTACTCAGCTGTCATCTGAGGTAGACAGAGTTGACTTCAAGATTACTAAGTCAACTGCTGTTGTTTCGAACATATCCTTTTCATATTCTATTATTTTATAGTTATGGAGGGGGAAGTATTTTTTAAATAAAAATGCTGAATATAATGAAAACCAAAAAACACAGTTTTAAAAACTTGAATTATAGATGGTCTTTCTAAAAACAAAACATTAGGCAAAACAGATGATTATTAAATTGAATAACACAAATTGTAAGATAAAGCAAATTAACTTCCATAGACTAAAAGATGCTATAAATAAGTAAAAAGAACTTTACAGAGAAAATAATATAAATTCAATGAGGTTATATCTACACTATAAAATTAATACAAAAGAGAATAAACATGGGCTGAGTGTATTGGTGCATGCCTTTAATCTCAGCATTCCGGAGTCAGAGGCAGGCAGATCTCTGTGAGTTTGAGGCCACCCTGGTCTACAAAGCGAGTTCTAGGATAGCCAGGGTTATTACACAGAGAAACCCTGTCTCAAAACAAAACAAAACAACAACAAAAAAATCAAACAAACAAAAAAGAGAATAAACAGTCAGTTGGAAATATATTTGCTATATTTTGTGACAAAATATTTATTGTTAATAATGAACAAGGAAAAGGCTTTTTCATTTTTGGGTTGACGCAAATTTTCAAGTCTATTATGCAGAAAATATTAAATTAACAGTAAAGTCTGCAGTTTTCCATGCCATCTGACTCAGGAGTTAAATATGTAGGCGTGCTCCCTAAATAGAAACTTTTATATATGGCAGAGATCAGTTTGCTTAAGAATGCATTCACAGCTTGATATAATTTTAACAAAATGTACAGGAACAAGTTAATAGAGATATATTAATTAACAAGTTTAAAGAACATTCCATGTAATTATTTAAGAGAATTATGAGGTTATAAAATAGTGTCATAAAATTTACCTTACATATATTCATGTTAAGTAATACATTTGACAATAATTACATATAGAATATTGTTGGAACACGTGCACACACAAACAGGCACGAAGCAGGTGAGCCAGAAGGATAAGAGAATTCTTCAGTCACGCATCTCTAAGCAGGTTAGTGATGCCTCCTGCTGCCTTTCATGTTAGCTGAATGCAGGTGACAGGAATTCAAAGAGAAGTGAGCCCTGAAGATTCAGTGCCCCCTCTTCCATAAGCCACCAGATGGCAGGTGTTACCAACCACAAAGGAACACTGTTCCTAAACTGGCATACCCATAAAAATGAATTTTATTTTAACAATATAAATATATTTTGATATGTATGTGCTATCACAGTGCTGTACCCCTCTGTAAGAGGAGGACAACCCAGGTAGAGGATACAGATGGTGCTTAACCAAGGACTTGGTTCATAAAGCTACAATTAACCCGAGTAGTCTAATGCATTAAATACACATATTTGACTTCAGTACTAATAACACCGCCAAATTTACACATGGTACTCTTTTTTTTCTTATGCAACTATACTATCAGCAAACCCATCTGTTGTTGCAAAAAAGAGATACAAAGTTATGTGACTCAAAGATCAATCAAAATGAAGAATGTGGAAAGCATCATTTTCTGTGGTACAGAGGGGTTTCCTTGCCTTATTATGTTGCACTATATTTATTTCTAATTTGATCAACTTATGCAGTTTGCAACACTATGGTTAACGTGGGGCCCCAGGGCACCTTTGTGTTAATGTGAAGACCCAATGTGTGTCTGTTTACACCCTCCATCAATTTCTATCTGAAGAAAAGAAAAGGGAGATAGGAGGAAGTGTGGATTAAGTTTTCTAAGCACAGCTTCAGAGTTTTGTAAGAGACATATTTGTGATCAAGAAGGCAGGTGCTATTTAACTCAGTTCTATGCAGCCTACCAGACAAGGATAATCTTCATGAAATTCATCATGGGAAAGAGAGCAGGATTATCTTTTAAGCATATGTATCTTATTTTAAAGTGATCATGGCTCCTTTTGTAAACACATTTTGTTTATGTTGAGTAGTAGATCATTTCCATCTTTAGAAGAAATTGTGGTGTTTGTGGAAGTGAGCCTTGTTAGGAACAATTCCAGTCCTCACACTCAAGGGAGTGGACCTCTTGGATGTCTGCATCCTGTTAATCACACTTATATCCTCCCTGGAGAGTCCTGTAACTATAGAGTACTTGCTATACACCAAATACTATTTTATGAGTTTGCATATATGAGGTCTTTTAATCCTAATGACCATCCTATGAGGCCATTATTATGACAATCCAGGCACAGAAGGGTTGGCCATGTGCTCAAAGTCTGCAGCAATCACCTGGGGAAAAAGGTCTGTGAACTTAAGAGTGTTTGGCTCCAGATCACTGCTTTTGTGTCCCATGGTATTGCAGTGCATGCTATCTTTCTGCTTTTTTCTTTCGAATCTGTCAACTTCTGTGTTTGGTTGTACATTTGCTAGATATCTTTTATGCATCCTTCCCTGATGTACTTTCTAGTCACATTTCAGATTCTTCTACAGTTACGGAGTTTTTCAGAAGTATTACCTGATTTTCCCCCTTGCTCCAAGTTCCTCTACGCTGCCATGGAAATCAGCATGAGCCCGACATTGCTATACTTCAGTTGAGTTTTCACCTATACTTTTTGTTTCCCCAATTAATTACACAACATATGGGCAGAAACATTGTAATTCCTTAATAAATGTTTTCTGTAAAAAATAGTAATATTCAGAGATAATATATGATAAAGCTAATATGAAAGCTATTTGGTCAATGAAAGTATATACAAATGTTACATGTAATGCATGATCATCAGTTAGTAACTCTAGAATGTTCTGAATGCTGAGAAGAAAACAGGAAATTTGTTTAGTAAAATAAATACTGTTCTAATGCTGCTGATAATTTAGAAGTGATTAAATGGAAAACACTTTTCCTAGATAGAAAATTTTAAATGAAGGCTTTTCCCTCCTTAGCAAGTAGCAGAGATGCTAGCAGATGTGGACATAGAAGAGACGTATCGTCTTCTATATCTTTTACATGCTTAGAAATCTGATCCAGCAGGGAGAAAGAGTCTAGCTATAATGATGCTTTCACATCTGCAGTGAAATAGAAATCTCTGTGTTCTTGGTAGATTGTGGGGAATAAAGGCAAAGAAACCAGAATAGGTTTGTGAGACTTGTTCCAAAGACAAGTAGGGTAACTCCCAGCATCTTTGTCTCAAGCAAAGCAACAGTGGAGAGGCTTGGGAAGTTGGATTAGAAGAGGATGGATTACTGTCCTAAACCACACATGCTTTTTCTTGCTGTAGATATGTCTCAGTGAGAAACTGATGGTACCTCCTTCTCTCTACTGTTTCAAGTTATCTCTTACTTAATTCCTATTTAGATCTGAAATTGATTATATATGTGTCATTACACATCAGCATGTAGATAATGGGATCCACTTTTAATTTATTTGATTAGTTTTCCTTTAACTTTCTTTTTGCACTATAGGAAATTAAACCTAGTGTCTCTGGTATCTTAGGTGAATATTTTACTACTGTAATATATATTCAGTCCTCTTTTTACGTGTTGCCTTGAGACAAGGTGCTACGTTGGTTAGGCTGGCCTTGCAACCACTTGGCAGCTTGCTCAGGCTGACCTTCCTGCCTTGCCCTCCTGAGTAGTTCAGAGCTACCTACAGGCCTGACCTACAAGACCCATCTTAAAACTCTCCTTAAAAATCCTGCTTGTGTAGATATACTAAGTATAATCAGTTATGACAGCTACATAAAATTTCCCAGTTTTGCTCGTGAGGAAACAGGCTCAGCAAAGAATTAGTGTCAAATCCCACAGAGTTATGGAAAGTCTCAGTGAACCTTTCGAGATAGTAAGATGGTTTATTAATATCACTATGTCTGTGTAGTGTCAGACATTGTCTTAAGAGCTCAGGGCATAAAAAATTCATAAAATTCTACATTTCACAGAGCTTAAATTCACACAAGGAAGCAGCAAATAAACAACTACCTCACCCTTCCAACTCGTGAGAGCTGGGCTGACAGGAAGGGCAGACAGGTCCGGATGAGCGAAGCATGCAGGCTTTAGATAATCACAAAAATGCCATTCTGAGGTGGGGGGGGATGTGCACACTGTTCATGGGGTGCAAAGGACAATGCTCTGGGAAGTCCTATGATCAGAGTTTCTTATTGAGACACTTGTCAGAAATGGACTTAGCTCTACAAGAACTGTAAGATCAACAGGGGACCCAGAGTGAACGAAGGAGGAAGTGACAGAAACTGGAGTCGGGAGAGAGGACTGATGGATTTCCATCACAGGGACGGAAGAATTTCATCCAGAGAAGGGGACTGTTTGATTTTTGTTTTTTAAGAAAAAAAGAAGTATATCATTTCTGGCCCCTTTAAGAAAGAGCTGGAAGACCAGGGGTTGTGGACAATGGCAAAGTGTTTGCTTCTGTGCCTTAGGCCCTAGATTTAATCCTCAGCATGGAAGAAAAAAAAAGGACATCTATACAAATGGGTGTTTTGGGTATTGTGAATGATAAGTTTGCAAAAGTAAGCAGAGAAAAGAAAGAAACTGCAGGTTTTCATTTCCTCTTCATATGAGGCTTTTGTGGCTCCCTCTTTATCTATGAGAATATTTTTTCTATCTAGAACTGTCAGGAACAAGATATGAAGAAGCTCCTCAGTGTTTGCAGTGTGGTTCAAATATCCCTTATTCCATACACCCTCAATTCAATTGTGTAAACCCTGAATGCATGAGCTAATCCGATGACTTCCTTCTCTGCCTCTAGGTTGAATGTAATGAATAGTGTCTCATGGCCATGACAGTGTCCTTGGATAATTTTTCCAGACCGGGATGTAAATTCCTTAATTTTTTTTGGAGGTTTCCAATTTACTGAACCTAAAGATGAAGGCATGGGAGAAAATATTTCCCAGCTGAAATGAGAGTAGTAATGCTAGCAGCTACATAGATTTCTATCTGTTGTACACACGTTGTATAATTCATGTTATATTTTTCATGTCTAGTGCATATGCTGCATCCTACAACTCATAGACACGAATTTCAGGTGTTTGTTTTCTCCTAGTCATTAAAGAAGCTTTCAACATACTGCTACTTGGTTCACTCTTCTTCCACCTTCTTTTTCTTGTTTTATAACAACACGGTTTTAATGTGGAGGCCTGGTACTCATTAGGCATGACAAGCTGGACTAGAATTCACATCAATCTCCTTCCTCCAGGCTCATCGGTGCTGAGGCTACAGGGGTATGCCAGCATCTTGGCTTGAGGCACTCCCTTAATTGTGATGGGGATGAGGACAGAATGCTGGTACAGCCTTACCTTATAAGTCAACATTTTGAACCTGAATCTCCTGTGTCTCATACTGACAAAAAAGGAACGTAAAATATATGTTCAATGCATGAACTTAAGATCTCCAAGAGTTAATCTGACAAAAAAGGAACATAAAATACATGTTCACTACATGAACTTAAGATCGCCAAGAGTTAATCTGGCAAGGTCTTTCGATTTTTCCTTTGAAGAGAGCTTACCTGTCATGAACAGGCCTTGTTTTCTGTGCATGCTTCACTGGCATCCAGATCTCGACATGGGCTCAGGTGCATGTCTCAGGGAGGTAGCATTCTTCTAGTTAACAAGGGGATCCAATAAGACTCACACGTCTAAGGTTTTTTCTTGTGTGTTGGCTAAAATCCCTTCATTATTACGTTCCTGTCCCAATTTTTTTCTTCACACCGTGAGAAGATAGATGTTGAACACAGAGTTGATGCTGTAACTCTACAGCCCTCTTATTCAGACCCACTGATAAATCTGTCGGCCCAGAAAATACCCAAGGACCTTCCATTTATTGTCCTAAAGTGAGCATTAAAAGGCTTAGGTATCCATTGCTTTGTGTGCCAGCTAATGTTAAAAAAAGTGGAATGCCCACTAAGCCTCTCTCCCATCACCGTTGCCGCCATATTACCCAGGCTGCCAAAGGAACCTCAAGCTCCCCCAGGTTTTCTGCCTTCTGCATCGCCTTCCTCTTACTTTCTATTCTGTTTTATAAGCACACCAGAATTCTGATCATCTTTTTCTACAACCTTTCCTCTTTGATCAGAAAGATACCCATGCATTTGTAAAGAATCATGAACAACCCAATACCACATTCCCACACTTTGGGAATCCAGTCTCAATACCAATACATCAGGTTCCAGCAGGAAAATGAGTGTTGTTGATTCACAAGCAGTAATTAAATCTATCTTAATAATGAGACAAGTATAAGAATGCAGACAAAGATATGGAGAAGCAGGAAGAGGTGGTGGATCATCCTGGCATGAGTTACATAGTTCTGCAAGCCAGGCCTTTGGTTTTAATGGCCCAAGAGTTAGAAACACTGTAAGAACTTTAGAGGAAGCACACTTATACAGAGAAATCACTGGCAAAAGTAAATTGTCCCCGAATAGAGTATTCCAGCAGCCCAGGAGGGAGGAACGTCCTCTTATCTCATGGTTCACACTTCTACTAGTGACCACCCTGGTTCAATTTCTTTCCTTTTTTTTTTTTTTTTTTTGGTTTTTCGAGACAGGGTTTCTCTGCGTAGCTTTGCGCCTTTCCTGGAGCTCACTTGGTAGCCCAGGCTGGCCTTGAACTCACAGAGATCCGCCTGGCTCTGCCTCCCGAGTGCTGGGATTAAAGGCGTGCGCCACCACCGCCCGGCCAATTTCTTTCCTTTTTTAACTGAAGGACATACAGCCACTTTACCAGCACTTCTAGACTGCCATAGCAAGCAGAGGGAGATGCAGAGTATGGACAGTGGATCTAGAGGAATTAATAAATTATCAGTAGCCATCTCTCTGTATGGGGCACACAACTATCCAATAAAATCTACGAAAAGAGTGAGGTATTAGCCTGTGGTGACAGAGAAATAAACTACATTTTTCTTTTCCCAATTTACTCTCAAACTCTGTAATTTAAATTTAGGAATCTCAATTTAGAAACCATGTAGCAGAGGCAGGAGTCAAAGCCCCCCTGAGAGGGCTCTTCACTGTGAAAAGAGACATTTGAGACACATCAGGAGAGGCATTTTGTTATTGATTTCTTAGAAAACAATCACTAAGATGGGCATTAAAATTATATCAATTCACTAGAATTGCTGTGGCATGGTTTACTCCTGTATAGGCTGAAATTTGAAATGAACAGTTCAGAGACAATGCCTACAGAATCCCTTGCTATTTACAATATAATGGGATGAAGATACAAACAGATGTGTACATAATTCACTTTAATAAACACATTTTTATCTGTAACCTAGTCTGAAATCTTAGACAGAATTCTCAAGAAATTTTCTCTAATTTAGTAAGGGGATAAAAACAACTCCAAGTCACTTATTCAATATCTGTTGTGTGATTAGAAACTGTTAAAAACTCTTTTAAAGATGTGAAAAAGAGGCTGAGCAGTGGTGGCACACGCCTTTAATCCCAGCACTCGGGAGGCAGAGCCAGGTGGATCTCTGTGGATTCGAGGTCAGCCTGGACTACAAAGTGAGATCCAGGATAGTCATGACTACACAGTGATACCCCGTCTCGACACCCCTCCCCTCCAAAAAAAAAAAAAGATGAGAAAACAGGAGCTGAGGAGATGCTTTGGCAGTAAAAACCTGCAGTCCCAGCATGAGGACTTGATTGTGATCCCCAGAACACACAGAAAAGCCAGGCATGGTGCCGTAAACCAGTAACTGGAGCCCTCCGCAGAAAGAGGTGGATCCCTAGAGCTCTCAAGCCAGCCAGTGTAGCCAAGTGTTGATGTCTGGGCTCAGTGAAAGACTGTCTCAGGAGAGTAAGTGGAAAGTGATACAGGAAGATTTAGGTCTTAATAATAAAAACCCGGAGTCAGATACATTTTCATGGGTAAATGCTGAAAGGTCAGAGAGACAAAGGAGCAAGCCGCGGTCACTTCTTACATCGCCAACTCCTCAGCCTAAAAGGCGCCCAGCTCCTGTCTCTGCCTGCCTTATACTCCTTTCTCCACCTAGCATACCACTTCCTGTTTGCTTCTCCCCGGTGCTGAGATTAAAGGTGTGTGCCACCACTGCCAGGCCTCTATGGTTAACTAGCGGCTAGCTCCGCACTCTGATCTCCAGGCAAGTTTTATTTGTTAGCACACAAACACAATATCACCACAGGAAGATCCCTAACTTCTACCTCTGGCTTCCACTCACATGTTCAAAACAAACACCACTCGTATATACACCGTCTATAAAATTTTTGAGAACTGGAAACCATTATATAGTTCTTTCTAAACAACAACTGTTGCCCAAAGAGGACCTGGATACCATAGCTCATGCTGTTGACTTGCCACACTGAACAAGAAATCAGATCTATAGTCCTAAGTCCAAATAAACTGCTTCCGATTATATATTGTCTTGAAAGGGACTTATTCACCTGTTGATGTAACACAACTCTCTTTTTGTTAATGTACTTAAAGTTTTTAAATTACAACAATTCTGTTAGATGCTGGTGTTCAAACTTGAAAAGTAGTGAAAAAAAAGATGTTAACTACAGGCAAGGGCAAGGAGGTGAAGTCTGAATAAAGCTGGCTGTCTGAATGGGTTGAATCTGTAACCCCAGCACTTAGGATCAGGAAGAAGGTTGAGGCCAGCCTGGGTTCCATGGTGAGACATTCTCTCAAGTTTGAAAAATGAAGTATGGGCTGATGACCTATTTTGTTATAAATAATCCAGTATCTTCATTTTTTTGGCCATCTTTTCTGCCAACAGTGTCCCAGGAAAAGAGAATGTGACTCCATAATAAGAACTTTTACATAATGGGTTCACTCAATCCAGGAATATATGTAACATATTTCAAATGGCTGGGAATGTAAGATGGTGTTGCTTATTCTTGAAAAAAATCTGACTATGTATCCTTTCTCCCTTGCTTATTGAAGATAATTTCCAACTGACTTTAGGGACCAAGAGTTCGGAGAAATGTTTTCTTGCAGACCAAAGTCAGAATACTGTTCTTGGGCAAATGGAAATGGATTGAAGATAAAAAAAATATGTTTTACACTACTGTGGGCACAACTAGCAGCATAAGCCTGAGCTAATTTTATGGGGTGTTTTCTGTGATGGACTTTTTGGTGCACCTTCACATACTTTCTGTATATAGTTTTTATTCAGTGGAGAGATGTGCTTAAATTTCATTCCATTTCCAACACAAAAAGAAAACCCAGGGGCCATGTTCCCAACACTACGAAGGCAGAATAATTATGTTTAGATAACAGTGGGCAATGAGAATGCAGAGCAGGGAGATAGTACTGATCCACAGAAAGGTCATAGGCAGCATTTCATAGAGAACAGATTTCAAGGTAGCAGGAAAGCAACAGCTCAGAACTTAAACAAATTTGTTTCCTTAAACAAAGGCAGAAACAACCCAAAATTCAACTAAAGGAGATTTAAACAGCAACAGGATCCTGAAGGCCACAAGCAAAGAGCACAACAACATGTGAAATGAGCAAAGAGACCCAATCTCAAGCACAATTATTGTCAACTATCCGAGTTCAGAGTTATTGCTTTTTCCTAAAGGGAGAGGAAAAGTAAGAATGATACTGAAATTAAAAAGGCAATTCCATTGCAAATAATTATGCAGAGTGAATGCAAACACGCAAGCAATGTTGACAGATTATGAATGTAACATGTTCAGACAAAATGGAAATGCAAGGCATTTATTTTAAAGACTTCAAAAGTCTTATGGAAATCTGCTACTGTAGAAGCTGCTTAAATATACTGTACACATACATAAAGAGAATCAAAGTGGAGTTATCTTAATAATGTTCTGGTGAGACACCAGAGGCTAACAAATTAAAAGAGCCCAGGCCCAGGAAGGGGTTACTTCTTTTGGTGTTGTTGTTGGACAGTAATTTCCCAAGGACCCCTCAAGTATTACTGGCTACTACTAATTCTCTTGATTACTCTTCAGAACTTGATGGTAAGAGCCTATTGCTGAAGACACCACTTTGCTTGAGAACATGAAGAGATGAAACTGGCACTAACCAGGAAGTTGCATTGCTACCGATTAGCATTTGCTGTGTTAGAAGTTGTTAAGCAGGCTGCTGGAGGGGAAAAGCAGTCATCAGTCTTATATAGGTTCATGCTTAGTTAGTTTGCTTTATTGCTATAGCCCTGTAAGCCAACTTGAATTCTGGGACACTGATACCTCGAGCAGATCTTTCATAATTCAGGATTGCTTTTTGTGTTTCCATATGAAGTTTATGATTGTTCCTTTCAATTTCTGTGAAGAATTGTGTTGGAATATTGACTCAGTAGACTGCTTTGGGTAGCATGGTCATTTTCACAATGCTAATTCTACTCATCCGTGAACATTGGAGATCGTTTCTCCTTCTGATGTTTTCTTCAATTTCTCTCTTCAGTGCCTTAAGGTTTTTATTATAAAAATCTTCCTCTTGCTTGCCTAGAGTTATTCAAGGCTATTTCTGAGGCTACTCTGAAAGGTACTGTCTTCCTGATTTGTTTCTCAATCTATGTGTCATTAGTATTGGACAGGCTACTGGTTTTTATGGGTTTATTCTGTATCCTGCCACTTTACTGAAAGTGTTCATCAGTCATTGAAGTTTTCTGGTGGAATCTTTAGAAACTTTCATGTATAAAGTCATATCATCTGCAAATAAGGATGATTTTACCTTTCCCTTTACTATCTCTATCCCCTTGATCTCCCTGAGTTCTCTTACTGCTGTACCTAAGACCTTAAGTACCGTATTGAATAGATATGGGGAGAGTGGACATCCTTGTCTTGTGCCTGATTTTAGTGGAAATGCTTTGAGTTTCTCTTAATTTAGGGTGATGTAGCAAGCTGTGGGCTTCCTCTATAATAACTGCCCTTATTATGCTGAAATATGTCCCTCATAGCTCTAGTCTCTCCAGGACTATCATCATTATGGGGTATTGAATTTTTTTTTTTAAAATGCCCTTTTTATATCTAGTGAGATGATCATGGTTTCTTTTCCCATTTCTTTCTTTTTTGGTGTGTGTTTTAGTCTGTTTGTGTGGTGGGTTACATTTATTGATTTACATATTTGAGCCATCTCTGCATCTTAGGGTGAAGCCAACTTGATCATGGTGAGTAATCCTTTTCATGCATTCTTGATTTTGTTTGCAAGTATTTTATTGAGAATTTTGCATATATGTTCACAAGGGCTGTTGGTCTATCATTACTTTTTATTGAGTGTGTGATTCTGGTATCAGTAATAGTGGTTTAAAAAAAGAAACTGGAAATGTTCCTTCAGTTTCTATTTTGTGGAGTAATTTGAGGAGTGTTGGTATTCTTTTTAATATCTGGTATATTTCTGTGCCTTTTTTGGTTGAGACATTTTAAATTACTATTTCTATTTCACTGGGAGCTAATGGTCTGTTTAAATTGTTTATTTCATCTTGATTTAACTCTAGTAGGCATATATATTAACTCAGATACCCTATCTCCTTTCTTTTGATTATTTGGCTAAAGGTTTGTCAATCCTGTTGATTTTCTCAAAAGGACCAATTCTTTATTTCTTTGACCCTTTGTATTTATTGTTTCTGCTTCATTCATTTCAGTTCAGGGTTTGATTGTTTTTTTCTCATCTACTTTTGTGAGTGTCATTTCTTCTTGCTTCCCTAGAGCATACAAGTGCATTTTCAAATTATTAATGTGCCATTCCTCCACTTTCCAAAGTTTGGTTTTGTTTTTCATGTGAGTACTAAGTGCCATGAACTTGTTGCCTTCATTATGTTCCATAGTTTTGAGCACAGTGTGTTTTCTTTTTCACTCGATTCTAAACTGTTTTAAATTTCCGTCTTGACCCAGTTTCCCATTCAGTAGGGGGTTGTTCAGCTTCTATGAGTTTATTTATTTGCTGCCGTTGTTCACATTTAGCTTTAATCCATGCTGGTCAGATAAGATGAAGAATGTTATTTCCATTTTCCTGTATCTGTTAACATTTGCTTTGTGCCCTAACATATGGCCATTTTGGAGAAAGTTTCACAGGTAACCGAGAAGCAAGTGCATTCTTTCGGGGTTTCGGTGGAATGTTCTGTAGATGATGTCTGCTAGGTTTCTTTTATTTATGATGTTATTTAATCCCAGCATTTCTCTGCTTAGTTTTTCTCTAGATAAGTTGGGTTATTGAAGTTACTCACTATCATTGTGTTAGGTTCAATATATGTTGTGGAGGTAGTGGTATTTCTTATATGAAATTGGGTAGCCTTGAGTTTAGCGTACAAATTACAATATCAGCATGGTGGATTTTCCCTTTAATGAGTATGTAATGTTCTTCCCTATCTCATCTGACTGGTTTTGTTTTGAAGAATATTCAAATATTAACATAGCTACACCTCCTTGCTTCTTGATTCTGTTTTCTGGGAATAGATTTTTCTATCCTTTTACCCTAAGATGATGTTTGTCCTTGATGTTAACTTGTGATTCTTGCATGTAGCACAAAGACTGACCCTGTTTTCTAATATAATCTGTTAGCCTATGTCTTTATTGGGTAACTGAGACCATTAATATTGAGAAATATTACTGAGCAATGTTTATTAATTCCTGTTTTTTTGTTGTTGTTGTTGTTGTTACATGTGGAGACCCACAAAGGTTTCCTAGTGAGATCTGAGCTTGCTTTCCCCAGCAGAGCTGCATTAGAGGACTGCTTGTCCACATACATGATTACCAGGTGTTTGGAAGGGTCTGCACCTGGATGTGTGGTATGCTTTGATGTAGCAAGGAGAGGTCTTTTGCCCTGCCCTCCTTGGTATTCCTTTAAAAAGCCCTTTAGAAGAGAAAGAAGAGGCCCATAGGTAAGGGTCCAGGTCCTCCTGAGATATCGTGTTTCTATCTGTCTGTCTCTCTCTCTCCTCTATCTGTCTATCTAAATATTTCTCACTTCTCCCTCCTCAAGAGTACCCTGGGGTAAAAGTGGGAGTGGGTCTCCCACAGTTACAGTGGGTTTTCCCCACTCTTTTGATAAAGTATTCTATTATTTGATAAACTATCATTCTTTTTGTTCTCTTGGTTGTAGTTAACCTTCTCTTGAGACTGAAGTTTTACATCTAATGTATTCTGTAGGGCTATACTGATAGACACAAATTGTTTAAATTTATTTTTGTTGTGAAGTATTTTTATTTCTCCTTCAATTAAGGTTGATACATTTGCTTGATATAGCAGTCTGGTCTGATAGCTGAGTCTTTCAGTGCATGTAGAACATCCATCCAGGCCCTTCCAGCTTTTAAGAGTCTCTGTTGAAAAGTCAGGTGTTATTTTAATGATTGCCTTTAAATGTGACTTGGTCTTTTTCCCTTGCATATTTTAATAGTCTTTTTTTTGTTGTTCTGTGCATTTAGTGTTTTGATTATTATGTGTCACAAGGAATTTCTTTTCTGGTCCCGTATGCTTGGTATTCTGTATGCCTTATGCACCTTGATAGGCATCTTTTTCTTTAGATTTTGGAAATTTTCTTCTTTGATTCTTGTAAAAAATATTTTCTGTGCATTTGATCTGGGTTTCTTCTACTTTTCCTATATCTGTTATTCATGTTTGGGACTTTTCAGAGTGTCCCAAATATCCTGGATGCTTGTTTGTTTGTTTTTGAGTTTTACATTTCTTTGAGAGAGATGTTCATTCTTCTCTAATGTCATGAAGGCTCAACATCCTCTCTTCCAGTCTTTCAGTATGTTCATGAAGCTTACCTCTGTTGAAGGCAATTATTGATACTTTTTTAAAGGTTATTGAATATATTTGTAATTGAATCTAAGTTTGTGTTTTGTTCTTCAGCTAAATTACTTTTCTCTGGACCTATTACAATAGGGGTATTGGTTTTGGAAGAGACATATTGTTGTGGTTGCTTGTGTTTGTATTTTTGCACTGGGATCTAGACATTTGGAGTTAGGATGTTTATGATGTTTCTGGATGGAGATATTTAATATCTAATCTTACCTTTGTTGAGAGGATGTTCAGTTCTTTCATTGCTATTACCAAAACCTGACATATTGTGGGGTGATGTTTGGTTTTCCATTTTGGATATACTCTGGATTTTATAGTTAAGCCTCTATATAGTTCCAGATCTGAAATTCTGGCTGTGGTTCTGGGTTCAGACTCTAAGCAGTCTTAGGTCTGTGCAGTGGGGTGGGTGATAGGATAGCATCAAAGGAAAGGGGACTGACTCTGCAATTCTCTCATGCAGGACTTAGGCTCTGTTAACCCAAAGGCCATTAGTGTCAGATAAAGGGATACACTGACTCTAATCAAGAATGGCAGCAAGTCCAAAGAAGATTTAGGCTGGATGGGAGAAAAGGGCTGAAGCAGGCAGGTTGCTGCAGTCCTAAGAGTACTCTGGAGCCAGGTGGTGGTGGCACATACCTTTAATCCCAGCACTCGGGAGGCAGAGCCAGGCGGATCTCTGCGAGCTTGAGGCCAGCCTGGTCTCTAAAGTGAGTTCCAGGAAAGGTGCAAAACTATACAGAGAAACCCTGTCTCGAAAAACCAAAAAAAAAAAAAAAAAAAAAGAGTATTCTGAGGAGACCAGAAGAGGAAGGCACAGATTGTGTACCTAGGTCTCAGCCAAATGTGGCAGCTGTGGGGATCTCTGCTACAGAGTAGTTCTGCATGTAGGTGGGGAGACACAAAGGAATGGACATGGGCTATGAAGAGTGGCTGAAGGGGGTGGTGAGGAAAATCCAGGGGCACCCTGGATCCACACGGGGAGTTTGAATATTGCTGCTCTTCTTAAGTCAACTCTGTGATTTTACTCTGGAAATGAGTTTCTGGCGTCAGAATCTGCTCTATGACTATCTAGTGCTCTGCAGCACTAGGAAGTCAACAGAATTCAGCCCAGTGATGCAGAGACTTATGCCTTTATTTCAGGGTGCTCAAAAGTGTACTTGAGACAGTGGTTTACGTCATGAAAATGGACATTAACTTGCTGTGGGATGGTCTGTATGTCAAATTGCTCTGATTGGTCAATAAATAAAACACTGATTGGCCAGTGGCCAGGAAGGAAGTATAGGCGGGACTAACAGAGAGGAGAATTGGAACAGGGAGGCAGAGAGAGATACTGCCAGCCTCCGCCAGGACAAGCAGCATGTGAAGATGCTGGTAAGCCACAAGCCACGTGGCAAGGTATAGATTTATGGAAATGGATTAATTTAAGCTATAAGAACAGTTAGCAAGAAGCCTGCCACAGCCATACAGTTTGTAAGCAATATAAGTCTCTGTGTTTACTTGGTTGGGTCTGAGCGGCTGTGGGACTGGTGGATGACAGAGATTTGTTCTGACTGTGGGCAAGGCAGGAAAACTCTAGTTACATTAACTTTTGTATTTTTCACAAAGATATTTATTACAACTAAAAAGGGAAAAGAAACACACAATGATCACATTTAGCAGTTGTTCTAAAAAAAATTAAAACTAAAGAAAACTAATCTCTAAAGAAAAAGTATTAACTGTAAACTGGCCACAATTTGGTTATGATTTTATTTTCTCAAATTATATATATATATTTTTAAATTTAAAGGTATTCCCAAATACTTTTCAAAATGAAAGCTAGTATTCTACCAAAGCTGAACTTTCTCTGAATGTTTTTTCCAAAGTCACTCAAGAGGTTCACATATGTGAAAGATCAAGCTTTGTAGTTCATGATGAAAACACTTTGGAAAAGATTAAAAAACAAAGTCCAAACAACCAACTGCTCATGGATGGTTGAACTGGACATAAAGGACTCGTCTAATGTAATCTAAAGATAAATGCTGTGGGTTGTTAACTGAGCACAGAATGTACTTCAAATTTAATGGTATTTTAAGGAAACAGACCTTGTAGTAGGAATTCTATGTAGATCCATGGCCTCCTGTAGATGAGCTCATCATACAGAGGTGAAAGACCCTGATGACTAAAAAGAGAAATAGAACAGTAGCTAATTTTAGTTGGAGACTGAACAATCCCTTTCTCTGTGTTTAAAAAATTTATGAATTTTTAAATATTATGCTTAATTAGGAAAAAATGCCAGGTAATCTGTTGTACAACATGGTAAATGATTGTCTTGATACCTTATTATTTAAAAAATGTTGAGTGGTGGACAACTATTATCACAAAAAAATGACCATTAGATGCGATAGTGAAAAATTTAATTAGCTAGATTTTTGTCTTTCCACATACATAATATATATAAATTCATGTTACATATAATGTTATTTATTAATTGAATAATGATTGCCAAGCAATCTGACTCAATTGAAATTTATAGGGTTCTCCATTTGAAAATGGCACAGTGTAGGTTGTTATTAAAATACATGTGAACATTTATTATAATAAAATATATATTAGTCAATGTCATATATTTACAGAAGTTTAAAAAAAATAATTATGTGAAGTAAATTTTATGGCTGTTATATAAGCCATTACTAATATAGTACATTTTTATACTTGTATATTGGATATATTTCTTGAATGTAAGATATTATTGTTTAGTTGACAAAAATATAACCTACAGACACACCTCAAGAATAATTTAATTTAAGTGCAATATCTCATCATTCCTGAGCTTGCTGTTAGCACTTACAATAAAGAAATGATATCTAGAATCTTCAACAAATCATTGACAGTTTACCCACTCAACTGATGGGATTAGAATTTTTTCATTGTTGTTGTCTATCAAGACACTTTCCTATTATGTGCCCCAAACTAGCCTCAGCAATGATTTCCTCATCTCAGCTTGAGACTTTCAAGCTGTCTTCACTTGAAAAATTTGAAGCAATGCTAGTTGTCTTAGTTAGGGTTTCTATTTCTGTAAAGAGACACCATGACCATGGTAACTCAAATGAAAACGTTAAATTAAGGTGGCAGCTTCCAGTTCAGGGTTCCATCCATTATCATCATGGTAGGGAGCATGGTGGTGGCATGCAGGCAGATATGGTGCTGGCTACATCTTGATCAGAGGGCAACAGAAGGTGGACTCAATGCCACACTGAGTGAATCTCAAGCAAAAGAGACCTCAAAGCTTATCTCCACAGTGTCACACTTCATCCAACAAGAGCACATCTACTCCAACAAATTCACACCTCCTAATAGTGCCACTCCCTATGAGCTTATGGGAGCCAATTAGATTCAAACTACCACATTCCACTCCCTGACCCCCATAATCTTTTAACAATATCATTATGCAAAATGCATTTAGTCCAACTTCAAAAGTCTCCACAGTCTATCACAATCTCAACAATGTTTAAAAGTCCAAAGTTCAAAGTCTCTTCTGGGATTCATGCAATTAACTGTAATCCCCTATAAAATCAAAATAAAAAAGCAGATCATCATATACTTCCAACATATAATGACACAGGATATTCATTGCCATTCCAAAATGTAGGGAAGGGAGTGTAGTGAGGAAATACTGGACCAAAGCAAGACCAAGAACCAGCTGGGCAAACTCCAAACTCTGTATCTCCATGTCTGATGTCAAAATGCTCTTCAGATCTCCAACTCCATGTGCTTTGCTGACTGCAACACAATTCTTTCTCTTGTGCTGGTTCCATTCCCTGTTAGCAGCTCTTTTTTTTTGGCAGGTATCCCATGACTCTGGCATCTCTAACATCTTGGGTTTTCCAAGATAATTTAGGCTTCAACTTCAAAGCTTCATGCAATGGCCTTTTTCGGTTTCCAAAAGGGACAGCCTCAACACATGCCTGGCCTCACCCATGAAAACACAGGCAACAGATAATTTCACACCAGCAAAACCCAAAGAAGGGAAACACACACACTACCACCATCACCACCAAAACAAAACAAAACAAATAACAGGAATTAATAATCACTGGTCATTAATAACTTAATATTGATGGACTCAATTTGGTAATAAAAAGGCACAGGCTAACAGAATGGATCTGAAAACAAGATCCATCCTTCTGCTTTACACAAGAAACACACTTCAATTTCAAAGGCAGGCATTATCTCAGAGTAAAGGGTTGGGAATAGATTTTCCAATCAAATGGACCCAAGAAACAAGTTGGTATAGTAGCTACCTAATCTGTAACAATATAGAATCTCAAATGGCAAATGGCTGAAAGACATTTAAGGAATTGCTCAACACCCTTAGTCATCAGGGAAATGCAAGTCAAAATGACTCTGAGATATCATATTATACCTGTCAGAATGGCTAAGATAAAAAGCACTGATGACAGCTTATGTTGGAGAGGATGTGGAGAAAGGGGGACACTCCTCTACTGCTGGTGGGAATGCAAACTTGTACAGCCACTTTGGAAATCAGTATGGATGTTTCTCAAAAAATTGGGAATCAATCAAGACTCAGCTTTATCGATCTTGGGTATATTTCCAGAAAATGCTCAATTATACCACAAGGACACTAGGTTAACTATGCTCATAGCAGTGTTTTTCAAAATAGCCAGAACCTGGAAACAACCTAGATGCCCCTCAACTGAAAAATGGATAAAGAAAATGTGGTACATTTACACAGTGGAGTATTACTCAGCTGTAAAAATCAATAACATCAGGAAATTTGCAGGCAAATGGATGGGACTAGGAAAAAAATCATTGTGAGTGAGGTAATCCAGACCCAGAAAGACAAACATGGTATGTACTTACTCATAAGTGGATATTAGGAGTAAAGTATAGGATAACTAACCTACAATCCACAGCCCCAGAAAGGCTAGATAACAAAGAGGGCCCCAAGAGAGATGAACAGATTTCCCTGGGAAGGAGAGAGAAGGGGTCTCCTGGGTAAACTGGGGGGCATGGTTTGGGGGTTGGATGAGGGGCTGGGAATATAAGGGACTGGGTTTAATCGGCTGGGCATGGGAGGTGGGTTGGGGGCGGGACCAAGGGGGAAAGTAATGAAAGAGATGTCTTGATGGGGGGTGTGTGGCAATTTCTGGGGTTAGGGAGAAACCTGGTACAAGGAAAACTCCCAGGAATCCACAAGGATGACCCTAGCTAAGACTCCTAGCAATAGCGGAGAGAGTGCCTGAACTGGCCATCTACTATAATCATCTTGGTGATTACTCTAATTGTCTTCAGAGAGCCTTTATCCAGTAGCTGGTGGAAGCAGATGCAGAGATCCACAGTGAAGCAATGGGCTGAGCTCTGGGAGTCTTGCTGAAAAAAGGAAGGAGGTATTGTATGAGTCTGGGGAGTCAAGGTCATAATGGAGGAACTCACAGAGACAGCTGACCTGAGCTCGTGGGAGCTCATGGCCTCTGGACCAACAGTTAGGGAGCCTGCATGGGACTGATCTAGGCCCTCTGCATGTGTGTGACAGTGGTGTAGATTGGCCTGTTTGTGAGACTCCTAGCAGTGAGATCATGACCTGTCCCTGGTGCTTAGCTGGCTTTTGGGAACCTGTTCCCCATGCTGGATTACCTAGCCCAGCCTTGATGCAGTGGAAGGAGCTTGGTCCTGCCTCAAGTTGATATGCCATGCTTTGATCAAGCCCATGGGAGGCCTGCCCCTTTCTGAATGAAGATAGAGATGGAGAGGATAAGGAGGTGGGTATATGGGAGGCAGAGGGGGAGGGAGGGAAAGGTAGGTGAATAGTGAGGGGAAACTGTGGTCAGTATGTAAAATAAGTGAAAAAGTTTAATTAAAATGTGAATGAAAATAAAAATACACCATATTGAAACTAAGGGACACAATCAAGTGACTCGAAGAGGCAAATTCATAGCAATGTGCCAACATTAAAAAAAATGGAGCAATCTTATACTAGTAACTTAGCAGCATACCTGAAAACTGTAGAACAAAAAGAGGAAGTCACATCCAAATGGAGTAAGTGGAAAGAAATGATCAAACTTAGGGCTGAAATCAATAAAATAGAAACAAACAAACAAACAAACAAACAAAAAACCAATACAAAGAATCAATGCAACAAAAGGTTAGTTCTTTGGAAAAATCAGCACGTTTGACAAACCCTTATCCAAATAAATTAAAAGGCAGAGAGAGATGATCAAAATTAGCAAAATCAGAAATGAAAATGGGGACATAACAACAGTCACTGAGGAAATCAAGAGAATCATAAGGACATATTTTAAAAACCTGTACCCCACCAAATTGGAAAATGTAAAATGTAAAATGTAAAAATGTAAAAGAAATGGATAATTTTCTAGATAATTACCACCTCTTAAACTTAAATCAAGATCAGATAAGCAATTTAACAGACTTAAAACCCCCAATGAAATTGAAACAGTAATTGAAAGTCTCCCAACCAAATAAAGCCCAGGGCCAGATGGTTTTAGGACAGAATTCTATCAGACTTTTGAGGAAGAGTTAATGGTAGTACTCCTCAAATTACTCCACAAAATAGAAACAGAAGGACCATTGCCAAATTCTTTTTTATGAGGTCACAGTTAACCTGGTACCTAAATCACGTAAAGACCTAATAGAATTACAGACCAGTTTACAATATGAAGATATACACTCTTTGAAGAGAGAGTAAGGAATATAGTCTTGAACTCATTGGTACAGGGAAAAACTTTCTGAACAGAACACTGTTAGCTCAGGCACTTAGATCAACAAATGATAAATTGGACCATATGAAACGGAAAAGCTTCTGCAAAACAAAAGAGACCATCATAAGACTGAACAGTAGGCCACAAAATGCCAGAAGAATTTTACCAACTCCACATCTGACAGAGGGCTAATATCCAAAATACGTAAAGAACAACAACAAAAAAAATCCTGGATATCAAGAAAACAAATAACCCAGTTTAAAAATGGGATACAGACCTAAACAGAGTATTCTCAAAAGCGGAGTCTCAAAGGGCTGAGAAACACTTAAAGGCGTGCTCAACATCTTTAGCCATCAGGGAAACGTAAATCAACACTACTTTGAGATTCCATCTTACACCTGTCAGAATGGCTGAGATCAATAACACAAGTGACAACCATGCTGGCAAGAATGTGGAGAAAGGGGAACACTCATCTTTTGCTGGTGGGAGTGCAAACTTGTATGGCTGTGGGGGTGCTATTTCCCTCTGGGCCTTTTGGCCACCAGGTTGAGAAGGGAAAGAGGCAGAAGGGGCAATGGAAAACTATGTATGTGTCCATGAGCACAATTCAGACAACCCTCAGGGTAAGTCAGTTTCAATTTTATTCCAGGGTATAAGGAATATATAGGATTGGGGAGCCTGGAGACAAACCCTAATTTGCGTTAAGTAGTATGCTCCTGTCACAAGGCTTAGTATGCAGCAGTACAGTCCTATAGCAGAGCTCCTAGAGCAAGTCTTCTTAGCAGGGATCTGTGCTAAGGGTAAAGCTAAAGATGAAACATTAGGCATCTATCTGGGTTGAGAGACAGCTTTTAGATAGGTCAGTTCTCCAGGCATAGGGACAGACTCCAGATAAGAGTGGGTAGAGGCAGGAACTTCTGCTGGAGGGAGGGAGTTTCATGTTGCTGAGTTTATTGAGATAAGCTGCTAGGCCATGGGGAGGCTGTGACTTCTGACCAGCCTGCAGTGTCTTCCAGTATACAGCCACAGTGGAAATCAGTGTGGAGGTTCCTCAGGAAGATGGAAACTGATCTATCTCAAGATCCAGCTATATGCTCTTGGGCATATACCCAAAGGACACTTCATCATACCACAGAGGCACTTGCTCATCTATGTTCATTGCTGTACTATTTATAATAGCCAGAAGCTGAAAATAACCTATATGCTTCTCAACAGAAGAATGGATATTGCAAATGTGGTACATTTACACAATGGAATATTACTCAGCTGTTAGAAAATGAAATAATAAACTTCACAGGTAAACGGATGGAACTAGAAAAAAAATCCTGAGTGAGGTAATCTCACCCAGAAAGACAAGCATGATATGTATTTGCATATATGTGGATATGAGCTGTTAAATCAATAAGCAAAGTACAATCATAGAAGCACAGAGGCTAGGCATAGAGGAAGGGAATAGGGGTGAGAGATTTCCCCAGGCAAGAGAAATGACATAGATGGATGAGAGGGTGGTGGACTGGATTGGAGGATCAAGTGAGGAAGAGGAGAAGGGAAGAGGGTGGTGAGGAAGCTAATGTGGGGAAATACAGGTAAAATTAAGGGCCATTTGAGGATAGTATGGAAATCTAATAAAGTAGAATATTTCTAAAATTCATACATATATGAAGGTGATCTAAGTGGCATTGCCACATAAGAGGGAGACATGGCCCCAGCTTGCCATTTCTTGTTATAAAATTAGGCATCTAGTACCACCACTGGCTTACATCTAATCGAGTTGTTGGCCAAAGGGGTCCCATTGGAACTCCCCAAACAACCCAGGCTGTTGCAAAGATTGTAGGCTGCTCTTTGCAAACTGATGGCAAGCCCCCCTTGCTGAAGACAACACCTATACAACTCATCGAACATGGAGAATTTGAGCTGGCGCCTGCAGAGAGCCTTCACTGCTATGTTCTAGCATCTTTGCTACAGGAAGGTATGTTGCATGCTACCAGAGGAAAATCTTAAACACCATGTCAGCCACAAACCTTACAATCTACAATGGTGTCCAGCCTTCAAGATAGGCTAGTGCAATGGTGGCACAAATCTTGTGGGCATTACCAACTGATGTCTGGTTTGACTTAAGGACCACTCCATGAGATGGAACCTATGTCTGACACTGCTTGGGTGACAAAGAACCAGAGATTAGATAGCCCAGAGACCCAGGGTAAACCTAAACACTACTGGTCTGAAAAGAACCAAACAAGTACCAATAAAATGACTACTAATGTTATTCTGCTATATTCATAGATCAGCACCTTATTCAGTCATCATCAGACAACTTTCCTCTGGCAGCAACAGAACAGATGCAGACGTCCATAGCCAGACAATGTGGAGAGAGAGAGAGAAAGAGAGAGTTGAACATACAGCTCTGAATGGGATGTCTCTATGAAATCCTTCCATCAGAGCTCAGGGAGTCCTGTGTAGGAAGAGGTGGAAAGAGTTCTTAAGAACCAGAAGGGATGGAGGACACCAGGAGAACAAGGCCCTCTGAATTAACTGAGCAAAGCTTATATGAACTCACTGAGACTGAAGCAGCAAGCAAAGGGTCTACATGAGTTTGTACCAGGTCTTCTGTGTATGTATAATAGTGTTCAGCTTAGCACTTTTATGAGACTCCTGGGTCTGTAAATGAGTGAGTCTCTGATTCCTGTGCTTACTCTTGGGACTCTCTTCCTTCTGTTCCTTCTGGTGCCTTGTCCAGCCACTATGTAATGATTTATATTTTATCTTATTATATTTTATTTTGCCATGTTTGTTTGTTATCTCTTACAAGCATGTTCTTTTCTAATGACAGACAGAATGGGAGTAGATCTGGAGGGGAGGGAAAAAGAAGGGAGGGGAGGAGAGGGGGAGGGATCAGAGAGGACCTGGAAGGATTAGAGTGAGGGAAACTGCAGTCAGGATATATTGTATGAGAAAAGAATCTATTTTTGATAAGAGGGAAAAAATGAAAAATAATTTTATCTTATCCTGTATTTTATTATTTTTACATTTTTCTTCTCTATTTTTACCCTCCAGGTCCTTTGCATACATATTATAGCTTCCAGTTTAGTGTTTTGATGGGATTCCTGCATGTGCAATGAGTGCGTCTCTGTTTCTTGTGCCTTTTCTTGGACTTTTTCCCTCTGTTTGTCTTGTCCAATTCTGATGTGTTAGCTTTTGTTTATTATATTTGTCTTATTATATTTCATTATCATCTCTTAGAAGCCTGTTTGTCTTCTCATGAGAGACAGAAATGAGTGACTTCGAATGGGAGGGGAGGTGGTGAGGAACTTGGTAGGAGGTGGGAGGAACCGTAATCAGGATATATTATGTGAGAAAGAATAAAATCTCTTTTCAATAAAAGGAAAAAATAAATATGCAAGAATAATACATATGTAAGAGGAAAGATTTGAAAGTATTAAATCATTTGATGAATAAAATCATAAGGACAGATGATTGGTGTAACTCAGTTGTAGAATACTTTCCTAACATGCATAAAGATGTAGGTTTCATTCTCAATATCATGTGGGGGAAATCACACACTGTCATTTTAATTCAGACAACTTTTGTAAACTTGTCAGTCATTTTGACATGCTGCTTAACACAGACAGCACTAATTACTATTGGGTTTTACAAGCACCACTGACATTTAATTTTGAAATACACTGATGATTTAAAAATCTGAAGAACTTAGAAGGAAAAAAAACAAAGCTTATGAATCCAAGGCTTTTAAACTCATAATACTAGCTTTGGAGTTCCTAAAAAATGTTAAACAATGATTTCTGTTTAACATATTAAGCAGAAAAGCTACATTTGTACATGTGCCAGATTATAAGATATCACATTTAGAATTCAATGCTTTACGCATTAAAAACATTGATGATGAATACAAAGCAATTTCTGCTGGTTAGCAGTAGACAACTTTTGTTAAGCTGACATCCATTGAGCACTAATCATGAGACAGACTTTTACAAATTCTCCTTTAACTCTCACAGAAGCTCTGAAAATTTTGTGGGAAATACTTTTGAATACCTCTGCAATACCCACTCCCCACTCAGTATTGCGTGCTTTGTCTTGGACCCTGATTGGTCTCAGCCAACCAAGTTAACCATTCTTTCTATAATTCAAAAACCCATTGTTTATCACATCATCATGACAAGTTATGAAAATGAAATAACTTTTTTTAAAGGTTTGTCTTATTTTTATTTACATTTATACATGTGCATTGATACCCATGGACACCAGAAGAGGTCATCAGACCTCCTGGAGCTGGAGATGCAGGCATTTGTGAGCAGTAGCACTTGGGTGCTGGGACCTGAACCTTTGACCTCTGTAAGAGTAACAAATGCTCTTAACCACCAAACCCTTATCTCTTCAGCCGGAAATGGAGACATTCTTGATTTAATCAGGGTAAAGAGGGGATGTAAAACCTGGCCTTACTATGAGTCTGAAGAAGATAAATAAATAAACATGATATTTTCAGTGTTTAAAATATTAGAAATAAGAGATGCTTTCATATTCTTCCGTCTCAAATTCATCAAAAATAGTTTTGGCTGGGTGGTGGTGGTGCACACCTTTATTCCCATCACTTGGGAGGCAAAGCCAAGTGGATCTCTATGAGTTCGAGGCCAACCTGGTCTACAGGGTGAGTTCCAGGACAGGCACCAAAACTACGCAGAGAAACTCTGTCTCGGAAAAAGCAAAAACCAAACAAACAAAAGTTTTGTTTACTGTGATTTAAACCTGGTTATATTAGTTAATTTTTTCTTTGTTCTAACAAAATATCTGGCAGAAGAAATTGGGAAAAGAAAGGTTTAATTTGACTCATAGTTTGGGATGCTACAGTTGTTGTGGCCGGTGCACTGTAGTGGAGTTAAGGCTATTAGCTTAGGGAATATGAAGTTGCTTGCTTGTACCTAGTTAAATGAAGCATTGATTTTATAGGCCTTTCTTATTTTCAGTGTGTGTGAAGTTTGAGGTGTATGTTGTGAGATTTTTGTTTGTTTCAAATTTTATATGATGTCTACAAAACTTTTTACAGCAAACTTTAGTTGAATGAGTCAGTTCCCCAGATGTTTGAGAACTCTTCTGTTACATTTTACTCCTAATTTTTCACTAACAGCACAACTTCACTGTCAACATCCACAAAAAGGAACATGTACTCTTAATGGAAAAGCATTAGATGAGGGTAGATGAGTTGTAAGGCTCTAGCAAACAGAATCAGAATACGGCAACAAAATTTGGTGATCCTTCATTGTCTACCAACATTTTAAAAGAACTGAACCTAGATGGGCGTTGGTGGCACACGCCTTTAATCCCAGCACTCGGGAGGCAGAGCCAGGAGGATCTCTGTGAGTTTGAGGGCAGCCTACTCTACAGAGCCAGATCCAGGACAGGCACCAAAACTACACAGAGAAACCCTGTCTCGAACCCCTCCTCTGATCCCCCCAAAAAGAACCGAACCTAAGGATTTCACAACAAAAATGTGTATGCTTATATTAAGTAGTAGTAGAGAAATGTTAATTGAATTGATTTGGGTAATAGCTTCTAAGAATCATACTCAGGGTTTTGTGCATATGAAGCAAGTACCCTACCAATGATCTATGTCCACAGCCTCCTGACAGGCTTTATCAAATGTATTTCAAAAGGCTGGAAAAATATAACTTTTGATTTTAATTTTATACTTTTTTGTAGTTTTTACTGTATAACATCATTTTTACTCTAAGATCCATACAAATTCTGTTCTGAAACGTAACATGGAACTTGGTAAAATAAGCACAGATTTTACTATTATTTATAATCATGAAGATTTATTTTCCGTAACTAATTAGGTTTTGTTCCTAACTTCAACCAAATCTTTGTCATGGCCAGTATTACATATTTTGATTGTGTTTCCTCATATCATACATTATGTTTATGAATAGCCGTCCTAATTCATTTTAACTTTCAGCAGTTACTTTAATAACAGTGACCATGGGGATTGTTCTCGATAGTACAACTTTATGTTTATATCAAAAAAATCTTTATGAATATTAATACTTGCTGGGCCAAGAGCTTTAGTTGCTACTGCCTGACATAGGTACAGACTCCAGGACTAGACAGATATATTTTAGAATATATTATTAGAAAATTTCATACTTTTCAATATTTTTTTTATCATGTCCACTTTCTATTCCTGTTCTCCAACTTCTGTATGCTCCCACCTCATTCTTCTCATATTCTTTTCTTTTTTTGTAAACCACTGATCCAATTAACGCTACCCCTATGCTCCTGGGTGGAGGGCCATTCAATGGAGCTTCAGCACCTTAGTAAGGGGGAGCCTGAGCCAAATGGACTCACCCTCGTCTAGCAGCCATCAACTGCCAAGGCTCCACCACCACGTTGGAATATTGACTGGCTTGGTCATGTACAGGTCTTATAAAGGTATCCAAGCAGCTGTGAGTTCATGAGTGCAACTAACTGGGTCTTGCAGTGTCCAGAAGGCACTGTTCTCCACCAGACCTCTGACTCTTACAATCTATCTCATCTTCAGCAATAAGCCTAGATATTGATGCATACACTGCATAGTCTGTGTTCAGCAAGTAAAACAACTCATACTACTTTTTAAAAGAAGTTCAAATCAAAATGTTACTGAAAGAAAGTTAAACTTGGAATCATAAAGGTTTGTATTAAAACAGTTGCCTTACTTAAGCAGAATTAACATTAAAGATTGCTTATGAAGTAGATTTAGAAAGCACGAAGAAGCAGTCAGTAGGCATTATCTCACAAAGTTGCAAGCTGGAAGACAAATTGTGGAATCAGTAGGTATTGTTTATCAGGCTGACACAGGCCAGAGGAAATTGTAATCTGAATACTGAGATAAACCTGGCTAGTACTGTATTCAAGCGAGAAGCTGACCTAGCCTGGGTGCCCTTACTACAATGATGAATACACACAAATACATATCAATCTACCTATTTCATACTATCATACACATATATACATAACAAACAGCATAGTGTCATGTGCAGTGAGCAACATCATTCTTATTGGAGATGAGCTAATGGTGCACTAATGGTATGTATTAAGTTCCTCATCCCTTATTAATTTTACTTCAAAAAGATCTTTGTTTTTTTTTTGAGATTTTTGTCACAAAAAATATATGAAAAAGTTCTAGAAAGATAGAAGTCAAATAAAATGAGTAGGATGGCTATTAGAGGTGATAAGAGAAATACATATATGAATTGATGTTGAGTAGACAGACTAGACCTTGAACAAACATGTATTACTTGCTGTGCTCTTTATCACTAGTGGTCAAATGTGCCCACACATCTATTTCTTTTTAGTTTAAATGGACATGTTTATAGAAATAATAATAGTATTATTGTTTTATAATTCTAAACAATCTTAATGAAACCAAGAATAAATAATAATTGTGATTTTTTTAATCAAACATCTACTAAATTGAGGTTAATACATTTTGGCTCATTTAAATACTGACATGAGGTGCTAAATAAATATTTCTTATTTTCCCTATTCACAGAACAGAAAAACAAATCATAATAAGGGATATTAAAAAGACAAAAAATTTGTTTATTTAGGATACAAACCACACAGTTAAAAAGACTCATTTCACTCATAGATTATTAAAAAAAAACACTGTTGTTGAAAAAGTCACTTTAAGCTATATTAAGGACAGAGGAACTTGTTTTCCAAGTAGCAAGTTATTGGCTTCTAGATATTTGTACATTTTGTACATTTTAATTTTTAGGAAACACCTTCAAATTATGCAGCAACTCCTCTAAGAGAATTGTAAGTATAGCTGGCAAAACAGTAAAATGTATGCCACTTAGCTTTCAGGTGTCCCGGGTCTCTCCCCAGATGCTTGTCCACACATTTGCTGTCTCAGTCAATACTCTATTAGAAGCAGAAACCTCACAGTACTCAGCCATGAAATAATTTAGCTCCCCTTTGATCCTATTGCTTTACTAAAGACAAGAGAGACATTTATAAGATCACTAGAGATATTAAGTTCATTTAATGGTAGTGAATAAAATCAATTTTATATGATATTAAATTTAAGGACAAAACAATCCCCACCATCAGTAGTAGATCACATGGGATTCCTTCCTGGTTTAGTTGATTCTGTGAAGGGGATTGTAGGCTGAAATTGTACATTGATTCACACTTCTCAGAATTGAAAAGTACTAGTTGCTAGTAATAATGGATGTTTAATTTTGCCTGAGTACCTAGAGAAATCATTATGTTTCTATTTAAGCCTCATAACAAAACATTTGATTTGTGGAATATCAATTCTCTTTTATACAGAAAAGGGGATATCAGTTCATAAAGGTTTCTGTCCCTCATCCTAGGACATCAGCTCTAAATGTCACCAGCCCACTGGACACACGGAACATTTTGTTGTTATGAGTGCTGAGCATTCTGTTCACTAGCATGTGCCATGTATGCATGCTGTAGTAAGGGCACTGAATGACATAAAGGCAACATTTACAATTCCATTTCTACTATTTTCTTTTTAGGCAAGGAGGATCCACAGAAAGTTATTGGTATACAATTAATATTTTAAACTTATTTCACTTTGCAACATCTATGAAACAAAAAATTTTCTACAACCATTTTATTCAGTATCAAACATAATGGCTAGCATCTCCCAGCACCACTAGTAAACGATCTGACTTTTGTGTAGCTTTTATTGAACTTGTTCAAGTAAGACTTCTGCTCCCTCAAATGCACTCTTGTCTTTTGCTTTTCTCCATATTTCTGGGAATCAGTTTCTGTAATATTGACAACTAAACTTGAGTTTTTTTAAATTAAAAAATTTATTTATTTTACATTCCAGCAGCAGTTCCCGCTCCCTCCTCTCCTCCCTGTCCCTTCCCCACACCTCCTTCTGTTTCCATCCCCCAATCCACTCCTCCTCAGGTTCTGTTCAGGAAAGGCCAGGTCTCCCATGAGTATCAACAAAATATGGACATCAAGTTGCAGTAGGACTAAGCATCTCCCTAGGTGTTAAGGTTTTCTCATCAGAAAGGCTTCATCCAGCAACTGATGGAAACAGATGCAAAGACCCACAGCCGAACATTAGGTTGAGCTCAGGGAATACTGTAGAGATGGGGAGAAATGACTGTAGGAGGCAGAGGGGTCACAAGAAAACCCAAACTCACAGAATCAGCTAACCTGGGCTCATAGGGGCTCAAAAAGACTGAACTTACAACCAGAGAGCCTGCAAGGGACTGATCTAGGCACTCTGCATATATGTTACAGTTGTATAGCTTGGTCTTCTTGTGGAGCTCCTAATAGTGGGAGCAGGGGCTGTTTCTGACACTTTTACTGGCTTTTGGGACACTACTCCTCATATTTGGTCACTTTGCTCAGCCTTAATTTTTAAAAAAAATTTGCTCATTTGTGCAAAACCTATAACTCTTCTAGTAGATGACTTAAATATTACGAAATTCAGGAAATATTTGTCTCATCTACAACTTCATCATTATATGAAAAAGAATTATACATGCAAAACATCTGTAAATCTAAGTATATAATGATAGCCTTCTGAATCAGTAGCAATGACTTCATGATTTCACAAATATTATAGTGCATGTTGATTTTACATGCTCTTAATTCTTGCTAAGCTGATGTTCTGATGGGTTACACTGTGTGAGTATGCAAGGTAGGAAACTATGTCCCTTGTAACAATTTTGCTTTAGGGGTCCACGTAGGATCTCCCCAAATGTGACTTGATAGGATTTGGAAGGTAGAAGTAAAGCTGTAACATTATGCTGGGGAAGTCACTGTAGCTTTGTATGGGGACTACAAAGATGCTCATTGGGTTTCTTTGAACAATTGCATCCATACATACTCTCTTCTATTCTCATAAAATAAGAGGAGGATTCCCTTGGTTGCTGGAGGCAGCCCCTGGAAGAGGCAGTTATCAATGCATATAATAAAAGTTTTTCCTTTGTGGTTCATTTTATTCTAGTAATGTACTATTTTTCAAACTTGATTGAACATTCACTCATATTCACTCAAGTAAGGGCTTCAGATATACAGACAAAAAACCATTCTATCATCTCCCATTTCCTCCCTTCTGATCTTTAATCTCTGTCAATTATCACTAGTGGCGAGGATTTAGGGATAGAAAGAAAGACAGCTGATGTCCTAGTTTGGTTTCCATTGCTGTGTTAGAACATCACAACCAGAAGCAACCTGTAGAGGAAAGGAATTCTTTGGCTCAACCATCCCATCATTGTCTATTACTGAGGGAAGCCAAGGCAGAAACTCAGACAAAGAAGGAATCTGGAGTCAGGGTCAGAAGCAAAGAACCCCAGAGAAGCATTGCTTACTAGCATGCCCTCCACGGCTTGCTCAGCCTGCTTCCTTATACTATTCAGGACCACCTACCTGACCAGGGGTGGCATTACCTGAAGTGGGACTTGTCTTTTAATACCTATCATTAATCAAGAAAATGTCCCCACAGACATGCCTATAGGCAACCAAATGGAAGCAGTTTTCCCAGTCGAGGGTCCCTCTTTCCAAATGACTTTATCTTGTGTCAATTTGACAAAAAACAAAACAAAACAAAACAACAACAACAACAAAAAACTAAACCACACAGATTTTTACTTATTTACCTTTAGATGGACAAATAGAAATCACATATATTTATATTCATCTTGTATAATATGCTCTCTTTAAATGTGTGTACATTGTAGGGTGACAAAATCAAGCTAAGTAATACTCAATATCTCATGTCTAGCTTTTTGTGCAGTGATAACACATAAAATATTCTCAATTAGCAATTTTAAGCTGAAAATTCTAGCACATGTGAGGGGTTATTTCACTGTGCTTTTAACTGGCTTTTCATGTTTACTAGCAATGAGCCTTGCTGATGATCATTTGCATGACTTTTATGAGAAATGTTCTTTTGTATAACCTTTATCTGGTTGTCAATTGAGTTAGTTTTCTTGCTGTTGAGTTGTTTGTGTTTTTCACATATTCTGAGTCTATCTTATTTTCAGATGTATATTAGACATCAGCTGCGTCTTTCTTGGCCACCCCTGCTAGTTCAGAAAAACTTTCTAATTTGATGTTATTTCATTTCTTTTGGCTTTTGTTGTCTTGTGCTTTGTGACTCATGTAAAAAAAAAAAGATTAAATTCACATATAAAAACCTATATTCACTCGCCCAGATGGAGAAATGGATGAGATCTACATGAGCAAACTGGGGGTGAGGGGAGGTATTGGAGGGCAAGGGACAGGGGAATGAAAGCTTAAGGGAGCCGGAGGTTCGAGCTGGATCAGGAACAGAGTGGGAGAACAAGGAAAGATGATACCATGATAAATGAAGGCACCATGGGAATAGGAAGAATCAGAGTGCTAGAGAGGTCCCCAGGAATCCACAAAGATGACTCCACCATAGACTACCGGCAATGGTCAGGAGGGCTGACCTATTCTGGTGATCGGATAGCTGAATACCCTTACTGTCATCATAGAACCCTCATCCAGTGACTGATGGAACCAGATGCAGAGATCCACGGCTGGCTCACAGGTGGAGCTCCAGGAGTCCAATTGATGAGAGAGAGAGGAGGGATTCTATGAGTAAGAGATATCAAGACCATGATTGGAAAAAGTACAGAGACAACTAGCCAAACTAGTGGAACACATGAACTGTGGTCCAATATCTGAGGAGCCCCCATGGTACTGGACCAGGCACTGTGGATAAGCAAGGCAGTTGTTTAGCTTGAACTGTTTAGGGGGCCCCCAGGCAGTGGGACCGGGACCTGTCCCTAGTGCATGAGTTGGTTTTTTGGAACCTAGTGCCTATGGTGAGACACTTTGTGCAGCTTTGATGCAGGGAGGAGGGGCTTGGACCTGCCTCAACTGAATGTATCAGGCTCTGCTGACTCCCCATGGGAGACCTTGCCTTGGAGGAGGAGGGAATGGGGGGGGGGTTGGAGGGGAAGGCTGGAGGGCTGGAGGAGGGAGGACAGGGGAATCTGTGGTTGATATGTAAAATGAATAGAAAATCTCTTAATTAAAAAAGGAAAAACCTATATTCACACAATATTAATATCCTCCAGTGGATTAGGCCCTAAATCCCACGATATTTGTACCACTATTGAACTCATGCACCTATCTTGCCATACCAGTCATTTAGCTCACAAGGCACACAATTGGGTAATACTGTTGAGGACATGGAAGAAGTTTGGGACTCCATAAAAAGGAGAAGGATAAGCAAATGACAGAAAATATTTAGAAAAAAATTTCCCAAATCTAAGCAAAAAATTATCTAGATACAAGGGCCCACAGAACACCCAGCAAGAAGAACCATAAAAACCCTCCAAGTGTCATATGGTTAAAACATTGAATGTGTAGAACATGACATAGAACATACATTAGTAGCTGCAAATGGAAGGGGCTGAGTCACATAAAAAGACAGACCCATTGTGTAATTGCTGACCTTTCAAAATGAACTATGAAAGTGAAAGAGCTTGGACTAGCGTCTTTCAAACTCTGAAAGATCATAGTTGCTAACCCAGTCTAATATATCCACCAAAACTCTATGTCATAATTGAGATGAAAGTGAAACCTTCCACTATAAAATCAGGCTAAAGGAATTTATGGCCACTAAGCCAGCCTTCCATAGATACTGGAGTCTTTAGTCTGAAAAGAAAGATAGACACATTCAAGAGACTATAGAGCAGTGTTTCTCAATCTTACTAACACCGTGACTCTTTAATACAATTCCTCATGTTGTGGTGACCACCCCAACTATAAAATTATTTTTGTTGCTACTTCATAATTGTAGTTTGCTACTGTTATAAACTGTAACATAACATAGATCTCTGTGTTTTCCAATGGTCTTAGGTAATCCCTGAGAAAGGGTTATTTGTCTCCCAAAGGGGTCATGACCTACAGGTTGAGAACCACTGCTATAGATGGGAACAAAAATAAATGATGCTAAGACACATTAAACAACAGAAAATTAAGAATATCTTAAACAATATAAAATTATCAACCTCTAGGAGCAACACACACCTTTCAATAATAACTCTGAGTGTAAACAGTTTTCCTTTAATCATCACAAAACACAGAGCTGCAGACTGGAATAGAAAACATAACTCTCTTGTTTGTCACCGAGAAAGAAACCTTATGATTAAAGCCAAACTGTCTTCGGGTGAGGGGAAGGCAAAAAGTATTCTAAGCAAATGGAATTAGGAAACAAGCAGCCATTGTTATTCTAATATCTAACAAAGTAGACTTCAAGCCAAAGCTTGTCAGAATAGATGAATAAACTTGCTTCATAATGTTCAAAGGAACACTTCATGAGGAAATTACAATTGCAAATATATGCACATCAAACACAGGCTTACCTAATTTTGTAATGAAAACATTACTAGAAACTATAAACTGCTTTAAAAACTCATTTCTTCCCTATAACAAGAGGGTCCAACTCTGGAAAAAGGACTACATTGCTTTTAAATGTTTCTGTGATCAAAAATACGTGAATTAAGCAACGTAAATGATTAGGCTCCATTTTGACTCACAGTTTCACAGAGTTCAGTTCTTACTCACTTGACCTCATTAGTCAGAACATCATAGTGTCAGGAGGACATAGAGATGCTCACCCCACTGCAGACAGGATCAGGAAGATACACAAAGGGGCAAGGGTAAGGCAATGTCCTAAGTCTATCCCTTCTTTCCAGTATCTCCAAATAGTACCATCATCTCCCTGCTCCCCCAACCCCAGTTCTGTGTGTGTGTGTGTAAGATTTCAACATATGAGATAATTTGTGGGGCATTCTCATGAAAGCCATAAGAAGGAAATAGAAAAGGATCATATGTGATTTGAAAAATACTGGTATTTTACCATTTCCAATGATGGTAACTTACACATTGTGCTGATTTACCATTTTTACCAATAATTTGGTCAATTGGTGTGTAACATCTGAAACACCTGGTTGAAGGTAACTATATCTTCAGTATAGTAGTAAGTACCATTTTCACAACTTATTACATAGCAATGCTTTCAATAGTTTTAAGAAGTCTTTAAAACATTCTAAAGACTTTTTGAACAATTTTTCCCCCATGTTTCTCGCAGAACAATAACAGTAAAATAACTTTGGAAGGCCATTGAACAGATACACGACTGTAGCTTTTATCCAACATAAAATGAAGAGAGACTCCTAAAAAGACTCGGGTCACCTCAGAAAGATGACAACAGGTGAAGCCAAGACCACAGATGAGAAGAGGACAATGACTCTTAGTGTTTACAGTCCTTGTGAAGAGGAGCTGGAGAAGGGCACCGTGGAACTCTCCTGACAGAAAGGTAAACAGCACAGCACAGGGGAAGGAGAGAGGGCACAGCAGAAATGATGGCTACCAACTCACCAGGACTTAATTGTGAACGAGATGAATGGATAACTCCAAAATTAAACAGGCTAGATTAGCTTGATTAAGATGCTGATTAATTTCTGTAGTCAAACTGGGCTGAAATCCACTCAGCAGAGAACAAATGAGAAAGGCATCTGAAGTCAACCTCTAGCCCAGACACTCCCCACCAGACTGACAGAGGCAGACATGTGTACATTCATGAACACACAATGCAGCCACACACATGCTAACCTGCACATGTGCATGCATCACACACACACACACACACACACACACACACACACACACACACACACACACACCACATCTTATGCACATATCCAGGCCTCCCCCCAAAAATACAAACTTTTCAACAAATATTCTAGGAATCTGGCTTGATAATTTACATTTCAGATGATGGCTATGAAGATAATTTTCAGAATATAAGGTTTGTCACTGGAAATAGAGATGCTAGTTTTATTCAACAGTTATGAAAGATCTATTTTCACGAGTAGGAGATTATGTAATTAGAACAAGGCGTTAAAGACTATCTCGTTTGCCCTGCTTAGTATAGTGTGAGAGATGCCATCTCCTGGAACAGCTCTGTTGGCCAAGAGTCTGGTTAGCATAGGAATGTATGAATCACAAGCACTGAGGAAACAAACACCAACAAACATCATAAGGCTGAGCAGCAAGTGTTTTGAAACGATAAAGGATGACATTTATTTCTTCATCCCGGCAGTTTACAGCTCCGTGACCTTAAATTTGTTATGCACTTCTTTTTATTAATTTCTTACTCTCTAAAATGTTAATAGTTATTGCATGCAAGTTGAGGTTCATAGTGACATTTGAAAATTTCTGGTGGGAAACCTACTGTGGGAATGCTGCAAATTACTAAGTAAAACCTACTAAGTTGGTACTACTTAGAAATGTGTCATAATTATATGTTTTAGGTAAGCACACTTTTATCATGTAGGGCACTGTCAGTTATCTCATGTTTTTTTTTTTTAATTTAACGACTCAAGGATTTGTTGTACAATCACATATGTATTTCACTATGGAATAAAATTATAAATAACAATTATGTATATTGTCATATCTACAATAAGCTTTAAAACATTTAACTAGTTGTCATTTACACATTGAAAAGTTAACTTTGTAAGCTTTTTCAGAACACTACTTTGCAGTGCACGATTAGGTTAGATGCCCCTTACTGTGCTAGTTTCAGTGAGCAATAATAACAACTTTTCAGATGGTAAAATAAGTGATAGTTGCTAAAACTATTTTACTGTCCACTCTGATATCATTTAGAAAATAAAATATCTGGTGAGTTTTAGCAAACACTTTCCTAGGGTAGCTCTTGGCCTAAGACTCAGATTTGGTCCTTTCTTCTATTATCTACCTAGACTATTGAGTAAAACTATACTTTAATCAAGCAATTAAAATTTTACTGTCATTCACACTTGTAGATTCTAGAGGCTAAAAGGCTCTATCTTCATAGTAGCAAGAGTATCAGACAACAAAGAGTTACTTTCATTATTTCAAACCATTTCCTGCACAGCAACAAATTATAGAATCCAAATTGCCTAATTTGTCTGTAAAATTAGCCAGCAGGGACTTTATAATACTGTTGCATGTGCTTTTTCATGCAAGGGATTTACTTGAGTTCCCACATGAATTATAGAACCAAGTCTTCATCAAGTTAAGAAAACCACAGTTTGTTGACTAATTTTTAAAAACTCCTTCTTGTTAATGAAAAATTCTTATAGGCAGGATCCAGAATGAGAGTTGAGAAATGATGAGCAGATGGTGAAGTACAATAATTCTTAAATAATAACCACATTTAGCTACTTAAGGCCATGTATTAGTAAATACCTAGATGCCCAGGAGATTAGAATATTTAGTATTTCATTATTATGTGATTCTGAAATCACATATGACTCTCCTGAATCTGTAGAGCCAAGGTCTCTAACAAGGTTATGATTTAATTATTGATTGAAATTAGGAAAACTCCAACATGAAGAGGTTAACCAGACCAAAGAAAACACAAGGAATAAAGAATTCCAGACCAGCAAATCAAAGGAAGGGAAACACACACACACACACACACACACACACACACACACACACACACACACACACACACACCATCTCCTCCTCCACCACCACCACCACCACCACCACCACCACCACCACCACCACCACCACCAAAACAACAAAATAACAGGTTTTAGGGGCTCTGTGACCACCAAGTTCAGCAGAGTGCTGATTCCTATGACATAAGAAGGTCATTGGTTCAATGTGACTCAGTGGCAGATGTTAGTTTAAAGTTCGAGTCTGACACTGGGTAGTTTATTTTAGGCATATGTACACATAACACAATTTGAAAAATAAAGATTCCTGGTGATAATTAACTCAATCCTGTGTGTATAGCAAAGCTTAAGACATGACTACATCAAAATTCTTCCAAAGTACAAGTGGCATCTTCACAATGATAGTTTCTGTAGATTAACTAGGGAGGCAGGCTCAAGGTAAACAGCTATGACAAGGGTCTGGAGGAAGATATATTATAGATTGACTGATATGGGTCTCAGGGAGCTGGTGTGGCCTGTTTTCACAGATAGCTCCAAGGCTACCAGGCTATTAAACATCTCTGCTGCTAGCATTCTGAGCAAAAACAAATTAGACATCTCTCCCTTTGAAGAGACAACCCCATGTGTTTAACATTCCTGTTTCCCTAGTGCTTATCTGTGATCACAAGGACCTACATATGAGGCCACAGAAACAGGAATCAATAAACACTGTTCTTTGATATCTCTCAACATCAATGGTCACATTTCCCAATAAAAAGACACGAACAGAATGTATGTATAAACAGGTCCATCCTTCTGATGCCTTGATGAAACATACCTAACATCAAGGATAGACATCACCTCGAGGTAAATGAATGGAAAAACATATTCCAAGCAAATGGACCTAAGAAGCAAGCAGGTATAGCCATTTTAATATATGACAAAGTAGACTTCAAACCAAAAGCAATCAGAAGAGATAGGGAAAAATACTACATATTCATCAAAGGAAAACTAGACCAAGAGGACATTGCAATTCTTAATATTCATGCACCAAACACAAGGGCACCCACTATTGGGGGAAAAAAAACACTGCTATAGTTTAATAGGTTTTCTGTAACACAATAATAGGTTTCTCCACTGACAGAGTAGGCCAGATCAAGCTGAACTGAAAAAGCAAAAGAACAGGTTTATTTGAGCAAAGCAACTCCTGGGTGAGTCCTCTAACCCCAGAGATCAGGGCCAGAAAAGTCACTCATCTGAACTAAAGGAAGGAGTTATATAGCCTGTAGGCACGGGCTGATGATATGCTCTCCTCAAAGCTGAATTTGTGGCCAAATATTGTCAAAAGCTGATCACTTTAGGTGAGATCTTGGGCTACTGGCAACTTCAGGGGAGAAGCTGCTGTAGCCCCCAAGAATGCGGAATTGGGCTTTTTGCTGCAATTTCTATGTTGGAGATTCTGTGAGAGGGTAGGGTTTGGAGAGAGGAATGGGGCTTTCTGGATCAAGCGGGAGTGAGTTGGAGGTTCCAGCTGAACTCAGCTTAAATCACATATTGACCCCCACACACTGATTTTGATAGATTTCAATACCCTCTCTCACCTATAAACAGGTCATCCAGACAAAAACCAAACAGAGATTGGTGGAGCTAACTGACATTATAAACCAAGTGGACCTAACAGATATTTACAGAACATTTCACCCAAACACAAAAGAATATACCTGTGTCTCAGCACCTCATGGATTTGTCTAAAACTGACCCCATACTTGGATACAAAGCAAGTCTCAACAAATACAAGAAAATTGAAATAATAACCTGCGTCCTATTGGACCACCACAGATTAAAGCTGGATATAAACAACAAAAGAAGAAAAAAACCAGAAAGCTTACAAACTCATGGAAACTAAGCAGCACACTACTGAATGAAAAAATGGGTCAGACAGAAATTGAGAAAGAAAGGAATACTTTCTAGAAATGAATGAACTATACAATATAACAAAACTTATTGGACACAATGAAGGTGATTAATTCTAAGAGGCAAGTTCATAGCACTAAGTGCCTACATAAAAAAAAAATTGGAGAGATCTCATACTAGTAATTTAACAGCACACCTGTTAAAGTTCTAGAACAAAAAGAAGAAATCACACCAAAAAAGAGTAGACAGAAGAAATAATTAAGCTCAGGGCTGAAATCAATAAACTAGTAGCAAGGAAACCCAACAGAAACCAGTACAGTACAAAGAATCAATGAAACAAAGAGTTGATTCTTTGATAAAATCAATGAGATTTACAAACCCTTATCCAAATTAACTAAAAGGCAGAGAGAGAAGATCAAAATTAGCAAAATTAGAGATGGAAAGGGGAAACATAACAACAGATACTGAGGAAATCCAGGGAATCATAGAGATATACTTTGAAAACCCATACTCCACCAAATTGGAAAATAAAAAAGAAATGGATAATTTTCTTCATACATACCAATTATTAAACTTAAATCAAGATTAGACAAGTAATTTAAGCAGACCTATCAACCCCAGTGAAATAGAAGTAGTAATTAAAAGTCTCCAAACCAAAAATATCCAGGCCAAATGGTTTTAGTTCAGAATTCTACCAGACTTTCAAAGAAGAGTTAATGGCAATATTCCTTAAATTATTCCATAAAATAGAAATAGAAGGAACATTGCCCAATTTATTTTATGAGGCCACAGTTACCCTGATGCCTAAACCACACAAAGACCCAACAAAGACAGAAAATCACAGACCAATTTACCTTATGAACATAGATGCAAAAATTCTAAATAAAATACTTGCAAACTGCATACAAGGACACATAAAAAAGACCATCTACCATGATCAATGCAATTCCATAAAAATTCTAACACAATTCTTTAATTCTTCATAGATCTTGAAGGAACAATTTTCCACTTCATATAGAAACACAAAAATCAAAACTAGGCTAACTAAAACAATCTTGAGTACTAAAAATTTCTGGAGGTATCAACACCCCTGATTTCAAGTTGTACTACAGAGATATAGTAATAAAAGCAGCATGGCATCAGCACAAAAAAGAGACATTTATCAATGGGATTGAATAGAAGACCTAGTCATAAATCCATACACCAATGGACACCTGATTTGATAAAGAAGCCAGAAAGACACACTGATCAAATACCTCAACATAAAACCAGATGCACTGAACCTGATAGGGAATGTAAGGAATAGCCTTGAACTCATTGGCACAGGAAAAGACTTTCTGAACAGAACAGTGTTAGCACAGGCACTAAGATCAACAATTAATAGATGGGTCCTCGTGAAACTGTAAAGCCACACTTCAAAGGATACAGTCATTTGCACAAAGCCTATAGAGTAGGTAAATATTTTTTCCATCTTCACATCTGAAAGAGGGCTAATATGCAAAATATATGAAGAACTCAAAAACTAGATATCAAGAAAACTAATAACACAATTAAAAGCCAGGTACAGATCTAAACAGAGGATTCTCAAAAGAAGAAACTCAAATGGCTGGGAGACACTTAAAGAAATGTCAACATCCTTAGTCATCAAGGAAATGCAAACGAAAACTACATCGAGATTTCATCTTAACACCTGTGAGAATGGCTAAGATCAGTAACACAAGTGACAGCTCATGTTGGGGAGGATGTGGAGCAAGGGGAACACTTATTCATTGCTGGTGGGAGAGAAAACTTGTACAGCTACTATGGAAATCAGTGTTGTGGTTCTTCAGGGAGATGAGAATTATTCTACTTCAAGATCCAGCAATACCATTCTTGGGTGTATATCCAAAGGATACTTCATCCTATGGTAGAGACAGTTGCTCAACTATGTTCATTGTTGCTCTGTTTATAATAACCAGAAATTGGAAACAATCTAGATGTCCCTAACAGAATACTGGCTAAAGAAATATACATTTACACCCAGCTATTAACAAGGTGAAATTTTCAGGTAAATGCATTGAACTAGAAAAAAAAGTCATTTTGAGTGAGTTGACTCAGATGCAGACTGATAAATATAGTACATATTTGCTGATATGTAGATATTAGCTGTTAAGTCAGTAAGCAAGATACAATCCATAGAATCACAGAGGTTAGGTACAGAAGGGCTAGGGGTTACATACAGACCTCCCTTTGAAAGGGAAATAGAATTGGTAGTTATGGGTACATGGTGGGGGATGGAATGAGAGGATCAAATGGGGAGGGAGAGAAAAAAAGGAGCAAGGGAGGGAATATGAGGAGAGACAGCTAAAATTATGAGCATTTGAGGTATAGCATGGAATCATAACACAGTATAAGCTTCCTAAAATATATACATATATGAAGGTGATCTACATAAAATTGCCAAATAACAGGGGAGACAGAACTTGAACTGGACATCTTCTGTTATCAAATGAAGCTTCCAGTACTGGAAATATATTATACCTAATCTCATTGTTGATAAAATGGGTCCTATGGAATCCCCAAATAACCCAAGGTTATTACCAAGGTTGGCTGCTCTTCACAATCTAACTATAATTCTCTAATACTGAAGACAACACCTCCATAATTCATTGAACATGGAGAAGTCAAGCTGGTGCCTACCTAGATCATTCACCTTTATGGGTTAGTGTTTTTGGCACCAGAAAGGACTCTGTAGGTTATCAAAGGAGAAAGGTAACAGCTATAATCCATTTGATCTGCAATGGTGTCCTGCGTGCATGGTATGCTAGAGCAATGGGGGCACAGACCTTGTGGGAGTAACCAACCAATATCTGATTTGATTTAAGGCCTGCTTCACTAGATGGAACCCCTACCCAGTGCTGCCTGGGTACCCAAGAACCTGAGATTAGACAGGCCGTGGACCTAGGGCTACACCAAATACTACTGTCCTCTTAAAGGAATAGTAATAAATGACTCCTTATGACATTCTGTTATACTCATAGATCAGTGCTTTCTCAGCCATCATCAGAGAAGCTTCCTTCTGCAGCAGATGGGAACAAATACAGGGACCCACAGTCAGTCGGACATTAAGCAAAGAGTGAGAAACTTTGGAAGACTTAGCCCTAATCGGGATGTCTCCATCAGTCTCTCCCCTCAGGCCTTAGAGAATACTGGGATAGAGGAGGCAGAAAGAGTGTAAGAGTCAGACCAAAGAAACAAGGCTTCCTAAATGGAAGAAGAACAATCTCCATATGAACTCATAGTGACTGTGGCAGCACACGCAGGGCCCACATGGGTCTGCACCAGATGGGGTCCTCGAATTGAAAGGAGAAGTGGACACATGCTCCCATCCCTAACCTAGAAGCTGTCTTTAATTGATAACTGCTTGAAAATGAAAATTTAGTTTATCCAAGGGCATCTCACTGTAGAAACAACTCTTAAGAATAGACCACATGTCCATCAATAGATGGCCAACAGAAAATTAATTCAATGGCATCCTTGGAGGTTCCTCATCTCATAATGCTGTATCAGGGCCTTTTCTTTTAAAATTTTATCATCCTTTTTTAATTTTTGTTTTTATTTTTATTTATTTTATTTTTTCTCTCTTTTCACCTTACAGGTTCCTTGTGCATATATTTAGGCTTCCTGTTTACTCTTTTTATGGGACTTGCGAATGTGAATGAGTGAGTTTTTTTTCTGGTACCTTCTCTTGGGTTCTTTTCCTTCTGTTTGCTGTTTTGTCCCATCTCATTATTCTTTTTTTCATCTTATCTTTTTATATTATATTATTATTCCCTATAATCTGTTTGTTTTCTAATGAGAGACAGAAAGGGGGAGCATCTAGGTTGGAGGGGAGGTCAGGAAGAACCGAGAGGAGTAGAGGGAGGGAAATTATAACCAGGATAAATTATCTGAGAAAATAGATTTTCAATAAAATAAAAAGATTTTATTATTAAAATATGAGTCACTAAAGATGGATATGAAGAGATCAATCATTGAAAACATTTTGCAGGTGCTTTGGTACATTTGTCAAAAGTACTGCACTGTGGAGGATTTCAAAATAACTTCAGTCAAGGAAACTAAAATTAAAATAAAATACTGTATGTGCAGACATATTAGTATGATGGACTTGATATTGATCTAATTGCTTTCTGTGCATTTCACTTCTAATTTACCACTAAGTTATGAAAATATATATTTTCTGAAAAAATGCATAATTGCATTACTCAAATATAACTACTCTTTGATTTCATATAATATGAAAATTTTATTGCCTGATTCTCTTCCTTATTTATAGTAATTATAATTCATAGGTATATTTCATAATATAGCACTCCACTGTTGTATAATTTTATTTTTAGCATAGTTTTAATAATTAAGGATGCATTGAGAAGTCCTGCATATAAAACTCTGCTTTATTAGAACTACAGTGATTAAATATATTTCCTATGTACAGATTACAGGGTAATTAGAAATATTTCTATACACAACCTTATAATTTCTTTCCAAAAAGACCACGCCCCAGTACAATGCCAAAGTTTTAAAATATTTACAATATACTAGTAAAAATGTTTCACTATTCTCATATGCACATTTCTTTGACCCCCAAATAGGAATTCATACATGTTATTTCCTCTTCAAAGGCATACATTTTACTTTTGAATTTTTGTGTTATAATTTCTCACTTTGATTTCATTTAATTTTAAATAGCTTAGCACAAACCATGGCAAATGCATTTTAGCATTTTTTTCTCTTTGGTGTGAATTGCTAGTGATAGTTAAAACCATGCAAGATATTTACCTGATATTACCACTCTCAGGATTGTCAATATTCATTAGAATTAATGACAGAGTAGGGTTGAGAGATCTCTGGGAATATTGGTGTAAAATTTTCAAAATTTGTTGGGTACTTTTAGGACTAAAGAAACTCTTATTAAAGCAGTTTTATTGACTGAGTTTAAGATAATTAAGCAGCAGTATAAGATTGGACAGACTGCTACAGAGCTAACATTTAAAGGGCAAAGTCAAGGAACAAAACAGTTTCATTTCCATGAATTCTCATTTTCAAAGGTGGGCTGTGAGTCTCTTGAGTGCATAATGCAAACAACACAGACAGTGGACTTAATGTGTAATTGATTGCAAAGTTTGCAGGAAAACATAAATCAAGAGTCCTGCAAAATAATGGTGAGGCCTTAAGAGAGAGGGAGGCTAGGGTTTTGACATGAGAATAATGAAGATAGATCATGATTTGCTAAATAAATTATGGTGCTTTCATTCAAATTACTCATTATTACACCAGTTGTTCTATTCTGAAGTGTAACTCTAGTGAGAACGTCCCACAAATCAGCTAGATCACAGTGTAATTTGCTTTTCTTCTTACTTGTAACATAAAACTAAAGGACAAAGAAATAAACCCATAGTTATTTCCACATAATCTTTAACAAAGGTGCCCAACACATGCATTGCAAAATTATCTAGTATTGAGTCATTATGTGGATGCTGGAAATTGAACTCATGACCTCAGGTAGAGCAGTCAGTGCTTTTAACCATTGAAACGGTTTGGTTTATAAAAAGAGACAGAAAGGCTGTGGATCCAGATGGGAGGGAAAGGGGAGAGGAATTGGGAGTTGGGAGAGAGGAAACCATAATCAGAATGTATTGTATGAAAACAGGTCTATTTTCAATAAAACAAAATACTGTTGAGAAAACTGGATTTCTATATGTAGAAGAATGAAACTGTATCCTTATTTGTGTACCTGCAGAAGAGCTAATTTGGAGTGAATCAAAAACATTATCATAAGATGTAAAATTCTGATTTTGAGCAGGAAGACATTGGGAAAACACTTCAGGAATAGGAATTTGCAATGATTGCTTGGACAGTACCCCAATACTAGAGGAAACAAACAAATAATTGAGAAATAGGATTACATAAAATTAAGAAGTCAAGGAAATTATCATCAAGGAGAAGAGATTAGTATTCAGATTAGGAAAAAAATCTTTGCCATTTCCCATTGGATAGATTACCATTCAGGATAAGGAAGTAAACTAATAAAGTCATGAATGACCAGTAAGCAGTGAGTCAATGATCCAGACTATACCTCTAAAGGGAAGTGAAAGTGGCAGCACCCACAAGAAAATGCTCATTGCCTTTGATAACAAGAACAGTGTGTATGAAACTATCAAAGAACAAATGAGTGAACTATATTGAGTAGCTGGAATGACTATAGAAAGAGTAAAACTGATGAGGAGAAAAAGGGGACCACATACTCATTATCCATGGAATCAAAACATAAATTATCATAGTCATTGCTAAAAACAATATGGAGATTTCCTCAAGGCCAAAAACAGAGTTACCACAGGAACGAGGTAAAGAAAAATTTAAAGTCAGCATACATACCGCATACATACAAAGACAAAATCATGAAAACCCTGCACACCCCTGTTTATTGAGGCACGCTTTACCTTTCTAAGATGTAAATCAATACAGGTATCCATGAACAGATGAAAGGATAAAGAAATATGACACATGGATGCAATAGTTGTTATAAAGCTGTAAAGAATGAAATTATACCATTAAACAGAAACTAGGTGGAATTGGAAAACACCATGGTAAGGCAAAAATCAAACACACAAACAAAACCAGACATAGAAAGGTGAGTGTGTGTCTTTGTTAACATGTCCAAAGCAGTGTAGTAACCTACATGGAAACATCACAGTGTGGTCCATGAAGTTGTAGAGCTGGTATGTCTTAGTAATAATATTATTAGTATTAATAATATTAGTAATAATAATCTAGACAACATCCAGATCCAGAAATAAGAACCCATTTGGAAGCTTTAGTTTTAAAGAAAAGTAACAGCTGCTGGTGAGAATGTATCAACATTGGATTTAAAACCTGGACACTATTTACAACTGTGTGTAGTGCCCACATGTCTACAACCCAGCACTGGGAACCAGGGGAAAAAGCCATCAACCAGTCCAGCTCCATCTTCAGTTAGATCTTATCTGAAGGGAAAAGATAGAGTAAGTAGGCAGGACACAACAATTCTATTCTGGTTCCATGTACACTACAAGCACAGGTCCACCAGGACATTACGCCAATATGGATGTAATCAAGACAACCCTTTATAGAAATGCCTGTAGGCAACTCCAAACTGGACAGTACCTCATTGAGACTCGCCTTGCAGGTGATTTCTGATTGTGTCAAACTGTCACTTAAAATCACACTTGTTTTCTGGGATTGTGAACATAGTGATAATTGCTCAGCAATTACTCTTATTTATTAAAGTGTCTCTCCAGCCTGTGGAATTCTTTTAAAATAAAATTTTACATAGGACTTTAGTCTATAAACACAGTGGGATAAAATTACTTCACATTTTGTGGCTGGTTCTTTTCACTTAAAATCACATGTGTTTTCTGGGATTGTGAACTCAGTGATAATTACTCAGCAAATATTCTTATCCATTGAAGTGTCTCTCCAGCCTGTGAAATTCTTTTAAAATAAAGTTTTACATAGGACTTTACTTTATAAACTCAGGGGAATAAAATTACTACACATTTTGTGGCTGGTTCTTTGACCTATAGGGAGGTAATACAGATTCTACACCCAACTTTGAATGTTAGAAAAAAAAATGAGTTTCAAAATAAAATTACTGCAAAAAAATAAACGGAAACAAACATTCTCTAAGATTTATATTCTAAGTTTAATTTAAAGAAGTGGGCCACCTTGTCATGAGTGAGAAAAAGCGCCTCCTCCCCTCATCCCTTGACACCTGTGGCAGGCGAGAGAGCTGGCCCTGGGGCCATGAAGTGGGGGAGAACCGGCCCTTCCCCCCACCAGAGAGAGCAGGTAGGGCACCTCCCCTGGAAAGCACACTAGAGCAGCTCCTGCCCCCTCCCTGGTATGCCATGGGATGAGAAGAGTAAGAGATGTATGTCCCCCCCCCGCCCCCGCCCCTTTGCCATCTGCGGCAGGCGGGAGAGCCAACCTCGGGGGCATAAGAACGGAAGAGCTGGTCTTGTCCCTCCGCCTAGTGCAGCAATCTGGAGAGTGGGCCCCGCACCTGGCCTGGGCGCAACAGTAGAGCCGTCACAAGTCTTCGCCAATTCGCAGTAAACAATGTCAAATTTATAAGGTGTAGCAGATATTCACACAAGTTATAAAATGTGGAGCAGTGTGACCTTTAAAAGGCTTTCTGAGTTTTAGGATTTATGATTCTGTCATTTTCCTTTTATTACTTGCAAAGCCATAGAATGCTGAAGAGGATGGAGCGAGTAAGTGAATAGCCTTGAGAGTGAATTGTGCCTGGGTGCTGTACTTTATCTGTTAGATCAAAACTGTCAGGATCTGCGAAGCACAGTATACAGCCACAGATTTTAGAGCCTATATAAAAAATAAAATCTTCAGCATTTCTGTTGGATTCTACTTCCCGGTCTCAGAGAAAAATAAATATTGCTTACAAATGAGTCCCCAAAATAAATCGATAAAAATATGTAACAGAGCAGTAAAGATGGCTCGGTTGGTGAAATGCTCGCTGCATAAATGTGAGGGCCTGAGTTTGATTCACAGCACTCACAGTAACAGTCAAGTACCACGCCAGCTGCCTGTAATCTCAGCACTCATGTAAAAGCCAGGTACCTGTAAAAGCCAGGTACCACACCATCCACCTGTAGTCCCAGCCCTCATGTAAAAGCCAGGTACCACGCCAGCTACCTGTAATCCCAGCACTGGGAAAGGCAAAGGTAGGTGGAACTATGGGACTCGGTGCCAGTCACTCACTCACTCAATCACTGAGCTTCGGGTTCAGTTCGTGGCCCTGTTTCATTAAACAAGGTAGAGAGGAATTGGAGAAGACACCTGATGGTGTTCTCTTGCCTCCACATGTACACTTACAGCAGGTACAGAAGAGTCCATACATGTACACACGCAAAAACATGTAACCGGTACAGATTCACTCATAAGTGAATATTATATGTAAAGCAAAGGGTAAACAGGCTACAATCCACAACCCCAGAGAAGCTAGGTAACCAGGAGGACCCTAAGAGGGATGCATGGATCACCCTGGGAAGGAGAAATAGATGAGATCTCCTGGGTAAGTTGGGGGGGGGGTAGTGGGGATGAGATGGGGGATGGTCTGAGCTGGGGGAAGGATGGAGAGGAAGAGCAATGAAAGAGGTATTTTGATAGAGGGAGCCATTATGGGTTTAGGAAGAAGCCTAGTGCCAGGGAAACTCCCAGGAATCCACAAGGATGACCCCAGCTAAGACTCCTAGCAATAGTGAGAGGTTGCCTGAACTGGCTTTCCCCTGTAATTAGATTAATGACTACACTAATTGTCATCATAGAACCTTCATCCAGTAACTGATGGAAGTAGATGCAGAGATCCACAGCCAAGTACTGGGCCAAGCTGTGGGAGTCCAGATGAAGAGAGGGTGGAGGGATTATATGAGCAAAGTGGGGGTGGTGGTAGTGGTGGTAGTGGTGGTGGTGGTGGTGGTGGTGGTGGTGGTGGTGGTGGTGGTGGTGGTGATCAAGGTCACTATGGGGAAACCCACAGAGACAGCTGACCTGAGCTTGTGGGAGCTCATGGACTCTAGACCAACAGCTAGGGAGCCTGTATGGGACTGACCTATGACCTCTACATGTGGGTGACAGTTGTGTAGCTTGGTCTGTTTGTGGAGCCCCTAGCAGTGGGTACAGGATCTGTCCCTGGCACATGAGCTGGCTTTTTGAAACCTATTCTCTATGATGGGATGCCTTTCTCAGCCTTGATGCAGCAGGGGAGGAGCTTGGTTCTGCCTCAACTTGGTATGCCATGCTTCGTTGACTCTCATGGGAGGCCTTACCCTGTCTGAGGAGTAGATGAGGGGGATAGAAAGGAGATGGGGGAGGGAATAGGAGGAGACAAGGGGAGGAACTGTGGATTGGTATGTAAAATACAAATTTAACAACAACAACAACAAAAAACAAAAACAAAGAACATATAGCAGTTAAATTAATTCAAAGTTTAACCATTTTACTATTTTGATTGACTGTTACAAACTTCTGGAGTCCTCTCAATCAAAACCACAGCTATATGTGTATGGATCTTAATGATATCATAAAGCTAATATGACCATGACCTGTTTATTAGACCAAAAAGAGGGAGGTGGTGATGCTGGAGCCACTGGCTCATGGCAAAATACGTACAAATATTGATGTCTGAGTGAAAGAAATTGCAGACTGAACCTTGTGCTTCTAGGTTGACCACCATATGTGACACTCTATTACTAAATGCACAACCTGGGGCATGGAAGAGGCTTGAGTTTAGGTCTCAGCATGGGGCAATGATAAAGGAGTTTCGAGGCTCTCTATCTCACCACGACACAAAATCTAGAAAGGCAGAATAATTTAGATGAGGAATAAGAACTGACAAGGTTGCAATTCTCAAAACTGTATGCAGGAAAAGAGACAGCAGGAAGTCTGATTTAAATAAAGAAAAGATAGAGAACAAAGATAAGTCACTGGCTGAAAGAATATGCGACAGGGTTGTGTCTCCCTCTCTATCCTTCTCTTTCTCTATGTTTTGTTTCACTTTTTTTTATTTAAAAGAAATTTTGGCTTAAAGAAAATAGATGACAATAACCAGACTAGAATGTTACATTGTCTTGTTTTCCTAACAACATGAAATTTTCTTAACAATCTCAGAAGAAAGTTGAGAAAATTTTCATTGGTCATATGGGGCATTTGAGAGAGCTGTTGACTCTTACTTACATGGAACAAACATGAAAAGTCAGGATCTGTATGTGAGAGAGAACATGTTATACTTTTGCTTTTCTGAGACTGGGTCTCCTCACTTAATCCTTTCTAGTTCCTTTCGTTCCCCCCACAGAACTTCATAGTGTCACTAGTTCATTGTGTATAGGTGCCCCATTTTCATGATCCATTTTTCTCTTGAATTCCATTGACTTTCCATCATTATTTTGAATGGAACCTAAATGATCAGGAAAATATTCTTGTAAGAGTAAAAATAAAATAGGCTATAAAAAAATCCTTAAAATTTAGCTTGGTGAAACTCCAGAAGGAAAACTGGCAATTGCCTCGGTGACGGTAAAGGTTTATCACCTCCATCATACTGCATGGCCATCCAGCTTGGCCAGAGATTTTATAGACTAGCAGAAGTCCTTGGAAAGCTTCTCTATAAGTCAATATCTGGCTTGATGTTACTTATTCTTATTGGAGATTAGATGAGTTTAGAATGAATTTGATAGAGATTAGGTTGTTTATGATCAAATTTCAAACATTGATAGAGTTATCATTGACCTTGGTGACCATGAGACATTACATCCTTTATTTTGCATTTGTTGCATAAAACAAAAATGAAAAATAAATTCACTTCTATTTGTAGGCAGAGTTCTCCTGTCCAAACCACCTGCTCCCAAATAACTGACACAGAGGCATATATTAATTATAAATTGTTGGCTGATAGCTCAGGCTTATTACTAACTAGCTCTTGCATTTTAAGTTAACATATATTTCTTATTTATGCTCTGCCACGTGGTAGTACCTTTATTACCATGGCACATTCATCTCCTGCTCCCTTTGAGTCTGGCTGGCAATGCCAGACTCCACCCTTCTTCTTTCCCATCATTCTTAGTTTGACTTTCCTGCCTCACTTCCTGCCTGTTCAGCTATTAGCCAGTCAGCTTTTTTATTAAACTGATTAAAGCAATATATATTCACACAGTGTTATCTTAGTTCAGTTCCTAAGGGATTCATCACTGTCCAACCAACTGCTCTTCTATACTCAGCAAGCAGTGGGTACATTTTTGGAAGAAAAAATTAAGAGGCAATTTAGACTGATTAGTAATATATTGATGGCAAAAGAGAAAAGTTTTAAAGATGAGTTATATATTTCACAGGGAAGAGTCAACATGGCAGTGTTTAAAGACAAACCTTGAAGTCCAAGGAGCGTCTGTTCTGTGTGTGATATCAGCATGAAAGCTTTAACTACTGGAGGGGAGCCAACCGCCACCTTTAGAGCTTCATTAAAACCTTACAGCTGTATGCACAACAGAAGGAATTTTAAGTTGACTACTGCATATTAACAGAACAAAGAATTTTATCTTGATGTATTGTCAATAAATTTTTCAAAATCTTCATACTATTTTGTTTTTCATAAATGTATTATACTGTATAACCAATAAAATGAATAATCCTAACTCAATCCATACAAAAAAAGAAAGGGAAATTTGAAAGATAAATAAACATCTGCATTGTCTTATTGTTATTTGCTAATATAGTGCTTCTTACAACCCAACGCGCGCGCACGCGCGCGCACGCACGCACACACACACACACACACACACACAGAAATGCTGAACCTTTTAGACAAAAACTAAAGCTTAGGGAATAATATTCTTTGAGACACTGGGGTAGGTAAGAATTTTCTTAACACCTTATTTTCTTGAAGGTCAATAGCTTAGTGCTTTACATACTGTGGATATTTTATTAGAGTATTCCCTTTCGGGGAAGGTACACACCTCAGGAAAGTAGAGCATAGTAAACTATATTTTAAAACTCAATTACCAATATATAGGAGAAAAAAGAAAGAAAGAAGAAATAACTCCTATATGTCTTAAACCTTGACCCTGCTTTTCACAACTGTTATAAAATTCTTTATATTAGGGTTGAATTTTTTTTTTTGAGACAGTGTTTCTCTGTGTTGCCCTGGCTGTGCTGGAACTCACTTTGTACACCAGGCTGGTCTCAAACTCATAGAGACCCTTTTGCCTCGATTTCCCAAGTGCTGGGATTTAAGGCATGCGCTGTCACTATCACCTGACTAGTCCAATATTTTTTTTAATCGAAACTTTTCTTTGCCCTTAGGCTCCACATTTCTTTCTTTTATAGTGAAAAATCTCTAACCTTTGTTGTCTTCAACAAAAAGGCACCCTTTTGGAGTCACTAAAATGCCAAGCAACTCAATTGATTTTTTCATATAAAAATGGGTGAATAAAAAAGTTGCCATGCAGAACTGCCTTAGTCATGGTAAACACAAAGCATTTTCAAATGCTGACTCATTTCCTGTGGAAAAAACCTCAATCATTCCTTTCAGAAATACTTTGTATCTTCAAAGCATTCTTTATTAGCTATCTCTGTAGTTATTTCATATACTGTGTCCCAAATACATCGAAGATAATTAAATATAATAGCTGAAAAATCACAGTTCAAACAGACTACACACACACACACACACACACACACACACACACACACACACACACACACACACAAATGTGTATATAGGAGAGAGCAGAAAATATGTAAGTATTATTATTATTGTTAGTATCAATTTCATTCAATTTAGGGCACTTAGAACTATTAAAGCATTCTGTTTTACCTGATGTGTTGGTGAAGAGACTGTCAGTAATCAGTGAATAGAATACAACGTCTACTTTCCAGGTGTTGGTGCAATGTTCAGTTGTCTGAGGGATAGATGGAATGAACAAAGGGGCAGAGAAAGATCAAGTTTCTCTCTCTCTCTCTCTCTCTCTCTCTCTCTCTCTCTCTCTCTCTCTCTCTCAAATCAGGGCCTCTTTTCTTCTCTTATCCTTGGGCTTCAGCACTGCCCAAACTGTCTAGTCTCATACTCTGGAGCTTGCTCTAACAGCCTCTAGAAACTCTCTTTCCTACTCTATCTTCTATCATCTCTCCGTGTAAGTAATTTGCAATCTATTAGTTACCTCTATTTACTTCTTTATTTGTTGTTTATGTTTCTATCATATATCATTTACCTACTCATATCTATCTATTATATATATCAACTGTACTTATCAGTATTTATGACCACCTATCAATATATATCATCTTTCTACTAGCTGTCAATCTATTTAATCATCTATCTCTCTATATAATCTGTAATATATCAGTTTTTCCCCTGCTGGGGTGTGGTGGTGCACACTTTTAATTCCAGTACTTTGGAAGGCAGAGACAGGTTGATCTCAAGGAGTTCAAGGCCAGCCTGGTCTGTCTGCAGAGTGAGTTCTAGGACAGCCAGGGCTACACAGAGAAACCCTGTCTCAGAAAACCAACAACAAAACAAACCCCCCTCACCCCCGAAACACAACCCAACATGAATCCACTCAATGTGTGTTCAGTTCATCTCTCTAATTTAATAACTGTCAACTATCTACATACCTACCATTTAATTTTCTATATCTATCTCATATCTTGTCATATACATCATTTATCAATTAATCAGTAATATTCCTATATATATCAATCATGTTTCAATCCAAGTTTGTCTATCTGAAATCATGTTTTCACTAAAATTTTAAATTTTAATGATTTTCATTAAATTTTTAACTTTTGCAGTTTTTGTATATAAATTGAAGCCAGTTCAATTTTGATTTAATTTTCAACCAAAATCATGGCAAGTAATGTTATTTATTAGGTGAACTGCACGAATTTATGGCAGTAACTTATGAGAAGTTTGTAAACAACAACAATATCAAACAAAACAAAACAACAGCAACAAAAAACCCACCCCTGTGTCGTAGAGTAGATAATTGTTTAACACTGTCTGTTTATACTCTGTGTATGGTAAAACTATTCAATAGCTACATAGATTTCCTGTTCACTGTTGAATGTTTCATAAAATTCTGTTTCATAAAATTCAGGAACTTTGCTATCAAATAGGATATCAATATTTGATAATATATTATAGTTAACAATGACAGAATATATCACTCCTACTGTCTTACAGGAACTGTTCGTTGAACCATTGCCTGACAATTTGTACCCAGCCTTAACCACTCCCAGGTGCTGGCGATCAATATGTTTTCTACTTGTCTGAGTTCAACTTTTTTAGCTCCACATGTATGTGAGATCAAGTCATCTTCATCCTTTGGGCCTAATTTATTTTATTTACAGTGATGCCCTCTACATTCATCTGTGTTCTGACAAAAGACAATTTCCCATGCTCTGAAAGCCTGTGGTACTGCGTGCCTAAATTTTAGATGCTGCATACTTATCAACAATCCAAGGATTAAATTTTTGTGTCAGGGTGGAGCTATAGGGAAAAGGAAGAACTTTTGAGATGTGGGCCTCATGGGCAATCTTTGGTTTTGAAGTCTTGTCCACAAAGGAGACTGTGGAATCTTGTCTCCTTCCTGGCTGACAAGGTGAGTAGTCTGCCTCGATATCCTCCGTTACTGTTATATACTGACTCATTAAAGGCCCAAGCAACTGAACTACTTGATCACAATAAGCCTGTTTAACTTTAAATTACTTGCCTCAGATATTTATAGTTGAAGAAATGAACTCTAATACATCCATTTGAGGTATGTGTCCTAAATGGCATTTCAATTGCTTCCAAGTCTTGACTACTAATTGGAGGAAATAGGGTACTAGCATATGACCTCAAAAGTCACCAGACTCTTGTGCTCTCTTTCTGCTTCCTGGCTACCATTAAGGCATCAGACTCAACTCCATGCTACAGTGTTGTGCTATCTCCTTCTAGTACTAAAGACACTGGCTTCGTGAAGTGGTAGTTGTAGATTCTCCTCCAAGATCTGAGTTCACTAGCCCTGGGGAGTTGGCTAGGTTTCTAGTAACGGGAATGAATTCCCTTTTGTTAAGTGTGTCTTAAGTCCAATCAGAGAGCTATTGGTAACTATCAGTGTGTATATGGCACTACTGTACTCTTAGGTTATTACTATAGTAATATTATTATTTTATTGATTTAATAAAGTTAATAAACCTTAGGGTTACTGTACCATTTTGGTAATTGTGGCTCATAGGTGTCATAGCTGAGTGGGACTGTTGGTTGCTTCTCTTCTTTGAAACCTTACATGGCATCTTCTAGTACCAAGAAAACTAGTCCTCTAGGAGTGAGCTTTCAGGTCAATTCTAGTTCAAGAGCTGCTGAGTCCTGAGTCTGGATTTCATGGTGTCAAGCTACATTCTTTTTTTTTAAATTAAAAATAGATTTTTTTCATATAACATATTCTGATTATGGTTACCCTCCCTCAACTCCTTGCACATTCTCCCCCTTCCATCCAAATCCACATCCTTTCTTGCTCTCAGTCATTAGAAAACAAACAGGAATATAAAAAATAAGATAAAATAAATCAAACAAACCTGAATAGGACAAAATAAATAAACAGAAAAACAGAGACAAGGAAAAAGCACAAGAAACATGTATAGATAGAGACACACACACTGGAAACACAGAAACTCCATGAAGACACAAAATCAGAAACCATAATATATAAGCAAAAGGCCTGTAGGAAAAAAGAAATCCCAGACAAAGATTATGAGACAAAATTACCATTGATTTTGTATTGTGTTGGCCATTTATTGCTAGGCATGGTGCCTTACCTTAAGGGTGGTTTGTATACCAAGTGAGTATTTCTCCTTTGGAGAAAACTTATTTTTTCGTTTGTGAACAGCTGAGATAACTTGAGTTAGGAATGTGGGCGTGCGTCGACTTCTCCTTTCGGCACTGAGACCCCATTGGTCAGGACTCGTGCAGCCTGTGTGCCTGCTGCCCCAGTCTCTGTGACTTCACACTTGTATCAGTCCGGCTGTGTTTAAAAAAACCTTGTTTCTTTGGTGTCCTCCATACACTGTCTCTTACACTCTTTCCATCCTTTCTTCCACAGGGCTCCCTGAGAGGTGAGAGGAGGGAATTAATGGAAGCATCCCATTTAAGGATGAGGCTTCCAAGGGTTCTCACTCTCTGCACATTGTCTAACTGTGGATCTCTGTATTTACTCCCATGTCTTGCAGGCAGAGGGTTCTCTGATGATGGCTGAGCGAGGCACTGCATGAGTGTAGCAGAATGTTGTCAGGAGTCATTTTCTTGCTATGTCCCTTTAGCAGAACAATAGTATTTCATTTTCCTCAAGATCCCTGACCTATCTAGTCTCAGCCTTTGGTTCACCTGAGCAGTGTTGGGGATGGGTTATATCTCATTGAGTGGGCCCTAAATCTAATCAGATATTGGCTAGTTAGTTCCACAAGCTTTGTACCATAGTTGCACTAGCTTACCTTGCATGCAGGTCACCACTGTAGATTGAAGGGTTTGGAGCTAGGCTGCTGTTTTTCTCCTTTAGTAGAGTGCAGAGTACTTTCAGGCACCATGAAGGCTGGTAAGAGTGAAGGCTCTGCTGGTAGGCACCAGCTCTATTTCTTTTTCTTGAAAAAATTTCCCCTCACATAAGATATCCTGATTATGGTTTCTCCTTCCTCTACTCCTCCCAGCTCTCCCCCCCCACTCCCCTGCCCATCTGAATCCACTTCCTTTTTTGTCTCATTAGAAAGCAAACAAGCTTTTAAGGGATAATAATAAAATAAAACAAAAACTAATGCACTAGAGTTGGACAAGACAAACAGAAGGAAAAGAGCACAAGAGAAGGCACAAGAATCAGAGATCTATTTGTTCATACACTCAGTAATCCCATAAAAGTATTAAATTGGAAACAATAATACATAAGCAGAGGACCTGGTACAGACCCATGTAAGGTCCATTACATGTTGCCTCAGTCTCTGAAAGTTCAAATGAGCTTTGCTCATGTTGATTTAGGGGGTCTTGTTTTCTTGGCATCCTCATCATCCCTAGCTCTTACACCCTTTTTGCCTTCTCTTCCTTGGGGTTCCCTGATTACTGAGAGGGAGGAACTGAGACATCCCATTTAGGGCAGAGCGTTGCAAGGTCTCTCATTCTCTGCATAATACCAAGGGAGATCTATAACTGGAACTTGAGGTATATATGTATTTCTAGCTTTCTTGAGAAACCACCACACTGATTTGGTAGTGGCTGTACAAGTTTGTACTCTCATCAGCAATGAATGAGTGTTCTCCTTACTCCACATCCTCAGAAACATGAGATATCATTTGGTTATTGCTTACTGCTTTAGGATAAAATCTAAAAATAGTTTGATTTGTATTTCTCTGATTATTAAGAATGTCGAATATTTCTTTAAGTATTTCTCAATCATTGTGTTTCTTCTTTTGAGAATACTGTTACACAGTAGCCCATTTTTACCCCAGAAATATCACTCATTTATTTAGTGATTTTATTGACATACATAACTTTGCATAACAGCATATACTAGGTATATGGCACATATACTACAGTTTGACAACAAAGTACATGCACAAAACATTTAACAATTCAATATGGCAGTAAGGATTTATAATGTATTACAGATAGTTTTTTAAACTTTCTGTTTATTTATTCTTTGTGTCTTTCACATCATGCATCTCATTCCCATTCATTTCTTTGTCCCTTCATGTCAGCCCTCTGCCTTTGCAACACCACCAAAAATAAAATAAAATTTAAGAGAAAAAAGAAAAAGAACAACAACAACAAAAAAGAAAAAAATCTCACTATGGAAGCTGTAATGTGACACAGTGAGTCACACAGTAAACGGTTTTGTCTATACATGTTTACTTGCAAGTGTTCATTGCAGAGTCATTGGTCTGGGACAAGGCCTCTGGGTTCTGCTACACTATCGATGTTGGGCCCTCATGGAGTTTCCTCTGGGGTATCCTGTTGTTACCCTGTGTTGTGGAAATCCTGCAGCTTTGGGTCTGCAGGACCGGCCCCTTCACATGTTCCAGAAGATCATGTATGGGGTAGATGTTGGGGTAGGCCAATTTATAACCCTGGTTCTGAGCCTGGGTAGTTGCAGGGTTGGTCAGCCCACCAGCTCTGCTGTGTCCTCACTACCAGGGTGAGCTCTCCAGCATTGCTCCAGCTTGTTCAGCACTTGCAGCAATGACTAAGGGGCAGGGCCAGTTCTCCTGATTTCACATCCTCAGAGTAGGTTCTCCCACACCTAAACCATCAGGGCTGGCTTTACTGTGTTGCCCAGGTGAGCTGCAGGGGCCACTCTCCTTAGTGCTGCAGCTAGTGAGTGGCAGGGACACTTTTGACCTTAGGGCCAACTGTCCCATTTGCCACAGGCCATGAGGATTTAGGGTTGGAGGGTGAAGACTACTCTGTTACATATGTAGCCCATTTTATATGGGTTATTTGTTTTCTTGATGTCCAGTTTATTGAATTCTTTGTATATTTTGGATATTAGCTCTCTATAGTTGGTAAAAATCTTTTCCCATCTGTAGGCTACTGCTTTGTCTGAATGACAATGTCCTTTGCTATGCAGAAGCTTCTCAGTTTCATGAAGCCCCATTTATTAATTATTGTTCTTAGTATGCATGCTAGAGGTGTTCTGTTTCAAAACTCTTTTTCTGTGCCAATGAGTTCAAGACTATTCCCCACTTTCTCTTCCATCAGAGTCATTGTATCTGGTTTTATGTTGAGGTTTTTGATTCATTTGGGGTTGAGTTTTGTGCAGGGTGATAGTTATAGATCTATTTGCACTATTCTGCACGCAGCCATCCAGTTTGGCCAGCACCATTTGTTGAAGATGCTATTTTTTCTTCCAGTGTGCATTTTTGGCTTTTTTTTAAAAATTAAAAACTAGGTGTCTATAGGTGTGTGTGGATTTCTTTCTATGTCTTCAGTTCAACTTCACTGATCAACATGCCTGTTTTTATGCCAATGCCATACTGCTTTTATTACTATAGCTCTGTAGTACAATTTGAGACTGGGGATGGTGATACCTCCAGTACTTATTTTCTTATTCAGGATTGTTTTAGCTATTCTGATTCTTTTATGAATCCATATGAAGGTGAAAATTGTCCTTTCAAGGTCTGAGAAGAATTGTGTTAGAATTTTATGGTGATTTCATTGAATCTGTATATTGCCTTTGGTAAGATGGACATTTTTACTATATTAATCCTGTTGATCCATGAACATGAGAGATCTTTCCATCTTCTGATATCTTCTTCAATTTCTTTCTTCAATGTCTTAAAGTTTTTTTTTTATCATATAGGTCTTTTACTTGACTGGTTGGAGTTAACCTAAGGCATTTTATGTTTTGAGGCCACTGTGAAATTTATTGTTTCCCTGATTATTTTTCATAGGAAAGGTAATTTTTTTTTGTGAATTAATTTTACATACTACTACTTTGCTGGGAGTGTTTATCAGGTGCAGAAGTTTCCTGGTTGAATTTTTTAGGGCAATTTAGGTATACAATCATATCACTGTAAATAAAAGTATTTGACTTCTTTCCTTCCCATTTTTATTCACTTGATCTCCAGTTGTCTTATTGCTCTAGCTAAGACTTCAAATTATGTGTTGAACAGGTATTGAGAAAGTGTGAAACCTTGTATTATTTCTGAATTTAGTGGGATTGCCTTGAGTAAGTTTCTCTCCATTAGGTTGACATTGGCTCTGGGCTTGTTGTAAACTGCTTTTTAATAAGATCCCTTATCACCCTAATCTCTATAGGACTTTTATCATGAAGGGCTGTTGCAGATTTTTCAAAGAACTTGTCTGTATCTAATGAGATGAACATATGGTTTTTCTTTCAGTTTATTTATATGGGGAATTACCATTATTTATTTATGTATGTTGAGCCATCCCTATATCTCTGGGATGAAGCCTACTTGATCATTATGGATGATCTTTTTGATGTATCCTTGGATTCAGTTTGCAAGTATTTTATTGAGAATTTTTACATTTATGTTCATAAGGGAAATTGGTCTATAATTATCTTTCTTTGGTCTTTATGTGGTTTAGGCATCAGGATAACTGCTGCCTCATAAAATGAATTAGTCAATGTTCCTTTTGTTTTTATTTGTGGGACAATTTAAGGATTATTGGCATTAACTTTTCCTTGAAAGTCTGGTAAAATTCTTCCTTTGCTGTATGTTGATTTAGGTATCAGGGTAATTGCAGCCTTGTAAAAATGAATTGGGCAATGTTCTTTCTGTTTCTATTTTGTTGAATAGTTTTGGGAATATTGGCAATAATTCTTCTTTGAAAGTCTGGTAGAATTCTGCATTAAAACCAGGCTTTTTCTTTAGTTGGTAGACCTAATTACTGCTTCTGTTTTTCTAGGGGTTATAAGTCTGCTTAAATTGCTTATCTGATTTTGATTTAACTTTGGTTGGTTATATTATCCATTTCTTTTTGATTTTCCAACTTTGTGGAGTATAGGTTTTGAAGTATGTCCTTATAATTCTATGGATTTCCTTGATGTCTCTTGTTTTGCTGCTCTTTTTTTCTCTAATTTTATTCATTTGGCTCTTTTCTCCTTACTTTACCTTGTAGTTAATTTGGCAGAGGGCCTGTCAATTTTATTGACTTTTCTCAATGAACCAACTCCTTGTTTCATTGAATTTTTGTATTTTTTTATTTCTATTTTATTGATTTAAGCCCCGAGTTTGAACTTTTGGGTATAATTTCTTTCTTTTGCTCTAGAGTTTTATATTCTAAATATTTGTCTTTATACCTACTAGATAATTGTAACCCTCACTTCTCTTTGTAACAAAGACTACTATAGGAAACCACAAACAACCAAAATGCAGAGCTGTGAAATCCAATCCCAGTAGATACCTCTATAAAATAACTTCCGTACCTAACTTTCAGGGATCATTGCAGAAGAGGATGTAGAATGAATGTAAGAGCCAGAGGACTCAGAGAGTTTGCTATGAGATTGTATCTCCTAGGAATATCAGAAGTTATACCCATAAAGTCTAGGTCATAGTTATGTATTTATGAATATATATGTATATATGTGCATGTGTGTGTGTGTATCTTAGGATTTCTATTGCTAAGAAGAGACACCATGACCATGGCAACTCTTACAAAGGAAAAAACATTTAATTGGGGCTGGCTTACTGTTTCAGAGGTTCATTTTATTATCTTCATGGAGGGATATAGGCAGGAATGGTGCTGGAGAAAGAGCTGAGAGTTCTACATCTTGATTTGCAGGCAGCAGAAGCAACTATGTGCTACACTGGGTTTAGCTTGAGCATTGGAGACCTCAAAACCTACCTCTACAGTGACACAGTTCCTTCAACAAGGCCACCCCTACTCCCACAAGGCTATACCTCCTAATAGTGCCACTCTCTATGACCAAACATTCAAACACATGTGTCTGTTGGGACCATACCTATTCAAACCACCATGTTTTCAATGATTTCCTTCACTGCCCAAGATTGGCTATCCTGATATTGGATCTGTAGATGAGGCAGGCCTCAAACTCAGAGATCTACCTACCTCTGCCTCTGGAGTGCTGGGATTAAAAGTATGCGCCACCATACCTAGCTCTAAGCTTTTCTTTAGTTCCTTTTCACTTTTCTTTAATTGCTTTTCACAAGTTGGAAACATAGCTAGATGGGTTCTTGCCCTGAGGTCACCACTTCTTTTACTCCATTTCTTAATCTGTTTACGTCTTTGAATGCAAGACTTAGCTCCATTCCACTTCCCGGTGCTCCTTTTCTCCTCAAGTTGTACATTTTTACTTGCCAAGCTTGCTCCTTTTCATTATAAATTTTCATTAGAGTTAGCACTAATAACCACACAACAGAGTCTATACTAGGCTGTTTTGAGATTTTTCCCTGCCAACAGGAATTAATCCAAATTTCTTCACTCTAGCCTCTGGCATACTTTTCAGATAACGGCAAAAAGCAACCACATTTTTCACCAAAATATCACATGATCTCTAGGCAACATACTAAAATTCTTCTCCTCTGAAACCTCTCAAGATAGCGCCCCACCCCCAGTTCAAATCATTATTAACACCACTGTCTTCTATGTTCCTTCTAGTATGGACCATTGAGAAGCACTTAAAGCATTCAACTGCTTTTCTAACCCAAAATATAAATGTCCAAATTCCTCCAAACAAAAACATGGTCAGGCTTATGAGTAATACCCCAGTCTTTGGTAACTTTTGTCTTGGTTAGGGTTTCTATTGTTGTGAAGAGACATCATAACCATGGCAACTTTTATAAAGGAGAACATTTAATTGGGACTGTCTTACAGTTTCAGAGGTTTATTCTATTATCTTCATGGAGGGATGCTGGAAGATATGGTTCTGGAGAAGGAGCTGAGAGTTCTACACCTTGATTCACAGGCAGCAGAAGCAACTGTGTGGGCATAGCTTGAGTGTAGAAGACCTTTAAGCCCATCTCCACAGTGACTCTCTTTTTTTTTATTTTTTTATTTTTTATTTTTTATTTTTTATTTTTCCGCTTATAAGAGTTTATTAGAGATAAAGGGATAGAGTGCGCAGGCCTGTGGGAGAGACACGTGCGTGGAGAAGAAGAGAGGAGAGAAGAGAGAGAGAAAGAGAACCGGGAACATGGCGCTCTGCTTTAAAAACCGGCTGGGGGCGTGGCCAGGTCACGTCACTACTCCACGCGTGTGCGTAGATCACATGGTCACATTGCGCACTTACGTAGCCATGTAACGTCACGAATTCTGGTCACACGAGATGCCTTGGCCGGAACTTGCTAGGTGGAGGTGTCTGGCCTGACCGGAATTGGCTAGGCGGAAGTGTCCGCCTGGTAAATGCGACCGTGGGGGGGGCGTGTTGTGAACCTTTCATTCCCGACTCTTTTATTTTTTTAAAAAAAAGAAAAAATTGTGGTTGACTGGGTACGGGGGCGACGTTTCTCTCAAAGACTGCTTCCAGCTGAATAGTGGGTGTTGGTTGGCTCTTGGGGGGGTGGTGAGGGATGTCTTGTGAAGTCCGGGGATGATGGTGGAGGTCCTGGAACGACGTTCTGCCATCTCCTGGTTCTGTGGCTGCCCATCCGTGCTGCTGCTGGGGACCTCCCATTTAACAAGATACTGTTGACATAGAGAGAGTTTAGAGAGAAAGAATCATTATTATTTCATTTTGGAGTTGGCATTTGTCTGAGGTAGATTTGGCCTGCCCAGATAGAGGCATGTGACATTTACCTGAGGTAGATCTGGTCTTAGTACTCTGCTTAATTTCTATCTGAGACAAGCCTCATTAGAGGTAGTTCATTTAAGGTACCTGTTTTCCTTAGGCAAGCCTTGCTGGAGGTAGTTCATTTAAGGCACCTGTTTCCCTTATTAGGTCAGTATGGTGATATTTTATTTGTACTGAAATGCGATTTTAATTTTATGTTAATAAATAAAGTTGCCATGGGGTCAGAGCTATTAGAGCCATAGCAAGAGCGTGATGGTTAGAAGAGCTAGGTAGATTTCTGTGTGTTCAGGGATACAGCCAGTATTGGAGACATATGCCTTTAAGACCTGGAGGGCGGTACTTACAGGCAGTGATGAGGCAGTCATGTGGTTGGGTTTAGAACCAATGAGAAGGCAGAACAGAAAGACTATTTAAACACAGACAAACAGGAAGTAGCTCTGTCGCGGGGAAGTTAGGAGCACTGCAGGAGGTAAGATTTTATCTCTGAGCTCTGACCTCTCGGCTTTCTCTTTTACATTGGCTCTGTGTTTCTTATTTTAATAAGACGATTGGTTACATCTACAGGTCAGCACTTGGGAAACACAGGTGATCAGTTGCTGAGTATTGAACAATGATAAATTGTTGTATTACATTATTCCTTACCACCTGGATATTTTTGATGGTCCTTTCTGCCTCCGGCTCTGTGTGGCCCTGGTTGGGAAAGGGAGGGGTGGTACCTTATTCCTCTGGAATTGGCGACAAGGCAGTGGATCCTGATGTCCTCTGGAGCTTGAGAGTGAGAGGCCCTGTTTGTTTCACTGTATATGAAGAGAGATTTTTCTGGGATGGAGGTGAGATAAAAGGTTTTAGGTGAGACAGGTGGACCCAGTGAGGAAAGCCCTCGAGCTTAGCAGCTGTAGGGGTTACAAGAATTACTTTAAAGGGTCCCTGCCACTTAGGGGAAAGAGGTGAAGGGCACTGACCTGGAGGAGAGAGAAGAACCTGATCTCCAGTGTGTATTGGAGATGGGCAAGGATTGTCACACGGCTGAGGCAGTTGGAAAAAGACCTGGTGTTAGAACTGGTCTGAGGAGATATTTAACTTTTCCTGATGGTGGGCATATGGGTAAAATCAAGCTGTAGCCCTGGAGAGGTGGGAAGCCTCCAGCATGGCCATTATATGGCCCGAGTTAGACATGGATCCTCCCTTTGCTGTGAAAAGTCCATGCTCCCTCCAAATAGCAGCGTGGGACAGGAGGATATGAAAAGCATATTTGGAGTCTGTAGAGTTAGTGGCTAGGAGAAGAAGTAAGAGAGCTGCTGGCGTGTCTGCGAGGAGGCAAATATGTGGAGTGAAAAGAAATGGACGCTCCTACCTTAGCTAGGAGATCCTTCCCCATTAAAGGTACAGGGCAACTTGGCACCATTAAGAATGTATGTGTGAGAGGGATGCCTCTGAAAATACAATTAAATGGCGGTGTCTGCTGAGGTAGATAAGGCTGTCCCCTGTACCCAACAATAGAGGAGAGGTGGCATCCCAAAACTCCCAGGACTGAGTCAATGGCTCTGGTGTCCAGAAGGAAAGAAACGGATCCCTTCCCTGCTGCGTTCTGGGTTCCCTGTCATGTCTGTAGCCAAGCCTAGGTCTGTTGGAGGTCTTAGCTTGATGTACCCATGCATCTTGGTGCCTGGGGGCAGTCAGCTAACTCTATCTTTCTAGGCAGCACTTTTAACAAGGCTGTTGATGGCCTGGCAGGGCATTCGGTAGCCCGTGGCCTTTTCCTCATTTAAAACAGGGACCCAACAGCTTTTGGAAGTCAGCGAGTGCCAGCACTTGGCAATTTTGTTTTCGGGCTTTTATCTCTTCCCTGGCACACCTTAAATGCCACAGGTGACTCTTTTGCCTGTGGGGTCAGGAGCCTTGCTCTCCAGATGCTTAAGTTTTAGTCGGGGAGGTCTGGGGAACAAGAGACAGATTTTTGTCCTTATCCTGAATTATTTACTGGTTTTAGGGCAGCCTTACGGAGGCCTGTCAGGAGACAGGTAATAAACCTATCTCTGGCTAGACAGCCACTCTGGGTGTTGTAGTCCCAGTGTGGCTCCCGGTCAGGAACCGCCTCGGCTCCTGGGGGGTGTGAAAGGTTAATTTGATGAATTTCATTTGCATGAGTGCTAGCCTGCTCCCATACTCGCCTGAGCTCCTCAGGAAGTCATGAAAGGTGAGACTATAAGATTAAGTTATATATTGAAACTGTTTAATAAAGGAAGCAGAATTAGACGTATAAGAACCCAGCTTACTTTGTATCTGAGAGAGTTCTGTTAGAGAGAGGATGGAACATGAATTTTAATTATTGGTTCCTTAGCAAGATCTAGAGTCAGAGATTCCAGAGTCAGAGAATCCTCTGGTTTACGTACAGCTAGGAGCATATGAGCAGGAGAGAAGGAAATGAGAAGAGACAGTTTAGCGTTGAGAAAGAAGAAAGCAACTCTTTCCATTTGCCTGAACACCGACAGTGATTGGATAGCTCCCGTGAAATATCGGGATCTAAGGAGCCGCTCGGCGGCTCTTTGTTATTTTTTAAAGCATACTTTGGCCACTTTTTGAACATAAACAAGTTAGCTTAGAAATCTTTACGTAAGGCATTAAACTGAGAGGTTTTAAAGCTTCAACAAGACAGCCTAACGGAGAGGAAGGACTAACAGGGTTGGAAGCCTTGTTTCCCATGTCTGCAGTGGAGGCAGAAAAATAAAAAATAAACGTGATCCGGAGCCAAGGCCCCAGGCGTCCCCAAGGCCAAGGGCAGATACCGGGCACAGGCTGCTCCTTGACTCGTCAGCCACAGAAGCAGGGGCCCCCTCCACGGTGAGGAAAGGATTCCCCGGGAATCCAGACAGCGTTTGCCCCTTCGTCAAGGAGATGGACGTGCCGGCCTCACGTGGCTCCCAGGACGCACCAACGGCGGTGGCCCTAACTCGAGAAATATCTCAGCCTGCAGACGTGTGAGACAGCTAGAAAAGTTAGGCCTGTGATAGCGGCCAACCGTAGCCAATGAAGACCGTGGTCGGGGGTTCCCCCGTCTCAAGAACACGTGTGAGGCGCCGGACGATCAACGGTCGTTCTCACAGATTCAGGAAACCGTTTACGCTGGCCGAAAAATGGGGGAACTCACCGATCAAAGAAGGCGGTGTTGGATGCAATTCGGATGCGATTCAGGCGAATGGAGAGCGGTCTGTCGCGAACGGAGCAGATTCCCCGGTTCGCGGGCTGCCAGGCGCAAAGCGCCCAGGAGCGCCCGCTCGGTTTCGGCACCAAAATGTTAGTTATTTAGCTGCGTTGTGTTCTTACCCTGCAAGGAAGTGTCACGAAACACGACAGAATCCGCTTATAAGAGTTTATTAGAGATAAAGGGATAGAGTGCGCAGGCCTGTGGGAGAGACACGTGTGTGGAGAAGAAGAGAGGAGAGAAGAGAGAGAGATAGAGCGACTCTCTTTTTGCAACAAGGCCACACCTACTCAACAAGGCCATACATCCTAATAGTGACACTTGTGGTGGTATTGTGTTCCCCAAAATATTGTGCATGCTAATAAACTTAACTGGGGTCAGAGAACAGGGCAGCCACAATATTAAACATAGAGGATAGGCAGTAGTAGCACACACCTTTAATCCTAGCATTCCAGAGGCAGAAATCCCTCTGGATCTCTGTGAGTTCAAGGCCACTTTGGAAACAGCCAGGCATGGTGACTCATGCCTTTAATCCCAGAAAGTGAGCCTTTAATCCCAGGGAGTATGGCAGAAGGCACAAAGATATATAAGGTGTGAAGACCAGAAACTAGAAGCTTTTAGCTGGTTAAGCTTTTAGGCTTTGGAGCAGCAGTTCAGCTGAGATTCATTTGGGTAAGGACTCAGAGGCTTCCAGTCTGAGGAAACAGGACCAGCTGAGGAATTGGCAAAGTGAGGTAGCTGTGGCTTGTTCTGTTTCTCTGATCTTCCAGTATTCACCCCAATAACTGGCCTCATGTTTGATTTTATTAATAAGTACCTTTAAGATTCATGCTACAGACACTCCCTGTTACCAACCATTCAAACACATGTGTCTATGGGGACCATAACAACTACTGTTGATCCAATAGGGCTTGAATTTGAAAGAGCATGAAAGGGTATGTCAGAAGGTTGGTAGGATTGGTTGGAAAAAGGAGAAACTATGTAATTATAATACAGTCTCAAAAAATAAAAGAAATAATTAAAAGAACAATAAAAAGAAAGACATAAAATTAACAAAAGCTGAGATCAGGTGGGTGGGGTAGTTGGTTGGAAATGTGCCAGGAGCAGCCTGGAAACTCACTGTATTTATCATATATAACATGAATGCAGGCCAGCTAGCATTGGTAATGGGTGCTCTGTAAGAGAGCCAACGCTGGGTGGTATTATCATATAATCATTTAGGATGAGGAACCTGAAGTCAGTACTTTCTGCAATACTCTTTTTAGCTAAAGATCAACTGTTTGTCAGCATCCATATGCTGACCAGGGGCAGCCCTTACCATTCCCATGAGCCTGAGGCATTGATGTCCTTGACCTGTATGTACTCATGACAATCACACACATTCACTAAGAACTTCATCCAAACCCCATATGTTATGGCAGAGTTCTTTATCACTGGAAAGACCACACTAGAATTCTTAGGGAATGAAGAACAGAGAAGGTCCCTGGCCTCCATTACCTCTTCTGACACTGTATCATAGAATGACAGCTTCCTCTAGGTATATTCCATCCTTTTTAATCTTTGGAATGTAAAGTCATATTCCACAAACTATGTAGTAACTAAAACCCTTCAAAACAACATTTTAATTATATGTCTTTAAAAACATGGAAATTATAATTTGTTATCCAATATCAGATAACATTTTTTTTTTTTTAAGATTGAATGTATGTTCTACTGTTTCCTGAAGATGTGAGAAGGACACAAAAAGTTCATAAATCTGAAATGTGTTAAGCTTGGATTACTCTGTGGATGACTGATCCTTTTTAATTTTATGTAAATTATAAAACTCAAATTTTGTCATGAATTCCTCTTCAGATTCCAACATGAATGGTCTGTGAACTATGGCACAGTCTATAGGTTTAGTCATGGCCCATGATATCTAAGATACCTTCCCTGGTCTCTGATGTTATTCTATCTCATTCAAAGGGATATAAATTTTGGCCTTGATTCATGGCTCTTTTTAACAGACTTAGAAAGTTTGAAAGGAATCATCACAACTTTAAGGATATATTAAAATTTCAGTTCAAAGTACACTTGAATTACTTTAGAATGACTTGTTATGCTAAGCAGTTTTGCTCAAATAATAACATTAGAATCAAATGAAGGTTGGAAAGAATTTCCTTGCCCCATCCTATCCCTTCCAGCTTGTAAATGTTCCTTATATTGTTTAATAGCATATCTACAATTAAATACATAGTGCATTTTATTTTAACTTGGGGATTAAGACTAGTGCTCAATTTAAATGGCTTTTGCAATGTTTTCAGCTCCTAGAGGTACAAAAACATTTAATTTTTTTCTTAATGCTCTGAGGAAATGAAAAGCTACAATGGCTTTTTGCTTAGTGCAGGGAGCTCTGTGTACTTTTCTCCAGTTATACATGCTTGCCTGTCCCTGATGAGGGAGTTTCATTCAACAGAATGTTATTTTCTAGGGACAATGGAAAGAAAGAATGTTTAGGAACTAGTAAGTCCTAGAGCAGAGAAAGTTTTGGCAGTTTTTCCAAGTTAAAACTGAAATTTGGCAGATATGTGTACAATTTTCATTTGTTATTATTCCATGTTTATTGTGTGACATTTGTAGACTCCAAAGAGTTGTTGGCAGATACTCTGGTAAAGAAAAATAAATTGAAAAAAATAATCCCTCAGCTATTCATGGCTTGCTGGATGGAAACCGCACAGCTTTTTACTTTGGGCAACAATTTACCAGGCCTGTGAGCAGATGGTCCTCAACATGTGGCACTCTCAGAATTTGTGGTTTTCAAGAGGCAAGTCTCCTCCAGACATAGCAGGTGATAAATGGCTCCCCAGGTTGGGATGCTGGCCCCTTCTTTATTAGACATCTGTCATAGAACAGCTGAATTTACAGTGAGTCATGATGGAACTTTCATTGTATTTTAATCTAGTAAAGAAGGGCTAGTTCATTTAGTTGAGATAATAAAATTATGAATATAAAGTTATGGAAATATCTGGTAGGGATAAGGACAAATTGATTATTCGGAGGTGGAAAATTTAATTTGATTCATGGTTTCATGACTATTGAGACACAACTTTTAGATTTTTAACACATTTAACTCTTTCTCTGCACAGATGAAATTCAAATGCAAACAAGTGATGAGATTTTGGGTTCCTTGACAGGTGGTTTCCCTCTCAGAATCTGTGAGTCTTTTCCTGACATTCTCACCTGACATCAATCACTGCGGAGTAAAGCACAAAATCTACTTTTTTGATTTGTAATCTGTACTTCTATTTCCAACAGTTTACAATGTTTTATGAACAATAATATTATATTAAATATGATTTTTATAATTATGAAAGTATAACTTAGATCAAGTTGAAGAACCAATTAAAATCTTGCTCAAATTGGAAGCATATTTCTAAGAAAGATGTTTCTTGGTTTCATGTATTTTCCTATAGAATATCTGAATTATTGTACTTATGCCTGTCCCTTGACTTCTTTCGTTCTTTAATTAAATGAGTCAGAGAGACTAGGGTTGCTGAGGGCTTACATTTTGGTCTTGTTTCCCCATGCTCTATATGTTTTCTATTTACCAGAATTTCTTATTTCTTGCTAACATTATACATTTAACTTAATTATATAAAGTTATATAAATATATTTGACAAATACCATAAAATGAATGTGTTCTATTTTACAATGTATAACAGACTGATAAATTAAAAAAAAACAACTTAAAAGAGACCACAGAATCAAATTGATAAAGCATTTCATGTTCTGAAATGTTTTTTAAAAGTGTGGGAAAGATATATAGAAGGATGGACTTTGAGTGAAGGACACTTTTTCTTGTCCTAAAACATGAAGTAAAGAAGAAAGATAACACTATATGACTTTCCCCCCCTTTATGTAATACAAATACACAAAAGAAGCAACTGAAGGGAGACATGAGGAGGAAGGCACAGTCGTCATGGCAGAGAAAGTATGGCGGCAGGAGCAGCTAGGGTCAGGAGCTGTGGCTCGGAGGCAGCTTTCTATAGTTAGGTCAAGTCAGCAGCAGAAAGCAGGAAGCTTGCACCAGAGCTCTGGCCGGACAACAGCCCATAAGCCCTTCTTCCATAACCATGTGATCCTGCATCTGCCCAAACATGCACGTCCAGGCAAGACAAACTGTTGAAACACATTAGCCTCAAACAACAGAAACCAGAGAATGAAATAGACAGAGCAATAGAAATTTGCCATGTGTACTCTTATGTATTTGCTACTATGAAAGAAGTATTTTGTTGAAAACCCAGGAATATCAAGAAAAAGGTAGAGGAGATGTCATATAAGGAACACCAATAATGCCCACATTTATTTGTATAACCTTTAATGTTTTTACTCTTATTTGTTTTTTGGGGGGCATATGTAATGGTGCATGTATAGGAGTCAGAAAGCAACTGTGGAAGTCAGTTCTCTTCTACCATGTGAGTCCCTGGGACTGAACTCAGATCTTCAGAATTTACATTTAGTATCTTTATCCACTGGACCATCTCACCAGTCCTATATACAACTCTTTTTAAAGTTAAGTATCATTCTGATTTCTTTTTGAGTGGATGAATCAGAAAGTCTATGAGATGATATGACATTTCCAAGTCTGTACAGCTAACATGGCCCAGCAGAGCTCTTTCTACTACTGTATCACTTATGAAGTGATGAGGAATTTGTCCCATTGTTGACTGATTTCTACTTACAATGTAAGTTTTCAGGTATAAACTATCAGTGCTGGTTAAGCCCATTTTCAACTTGGCTGGATTTAGAGTCCCCTAGGACACAACCTTTGGGTATGTTTGTGAGGTCATTTCCAAAGAGGACTGAGGAAGGAAGACCCACCCTAGGTATGGACAGTGCCACTCTATGAACTGGAGGCTCAGGCTGAACACAAATGGAAACGACATCAAAGCAGACGAGCATGGAGTTTCTCTGTTCTTAGCTCCCCAGTCTGTCTCATGGACTGAGCCTCGGAAGCTGCCATTCCTTCCCAGCCATGATGAACCTCATCACTCAGAACTCAGAGTCAAAGTAAGCTGTGCATGGATTAAGTTGTTTTCTGTCAGGTATTTACTTGCAGCCAAGAGAAAAATAATATACCATTCCGTTCTACTACAAAATCAGGGTTGAGGAGAGTGAAAATTTTCATATTTTCTAGTTTTAAGAGAATAATGGGAGTGAGAAATAGAGTGATACCAGGATTTTTCTAGAGAACTCTTCCTCTCACTACGTTTTGACTGTTAATGTGTGCTGCCCTTTTGACTTTGAACACTCTTTTTTTTTTTTTTTTTTTTTTTGGTTTTTCGAGACAGGGTTTCTCTGTGTAGCTTTGCGCCTTTCCTGGAACTCACTTGGTAGCCCAGGCTGGCCTCGAACTCACAGAGATCCGCCTGGCTCTGCCTCCCGAGTGCTGGGATTAAAGGCGTGCGCCACCACCGCCCGGCGACTTTGAACACTCTTAAAAAATAGGATTTGACATTGTGATGCTTCTTGTTTTACGTGAAATTGAAGAGTTTGTTTTTACAGTATTCACCAGCCTTGCTAATCTTATGTTTTGTTCACAAATATGAAATTCCAGAGGAAAACAAATAAATTGTTTCTTAAATAGATGGATTAAATAAACTCAACAAGCTTTGTATCATATTTTATAGAAAGGAAAACTTTTAAGTCATCAATGAAAGCATTGAAAGGACCACAATTCACAATTTATTATATTGATTACTGACTTCCATGCCTTCTTTTCAAATGTGATTTTTATACTTGTTGAGAAATTGAGCATTCATTTCCCTCACTTTAACCTCAAATCTTCAGCCCACAAGGGGACAGTTTAATTCTTATCACCTCATTACCTGCTGTCTAAATGATCTTCTGTGACTAAAACGCCTCTTGATACAATTTAAAATTTCTTTGAAAGAAATAAATGAGATGAAATCTCTGTGGAACTGAATGACTCAGGAAAATTTGGATCTCACAAAAGCAATCACATTATTAAAATGAAGCATTTGAAGCTTCTAGAAGTATAATAATTTTCTTTTTGAGTGAAATAGTGTCATTATATTTCAGCCTTACTCCTAGGTCTTATCACAAAAGGGCATCATGGTATATTTCCATATGTTTGCCCTCAGGAAGCCCTTTGCTAATGGTCCCCAGTATCTGTCCATCCACATGCTGAATATATCTTCACAGTCTTCAGCCAGCTCCGACTGTACCTAGACTGTAGACATTCTTTGCTTTCTCATGTCCATATCAACATTATCCACTCTGTCTCTTTTCTGGGTCTGTAACTCCCAAATACCCTTTGTCTCATGTCCTCTGAACTCTTCCTTGGGCTGCTGTTCTCATCATGTCAAATGTACCCTAATCCCAGACAGATACTTCAATGGATTTTTCCAAAACAGCATGTCCACTTAGCTACATCAATTCTACCACTTGCCATTTCTGTTTTTCACCTTGTTTTCATAATATATAATATAATTTAGCATTGCATTCTGTATTTATATATTAACAATATAAAATAAAATGTAATTGAAAGCAAGTGAGTAAGATCCAACAAAAATAATGAAATACATCAAAATATTATTTTCTCAGTGATTTTTATGGATTCTTTTTCAAGGCACTGTAGTAAGAATCTCTCCAAAATTGTCTTAAATTGTTCTCATTCCAAGGCCCAACACTTCCCCTCCCAGGCTAATTAGCTTCATAAACTAAGGAGAGTAATTCAACCTCCATGAAATTAATTATCCTTGCTTGTAAACTAAGAAGAACACATCTGCCCAGCCTCTCTCAGTGGAATGCCATGAGAACCTACTGAAATGACAAAGGTTGTTTTTTTATACAATTTTTAGTAACATTATGAATAATTATTTCTCAAAGTTGGCTTATTATGTACAGGTACAGTTCTCTTTTTTTTCTGGCTGTCTGCCTGTTTGTCTATGTCTCTATATCCTTGTGTGTGAATGTATAATTTTGTCTGCTTTTAGATGGAGCTTATTTTAAAACATGGACTCATACATTGAGACATTTCTTGAGAGATGTTTATTTATATCTTAATTTCCAGGCTATAACTGTCTATAATTTCCTTTTCTTTTTGACACATTTGATGCCAAAGGCAGGGGGAAATTCATCAGTATATTCAGAATATATGATTAACACTTTAAAAAACCCAATCTATTGATATTAATGAGAAAAAGAGTAATATGCTTTGGAAGTAGCTTATATGTATCCAGGATGATGAATGTTTGACTTCAGAGTAGTTTAATGTTGATGGTTTCCTATGGAAAGGATTCCTTTACTTTCTAAGAGGAGATAGTGTATAATAACTACTTTAGCCTTCCTTCATTATTTCCCTTTCTATAGGAATGTTTGGAGATGACAGGTAGGCAAGAGTTACATGTACTGGTCATTCTGGGAATATATAATGGAGATAAGGAAATAAAGGACTGTTATCATGACTTCTCTTTACACTCTTTTGGGGAATTTTCCTTGATGGAGCTAGCTAAATTCTTGGGCAGGTCAAGGTTAATGATACAATAGAGAAATATTTTTGATCAAATAGAGACTGCTATAATATTAAAACGTTTTTAGGATGTGGGTTTAGGACATATTTGCTTGAGGAAAGCATGTCTGTGTGTGCTCAGAAAGCAAGTTTGAGCATGAGGAGGAACAACCAGATTCCTCACGAGGAGAAACAGCTGGTTGTCAGTGATGGAGCTGTTGTTACATGGAGAATGTGATGGAGATGGTGTAGACAAGAACGGACCTACAGACTTAGGGAATATGTAGAAAGGCAAAGCAACTTTGCCTTTTTCTTTTTCTTTCTTTCTTTCTTTCTTTCTTTCTTTCTTTCTTTCTTTCTTTCTTTCTTTCTTTCTTTCTTTCTTTCTTTCTTTCTTTCTTCTTCTTCTTCTTCTTCTTCTTCTTCTTCTTCTTCTTCTTCTTCTTCTTCTTCTTCTCTCTCTCTCTCTCTCTCTCTCTCTCTCTCTCTCTCTCTTTCTTCCTTTCTTTTTTTTCTGAGACAGGGTTTCTCTGTGTAGCCCTGGCTGTCCTGGAACTCACTCTGTAGCCCAGGCTGGCCTAGAACTCACAGAGATCCACCTGCCTCTGCCTCCCAAGTGCTGGGATTAAAGGCATATGCCACCACCACCCGGCAGTTTTTCCTTTTTCTTATAGTCACATAGACCTCCTGTGTATGACGGCCACAGACAGTACTGATGGTTGTGGAAGCAGGTATTAGTAAACATCTGCTGAGTTAATTAAATGTCATGTGAAACCAACTGTAAAAATGGAACTAGTATTATATTTCTGTTTGTTTTCACATTTGAAACTCATAAATTGTATTTATTTTCTCCCTGTAGAAGCAAAAAACAAAAAACCAAAAACAACCCTGTTATAATCACTCCTCTTATTTAATGAATTTGAAGTGGAGTTGAGAATATTAGTAGAAATTTGAAATTTCTTAACACAATAAATAAACAATGCCAATCCAACCACGCTTTGAAAGGGGGTGAGTAAAGGAGATTATGAGCAGGGTGAATTCAGAACCTGGAGTCACCATCCTAACAAGTGAGTCTCTGCAGCCAACATCACAACCAGTGACTGTGCAGTCAGCACAAGAATCAGACTCACTCTTCACACACTCAGGATTTGCATAAAAACTAAAGCAAATATATATATATATATATATATATATATATATATATATATATATATATATATTTATTCAGAGGACATAGTGCAGACCAGTACAGGCCCTGTGCATGCTGCCTCAGTCTCTGTTAGTTCATATGTGAACCAAAGGTTCGTATTTTCTTGGTGTTCTCCATCCCCTCTGGCTCCTGCATTTTTTTCCATCTCCTCTTCCACAGGGTTCTCTGAACTCTGAGGAGGGATTTGATGGAGACATCCAATTTAGCACTGAGTGTTCAAAGGTCTCTCAATCTCTGTATAATGTATGGATGTGAGTCTCTATATTTGTTCTGATCTGCTGCAGGAGGAAGCTTCTCTGATGATGGCTGTGATAGTTCGAATGTAATTTGCCCCAATAATCTTGTAGGGAGTGGCACTATTAGGAGGTGTGGCTTTGTTGAAGTGGGTGTGGTCTTGTTGGAAGAAGTGTGTTACTGTGGGGTGGGTTGTGCTCAGGATACTGTCCAGTGTTGTAGTTGACTTTCCTTTGCCTCCTGTTCAAGCTGTAACCAGCACCACATCTGCCTGCATGCCGTCATGGTCCCTGTCATGATGATAATGGACTGAACCTCTAAAACTGAAACCAAGCCACCCCAAGTAAACATTTTCTTTATAGAAGTTGCCATGGTCATAGTGTCTCTTCACAGCAATAAAAACCCTAACTAAGACAATGGGTGAACAAAGAAGGCACAGATCTATGAGTATAGCAAAATATCAGTAGAAGTATATATATATTTTCTTTTTCTAGACTAGTAGTATTGGGTTTTACTCTAGTTCCCTAGCCTCAGATTCTTGGTCACCCAAGCAGTGTAGTGTATGAGCTCCATTTTGTGGAGTGGGCAAATCAGTTATTTGTTCATTATTCCACAAGCTTTGTGCCACCATTGTCCAAGCACATCTTGAAGGTAGGACACCATTGTAGATCAAAAGGTTTGTAACTGGCCTGTTGTCTACATTTCTCTTTTGAGAGCATGTTGCTAGATATTGAGGCTACTCACATCATAACTTAAATACATTAGAGAAAGAGAACTTAGAGATTAGAAAGGACCAAGAGAGACAAATATGAATAGACAGGATCAGTATGGAGGGAGAAATCACTATGCTCTCTTCTCAGAAAGTAAGTGAGTACCTCCTATGGGTTATCACAGAGAAATTTCCATATTTAAGACAGATACTAATGGATTTTCAGGGATTTTTACATTTGGAGATATTAAGTTCCTGGAATCAACTGTAAAACCTAGTTGAGATGTGATATCTGGTCTTCTATTTATAGGACATCTCCTTTCTATGTTGTTCTCATCATATTTTAAGTAAAAGTCTCATTTCTTGGCCACTCCTATTTTGTGATTTTTTTCAAGGTGGATAAATACATTTAATACTTGTCTTAGTTAAGGTTTTACTGCTGTGAAGAGACACCATGACTATGGCAGCTCTTATAAAGAAAAACATTTAGTTGGGACTGGCTCACAGTTTCAGAGGTTTAGTTCATTATCTTCATGGTGGCATGTGGGCAGACATGGTGCTGGAGAAGGAGCTTAGAGTTCTACATCTTGATCCACAGGAAGCAGAAGTGAAGATTGGGTGCCACCCTGAGAGTAGCTTGAGTATATGAGACATAAAACTCACCCCCACAGTGACACACTTCCTCCAATAAGGCCACACCTCCTAATAGTCCTACTCCCTATGGGCCAAGCATTTAAACGCATGAATCTCTGGGGCCATTCCTATTCAAACCACCACAATACATAATTCATTTGAGCATAGAGTTTTGATAGTTGCCTTCTTGTGATTTGTTCCCTATTACTCTCGAATTTCTTGTGAGATTTATTTATTTATTTATTTATTTATTTATTTATTTATTTATTTATTTATTTATTGCTTGAAGAAACCCCCAGTGTATATTAGAGAATATTACCTTCCTCCTTTTCCCATTTTTTTAGTATCATCAGTAGAGTCAAAATTCTTTTTTATTAGAAGAGTAATAGCATCATATACTGAATTACATTAAAGTTTAAAAGATTAATTTCAAAGCGAAACTTGCTAGGAGCTTATGCAAAATCTGATTAACAGTGAGCCTGTGCATCATTTCTAATACTTCTCTCAGCTACTTGAGTTTGTATTTTGTGTACTTCATACCCTTCATGGTTATTAAGACACTTTACAACTTTCTAAGCTGCAGATAACTGCTAGCAGTGAAAAATAATTTCTGTCTCTATACTTGCAGATAAATTCTGTCAAGCAGAGATTCATTTGACCTGTTTACTCTGTTGTGGAAGAAATTAGTTTCGTATCCTTTATAAATTAATTTCAGAATTCCTGTTACAAAATGGCTGCTAAAACTTGTTCATTCAGTTTCCTTGACACTGTTCCTGGTGAAGTAGTTGATAGAATATTTAACCCACTTCCTTTATTATGAGGGATTGAAATCAACAGTAATGTTGGTAACACTTTGAGTGAAACAGAAAAAGTTTATGCTGAGTTCAATTTGTAGTTTTGTGTTTGAAAATTGTATTGGGTATTAAGTCAAGGCAAACTTTCTCACAGGTGCATTTTAGACTTTGATTGTTATATGCACCTTCTATTTATTTTATCTCATTTTTGATTTGCTTTGGGTTTTCTAAATAAATAACTTGCAGGGTATGTAATTTTATGAGAGCTGTGAATTTTTCCCTCCCGAGGACTGTTTGGATTTTTACAAAATGTTTAGATTTCTTGTTTTCCAGTCTCTGCAGCACTGTGCAGATGGCGAGGTCACACCAGGACTCCATCCTGAGCACACAGAAGCACATACAGTGAGTAGCTGGATTACTGACTGATTAAATAACCACAGTCAATTTCAAATTATTCACCCCAAACAAATAAAACTATCTCTGGAATGTCTTTTTGACTTGTTGGTATAGGTTTTCTTCCCATGCCTTCCTGGTACTTACTCATTCTTTAAACTATATTGAGAGAAATCTTTTATAGCTCTTTGTACTCAGTCTTTGCAATTATTTTTTCAGGAGTAATGTTTATCTTACAAGTAAATAATTCTTTTGAAATCAGTCTCCCTGAATAAGCTCTTGGTGACTCTGATTGAGAGGTGTCTCTGTTTTGTTGACAGGAGTACCGATTATTATTTGTTTTTGAGGAAATATTTATTTCCGTAGGAGTTCTAAATGTTTTCTTCCTTGTGTTACTTTGTCTCTGGAAATGGAGGCTATTTGATTCTGGCTTCTACAGATGAGGGTGGCCTTTCAAGTTCAAGATTTTCTTCATAAATAGATGAGATCTCCATGAGCAAACTGGGGAGCCTTCATCCAGTAACTTATGGAGGCAGATGCAGAGATTCACAGCCGAGTACCAGGCTGCACTCCAGGAGTCCAGTCGATGAGAGAGAAGAGGAATTCTATGAGCAAGGGGCATCAAGATCATGATGGGAGAACATACAGAGACAACCAAATCAAACTGGTGGGAACTCATGAACTGTGGACCAATAGCTGTGGAGCCTCCATGGGACTGGACTAGGCCCTCTGCATAGGGGAGACAGTTATTTAGCTTGAACTGTTTAAGGGAGCCACTAGCAGTGGGATCAGGATTCATCCCTGGTACATGAGTTGGCTTTTTGGAGCCTAGTGCCTAGGGTGGGACACCTTACACAGCCTTGGTGCAGAGGGAGGGGCTTGGACCTGCCTTAACTGAATGTATCAGGCTCTTCTGACTCCCCATGGGAGGCCTTGCCTTGGAGGAGGTGAGAATAGGGGATGGGTTGGGTGGGAAGGCTGGGGGGGTGAGAGGAGATAGGAGAGGGAGATCTGTGGTTGGTATGTAAAATGAATAGAAAATTTATTAATAATAAATAATAAAAAAGAAAAAAGATTTTCTTGATAAAGCATATATGTAAATTGTGTTATGAGCAAATATAAAGTAACTATGTAATTATGTACATATGTTGATTAACCAGTGGACTTCCCTATCTCATCACCTGCAATATTCTTGAACATTGATAAGTCATGAACAATAGGATAATACTATATTGATTCATTATTCACTCTGCTTAGAAAATTAACATACAGAAGATAAAAAGAAGTGAAAAGAAAATGTATGTATTCACAGAGCATATGTTCTTGTGAGAAGAGCATAATTATATGGTTGAAATCCTGGCATTTTCTGGATTATAAAGGAGGAATGTATAACTGGGGTTGCTGTAAGGTTATTTATTTTTATTTACAAAAATCCAATGCTCACAGCAGCTGTGCGACTCCATTTTCCACCATATCACCAAGCTACAAGTTAACATGGGTTCTGTTTGGAAGAATATTGAATATTCTATAGAATTAGGAGGAAGACACAGACCAAAGCTCAGAAAATACACTAAACAATAAACAAAATACAGCATCTGGTACACACTGGTAAAGAAGTCTAATCATATTACACATCCATAGCCAAGTTTAGAATTATAGATGACCATAACTTCAAAACTTATGTTTTGCAATATGTATATCATACTGTTTTAGAGGCAAATACGATTTATCATTGTGCTCAGGCAGCTGAGACTTACAAACTCATCTTTAGAAAATTTCAATTTAAAACCCATGTTTTCATGTCCTAAGGTGCAAAGAGTTTTTTTGTGTAAAAATTGCCAAACTGATTGGACATAAGGTACTTTATAATTTTTTTAAGTTCCATATTTGTTTGAATTTGAATATGTTATAAAGTTCTTAAAATGTAATATGTGTTCCCTAAAGATATTGAATTTCAAAGGCCAAAATAATCATGATTTTATCATAAGGAACATTATAGTTTACAGTGATAAATATAAAATGGAAAGATCCTAATTTGGCAAAATTTTATATATTTATTTTCTTCACCTGTGAAGTTTTTTCCAACCGAGAATGTAGTATCCAAAAGCTGAAGACATTTCATGAACTGCTTTATTTAATTTTAGAGAGGATAGTAGTTCAACATTGTAGTTAATGTGCAGTAATGTCACACGGGTGTCACCGTTCTTTTAAAAGAAGCATATAGTAGCTCTCCCTAACTGAAATACATATTTGCATTTAATTAAACTTAAGCAAGCGGTTATTTATTGATGTGTTGCTTTCCTGTGGCAGATCATATAGGCATCAGAAGGTAGCCATGTTATCACCCAAAGCATAGCTTGAAGCTAGAGCAGCAAGTAGGCATGACAGATTCTCCGTGAAGTCATTAGAAAAATATAGCTAATTTATCCATAATTACGTGGAGGCGATTTTTGCCCTGACATCAAATTAAATTATGAACACCTGCCACTTTTCCGTTGACATTCTTCTGGGATTTCCCAGAGTAATAAAATCATTTCATCCTAGAACCATGGTTGGTGACTATTGTGACTAAAATTTGACCTCACTCTTTTATCAACTTTGTGGAGAGTTCTTGAGGCTTGACCGAATGACCACTTTTTAATTCTTTAGTCAAAACATACAAAAATTACATATTTAAAAATGAATCAGAAAATGTCCTTAGCTTAATAACAGACACATAATTATACTTTGCTACTAAGCATGGCTTTGAACATTAAACAGTGAGTGAGCAGGGCACACCAAAGGATATCAAAGTTAATTTATTGGATTGAATAAGAGAACATTTGTTTATTATTTTTGTAATGATTAAAGCTTGCCAAATATTCACTGAGGCAGATAATTTCCTCTTAAAAAACTTTACGAACAAAAGAGATTCATTTTTTGCTCAAAGTTCTGGAGGCACAATTGACAGATTATATCACAGTATGACAGTTGGTGTCTCATGCGGGGAACATGTGAGAGTGGCCAGGGCCGTCTGTGGAAGGGGACACAAGGCAAGAGGCCAGGGAGAGGCAGGCTTGCTCTTCTACTCTGAAAAGACTAAGACTTCTTTCAAAACACATATCAGACAGATGAAAAAGAAGTTCAAAAATCACATTTATTTAAAAGTAAAAAGGATCATATAGTCTTATTTTAAAATGTAATTAATATGTTTGATTTAAGGACTAATCAGGAAAATAGATTAATTGAAAACAGCAACAAAAAGAACAAAACCCCTGACTCCAGCACGTCAAGGCATCAACGTCCATTGCCGATGGTCACATAGCACCTTTGGCTGTGCTGCTCCGAGGAAGCTAATCCGAATCGCCACAGACCCCGTGCAGGAAATACTGATAAGTTATAATGGTCTCCATAGAACTATTGCTGCCATGAGTGTTAGAAAACACTTAATATTTATGATATTAACAAGTAGTTTCCAATGTGATTGAAACCTGGCATTAAAGACAGAGATTTAAATTATTTCCACATGCTTTCCTAATAAATTTATTCTTTCATGGGAATTAAAATTAAAAAAAAATTACATGCTATGGGAAAAGCACGTTTTAAGTTATGTAAGCACAGCACAGCCAAACTGCAGTTAAAGTGAATTAATATGTAAGGAACAGAAACTAACTTGGGCCTCCTTATTCACAGAATGAGTGATTGCTGAAGTGATGGGAAAAAGCAGCTTCAAGACTGGACTGCTTCCCACACAGGTACATGACTGTAGTCAGCAGTATAGGACTGCTTCCCACACAGGTACATGACTGTAGTCAGCAGTATAGGACTGCTTTCCACACAGGTACATGACTGTAGTCAGCAGTATAAGACTGCTTTCCACACAGGTACACGCTACCCAGGCCAGTGGGCCAGGGACAGCCCCACGTTTCCAGACAGAGGATATGCCAAGTCATTCTCCAGACCAGGACAAAGGAACTCTGACTTTAGTACAGCAGATCCAAAGGCTGAAAACATTTTAAATGGAAATGAACAGCTAATCTTCATTTTATGCAAGTAACTGCTGCTCCTGCTGATGAGCTGACAGTCACCATTACAAAGACTGGGCCACATCCTGATGGCTGTGTGTCAGAACAAAGGTTTGCATATATCTTTAAAAAGGTATGTTCTACTGTATGCAGATATTTATGGAAGGCTTCTAGGCCATTTCTCTGAGGTCAGTTCAATGATTTAAAAATTATTTTTATTTACTATTTTCCTTTTATTGAAAATAGATTCTTTTCTCACATATTATATCCTGATTACAGTTTCCCTTCTCTCTACTGCCCACAGTTCCTCCCCACCTCCCTTCCTGTCTGGATCCACTCCCTTTCTGTCTCTCATTAGAAAAGAACGGCTTAATTGATTGCTATCTAGGTTTCCACGTGTACCTCAAACAGATACTAAAATCCAGTTGTAGGTTTGGAAGCAAGATAGTTTATATAATGTGAAAGGACCAAGCAGATGCCATAACAGGCTGCTCAGTCTTCTCTCAGAAATCAGGCCTCAATTTCAGTTTCCTGAGACTTGAGCAAGCAGTTTTTGGGAGGGCCAAGAAAAAAAGACATAGTCCTTGCAGTAGTTCCCTTTCTGCATGTACTCTGACTGCTCAAAGTTCAACCAGATGTTTGCTGTCTGGGACCCCATACCAATTGAGAGTTATGTTCATGAGCTCAAGGACAGAGCCTGGACCACTGAGCCAGCCCCCACAGTCAGTACATGCTAGGTCAGCCAGCCCCCATGGCAGCTCAAGGACAAAGCCTGGGACTTGTGCCAGACTGCCCTCAAAATTATAATTGTAACCCCAACCAGTAAATTCAAAGGTTACATACACTCACCCAATTAAAAGAGAACAGAGATCTTCAAAAATAAAAATATACCAATCTGAGTTGCACCCATGCAAAACCCCCAACCCTCCCCCCAACTGCCCTGAAGGGCTTGAGGTTTTTGCCTTTAAATAGCTAGCCTCACAAAGACAGAGCAACTCCTCCCTGCCTCACTGTATTGGGTGTAGGAATGAGTTCCCTGTCTAGGCTTGTATCTATAGAATAAACCTTGCTGTTGCATTCTGGAAATCCACGGTCTTCAGTGGTCTCTTTGGGGTCACAATCTGGGCATAACATAATGCATTTGTTTTTTTCCAAGAAGCATCACTACCACATATTAAATGCAAAGTACAATGGCCAGTCACCTTCACCATTACTCTAAATTAGGACAAGTTTAATCGTGCCAATGGTGTTAATTCATGACATGATTGGGGAATTGGAACAACATAAGTTCTTGTCTGATTCATGAAGTTGACTCCAATAAAGAACAGAAGGATTTTAGGAAAATATGTAGATCTAGTTTGCCCATTTTACCATAAGTACATTTGTCTTCTTTCCCCTTTAGCACTGGAAACTACCGTTAAGTATTGTGTATAGTTTTTTTTGTACTTTTCAGAAAGAATCCATTACATAAATTAGTCCTTTTACTTTTGAGACGTTTTCCCACTCTGTAGCACAGATAGGCCTTGAACTCTCAGAATCTGCCACCTCTGAAGCCCAAGTGTTGGGATCAGAGATGTGTGCCATCAGTGTGTTTGATGCATGATCTTTTCATACTGCTAATGTTATGTATTGTGGCTGACCACTAACCCTGGCTCTTTGTATTGGGGTTCTGAGACACTTTACTTTGATATGTTCATGTATCGTGCTTCTGGTTTCTGTGGAATGTGCTTTATTTCCCTTTCCTCTCTGGCTACTTTTTCTTAGGTCCTAATCTTTTCACCTTCAAAATAATACATGTCTTGGTACTTGGTCCTTTTCCCTCTAGATGATGAGAATCTCAGTTAGGCAGAGACTGTAACTGTCATCTGCACAAATACTTTTCAGACTTAGAGTCTATAAACTCTAAAATGTTGACATGGCATGTCTACTTTGACTTAAGTATGCCTACCTTTGCAGATTTAAGTGGCCCTACAATCTGTCTCCCCTTACCTACTATAGTGCCAGACTTTACGCTGTCCCCATAGTCCTTTGGAAAAGACCATTTCCATGACATATGCCGGATGACCATTTTTTTTTTCAAACATCCAGTTGTGGATGCATTCCTTGTCTCTGTGGAGTCTACTTTGTTCCTCAGATGTTGTAGGTGATAAATCACTTATTGGTGCCATGTTTATATAAAAGGCATGGTGATGAGTCCTATGACTGCTTCAGAAATTAGTCGAGAATGGAAGCAAAATTATGAAATTATAAATTAGCACTTGCAATATACATTCTATAATATTATAAGACAGAAGAAAATGTACCTAATTTCACAAGGTTTCACTGAAATAAATAAATAGTTACCATGAGATTTTTATAGCATATAAACCTCTGATGCAAAGTGATCAAATAAAATTTTAGGATACTTTTGAATAACAGGGCAGACTCTACAGGCCTTCAAGTGGCAGGGTCTGAAGCCTAGACTTGGGATTTTCCAGCTACATGACCTTATTGAAGTGACTTAATTTTTATGGTCTTGATGTTATAATCTGGGTTGAGGTAATAAAGCAAAATAATTTAGTGTTAGTGTGTATTTTTCAGAGAACAGGTGACTGACAAATATTAAGAACTATGCTTTCTTCACATGACTGTCAGTTTGAAGTACATTGGCTTTGGTATTCCCATGCATTACCTTTTAGAACTCACTTTGGTTTGCATGCCATAACCCATAAGTACCAGTTACCAAGATCTTTTATCCTGCCATATTGAACATTTCTACATTAAAGGAAACCTTATGGCCCCAGTAACAATTTGCCTCATCTAAGAAGCTTCTATCCTAACTTATTGACAGTCATTACTTTTTCTTCAAATCCATTCCAACCTACTTAATTGAATGCATAGCTTAAGATTTGTGCTATGGTATGTGTCAGTTGTGTATTCTAAATTCTATGTATACATCTATTGTAGCTAGAGTTTTCCTGGTCCTGCCTGGCCCACGGTCAGGACAAATCTCTCTCACTTGCCAGTCCCGCAGCTGCTCAGACCCAACCAAGTAAACATACAGAGACTTATATTACTTATAAACTGTATGGCTGTGGCAGGCTTCTTGCTGACTGTTCTTATATCTTAAATCAACCCATTTCTATTAATCTATAAGTTGCCACGTGGCTCGTGGCTTACCAGTATCTTAACATCTTCTCATGACTGTGGCTGGCAGCATCTCCCTCCCTCAGCCTTCCTGTTCCCACAATTCTCTCCTCTCCTTGTCCTGCCTATACTTCCTGCCTGGCTACTGGCCAATCAGTGTTTTATTTATTAACCAATCAGAGCAACACATTTAACATACAGAACATCCCGCAGCAATCTATATTATTTTTTAAAAGTTTATATATTTTTATTTTATATGTATAGGTGTTTTGTCCACATAGATAATCTGTGCACCATGTGCAGGCAGTGCCACAGAGGCCAGAAGAGGAAGGTAGAGCTCTTGAGGTTTAAGTTTCAAATGGTTGTGACTTTCTGTGTGGGTGCTGGGAATGAAACCTGCGTTTTCTGGAGGAGCAGCAAGTGCTCTTAACCACTAAACAATTTTGCCAGCCCCTAGTATATATACTTAAATAAAATTCTGTATTATTTGTGGTTAAATAATGTTACTTCTTTATCTTTTTTCTGTCTACAGCACTACACTTTGTCAAGAATTGACCAAATATTTATATTTCAAGCCTTCAAAAGTTTATATTAGGGGAGTACATGACATATAGATGCACTAATTCCTATTGAGGTATTAAAAATATACATTTCTTCCAAATATATGACAAATACAGTGTATTTAAAACTGTGCAAAACTTAGATAAAATTTAAATATTTGAAGTGCCCATTTCTTAGAGAAAGATATGTTCATGCATTTCCATAAATTTTCATCTTAAAAAATAAAAATGTGAATTTGCTTTGTGCAAAATGTATTATCACATGGCTAATTCTGTTGTGAAGTCTTAACTAAATAAAATCATTGCTACCATAAATGCAAACATAAGTGTGTAAGTTAAGTTTATTTGAATGCATATTAGGCAAAGTATTTTCTGTGAGAAATCCAGCAATTTTAATGTAAGCTCATTTGGAAAATAAGAATTGAGATGGGGCAAATTCTTTTGCCTCAGATATTCAGCGAGATATATTGATACCCTTTGTGTATAAAAAGATCTATTGGGATCACACTGTTGAACCCAGTAATACACATATTTAAAATCAATTTCTTCTTTAAAAATGCTAGGACCTGTGTTTTATTTTTGACAAAGTACTCAATATCTGATTGGAACTGAAGAGTGGAAAATTTTCCCTACATTAGCCCTCACCATTGGTTAGATGATTTAATCACAATGTCTGTTAAAATCATTCTTGAATTCTTTTAGAGATGACAGATAATTTAAAATGAGATGCTTATAATGTTCTATCCAAATCATTTTACAGAAATTGGGAGGCAATTTGACACCAATCAAAATAATCATGTAGTATGTGCCATATTTCTGTGCCTCCCTCATCACTTAAGAAAATTCAGCAATTCATGCCTTAATATTTTTGGTTCTAAGCCTTAAATTGTATGTACACTTCCAGTTTTGAGCACTCTTTCTGTTTTCTTTATATGACTGAATTTAATGGTTTTACAACATACCGTGTAGTGATGACCACACACCATGATGGGAACAGCTGTTGTTTAAGACACTTGCTATATGATACATATTTTCTGTCAGTGATTAAAGAAATTTCATCACTGTTTATTTTTCTACACCCAAATGACTATTTTTTGCTTTGGAGGAAACAGCTGTGCTGACAGCATTTTTTTTTTTTTTTACAGTGGTAAGAGAACTCCCAACAGGATGCTAAAGCACCCTGGGCAGGGTTACATTTTTCCATCTCACATCCAACTTTCAATGCATCTGTAGCATCACCGTTTAGCTTGATGCTCTGGATTGTGACTGTGAGAAACATTCTAAGAAGAAGATTTCATCTTCATTCGTTCCTCATGAAAAGCTTCTCTGAGTTGGGCAGTCAGTAAAGGAAGACACATGGGAAACAGCATACAGCCACTAATATCTCTCTGAATCTTGGATTGAGGAAAGGAAGACACATAGGAACAGCATACAGCCATTGACATCTCACCGGGCGTGCGGGAAGACAGACACAGGTATTACCGTACACTTTACCATTATGTGGTTTTTACTTTGTCTTAAACAAACCATATTGAATCTTCATGTCAATGCACACGGTTTGAGGAGAAAAATCCAAACAGTTCCATATATGCCAAAAATGAAAGAAAATTCTAGTAGCAAAGCTTTAGTTATGCCTGAGATTTTATAAAACACTAAATCCTATTATAGTTAATTTTAGGATGGATGTTGCTGCATTTCGAAGGCTCTTGCCTCAATGTCACAAGTATTTCCCAAGATTACAGATAATGGGCATTGAAACCTTTTGGGAGAAATTAGAAACAAAAACATTTGAAGATGAAATGATGGGACACATAATTTTTAATTTAAGTACTAAATCATGATGAATATAAGGAACACCACACAGTGAAAAAAGAGAATGGTTATGCACATTTAATGTGCATAGGCCTGAAAATCATGTGATTGAGATTTGGTGAGTGTTTCCAGTCAAGTAGTACTCGACATCTAATCTACAGGCTTAGTTACAAGAGGGTATGGCATGACTTATTTGCTATGTAGCATCATATAAGTAATACAGTTTCAAACACATTATACACTATATTTTTTTAGGTCAGGAATGATTACTTATTTGATGTTTCATTTATTATTTGAAAACTTGTATGTAATAGATTTCGATCTTTTCTATGGCCTAACACCTCTTTCCAGCTCTTCCAGCGACCCCAAAGCCTATTTCACTCACATCCTCATTCATTCTTTGTTTTATTATATTATTATCAGCCTCCTGAATCAACTTAGTGCCATCCATTTGTACATTGGTGAATCCACTGGGGATAGGGGCAACCTACCAGTGGTCAGATCACTCGACCTCCTTCGCAGCCATCAACTGCCAAGAGTTCCTCTGCTATAAATGGAGCCTCAGGGTCTTCTCCCCTGTGTGCTGAAATTGAATGGCTTGATCTCGTTCTGGTCTTGTCCCAGAAACTACAGATGCTGTTAGTTGATGGGAAGAAAACAAGTCACACCAAGAAGACAGCACTTCACAACTCTCTTCCCCTTCTTTTGACTTTTACATCCTTTGTGCGCTCTCTTTTGCCTTGTTCCCTGAGCCCTGGATGGGAGAAATTTGATATAGATGACCCATGTACAGCTGAGCATTCATACTTATTCTCAGTATTTTGACCAGTTATGAGTCTATGCATTCATTTCTAAATGCTTCAAAAAGGTTTCTTTGACCAAGGTTGAAAAAGGATTGTATCTGTGGATATAAACATAAATACCAAGAAGGTAATTTGGCAACAAAACCATTTAGTAAAAAAAGTAATATTAAGCCCTCAGCCCAGGGCCTATGGCTTCCCTAATCACAGCCTTTTAGCTAGCATTACTGTACCAGGCACAATCCCCCCCGCCCCCCATGGAGCAGGCCTCACATTCAATCAGAAAGGAATTTGTTACCCAGATAAACATCATACCACTCTTGCACCAGTGTCCACAAACTTGCCTGGCAGGTCAGTGTTGCAGTAAGTAGGGTCCACTCACTGGGTAAAACCACTGATACATTTTCTCACTGTAGCACCTTTTAGAACCATGAAAGCTAATTATGTAAGTTAGCCAGTAGGGACAGAGTGTTGTGGTCAGTTTGAGATTGATTTTTCTATGTCCTGCAATAGGGTAATGTTTTCAGAATTGGGATAGGATTAATTTTATACAGCAACCAAGAGCAATGATAACAGACTGTGTTGTTTGGGTGCTCTGGGACCTCTCTGAACAAAAATTTGTATGGAGGTATCTCATGCCTAGCACTTAGATTTTCATTAAATAAGCCATGTTTCTGGGAGCGCTATTGTCTTATTTTTATATTATAGTTTTAAATTAGCTTGCACTTTAATGAATTTCTGTAAGACTTCTTTGGACATCCTTAGTTTTGGTTAACACAATTTCTAGCCTCACTCAGCCTTACTTTCTTACCCCTCTCACTACTTATAGTCTCAAGTGTACCCCTATTTTTTCATATCACCTGTGTTAGCCTGTTCACTGTGGTTATATTTTTCATTTGTCTTGAAATATCATAAGTTTCCACACAATGTTTTCATAAACTCTTGATTTTGATTAACTGTTAAATATTATCCTTTTTTGTGGTTTATTAGCTGTATATTTGTGTGTCATGTTGACAAGGGATCAATTGTGTGGTTAGTTTTTTGTCTACTTGAAACAGTTAGGACACACATCTGAGACGAGGAAACCTTATTTGAGAAAACATCTGTATCAGATTGACTGGTAGGCAAGCCTGTGGGGCCATTTTCTTGACTAGTCACTGATTTGGAATGGCCCAGCCTACTGTGGGGATGTATGACCTTGGGCAGGTGTGGATTGTATGAGAAAGGAGGGTGAATAAGCCATGAGGAACAAGCCAATAAACACCATTCCCATGACCTCTTCAGTTCCTGCCTCCAGATTCCTGCCTGGCTTAAGTTCCTGTCCAAGCTTTCCTTTATGGTTGGATTGTGACATTGATATATGAGCCAAAATAAACCACATTGTGATGTTGCTTTGGGTCAGGGGGGTTATCACAGCAATAGAAATCAAACTGAAACACAGCCCTTATATTTAAAGCCTCAAGAGAATGTCATAAAAGATACTAAATATTTTGAAGTATAAAGGGAAGTTTTTGTGTAATGAACCACTGGAAAATCTCTTTCATTGCTTAATGTTACATCACATGTTGGAGATATTTATAGATTACAGAGATGATATACTAAAATTCTGAATGAAACAGTTTAATGCTCTGTTATAGGAATTTGTGTTATAATCAATTTGCAATTAGCTATATTTGGGCTATTTGGTAGATTATTAGTTGTCCTATCATTACCAAATGTTTGACAAAAATTGCTTTCTCTTTTATCTTTTGAAAGTAACATTATAATCTATGACAAAACAATTTTTGCAGAAAAATGTGGATAACCTCCTATTTTTTAATTTCATGAGTTTATTGTTAAAGACAGTTATCTCCATTGAACTAACCTGACAATCCTGTTGAAACTAAATTGTCCATGCCAATATAAGCATTAGTTTTTAATCTTGCTTCTGTGTACTAGAATAACTTATAAATTTATCCATAACCTATTCCATTCTATGCTATGATTATAGTATGTTTAACAAGTAGTGATGTGTTCTGGGGAGTTAGCCCAATTGTAAAGTGCTTGCTTTTTTGAACATGAGGACTAGAACCCTGCACTCACGGGGTAAAAACAAAAGCCTGGCATGGCAGCTTTTAATCTTGTAATCTCAGCTCTGGGGAAGTGGAGACAGGTAGATCTCTGAATTTTATCGGTCGGGCTGACTGGCTTACTTGGTGAGATACAGGCCAAGGAAAGGCTCTGTATCCACAAAACAAAGCAAAACATACATACATTTGCAAACAAATGTTCACACAAGGCATTTACTAATCATATTTCATTATCATATCTATCAGAAAGTCTAGGTCTTATGATTCTGAAGAGTTTTTGAAGTCAATACTTGTTGGGAGAGGTAAAAATAGTTTTACTGATGGAGTGATATTGATCATTTGAACCACACTTCAGGGTGGGACTCATGTACAGCAGTAGCTGGCTAACAAAAAACAAGCTCATGTTTTCTTGTGAATGTCTTTTACTTTTGTGGTTTAATTTTTTGTCTCTTTGGTTCCAGTTTTGTCTTCTTCTTTTCTTAATAAGAGAGAAAAAGAACATGAATTTGTTTGGGTGGATAAGTAGGGAGTATCTTGGAAGACTTGGGAAAGGTAAAGAATATGATCAAAATATACTTTATGAAAAGTAAAATAATAAGTTTTAAAAATGTCAAAACACTGAATTGTCACAAACATCAGTTTTCTTTTTTAAAAACTGATGCCTTCAAGAAAAATATTAAAATAGAGGAAACACTGAAAGATAACATATAGTGGCTAACTAATATTTTTCTTGCCAGATTACAGAAATATCCTTAAAAATATCCTTTCTACCAAATGATCTTGTTTTATACAGAATTAAAACCCAGTTGCTTTGGCATATTATCTACAAAGCCATTCTTCTCTACTTTTACTCTATCACATCTCATATAGCAATGAAAGGAGTGGAGCCGTCAGGAAATCTCCTGAACTTTGTACATGATAGTTTATTTCAAATTGCTGCCTGTGAAGCCAATACAATTCAGGGAATTGTTGTAATTTTAACACCCATCTTTCATGATTGTTGGAAAGAAAAAAAAAACTTACTGATGAATGGCTGTTACAACTGCCCATTAACCTGCAGAACCACACATGGGCTACTCACAGAGAGCCATTGTAATTCTGCTGGGAGGTAGCTCAACATCTATTTGCAGTTTAGGGGACAGAGAAGATTATTATGGCTTTGCTCCAGGTATGTAAGTTAGAGGACATGAATCCACAGTATGATTTACTATTTGGTGAATTATTATGAGGTAGACATGTGTTTGCAAAGAAGGATGCTACATATATTCTTAGTGGTATTCTAGAGCCATTCCTTCTAGAATATTGGAGAAAATTGCTTCTGGATTTGCAATGTGTAAGAAACATCAAGCTTATGCATTAGCCATGATGTTGGGGCAGGCAGAATTGGGGACATTTGTCTTCTGATTCTTTATGGTTTGTTTGGGTAGCTGCAGAAAGGATGCTCTACTGAAGGCTATACAGCTCCTCTCAGATAGGCCTCATCTATAGGTAGAGGTGTCTCCAGGGCTCTGAAACAGCTCACTTCCTTCATCCTTTCATATCTAGCAGTGATACCTTCTTCACTAAGCTACTAATGCCAGTGATTTTGCTGCATGGGTAATTTATTTTATTTTTGCTTTCATGTTATTAGACATTTATTAATCTCTATACAATCACTCCTTTTGGCTTCATTTCTGAGGAGGGTGTCTCTTTTTATGTGATTTGTGCCTTCGTTGCCTCTGCTGCTGAAATAGAAGGTATACACTGCTATGCATGGCTTGTAATCACTTCTCGATAAGCATGCATGTATTTTAGTTTCACGATCTATGCTAGTGATAATACAGAACACATTCCTGAGAGTTGAAACTACTGGAGTTCCTTCACTTTATGATGACAGTATCAACGGGTAGGAACCAGGGTAGTAGCTGCCCCTTCTAAGGATATTAGCAAGGATACATAACCCATAGTCCAACTCTAGGGAATTTAAAAGAAGTAATGTGCTGTTTGGGTATCAGGGCAACTGTGGGTCTCATAAAAAAATTGGGCAATGTTCCCCCTGTTTCTGTTTTGTGGAATAGTTTGAGGAGTATTGGTGTTAGCTGTTCTTTGAAAATCTGGTAGAGTTCTGCATTGAAACCATCTTGCCCTGGGTTTTTATTGGTTGAGAGACTTTTAATGACTACTTCTATTTCCTTAGGTGCTATAGATCTATTTAAATTGATTATCTGGTCTTGATTAATTTTGGTATGGGGTACCTATCCAGAAAACTGTCCATTTCTTTTAGATTTTCCAATTTTGTGGAGTACAGGTTTGGAAGTATGACCTAATGATGCTCTGGATTTCCTCAGTGTCTATTATTGTGTCCCCCTTTTTGTTTCTTATTTTGTTAATTTGAGGGTATTGAAGTCTTCCACTATTATCATGTGGGGTCCAATGTGTGGCTTAAGCTTTAGTGATGTTTCTTTTACAAATGTGGGCACCATTACATTTGGGGTACAGATATTCAGAATTGAGATATCATCTTGATAGATTTTTCCTTTGATGAGTGAAATTTCCTTCTCCATCTCTTTTGATTGATTTTGGCTTGAAGTCTATTTTATTATATATTAGAATAACTACATCAGCTTGCTTCTTAGGTCTGTTTGATTGGAAAATCTTTTTTCAACCTTTTTCTCTGAGGTAATGCCTATCTTTGATGTTGAGGTGTGTTTCTTGTATGCAGCAGAAGGATGGATTTTGTTTTTGTATCCATTCTGTTAGCCTGTGCCTTTTATTGGCAATTTGAGTCCATTGATATTGAGGGATATTAGCTGCCAATGATTGTTAATTCCTATTATTTTGTTGTTGGTGGTGGTGGTGGTTGTGTGTGTATGTGTGTATGTTTCCCTTCTTTGGGTTTTGCTGGTGTGAGATTATCTATTGCCTGTGTTTTTGTGGTTATAGTTAACTTCCTAGGGTTGGAGTTTTCTTTCCAGTACCTTCTGTAGGGCTAGATTTGTGGACAGATATTGTTTAAATTTGACTTTGTCATGAAATATCTTGTTTTCTCCATCTATGATGATTGATAGTTTTGCTGGGTACAGTAGTTTGGGTTGGCATTCATGGTCTCTGAGAATCTGTAAGCCATCAGCCCATGACTTTCTGGGTTTTAGAGTCTCTGTTGAGAAGTCAGGTGTGATTCTAATAGGTCTGCATTTATGTTACTTGGCCTTTTTCCTTGCCATCTTTAACATTCTTTCTTTGTTCTGTATGTTTAGTGTTTTGATTATTATGTGGTATGGAAATTTTCTTTTCTGATCCAATCTACTTGGAGAACTCCTAACAATGGGAGCAGGGCTGACCCTAATTCTTTGGCTGGCTCTTGAGATCCTATTCCTCATATTGGATTGCCTTGCCCAGTCTTAATACAAGGGCAGATGGTTAGTATTACTGCAACTTGATATGCCATGCTTTGTTGATATCCATGGGAGGCCTGCCCCTTTCTGAATAGAAACAGAGGAGGAGTAGAGTGAGATGGAGCCTGGTGGGAGTGGGATAGGGGAGGTGTAGGGAGGGAATGGAGAAGTAGAGGAAGGGGAACTGATGTCAGGATGTAAAATAAGTAATTACTTATAACTATCTATTCTTCAACTACATCAAAGACCCAAGAAGGATATAACATTACCTAAGTAAACAGGAAGTGCACTGTAAGCAACTTCCAAATATCTAGAATGACAGAGACAGCTGGCTGCCTGGACAGTCACCCAAAGTTCATCTGCAATGTTGGGGCATACATTTTCAGCCCATAGGTCTAGAGTCTCTCAGTCACTTCTCTTTGTGTCCTGTAGAATATCTGGCAGTTTCTTCTGTGAAGCAGGAACCTGAAGGACCATTTTGCCTTACAAAGTTCCGTGGTCAAACAAACAAACAAACAAACAAACAAACATCAGAAAAATTACCAAAACAAAAACATTAACCTTTGATTCTGTCGTATATCTCATACATTTTTTTGTTTTTGTTTTTTGAGAGAGGGTTTCTCTTGTGTAGCTTTGGAGCCTTTCCTGGAACTCACTCTGTAGCCCAGGCTGGCCTCGGGCTCACAGAGATCTGCCTGCTTCTGCCTCCTGAGTGCTGGGATTAAAAGCGTGCACCAGCACAGCCCGGCCATCTCATACTTTTTAAATATATATATTTTCTCTCTGCCTAGACTACATGCTCTATGTAAGTCCAATAGCCTGTGTCCTTTCTATCTGTCTCATCTGAATTGTTTAGCATAAAATTTTCAATTTCCATTCATGTTATGGTGCGCATCACAAATCTATTTCTTTTAAAAGGCTGAACTGTATTTTGTTAATGCTTCATATTTGTTTATCCCTTCATCTGGATTGTTTTTACTTCCTGGTGACTGTGAGAAGTGGTGCTATGAACATGGAATTTCCAACAAATACTCGAGTGTCTGACTGACTGCAGCTCTTGTGTACGTAAGATCAGAAGTGGAACTTGTATGCACTGTGGATGTATTGATTTTTATATTTGTTGAATAAATGGCATATTATTACCATGGTATTTTCCACAACATATGAACTATTTTATTTTCCCATCAAGTAGCAAATAGTCAATGCAGAAATGTTTTTTACTGGAATATATGTCATCTTCATGTGGCATTTCTAATGTTACACAAAGAAGTTGAGAAGGCAAAACATAGTGAGTGAATTACTGACTTGATTATGTGGATGAAACTGTTGTTTCCAGACTGGTGGGAGCAAATGATGAAGCCTAGTGTGTACAATGTCATCTCATTCCTGTGCTTGTCTTGTGCTGCTGGCCAGTAGAAGAATTATGAACAGATGAGGATGGGCACAGGAGATCTGGAGGCCAACTTCACATTATTAAATAAAGCACCATTTCTTGGGGCTGGGGAGATAGCTCAGTTGGTAAAGTACTTGCCATGGAAGTATGAGATGTTAATTTGGCCCCCAGGACTATGTTAAAAGCCAGATGTGGTGGTGTACATTTGTAATCCAGCACCAAGGAGGAGGTGATGGATTACATTACTAGCCAGCCAGTCTAGTAAGAGACTCTGTGTCTGAAAACAAGGTGAGTGGCTCTAGAAGGGCAACACCTGGGATTGTCCTCTAGCCTTCATATGTAGCCAAGCACATGAGCTCCTGCACACACAAGAGCACATGTGCTCAGAGACCCCTTCTATACCCCCCCTGACCCCCCCCACACACATAGAGAGAGAAAGAGATGGAGAGAGATAGTGCACACACACGCACACACAGAGACACCACACACACACACGACATCACACCACACACACAGACACCACACACACACACACACACACACACACACACACACACACACACAAAACCACACAGACATACAGACACCACACACACACACACACACACACAGGACATCACACCACACACATGCAGACACCACCCCACCCCACAGACACTACACACAACACACATGCACACACACACAAGAGAAAGAGAGAAAACCCAACAAGCAGACAAAGGACTATGTTTAGTTAACATGATTGAAATATTTTCAAAAAAGCATATATTGTGTGTTTGAAAATAAACTGAATAATGTAGAACATTAGAAGATATAGATATGATAATAGCTATACATAACTTATTTTATATTACATCATTTTACGTTATTTCAAATATTGTTTGTATTGCTATCTTACATCTTACCTTATATGAAGAAATGTGTATGGCTACAAAAGTTTGAGGGTTCCTTATTTGTAGCTGACTTAATTTACATTAGTTGTTAAACTATGGTGGATCTTTAAAAGCTTTAAAATTTTCTAGAAGTATATTTTATTCATGGGCAAAAAATAAGATTGTCAGTGAGTGATGGCTACAATCTGAAGAATGTTCTTAGTTTCTTGATAGCTAAGGAATGCTGCTTCTTAGAATCAATTAGATAAGCTGTCTTTGTAACATCTCTTTGTTTTCTGAACTTACCTTAGTGTCAAGCAATGTCTGGGCCAGCTCTGTACTCCAGATATTAGAGAACATGGGGTAGATTCCTGAGCTATAGGCTGTAACCCAGGACCCTCTGCACACATGTGCTGACCGAATGCCCCAAGGTTATCATAGGATTGGACTCCCCATCATTTGTTCTGGCTTGTTGCTAAGTCCTGTACTATCAATGGCCCCTGTAAGCAGAAGGACAGTTCTCTGTGGAATTAAATGGTATTAGACTGGCAGAATAGTGCCAGCACAATTACTTGGGGCAACACGATGCATATCAGACACAAGATGATTCAGACTTGTAGGATGCCAATTCTTGCTTCTGACACACTAGCCCAAACCACAGTATAAGGGTGTGTATTTGTTTTTGCCCGTCTGAGTTCTGCTCGTATTGCTGTCTGTGAGCTGCAGTAGCTCGGGGTAATGGACTGGGGATGGCTGTCTTCGGCTCTGTTGATGAGCTCTGCACACAACCATCTCACACTCTGTGTTTCATGTCACCTGGCAGGCTGCCCTCCTTCTCCTAAGAGGCATTTGTAGATTACATTCCTCCAACACCAGCCACTCTTTCCATGAGTATTCTCTCTAAATTCACAGTGGGTCAGTGACTTCCAAGATTTTAAATCACGTAGGGGAAGTGATGGACAGCCTTATAAAAAAGGTACTAGTATTCCTTTTCTGCTGGTTTGCCCTATTAACACAGTGAGCGAGTGCAGAGAGTTCAAGTTGTCATGAGTACAGCTTATGGTGTAAAATGTCTATGCTATGAAATTTCAGAAAGTAGATTTGTCATTACCAAAATATAAATTACTTGTTTTGTATTATCTTCAAGTAAATTTGTGCTTTCATTATTGTCCACATAACAAAATAATATCCTTTAGTATAATCACTGGAAGCCAGTGTTTATTGTGAATGGCACAGATTCATGAGAACAAGGTAAACCACATTAAATAAATAGTTTTAATTTGCTGCAGAGACAAGAAGATCTATTCTCCTAAAATGAAAAACAGATTCTTATGCACAGGGATAGTTGGCCAACACAAAACAAACTCCACGTTTTGTTTTGTGAACATTTTGTTTAATTTGTTTATCATATTTTCTTTTTTGTTTTGATTCTCATTTTTGTGTTTTATGGGGGCATTTTTGAGAGAGAGAGAGAGAGAAAGAAAGAGAGAGAGAGAGAGAGAGAGAGAGAGAGAGAGAGAGAGAGAGAGAGAGAGAGAGAGAACATATTTTTTGGTAGGCAGAGAGGAGGGAGAGGGGAAAATTATCAAAATACATTGTATGAAAAAGTTTAATTAAAAAAATATACTCTTATATTTTTGCTTGTGAGCCTAGCCTTTAACAGCTGAGCCATCTCTGGCCAGGAACCAGAGGCTGGACTGTCCAGGGACCTAGGATAGAGCCAAAACAACTGGCCAAAAAATATGTCAATGAAATCATTCCTAATGATATTCTGCTATATTCACAGATCAGTGCCTAGCCCAGTCATCATCAGAGAGGCTTCATCCAGCAAATGATGGGAGCAGATGCAGAGACCCACAGCCAAACATTAGGTGGCATTCAGGGAAGCCTGCAGAAGGAGGGGGCGTTAAGAAGGATTCTAGGTGTCGGAGGTGTAGAAGACCCCATAGGAACACACAGCCCACAGAATTGGCTAAGCAGGACTCATAAGGGCTCACAGACTGAAGCAGAAATCGCCCTGTATGACTCTGAGCTAGGTCCTTTGCATATATATTGTGGTTGTATAGCTGAGTGTTCTTGTGGGACACCTAACAGTGGAAGTGGTGGTGTCCTTGACTCTTCCCTGTGCTTGGGATACTTCTTCCTATTGGATTGCATCTTCCACGTTTATATGAGGGTTTGTGCCTAGTCTTTTTTTAAATTTTATTTTATAATTTAATTTAATTTTACATATCAGCCACGGATTCCCTTGTTCTCCCCCTCCTGCTCCCCTTCCCCCCACCCACCCCCATTCCCATCTCCTCCATGATTGTGCCTAGTCTTATTGTAACTTATTATGCCGTGTTTGGTTGATATCCCTGGGAGGCCTGATCTTTTTTGAAAGGAAACAGAGGAGGAGTGGATCAGAATCTTAATCTGACTATGTCATGTACTCTAACAAATCTGTAAAAGAGTCATCTATGTTATAATCATCTTGCCTAACAGATGTCTAGATGATCTCCCATCTGAAGAAGAGTATGACACTACTAGTATATACTGGAATTGCAGTGAGCATGGAGCTACCTAGAAAATATTCAATAAACCTGATAGTAATAGCTTCAATACAAGTCATATGTATATGAACATGTGTGTGTGTGTGTGTGTGTGTGTGTGTGTGTGTGTGTGTGTGTGTGAAGAATGAAACTATTGAAACTTCCTGTGGAAAGACACAAATAGGTACTTTTATGTCTTTATATTTCAGCTGAAAATAAATTTAAATAGATTGTGTATATTAATGTTCTTAAAGATATAGCAAAAAGACACTATCAAGGTATTAGTACCAAAGTTGGGGGGTAAGGCTGGCTGGCTGGCTGGATAGGTGAAGCTTGCTTCCATTTTTTAAATCCTTATTAATTCCTGTTGGAACCCACACAGCTAGAAACAGGAAAGTCACAATGGTTTCTTATGTACAGAATCATAGGCTTATTTTTCCCTAGAAAACTTTTCCAGTTCATTTCTGATAAAGATTTATAAGATATGTGTGTTTTATAAAACTATTTATATATATATAGTTTTGATTATATATATGTACATTAAGGAATGTATTTTTAGAGTCTCACTCTTTCAATAAAGATATTTTTATGGATAAGTATATACCTGCAGTTGGAGAAATGATATTGCATTCTTAAAATTCATCACAATGTATGACACACTGAATTCCCTAATTCCTTGATTAAATTAGGCCCAATTGTCCTGTTGTATGTGTCCTTATGTGACAAGTAATAAAATAATGAAGTGGTATAATATGATGGTGGTGCTATATTCTCATTATTTCTGATTTCTTAGGCAACCCATAGACTTGCTGATGTAAAACAGCATGCTTAGATGTTCTTTTTTCTGAAATTTATCTACCCTACGGCACAGACTAGGCCTAGAGGCTGATGAGGAATATCTTCCTGAATATTCTTTCAGCAGGCATACTGTCCCTTCATCACAAATAGGAACAAATCATTAGCTTTGAGCTAGGTTTGAGTTAAAGCTAAATTTTTTGTGAGTTGCCTTTTCTCCTTTACCACAATAGTGCCTTACAGCAATGTGACTGGTTTTAGTTTCTGTTAGCATCTAAAATTGTTTCTTGGGTCTTTACCCATATTTTTCTTGTCTTGGTACTGATTAGGCCTAAGTTGTGAGCATTTGGCTGATATGACAGAATGATGAATCCTTCAAACACTGAAATGAGGATCATGAATTGGCCTGGAGAGAGTATACAAACCATTTCCCCTCATTTTCTTGCAATGAAGTTTAGAGAAAAGAACTTCCTCACAGACCCAATTCTGCAGAGAATTAGCCAGATGGCTTGGTCAAGATTACCTCCAAGAGCCTAATAGGTTCCAAACTCATTTTGTCCCATTTCCAAATCTTGAATGACTGGCGTAAATTGAAGTTGTTTATAGTCAAACCTCTAGTGTTCATCCTTCGCTAAAGCAGAAGATATAAGTCAACAGAAGACACATCAATTCCCAGGGGAATGAAGAAGTGATTTAGTTTCCATTACCCAAGCCACTTCTGCCACTAACTCACTTTCCTTCTCCAGCAAATGCCAGTGATATTAAAACATCATGAGCTCCTACCCCATGCACAGAGTCATTTGATTATTTTGGGTCTCAGCAAAAGTCTCAAGATTTCTAATTTTGTCCTCGGGGGCAGACATATTTGGATTGTATCTTGCTTGAATCATCCATTTTCTGTGATGTAACTTTGAAAGATGATTAACATGATTTCAATTCTCTTGCCAGAAAAGCAAGAGTTCAACACTTTATAGAAAATTATCATTAAGGCTTCATATAAAATTTAAAAAGTAATATGTATTGAGATGTTAAATTACAGATAATTGTCTGCCATTGTCTATCACTATCCTTAAAGTTCTCTTTACTACTTGTCATCCTTGTCAATTTGCAACATGACTAGGACTTTGAGTGTGGCCTTTGAGTTATTCGTACTCACATTCATCTACAACAGCTTTAAGTTTTTCTTCCTTGATTACTAATTCCTATGTATAGTATGTAGTTATGATTGTGATGTAAGAACAGGACAGGTATGAGTGATCTACTACTACTGTAACACATCCAAAACATGTGTCTTAACAAGGTATGGCTTCTATTCTCCTATATTATGCTGGACCCAAAGCCCAGAAAGACTTTGAGCCAAAGAAAAGCTGTATCTTTTCTAGCTCTGTGCATCACTCCATCCTCACACAGAAGACCTTTGCAGCTGTTGGTTTCTTAGTGGTTCCTGTCCCAAGCTGGGCTGTGTGCCTTCTAAGGCAATGCGAGGATATATTTTTCTAAAAATATCTCTTTACTCCAAAGAGATTAACTTTTACTGGCTGTAGAAGCCAGGTTAAAAATAAACCTTGAGGTCATTTAAGACTATGTATTTATCCTATTATCCTACTGTGTACTCAACCTATTTAAGTTTAACCTGTCCTTAGGTCTTCTGTGCATATGTTATGACTGGTAGCTTGATGTTTTGTGGGACTCTTAACAGTGGGAGCAGGTGCATCTCTGACTCTTTTGCCTTCTCTTGAGACTCATTTACTCCTCTTGGGCTGCCTTGTCCAGACTCAATCTGAAGGCTTTTGCCTTGCTTTATTTTATTCTATTTTGTCCTGGTTGGCTGTTGTCTCTTGGAGGCCTGCTCTTCTCTGAAGAGGAAGTAAAGTGGGAGTGTGTCTGAGGGAGAGGCGAGGTGTGTGTGTGGGAGGAGCTAGGAGGAGTGGAGGGAAGGAAAACTGTGGTTGGGATATATTATATGAGAGAAGAATCTATTTTCAATAAAAAAAGAAAAAAAATTGAAAAAAGAGAACAGTTTAACTAACCAATTTTATTCCTCTTTGGATTTCCCATGTAACCAGCTTTTACAACCTAAGGTAAATGCAGAGCTTTACTATTACATTATGTACTATTCTTTTCCACTAATCCAAAATAAGGTATGTCTCCATGTGTGTCATGGTAACTATTTCCTGAAAACAGCCAACAGATTGGAAGCAAATTTAAATAACAAACATTCTATAACTCTGAAGCAATATGTGGTTATATTATCTCTTTGTGGTTTTAAATGATATTCTTGGTGAGTTGTATTCAGTAAAGCAACCTTTTCCCTTATAAAACTCTGATAAAGATTTCTGAAGAAGAATCTCTCATTTCTTGATCTCATATTTTCTCTGATGTTCAAGAAATATAGAACAAAGCACTTTGTTAAAGATAGACACAAAGATAACAGACACAGGCACAGATACACACACACACATACATACACACATGCACACACACATACACAGAGACAGAGACAGAGAGATAGAGAGAAGCAATGCAGACAGACAGATCAGATGCACATGGTAGACCACAGACAGGCCAATAACCACAGTAGAAAGACAGAGAGACAGATTGAAGACATAAGGAGAAAAGTAAAGAATTCAAATTTGGGGTCTCTCTTGGTCAAACTAACCCAAAAGGAAGCTGCTTTATTTTCATGGCGAGATTGCAACATTGAAACATTTCAGAGACCTCTCTAAGGTTTCTCAAAAGCATTAACAGATGCTAGAGAGCCCAGGCAGCATTGTGAGAAGTCTGCAGCGGTTCATGAAATTTAAAACCTCATTAGCTGGAATATATTCTTCTGCATGAGCAAGTTGAGCATATTTAGGATCTAATTTTCTACACTGCTTTTACTTGGTATTTTATAATAAGGGAAGAAACCAACCACTTGTCACAGAACTTTTTGGTTACAACACACACACACACACACACACACACACACGCACGCACGCACGCGCACGCACACACGCACACACACGCACACATGTACACACATACACTTTAATCATTGTCTATCAATTAAATTCATCTTATACTAAGGCATATTCATTTATCAATGATTTTGACAAGCTATCTCGAAATTACCCATGTTTAAATCTAGCATTCCTTTCAAATCTTACAGAAGCTCATTACATTCCAAATGACAGGGTGTGTATTTTCAAGAATAATATGAAAATGAAAACCTCTAATGTAATTTTATCAAGTGCCTTGCTACATTTTAATTATTTTGATGAGTTTCACTACAGGGCTATATAACTGCAATAATTTCTGTACTATCCGCATGATAACTATTCAACCAATCATAGGAGAATAATAAAATTTATCCTTCAATCTGGTTAACAGTGGTGAGAGAATTCTCTTCTACCCAATTCCTTGGGTAAAAATAGAGTTTGAACAGTTTTTTTTAAAAAATAGTTTTTAAATTAAAAAATTGGATCACCTCATATTATCCTCAAATGCCATAGTACAAATGATTAAAATATTATTCCTATTAAATTCTACACTGAAGCCTAATGCCACCCAGGACCATAGCTGAGAGACTCAAGGATGGCTAATTGTTGAATCTCAGAAGTCATGGGGCATTTAAATGACTACCAGAAGCTGAGCTATTTTCAGCTAAGGTATGGTTGATATTCACAAAGCAGTTGTAGATTAATAACAACAACAGCAAGAGTTTATCCTGTCTTATTGTCAGTATAAACAGAAACACAGTTGCATTTGATAAATCAGCAATGTTTTCCAAAATGCTGTTCAAACACGGTTACTGGAAGGTAATTCTTCGTCTAAGAAGAAAAAGTATTCTCACATTTCTATGTTGAGAACCCAGGGCATGCTCTTCAAGTAAATAACATTCATGACAGGGCTCTCAAGCAGGTAACCCATTTATATTGCATTAATATATACATTCCCATCCTTGGACCACACCAAGGTCCATAGATAGCCAGAACAATCAATTAGAAAATGTCATTATTTAATTGAAAGATCTATGGTATACCTACAATTATTTAATCTATTATTTCAATCTGGAAATAGTTAATTTTCTCCCTCCCCACAAAGTTGTGATTTCTAGAGTAGCAATTTAACATAATTTGGAGTCTCAGACTCCCTTCAAAGTCTGATGAAAATTATAGATCCTATTATTAGAGTATAAACACACACATATAATTTCAACACAGTTATTCATTATAAGATGACAAAAATAAAATACTTGCATATAAGCTTACACTCACAAATTAAAACTTAGAATATATCTCTAATTTCAGAGAAGTGTGACACTTTTTGATGTGTGAGTGGGGTTCCCAGATTTCACAGGATACATGGGAATATTCAATATTATCCACATGTGCCAAACATGTGAAGCCAGTCTACCTAACCAGAGAGAGAATATGACATCTAATAAAAGAAGGAGTTTAAGGCTAAATCTCTTCACTTTTTGTGCCAAAGCATTATGGAAGGCATCACAATTACCTGCTCTGTGAACTGTACTAGACTCAGACCTGATACAGTAACTGAGATCTGACCAGCCCAAGCAACTCCTGTCAGTATAATACACAAAAATAGCATGTGCCGCACCAGGTGATAGGCATGGAAGATTCTTATTTTCCACCATACATGTCCAGGCATCTGCTCATTACAAGCATGCAATTATTGCACATATAAGATATGATGAGGAATCCCCTGGAACTGAATTTTAATGTATAATTTAACTTTAAAATGCACTATTTAGAACTCTGCATATTTCTAGAAGAAAATATTATAGATATTACAGTTTAATACATACATAAACAATTTCTCCCATGGTTAATACTTTAGATCTACAGAATACATATTATCTGTTATCAAATAAAATGTTAATATATATTAACTACATAAACCCATGTTTTATTCACATGCATGCAATTTTATCTAACATATTTTATATGTTCTATTGTCTCACTTAGGATTCGTTCTCCTTTTAGCCTGGCTTGATGGGGCAATGCAATAGATTGTTTTATGTGCATTTGATACAGGCACAAGAAATCCGCATCTTTGGGAAAACATTATCTTTGGGCATGTTTATGAAAGCTTTTTTCATTTCTGGATGGGACTAGCATTTGGATTGTTTGACTGGGTAAACAGGCTTTCCTTCTTAGCAGGAGTGGCCTCATCCATTTATTCAAGGCCTTGACAGAATGAAAGGCTGAAAATCCAAATCTGTGTTCCCTTGCCCACTGCTTTTCAACTTCAGCATCAATCATCTACTTTCAAACTCAGTTAGGAACCCTGCCATCATCTTGCCCAGGTCTCTGTTGTGCCAACTGTGGATTTTTTTTTTAAACTTTCCAATACTGTATTTCCTGAACAAATTCTTGCTGTGAATATATAAAATAGTACATATGTTTATACACATACACATACACACACTCATACATACATATACACACGTATAGTGTCCTTATATGTAAATCCATAGGTACATGTATGCTTATGTGTGTATACAGCTATACAAACTATGTGCACTTATGTATTCATGTCTATATATGTCTATGAGTGTATAAGTGTTTATTTCCCTGTTCAAAACAGATATTCCCTTTTAGAGAGCTGCATGCAGCCGCACCTCAAAGATGGCGCTGGCTTCCGCCTTCCACCCTCCTGACGGTGAGTGCTCTCTGTGATAAACAACTCCTTATTTGGCTAACGCTAAGGATTTGGCTTGCTTCCTCATACCTGGACCTATCCGCAGTACCCACATGGCAGATTGGGGTTGGCTGCCCAGAAGCTATTTAGGTTGTGGGTTGGCTTTCCCCGGGGTCAGAAGATTGTTTCAAGGTTCCTGAATAAACTGCTTGGAGAAGAGTCTGGTGTTGCGTCTTCCTTGCTAGTCGAGGCAGACGCGACATTCCCTCAGATTCTTATAGGCCTCAATGACTTTGATATCATTTGAGAAATACTTTCAGGTATTTAGTAGAGTCTGATGTGTTTCTCATATTTGGGCAAATGTGTGACAGACAGCACACTGTATCACTACTCAGATGACCCATCTCTGCTTATATTGACTTTGACTTCCATAGCTGATGTATGGTTTCCTCTGCTTCTCAGTAGGAAGTTTCCATCTTCCCCACCTTTTTATAATATACTCTTTGAAAACAACTCATTTATAAGATCTTCACATTTGAGTGGAGATATATGCTCATTTTTCTTGAGTGCAGAAAGTATAAATTGATTATTAGGAAGTCTTTAAATCATATTTACTGCACTCCTTATAATTTAGAATTTAGGAATATTGATGCTTTTCTCTTTAATAAAACATACTTTTAAGGCTACACATTTCTTTCCATATAATCAGCATTTTGATGGCTTTTCAAATGTACTAAAGTATTAAAACAAATATTTAAGGTGATTTTATATTTTAAATATTTGATACATTTTTGTGATACCCTGCTTTACATCACAGGGGAGATGAGAAAGGACACTGTGGTCATTTGCAGGAAAATGGCCACCAAAGAGAGTGGCACTATTAGGAGGTGTGGCCTTGTTGGAGGAAATGTGTCACTGTGGAGGCAGGCTTTGAGGTCTCTTTTGCTCAAGCTGCCCTCAGTGTAACAGTCAGTTGACTTTTGGTTGCCTGCAAGGCGTAGGACACTCAGTTATTTCTCCAGCACCATGTCTGCCTGCACACTGCTGTGCTCTTGCCATGATGATAATGGATTGACCCTCTGAAACTGTAAGCCACCACCTCAAGTAAATGTTTTCTTTTATAAGAGTTGCTGTGGTCATAGTGTCTTTTCACAGCAATAAAGACTCAAACTAAGACAGACACAGAATTGTTCTTGTTTGTGTGTGTCTGTTATATGTGCTTATGGGCATGTGTAAGTACACAGATGTGTGTGCACATGTATGTGTCAAAGTATATGTGTATGTGTACATCTATGTGTGTGTACACCCATGTGTGTGTTTGTGTGTGTTAACACCTGGAAGCCAGAGTCAACACTGAATGTTTTTCTTGGTTGCTTTTCAACTTCAGTCAGTGTCTCTCTCTGAGCCTGAGGTTCATTTGTTAAGATAAACTAGCTGGGCAGCCAGCATTATGGAGTTCTCTGTCTTCTCTTTACATCCCTGGCATTAAAGTAGTGTGTCACCACATGTGGCCTTTACTTGTGTGGTGAACATCTAACTCCAATCTTAATGCTTACACACCAAGAGTTTTACTCACTGAGCCTTCCCCCAGATCTATTGCGTAACTCGCATCTATAAAATCACTATGGTCTAACAGGGTGGTATAATTCCCACTACACACAAAATTCTATTTCAAACATGTATGTGTTTAATACTTGCAGAGTATTTAAAATGAGTTCAATGGTAATTTTACTACTTCCATAATTACTAAACCCTAAATTTGCATTAAATCTTGAAGCTATCATTTTTAAGCTGATTGTATTTCAGGATAAAGCACACTAGGTAAGTAGAGGCCTGAACACCTTTGACTTGGAAATAGCTCAAAGGACTGAATCATGAGAGAAACAAATGACTTTTGGCCCATATCTACCCTAAATGTCTGTCAGACGAAAGCTGGACTAGGGAGATTTAACCAGTTAGGTAGAAGCATGAGAGAACCAGAGCTTGTCTTAATTTTCATTTCAGAAAGAACTTTAAAATGACTAGACTTGTTGAGCACCTCCAAAGTGGTTTGAATGAGAAAGGAAATTGTAGGAGAGAGTACAAAGTAGTTCTTTTTTTAAAAAATTTATTTATTTTACATCCTGGTTGCAGTTTTCCCTCCCTCTTCTCCTCCCTGTGCCCCTCCTCCCTCCTCTGTTCCCACCCCAATCTACTACTTGTCCATTTCTATTCAGAAAAGGGCAGATTTCCCATGAGTATCAACATATCTACAGAGCATATTAAAAGGAGTGACTAAAATAGTATTTTTCAATGGATATGGAATTTCATTCCATTACAAGTCATTGTATTCACGGTTACATTTTACTTGTCTGTTCAAGCCTTGGAAGACAAAGAGTGCTCACATTCTCTTTTCTAATGTGTGATCTGACATGCTCCTTCAGTGCCTGTTGACATTCCTTGATATTTCTGGAACAAACCCTTCACTAACATGCTTGTGCCAGGGTCTTACTACTGTATATTTATAACAATTGCATGTTGAAGGTTGAATGATTATAATAATATCCACAATTGCAAGTATTTGTTACCATTTTATGTCTTTGCCATTCTATTAACAAATCAAACATTGGTTTACAGTGAATGCATCTTGGATTAATTGCCTGAGTCTAGGATAAGATTGTTGAGTGTGGTTCCTTCTCCTCCTCTTGTTCATACTCCTTATCCTTTATTGTAATGGCTGGATGATTTTAAATCTTATATATTTTCAAGTGTGCAATCCAGTTCAGACTATTTAAGAAAGTTTCACTTAGCATTTAATATTCGTACTTTGACTACATATATGATTTCAGCCTCCATTTATATAAGGAGTGTCAAAGAACAAAATGAAAGATTTTAAAAAAATCAAATCTTACATTGCAATAAACACAGGAATCAAAACCTCTCTTGGTCTATTCCAAGTCTCTCTCTCTCTCTTTTTTTTTTGAGACAGTGTTTCTCTGTGTAGTTTTGGTTCCTGTCCTGGATCTTGTTCTGTAGACCAGGCTGGCCTCGAACTCACAGAGATCCGCCTGGCTCTGCCTCCTGAGTGCTGGGTTTAAAGGAGTGCACCACCACTGCCTGGCTCCAAGTCTCAAATTTTAATAAATATTATTTTAGCCATTCTCTTTTAATTCAGAACTTATTCTTATCACTGCCCAATATAAGGTCTCTAGTGAACTTCAAAGACAGCATGTGTCTCAGTAAGTTAGGAAGAGAACAGGGGCAAGAGAATGCGGATAGAATAGATTAATTCTAATTATTTAGCAAAAAATTTCAGATCTCTGCTACTTAAGGAACAAAATATAGATGTGTGTATATACAGATACACACTCCCTTCACACACACACACACACACACACACACACACACACACACACACGAGCATGTGTACGTGTGTATTGCATTGTTACATTTCCCATGACAAATATGCTGTTTAATTAGGATGAAATCTCTATGCTTTCAAGCTTTGTGTCCTGATACAGAAAGCACTTTGCAGTTCATGAGGGGAATTTGATGTAGAAGAATTTAGTTTGACAGATATGATTCACCATGTTACAGAGAAATGAAATCGCATATCCTTCAAATTCAGATGTCAGTCAATAGAGAAGAAAAAAAACACAATTCCTACAAATAAATGGTTTCTTGCTATTTCATCTATCTTCCTGCCTGCTCCAGGATGAGACTGTCACAAAAATATTTTAGGAGACTGATATTGGCAAAGTCCATATCTCAGAGCGGAAAATGGTCTGGTAGTAGTTTTCATTTGAAAAATGAAATAATAACGATCTCCAAACTCAAATGAGAAAAAAAATTTGCTTTAGGTCTTTCTTAGAAATGTATAACACAACCTTGTTAGACAAACACACACATGCATACAAACACACTAATACTGTATGTAAGTATGTATGTGTCTCTATATATCTGTGTGTATTTGTTTGAATTCCACTCCCTGGCTCCCAAAGGTTTGAGTCATAGTATAATGTAAAAATGTGTTTAGTCCAACTTCAAAAGTCCCTATAGTCTATAACTGTCTCAAACTTATTTAAAAGTCTAAAGTTCAAAGTCTTTTCTGAGATTCACTCAATCTCCTGTAAAATCAAAATCAAAAAGCAGATCATATACTTCCAATGTATAATGGTACAGGATATACATTACCATTCCAAAATGTAGGGAAGGGAGCATATCGAGGAAATACTGGACCAAAGCAAGACTGAAAAACAGCTGGGCAAACTCCAAACTCTGCATCTCCATGTCTAATGTCAAAGCACTCTTCAGATCTCCAACTCCTTTCAGCTTTGCTGACTGCAACACACTTCTCTCTCTTGAGCTGGTTCCACTCCACGTTAGCAGCTCTCCTTAGCTGGTATCCCATGCCTCTGGCATCTCTAACATTGGGGTCTCCAATACAATCCAGGCTCCAACTTCACAGCTTCACACAATTGTCTCTTCAGTCCTCCATTCAGGGACACCCCTGACACAGGCCTGGCCTCAGTAGCTTTCCTTAGTTGTAGAAACAGAGTATTCCATAACCCTTTCTTCTCTCCTTGACTCTAACGCCAGAATTATGTGGCCAAAGCTTCCAAGTTCTGCTTCTTGCTGGGGATGGAAGATGGCTCCTCATTCAATTAAATCTTCACCAGCTTTCTGTTTTCCATGGTTTCTCTTGCTGCCTAAACTTGGCTGTCCTTGAACTTCCTCCATAGACAGGCTGGCCTCAAACTCAAAGATCCACCAGCCTGTGACTCTTGAGTGCTGGGATTAAAGGCATGCACCACCACACCTGGCTCTAAGCTTTTAATTCCTTTTTACAAGTTGGAAATTTGGGTGGAAATCTTGCCCTATGGTCACCACTCCCTTTATTCAATTTCTTAATCCATTTATCTCCTCGAACACAGGATTTAGCTCTATTCCACTTCCTTGTGCCCCTTTTCTCAATCTGTACATTTTGTATTTTTATTTGCTTTGCTTGCTCCTTTTCATTACAAATCTTCATCAGAGTTAACACTAATACCTGGATGACAGAGTCTATACTAGGCTGTTATGAGATTTCCTCCTCTGCGAATGGTATTAATCCTAAACTCTTCACTTTAGTCTCAGGCACACTCTTAGGGAAAGAGAAAAAGAAATAAAAAACAAAAAACCAAAAACCAAACTCAAAACATAACAAGACCAGTGTCTAGGCCATATACTGACATTCTTCTCCTTTGAAACCTCTCGATCCCCACAGTTTATCCAATCACATTCAGCACCACGGTCTTCCATGCTCTTACTAGTATGGCCTATTAAGCAGCACTTAAAGCATTTAACTGCTTTTCTAATCCACTGTCCCAAGGTCCATATCCTTTCATACAAAAACATGGTCAGGCCTATCACAGGAATACCCCAGTCCCTGGTATCAACTTCTGTCTTAGTTAGGGTTTCTATTGCTGTGAAGAGACACCATGACCACGGCAACTCTCATAAAGGAAAATATTTAATTGGGGTGACTCACTTACAGTCCAGAGGTTTAGTGCATTATTGTCATGCTGGAAGGCAAGGCAGCATGCAGACAGATATGGTGCTGCAAGTTGAGAGTCCTTACTTGATCCAAAAGCAACAGGAAGTGAACTGAGACACTGGGTGTGGCTTGAGATATGAGACCTCAAAGCTCCTGCCTCCACAGTGATACACTTCCTCCAACAAGGCCACCCCTTCTAAAGTGTCACTCCTTTTTGGGGCCATTTTCTTTCAAATCACCACAGTATACAACTGTATGAACCTTGGTAAGGCTTGGGACATGGTTTCTTATCATTAAAGTTATCTCTTAGATATAACAAATCTAAGATATGTAATTTTAATATTCAATCAAGAAGGTCTCTGTGAAAGTTGTCTGATGTGGTGGAAACCACACAGGTCCTGTCTGATCTTCAAATTTCAAAATATTCAGAATGTAGAGCCTTTCCCTATTATGATCATATATACATATATGTATGCTTTTAAAAACATTTTCTCTTTTCCTTTTTATAGAGAATATAATTTTTCTTATATAATATATCGTGATTATGGTTTCCCCTCCTCCACTTCTCATAAGTTCCTGTTCACCTCGCATTCCATCTGGACCTAATCCCTTCTGCCTCTCTTGTGAAAAAACAACAACAACAACAACAACAACAAAAAACCAACCAACCAGCCGGGCGGTGGTGGCGCACGCCTTTAATCCCAGCACTCGGGAGGCAGAGCCAGGTGGATCTCTGTGAGTTCGAGGCCAGCCTGGGCTACCAAGTGAGTCCCAGGAAAGGCGCAAAGCTACACAGAGAAACCCTGTCTCGAAAAACAAAACAAAACAAAAAAACCAAAAAACCAACCAACCAACTAACCAACCAACCAACCAAACAAACAAACAAAACAGGCTTCTAAGGGATAATAGTAAAATAAAATAAAGTAAGATAAAACAAAAATACAATAAAACAAAAAATAACAATTTAGAATTCGACAAGACAAACAAACCAAAGAGGCCAAGAGATGGCACAAGAAGCAGAATCCCACTCGTTTCCACATTTCTCATGGCAATGGAAGAGAGGGAGACAGAATCTATGCTTCTTATTCAATGTTACTCTCAAAATCTAAAGAAGTTTGGTTGATTAACACACATTTAAATAGGTATACATTAAAAATTACTTGACATTATTAGTTATAAATATATAGATTAGAAGAAAACTGAAGATTTTATGTATATATATATATATATATATATATATATATATATAGAGAGAGAGAGAGAGAGAGAGAGAGAGAGTCCATGATATTTAAATACATTGCAAACTAATTCTAATCTGCATGGCATGAAATATAACATAGAAAAAACATTATTGAGAAAGTAAAATAGCTAATAGTGTTGGTTCAGGGGCCTGTATTTAGCTCATGAAACTTGTCCACACTTTACAAGACCCTAAAACCATAATTTACATATATCCTCTAGGTTGTAATTTGGAAAACTTGTTTTATATAATCAATAGAATCATATACTTCAAAGCAGTGTCAGTATATATAGCATCAGTATGTCTGTTATGGACTCTGATTCTTACATGGTTTGTGGCTTTGGTAGTTCTATGGAAGCACAATGGATCATTAGGATGTGATAGGAAAACAAGGAAGAATTAGTACTTTGCTGAATCAACAGCCCATCAACCCCAGGAAACCATTTTTTTTTCTCCTCAAATATGTGTATGTATCATTTTAATCAACTAATAATCACAAGTATATTTCATAGTCTCTGAAATAATAGAAAAATATCACAGAACAAAGTATGAAAATTTAAGCTGTATTCATGTTGTAAAATACCATCTGCATACATTCATAGATTTGTTTGTAATGAAGCTTATTTGCCAAATATGCATACATTCACATATAAACATATTATTATGTGGGTGTATATTTCTGCCAGATTTTTCACAGGTAAAATGCCAAATAACCATAAGGCATACATAATTATATTTAAATGATAATATCAGTAATTAAATATTACATTAAATATAATCAAGGAACTCTGTGTGTCACATATTTTTTAATCACTTAATTTTGACCAAATTCTAGGAGATATATTTTGTTATTATCCTTAATTGAAAGGTAAGGAAACACATATAAAATTATAGGGTAAATTATTCAGGGTCAGACAATTCCTACTAATGCAACCAGAATCTGACAAGGCCAGTTGGCTCCACAGTCCCCTGTACTCCTTCATGATTCATCCTCTTATAATATTGGAACATCAGCTTTGATATTATTGTCATATGGAACATCTAGTTTACATTTTGTAGATACACTATTGTATGGTATGGTTCAAGGAACAAGACCAAATCTTGCTTTACACTATATAAGACAAATATCTGTCAGTGGCTTTAAATAAACATCTTTGCTAAGTTCATAGTAAGTATATTACTTATTTAAATGAGAGCAAGTGATTTTCCTAGTTGTTTATATTTTGAGACACATACTTTTGGAACATATTTCATGGGACAGCTTGCAAAACTTCAGCGTTCGTTCTATTTTGCTATATTTATAAAATCTTAGCCAGCTCACTTTCATGGTTTTCTTAATGATGTTCTGGATATTGTCTGATACTTGCATAACACATCAGTGTCTGGAAACGATAACGTTTTGTTACAGGCATGGGCTACCGTGCCTGAATTCGCTGTCTTCGATTCCTGAAAGTTTTGATGGCTTCCACAGTTGCACATCAAAGCTGCTATTATCTAATTAATATTTCCCACAGGCAATTCATTTTTAAAAATGGAGTTCAATATTTTTTCTTTGTAATAAATTTTTAGGATTTCACCTATGATGTACGTCATCATGATTGACATTGTACTTATCCTCATTCAAATCACTCTACATCCTGAAATTAGAACTGCATTTTTACCACATTTGAAAACTTCAAATACTGCACTTTCATTTTCTCCCACCCCACTCTCCACTTCCTTTCTTTTTAAGATTATGAGAATACAAGTATGAATGCTCTGTACTGGGTCTGCAGAACCTGAAGGCTTTTCTAGGATTCAGCTTAAGTATCCATGTACATTTATGTGCACTGTTATTTGTAAGTATTCATTGCTTCTCAGTTTTAAATTTTACCTTAAGTTCTTTGATATGTTTGCCTATTTTTGATTTGTTTAAAGATCAATTGTTCTTACCTAACTCCCTCAGTGTCTGGTACATGTTTGATTGACAGCTGGTAGTTTTCCTTTATGCTGAAAGTTCTGAATTTCCTGATTTCTGTCATGAAGTTAGTGTTTTAAAATTTTATTGAATATTGGATATTTAGGCCACTTTTACTTGAAATTATTTTCCATTTAAAAATGGTTGTTTAGAAGGCAGTGAGTCTGTATAGGTTGGCAGAAAAGATTAATTATATTTCTGTAGGCTAGTTCTAGTAGCTGTCAAGTTTTTGAAGTATTTAAGATTCTTTGGTCGTATTGGGTTATTTTATGTTCTCAGTGCTTTTTCTTGTTTCTGTTCATGATGCCTGATGACAGGCTTGATTTCCTCTATTGAAATGTCTGATGCTGGAGTTATCAGAGAAGGGACACAGAAGTGGGAGGTAAAGAGAACTTCTTAATCCGCTTTCTTCACCTTGGCTGCCATGTTCACAAGGGCCTGCAGGAGGGGAGTAAGTCATAAAATGGTGTTAAGGGAATCCTACAAACCCAAGCCTTACATAAATGACTGGCAATGCCAAGCATACCAAAATGCTGTAGAAAGACTTGAGTGCCTACAAATTCAGCTGAGCAATCTATTTTGAAACCATCATGTAAATTATTTTCTAATGCACATTTTATTAACTCATCATCTGAATTGTTTTCTTTCATTCATGTTGCTGGAGGGCTTCTCTCCAGCTTCCACCAAGCCCCACAGTCCCACAATCCACATATAAAATAATCATTCAGATGCTTATAATACTTATAAACTGTATGGCCGTGGCAGGCTTCTTGCTAACTGTTCTTATATCTTAAATTAACCCATTTTTATAAATCTATACCTTGCCACATGGCTGGTGGCTTACTGGCATCTTTACATGTTGCTTCTCCTGGCTGTGGCTGCAGTGTCCCTCCCTCCTTCTTCCTGTTTCCCTAATTCTTCTCTCCCCTTGTCCCGCCTATACTTCCTGTCTGGTCACTGGCCATCAGTGTTTTATTTATATAGAGCAATATCCACAGCATGTTTATTTTAGAGATTGTGTTTTAATTACAACATTTCTCCCTTACCTTTCTTTCCTCCAAACATATATCCCCCAGGCCCGCTAGTCTCCTTAAAATTCATGGTCTCTTTTTTATCAGTTGTTTTTGCATTCATATATGTATTTGTGTATACCTATATATTCCCAGATATTCCCTATATATAATCTGATGAGTTTATATAATGCTACTTGTAGTTATGTTCTCTGGGCTAACGATTTGGCACCAGACAATCAATTGGTGTGCTCTTCCTTGGGGAAGGACATCTCACATCATTGCTCAGTTGTTTGTAGTTCTTTGTGTAGGGTTGTGGCCTTGTGAGTTCATCCCCATGCAATTTGGTATGTTCGCTGGTGTCATCCTTGTTCAGATCACATTTCGGAGTCATATTAGTGAGACTTTATGGATGTAACTTCTGATATTACTGGGGGACACAATCTCACAGCATCACAAAGTCCCTGATCCTCTGGCTCTAACAATATTTCCACCTCCTCTTCCACAATGTTCCCTGAGTCTTAGATGTTAGTGTGCTTGGTAGATGTATCCATTGGCACTGAGTTCTATAACTCTGCATTTTGATTTCTTGTGTTTTTCTTTAATGGTCTCTGGCTGTTGTTGCAAAGAGAAGTTTTCTTGATGAGGAGTGAAGGCTACACTTATTTTTGGGTATAAGAACAAATATTTATTGATTGTTGTTAGGGATTATGGTGTATTAATAAACTAGAGGGTGTAGATTTTCCTCCAATAGACATAATTTCTTTAGCACCGAGTAGTTAATTAGGTTTTCAGCATTAGGCATGGCTTCGCTTGTAGCAGGATTCTTAAAAGTTCTTATTCATAAAATCAAACCTGAGGCCAGTTATTGGGGTGAATGCTGGAAGATCAGAGAAGCAGAACAAGCCACAGCTACCTCACCTCACCAGTTTCTCGGCTGATCCTGTTTCCTCAGACTGGAAACCTCTGAGTCCTTACCCAAATGAATCTCAGCTGAACTGCTGCTCCAAAGCCTGAAAGCTTAACCAGCTAAAAGCTTCTAGTTTCTGGTCTTCACACCTTATATATCTTTGTGCCTTCTGCCATACTCCCTGGGATTAAAGGCTCACTTTCTGGGATTAAAGGCGTGAGTCACCATGCCTGGTTGTTTCCAATGTGGCCTTGGACTCACAGAGATCCCAGATGGATCTCTGCCTCTGGAATGCTAGGATTAAAGGCGTGTGCTACCACGGCCTATCCTTTATGTTTAATATTGTGGCTGTTCTCTTCTATGACCCCAGATAAGTTTATTAGCATGCACAATATTTTGGGGAACACAATACCACCACATTCACTCTCATTGAGTGGGTCTTTAGTCCAGTTAGAGAGCTGTTGATTACTGTCAATGTCTGTGAGCCACTGTAGTACCCTTAGGGTCATCAAGTCACAGTGGTCGTTGATGTGCTTCATAGACATTGTGACTGGGTGGATTTTTGGTTGCTTCTTTCCTTTGGAAGCTTGCATGGTGCCTTTTGGTACCATGAAAGCTAGTCCTTAAGCTAGTTCCATCTCAAAGATCTCTAGAACCTGTTTTGAAGGTCATGATGTCTTGAGGAATAAGGACTTAACCTTCCACATATGGCAATAACAGCAATGGGTTGTGTGTTTTGAGAGTCTTTTAGACATCCCTGGCCAAAAGTTCAAGAGGACTTCTCTTACTTAATGGTCAGTTTGATTATTTGTCTAAGTAATTTGCCATTAAATTATTTTAGCTTATTAAAAAATTATATCTAATCTATCTATCTATCTATCTATCTATCTATCTATCTATCTATCTATCCTATAGTATACTCTCTAAAGAATAAGTCTGCTTATGCTTTCAGGAATTTAAACTCTAAATCCAAGAAAGCCCGAGGCTAGTGTAAAAAGGCCTCTGTGGCTGGTAATGCTGTAAGCACATTAGCTATCTAAATCCTCGTCGTTAAAAAGAATGAATGAACCATGGACACAGACTTATGATATGTACAGCACTCTTTTTAGGCACAGTATATGTCAATAGCCAGTAACTATGCTTTGAAAAAACAGAAACCCAGCCAGGACTTTAGAAGAATCAATTAACAATACAAATTTAGTCAACCTGAATTCAATTCTATGGTAACCCCCCTAACTGTAAAACCTTTGTAGATGTCCTTGACAAAAACCATACTTGGAGACTCAATCATGGTAATTTTAAAATCTTCATTTTAATCAGTGCACATTAATGTAAACAAACATTGTGTATATTATGGTATTTCCATATATTGCTTTAATTGTTGAAAAAAATGCAAATCTTCTTCAAGTGGAGGTCTTGAAGACAATACACTTTTGGTTTATGTTTTGCCAAAATCTTTGTTGTAGTCTGGCAGAGTTGGATTAGAATAAAGCCAGAAAAGAAGAAAGAAATGTGAAAATAAATTATTAAAAAACATTGTTACAATCAGAGACTTTTGGATTTCTGTAAATTTTAACCTAGCTTTATTTACACAATGATTCAGCCAGTATTATATGTTCAGATTCTGTCTAAAAAATGCATATACAGTATTCTATTCTTCAAATTCTTGATAGCCAGTAGATGCTCTTAAAACACAACATTTCTATTTTCCCCCACATTCTTACACCAAGTCAGTTTTCAGTTTTAACCAAAAATTAAACAAAGGTAATCTTGACATAAATACTAATTGTTACTGTCACAAAACCAAAAATGAACCAGACAGACAACACTTCTGTTTTCTAATTCAGTGTAGATTTTGTGCTGAATCTAATGGAATCTCAGCCAGATTGGTGTTTCCTCCATATGAATTCTATAACAATGTAAAGCTGAAGATATGTTAGTTTAATTAGCATTTTTAGTTTTCCCACCATAAATCAGGACAATTAATGAAATAATGAGCCAGCCTTGATTCTGAGCATTTACCATTTATTTAGGCAACTTAGTAAATTCCCATGATGGTCTTCATTAACCTACCATTTCTTTTTGTTAACAACACAGCATAACACAGTAAAATATAATAAGATAAAACAAAAACCACCACATCAAAGTTGAACAAAGCAAACTAACAGAGGGAAAAGAACACCAAGAGAAGACAAAGACCTATCTGTTCACACACTCAGGAGTCATAAAAACACTAAAATAAAAGCTGTAATATATACACTGAGGACCTGGTGCAGACCTGTGTGTGCCCTGTGCTTGCTGCTTCAGTCTCTGTGAGTCCATATGAGCCTTGCTCAGTTGATTCAGAGGGTCTTGGTCTCTTGGTGTTCTCCATCCCTCTGGCTCCTACACTCTTTTCACCTCCTCTTCCATGGAGTTCCCTGAGCTCAAGAGCTTTTCACAATGGAAAGAGGTGCAGAGGTGGTGTGGTGGTGGCTCCTTCTTCTCCTTCTTCTTCACCATACACATGCAACGGATTAAAATAACATTTAAAGTATTAGGTTATATGAATTTTGGTAAAGAGTTCAAGAAATTATGCTTAGATATTCATTATTATTCTTTTAATAATATTTAGGTTTATAATTTAATGTTCAATAACAGCTCTATTGAATAATTGCAATATCTATTTACAAACCTTTTGAAAAGTGAGCAATTTTGACACTAAATCTTCTTTTATAATTTGTTAGTTTGTTTGAGACAGGACCTCGAATGTAACCCAGGCCAGCCTTGAACTCATATTCTTCTTGATTTGTCTCTGGTCACAGAATCATTCTACAGCATTGAGTTATATGCTACCATGTTTTTTTAGTAGTTTTCTATGTGTGCTTTCAAATATCTTTTGTGATAATTTGTTTATAATTAAAAAGGAAATGATAATTTCAATCAAAACAGAAAGTTCATTTGGTACCATTAGCCTGGCAATGCCTCTCCATCACACTTGGCATCAGCTTCTTTTATATAAAGTGGGACTGAAAAAAGACTCCTCCATGGAGAGTTAAATTTGGAACTAAGTAAAACTTGTGATACTCTGATTGTAGTTCTCAGACATGAACACCAATACTGTCTTTTGTCATCATGAATGAACTATCAATTCTGATTTGGTATTTATGGGCCTTATCTGCTGGAAATTTTCTCTGTCTTTAATATATAATATAATATAATATAATATAATATAATATAATATAATATAATATAATATAATATAATATAATATAATATAATATAATATAAAATATATAACATCACATCACATCACAACACAACACAACACAACACAACACAACACAACACAACATAACATAATATAATATAATATAATATAATATAATATAATATAATATAATATAATATAATATAATATAATATATCTCACAGAATAGGTGTGAAGATTAGTATTCACTCTATTCATTTGCAGGAAGGCTGAGACATGGTGTTTCTCTGAAGAACCTGAATTTGCAGGTGAGTCTCTATCTGTCTTCTGACTTTATTTTACTGGTAACAAATGTGTGGCCCTTTCAAAGTACTTCCTCTCCTGGATTATTCCTGGCTCAATTATTTTCCTGTAATAATCTTCATGACAGGTTTTATCAGTGATTTAAAAAGCCTTTACAGCATAAAACAAATTGATTCTGGGGGCCAAGAAATAAACATTGAAATAATCACCTGCTGTTATAAATCATATTGTAGATATGACTCTACTATGAGCATGTTGCTTGTGAAGAACATCTTGAGGGAGGCCGACTTAGAATGAGGAAGTCTTAAAGCATGAACCTGCTTTTCAATATGGTGTTGGTCACACGCTTATGTTATTAAAAGGGAGCCTTCCGTGAAGGTCTTCATCTCCCGATTCCAATTAAAACTGGATAATGATACAGATATATCATTTCCTGAACTCTAATTTTAAATACAATTGGTTATAAAATATTATTCCTAAGAATGGGACTATGAATCTCTAATGAGTTAGTTAAATATAGATTTTTAAAGAGAGCTAAGCATTAAATCATTGAGTACCTTTTCATTAAATCACACCTAGCTTGACATTTACAGTTTTAATTTGTATAGAAGAATGTCTCCTGCTTTTTAAAACTTCACACTCAGCAGAACTCAAGCTCTTCTGTACAGAATTACAATAACTGAAGATGCTCATTGTGACACAGTCCCAGAATATAGAGCATCGGTTTCACGGTCCCTTTCTGAGTCTTCAATTCACTTCTCCAGTGAAATTAAAGTATGTCAAAAGTATTTTTCTTTCTAAACTGAATTTTACTGCATTTAAACTACACCAGACAAAGAATTCATGAAGTAAGAAATGTTCAGTTTTATCACAAGAAATAAGTTTTGCAGTTCATGGTTTCCTGTTGCAAGGTTCATCAATGTGAGGTAATCATTTTCTATCTATTCTTTTTAATTTCAGGAGGTGTATGAGTATTATACTATATACAGGTAAAGTAACAAAATATACAATATAAATGTAATCTAAATGAAAAATGCACCCAGGACAAATTCATATATGTTCTCAGATATTTCTGTTGAAAAACCAAATGGTGAGAAATATACTTGGTATTTTTAAGAGTAAAGAGAGAAAAAAGGCACAGAAGAAAATATTTCAGATGAATTTCTTTTAATGTATTTGCAAATACACAGTAGGCAAAGAAATTGTGAGCCTAACAGGGGCAAAGTTGAACAGATATATGAGAGAACTAACATTGACAGATATGAAATCTCTAAGGTATACTGGTGAGCTTTAGTATGAAGTCACTACAGAGTTTAGATCTCAGTGTGTTACAGAAAGTAATGATGTTGCAAACTGTTTGCACGGACAGAAACTTCATCTACTTTTACTGGAACATTTTGATATATTAGATTATTTTTTTCTGCTTTTCACTGTCTTTTCCCTCCCTTCTTAAGATGACCATGCTATAGACAGCGCTGTGTTTGCTTAGGTGAGATGAACAGTCTTAGTGTGTATAAGACTTAGCTTATCTTTTCCCAGTTAGCTATAGCAATGAGTGTTTTACTGTTCCCCAGGCATTCATTAGTTATATGACCTGGACATAGAATAAATATATCCAGAGAAGTTGTTAAAGAGGCTTACAGCTAAAAGCAATTGAGCAATACAACCTAGACATATCAATGCACATCCCTAGGGGCCAGAAGCTATGTGATACAGAATCTTTTTAATTGGTTGAATTCATTGGTTCTTACTCATTATTATACCAAAAATGTATAAATGAACAACAAGAGGTAATGTAACTATAACATAGTTACATGTAGTGGATGGAATATAGGGCAATATAGTTTGAGAAGAGACAGTGAAGAGTGAGAAAGTTCTTAAGCTAATGTTCCTCCTCCAAATGACTGTTTAATGAAGAAGGAGACATTGTAAAGTTATTAAAAGCTGTGTTGAAAAAAAAATCTGCAGGTTTATTCAAGAGGGAAAATGTATCATATACGTTTATCATTGTATTTACATGCAAATATGGGATTTACATATTTAAGAAACTAGAGAAGAACAGCTAGACCCAACTTAAGTGAGTAGAACAAACCTAAGTGGGTTTGGCCATGAACAACTGGTGTAACAATCATGGTGTAAACCATTGAAATGTACCTGGCAGAGCACACACTAGAGTCTCAGCACTCCATTAGGCAGTCTATGTTGTATGTGTTGATAAAAACTAAAGGAGACTCATCTACATAAAAACACAGTTGATGTCTGGCCACCTTCCTGTCAAACAGCAGGCCTGCTGCTTAGGGACCCGAGCATTGATTTCACCAGCCCACCCCATGTCACTCCTGACGACTCATTGTCCGTGCAACAGCCATCTGATACAAGGATCTCAAATATACCTCAGCTTGCTGTGGATTAGCAGTCCATGTTACACATGAACCCTTGACCAGGCCCATCTGTCTACGGACCATGAGAGTTAGTCCACACAACACAGCCCCCAGGTATCACAGGTGACTCACACATGGACACATTAACCTGGCCTGCAACTCTACCCAACTGACTAAAAAATTTTCTTTCTCAAAGTAATCTCATAAAGACTGAAAAAGACAGCTGTTTTCCTAAAGGAATCGCAGGGAAACACTGAGTGAATTTGCTAAGGCTGCAGTGATTGATCTGGAATCCTGGAAGCTCCCAAACTGATTAGCATAGAATTGAAGGCAGCAACTCTTTTGAAGTTCATGGAACAATAAGAGAACACAAATAGTAAACAAACAGCTTTCATGAAAATATCACATAAGCTAAATGATAATATTTTTAAAGATTTTTTATTAGTTCTTTGGAACAAATAAAAAAATAAAATTTCATACAGTGTGCTTTAATTATATTCACACTCATTTTTTTTGCAGGTTCAACTCCTTTTCCTACACATCTACCTTATGCCCCTCCCTCTTTTTAACCCTTAAAGACCAATTTGTACTGCCTAAATATGCTTTCATTTGTGCTCTTCAACTAGTGAGTGGTGGACTTATCAGTTGGTTATACTCCCAGATGGAACTGTTTTTCCTTTTTCCAACAGCTAATAATTGCTGATAGCTTGATGGCTTGGGATATGACTGTATGCCTAACTCTTCTCTCCCTGCTAGGATTTTGTCTGGTTTAGGACTACAGTCACATGGATACTGTAACAACTGCATGAGCTACAGTGTGCAGCTGTCCTGCTGTGTCCAGAAGATAATATGTCCTAGAAGTTATCCACTGCCTGTGGTTCTTACAATGTTTAAACTTCTTCTTAATGGTGCCTGAGACTTGAAAGAAAGGGAAAAGATATAGAGGTTCCGTCTAGGGCTGAGCATTCTACAGTCTCATATGCCCTGAAACTTGCAATGATTTTTACCATCAAGGAATGTAAAAATCCTTGTATTATCCCTTGTACTTGGGAACAAATGTAGACTACACTGTGAGATCCATGCTAGCCAGGTCTACACAGGGAGATTCTGTATAAAAAGTACAAAATTAAAGCAGAAATAAAATACAGAGTCTATAAAAATACCAGAAAAAATGCTAAGACTGAGTTAACCCACTTAAAAACAGAAAAGTTGTCAAAACTGTCAGTTTGTCTAAGAAAAAACAAAGAGTGGAAGAATCAAATATTACAAAAAAAATGAGAAAGCCTATTACAAAAGATGCCATAGCTTTAAAATGCTACATGCTGACCGCTAAGAATTTTAATAAATTTACAAAGAGAGAATTATAGCAAGAATGGATGTCTACAGTGAAATGCAAACCTAATTAGTCTTATCAATAAAAACCAGGAGTCAAATATTGGGGTAATAACCTGAAAGATCAGAGATGCAGAAAAGCAACCACCAGTGACTTTTTTTTACCTTTCCAGATCCTCAGACAGAAAGGGCCGAGATCCTGTTTCCACCCACCTTATCACTTCCTCTCTCTGCCTCTTGAGCGCTGGGATTAAAGGTGTGACCCTCTCAAGTGTTGGAGTTAAAGGTGTGACCCTCCCAAGTGCTGGGATTAAAGGTATGGGACTCCCAAGTGCTGGGATTGAAGGCATGAGCCACCACTGCTGGGCCTCTATGGTTAACTAGTGGCTAGCTCTGCCCTCTGATCACCAGGCAAGCTTTATTTGTCAGAACACAAACAAAATATCACACCAAAACTACAGAGAATAATTAGCAAATAAACTGTAGAAGAACTGAGAATTGAACTCAGGTCCTTGTGGCTGTATGATTGGTCAGCAAACATCTTTTTAAGAAAACAGTATTTCTTTTTTGAGAATTTTACAATAGTATATAGCATATTTTGATAAGCCCTACAATCCTTCCCTCCAAAGCCTTCCCTGACCTCTCCGTCCACATCTGACACTCAATTTCATGTACTTTATTACTTCCATCAAATGGAGCATTGGAGACCTACCTGACGCAGCTTCCCTAAAGAAAACTTACTATCTTCCCTATTAGCAACCAAGAAAAATATTTTAAAGAATGGTTTTGTAGATAATTCTGGAAGCACTTTAAGAAACATTAATAGCAATATTCATAGCACTTCCACACAATAGAAGATGAAGTGGTGGAAATATTTTGGGGTCAGGATTATCCAAACACCAAACCCAGAAGTGGTATCACAAGGGCCAAGCATGGAAGTCGGGACCTCTGATGGGCCGTTAGATTCTGCAGTTCTGTGAATGTCAGTGGTGGGAGAGATTGTGCATTTTTACCAAATGTGACTTTCTGATTTGATCAGTCCTATAGCTGTGGAAGGCAGGATTGGAGATTCCAAATCTTGAACACAAAAGCTACACTGGATTCTTCATCCCTACTGTATCAGTGAACAGTCTTTCTAGGAAGGATGCATTGATAATGAAAATGATGTTGCTAAGGAGCACTTATGCTTTAGAGAAGTATAAGCTTACTCACTAGGAACAAATACTGAAAATTCTAGATATAAATATTCAAATTTAGATGATTTATGGATTACATTTATGCTAGTCACAAAAGAGGAGATTAAATCTTAACACTTAGAAGAAATGATTATTCTATATATGATGACCTTACTTATAAGATTTCTCTGGATTTGCAAGTAACCCAACCTCAGAAAACTCAAGGAAGTCTCTCATTCAGGCAAATCTTAGCACAAAAGAAGGAAAAAAATGACTAGTTAAAGTAAGATTTCAGTGTGCTGTGCCTGTGATTGGGATGAAGTCTGTTGTCTCAGAGCATGCAAGAGGATGCTGATTCTATCTTGGTGTTTTCAGAGAAGAGTAGCTTGAACCAAACTGTAGTAATAGTTACCTTTACTCTTTAAAAACAAACAAGCAAAAAACCTGAAAAATACTCGAGGTCAGCTAGATGAAACAGTCCCTGTAAAGAGACTTACATTACCAATGAAGTATCTCAATGGGTAAGTTGGTAAAGAAAACAAAGAGGAGAATAGAATGTCTCTTAACATCTTAAAGCATTGCTCTATTTCAAAACAATCTATGTCATGCCCAGGTATAAACTACTGATTTTCCATTGTATATTCTCATCTGATACATTTCTGTCTTCCTTTTGAACTGATCAGTGATTATTGATACACAGATGTTACCTAAGGCAGGTAAATCACAATATTAAGTTTATTTCTGTTGGCAAAAGTAACTGGGTATTGGAGATTCTGTTAGGACAGGAGAAAAACTATACTTCTAACTCTGTTCGTTACTATACAAGCCCATATGCTGTTTTTGTTATTTGGTTACAAAGAACATTGTCAACTTACAGGGTTGGAAAAGCTATTTAGGAAGAAGACAGATGAGTAAGCAAAATGTCCTAAAAATGTGACTTTTTGGAACCAGAATTAGAATTAGCACAATTATCTCTTTATTCTATAAAGCACTTGACTTCATTTTTAAAATTTCCCAACAATGGTATGCAGTCATAATTCTATTCATATAGATACACTATACATAAATAACTTTAACTGCTTTTAAAGGATATACAATTTAAACCTATAGGAATCACATAGTGTGTATATTATCTTGTGTAAATTAATATATTATTTTTTCCATACTTGTGCTACATATTTCACTGTTATATACATATGTTAGAAAGAAGCTTAATTATTATTCTTATATATGTTTTCTTAGTTATTTAAGAAGTTTATAGTATGTTATTAGAGTATACAAAATTATGAATAATATGCACCATATAGCTTTTCTTATGTTAGATGAATGTTACATGTGGTATTATTAAAATTGCCCATAAGGACTTATATAATGGACGTAAGTACTTTTTTGTTTTGGAAATTAAAATGTAATTACATCATCTTCCCTCCTCTTTTCTTCACCCTTCTTCTGTGCACACACAGAAATTTGTGACCTCCATTTCTTTAGTTGTTACAACACATACACACACACACATCTATCTATCTATCTATCTATCTATCTATCTATCTATCTATCTATCTATCTATCTATCTATCTATCTACCTACCTACCTACCTACCTACCTACCTACCTACCTACCTGTGGTGATGTATTGTGTTCCCCAATATACCGTGTCTCCCAATAAAACCTGCCTAGTGATCAGAGGAAAAAGCCACCCACTGTATAGAAGTCAAGCAATGGTAGCACATGCCTTAAATTCCAACACTAGTTAACCATGGGGGTCTGGAGATCTGTATAGACTGACAGAGCTGGGTAGGAAGAGGAAGTGATGTATTGGAAAGAGAAAGCAAATCAGATGGTAGAACAGCAAGGCATATAGGCGTGGGTAGACAGGAAGTAGCTTGCCTTTGGAAGCTGTGGAGTTGGAGAGGTGAGATTAGCTGTGGCTTTCCCTATTTCCCTGATTTCTCAGATTTTCACCCTAATATCTGGCTCCATGTCTTTTATTTAATAAGATCACTTAGAAATTCAACTACACTTACTTATCTGTTTATTATATATAATGTTGCTTGTATATATATGATATCAAGGCTGACCCCTTAGTATTAGATAACTAATTTGAGAGTTTTTCTCTTGGGAAGACTCTTTCTCCCACTCCCAGAATTCCTTAGTTGCCTGAAATTCTTTGTCTAGATTTGAAGTCCCATAAAATTTTCTCCTTTCATGTTAGCAGGTCTGTTGATATTTTCTTGTTTTCAGGTCTTGTTTAGGTAGCCGTGTTGATGAGACTTCATGGGTGTAGCTTCTCTGACATTTCTAGGAGACACAATCTCAGTGCAAACTTTCTGTTCTTCTGGCTCTTACAATCTTTCTTCTTCCTTTTCTACTATTAACCCAGAGCATTAGATAGAGGAGTTGTATTGCATATGTATCAGTTGTGGCTGAGAACCACATGGTCATGTGCTGTCTTCACATTGATGGACTTTATTTTGTGTAATCGTCTGTATCTGTTGCAAGGAGATATTTCTTTGATGAGGTATGAGGGATATACCAATCTGTGGGTATACAGATAAATATTTAGAATGAAGTTGGGAATTATGTTGGCATAGGAAAGTGGTGGTTGTAGGTTCTCCTCCAAGATCCATGACTTCATTATCCCTGGTAAGTTACATACCCAGAAGTCCTGTAAAAATACTAAACTAAAAACTAAAATGTAAACGCAGAGGACCGGATGCAGACCTATGTAGGAAGGGTCACAGTCTTAAAGGAAACTGACTCTTCTTCTTCCAGAAGCTATCAGTTGCTAACAGCTACTTAGCTAGGGGAGAGATTTCACACCTACCTTCACTGTCCATGGTGGGATGTCATCAGTATTAAGATTGCACAGGTCTTGTGCATGCTGTTACAACTGCTGTAATTCATATGTGCAACTGCCTTGTAATGTCTAGAAAACATATTTCCTTGTACTCATCCACCACCTCTGGCTTCCACAATGATCCCAGAGTCCTGAGAGAAGAGATTATAATGTAGATGCTCCACATAGATCCTAGCATGTTTGCAGTCTCTTATTCTCTGTAGCTCAGTCCTATGTGCTTCTGTTATAATTGTGATCTGGATTTATAACTTTGTTCAAATTCTGTCTTTACTTTTTAAGACACAGTAGTACTGAGTAACATTTATTTTTGTTTTTATGTATATCAGTTCTTCACTATACATAATTTCAAATTACAGCTGTAACTTTCTTACAGGTGATCGTTAAACTTACATGAGTTTACACATACTAGAAACTGGTATAAGCAGGTGTATGGTTATGTATCACCATCTGTTCTTCCTTCCTTCCTTCCTTCCTTCCTTCCTTCCTTCCTTCCTTCCTTCCTTCCTTCCTTCCTTCCTTCCTTCCTTTCTTTTCCATATACTAAAATCTCAAACCCTTAAAAGCTGAGTATACTGTTTATTTGTGCTATAAAATTACTTAGCTATGGAATGCATTCATGAAATCAATACTAAATACTCGAATTCTTAGATTTTACAAGTAAGTGGAATCAATAAAAGAAACGAACCTTTTAGTATAATTACCCATTTGCATATTTGCAAAAGATATAAAACGAGTGTAGTTACATTATTCAGCACAGCCTTGAGAAGCAATTTAGTTTTTGTGAAAAAAAATAGCCCATATTTAAGAAGTAAAATAATGAGTCTTTATGCAGTTGGTTTGAGGCTTGATGAGAAACTGGTGAGGCACTGAGAGAGAAAAATCAGCATTTTCAGTAAAAGAACAAACATTACTAAGGCATGAAGACCTGGCAATTTACTTATTTATTGACTTATTTGACCATTCATTTCAAAGAAATTATTTATGCTCAACAATGCAAAAAGAGAGACTGAAAACGTTGTAGTGGAGATGAGTTGTTCTTTGCTGGTACAATGATTGTCTAGCAAGCATGACTAAAGCTCTGGGTTTGATGTTCAGCATTGAAAAAAGGTAAATTACACAAAGTGTAATCTTTCTTTTACTTTTGACAGTCTCACATATAAAATGTATTGTTATTATTTTTATACTTCCATTATTCTCTGTTATCTCACTTCCTTGTCTTCAAGCTCCTTCTTTTAGATCCCCAGTGGCTACATCGTTAGAAAAAATGACATCCTCACCCTCAGAAACAAAATATCCTTAGGTACCGAAGAAGGGATGTGGCCTCATGGATTCTGTTTTTCCCCACAGTGAAAAGTAGGAAGTCCCAGTCTTGTGTAAATATTCATAGCTGCTGCAAGTTTACCCTCATGAAACTGAATTCCTAAAGAGAGAAGATAAATATATCTACAAACATGTCCCATGCTATGAAATTCTGTAGAAAGGAATCAGGACCCATACTGCAACATGTGCAGTGTAGTAGTTAGGTTATTAGAAAGACATCTAAGCATGGCTAAGACAGGCTGGAAATTTGGCTGAACACATTTCCCTTAAAAAAACAAAACCTCACTCCCCACGTAACTGAGCCATCCTTGTGTTAACATGATCCATGTATGTAGGCAAGATTCTTAAGAGTTAATCACCCCTTTAAGATCCTACCACAAAGTGCTGCTGTGGTGGAATGTAGATTTCAGCACAAGTGCTGGAAGGGAAACAATCCATAGAAAGGGATGTGAAATATGTTGAAATGCAGAGCTGTAGTTTGAACCAAACAGAACATTGAGAAATCATAAGAAGATCAGACCATGTGGGTCTAAACTTCTACTGAAATTAATTTTAGTGGGAGTTTGAAAACCACTGAAATGCATTGAGCAGAATAGAGAAATTGAAATAATATTTATTTGTTTGTGTAATTAGTGTAATTTTTTATTTTTATTAAATTTTAAAATTTATTTTACATACCAAGCAGTTTTCCCTCCATCCTCTCATCCTGTTCCCTCTCCTTACTTCTTTTCTAGCCCTCCCCCCATCCACTCCTCAGAAAGGGTAAGGCTCCCATGGGAGTAAAAAGAGTATGGCATATCAAGTTGAGGCAGGGTGATAGTTGTGTAGCTTGGTCTGTTTGTTGCCCCTAGCAGTGGGACCAAGATCTGTCTCTGTCACATGAGCTGGCTTTTTGGAACTTGTTCCCTATTGTGGGATGCCTCACTCAGCCTTGATACACAGGGGAGGAGCTTGGTGTGAAATGTTTTAAAAGTATCTTTTTTTTTTTCAGGTATGATGCAATTAAAAAGGAAAAGGAAATGTGTAATATCTACTTATAATTTGTTCAATTAGAAAAATTATTTTAATAAAATTTCTATGGATATTCTTATGTAGAGATTTTAGGTAACAAATTGGTTTACATGGGCTGGAAAAATGGATCAACAGTTAAAGACATTTGTAGCTCTTGGAGAGATCCTGAATTCAGTTCTTATAATCTACATCAAGTGGCTCACAAATACTTGTGAATCCAGTTCAAGGGGATCTAATCCAGTACCCTTTCATTGACGCTATAGATGCCTGTACATACATGCACATTATCCCTCACAACCACACACGTATGAATTTTAAAAAAATGAGTTTATGAAAATGTAAAATTGATTGCTTGGGTGAATTCTAAAGCCTGATCCAATAAATTTCCTTTTCATCGGAAGCAACTGTCTTAGTGTGATGTGAGTCATGACTAACTAAAGTGTTTGTTGCCCAAGTAAATATATAATAAACAGTGGAAGACATAACTATGGAAATAAGAACTGTTATATTTACAGTTTCTTAAAAATATGTTTCTTATATACATTTTACTTCCATACTCAGACACACATACATACATTTGATATGTATATATGTGTTTAGACAATATATACTTTATTTTCAATTTGTATGAAAAGGCAAGCCACTTATTATTTTAATGTAAAGTAGACAAAGTCATAGAATTCACCCCAAATTTATATTTTCTCACTAATTCTCTGTAATATCAACAAAATTCAGTAATGACCCAATACCTTAAACCTGAGCATTACTCATTTTTCTCATCACTGTGAGACAACACCTGAAAGGAGCAAATTAGGCCAAGGCATGTTTGTTGTGGCTTTCACATTGAAAAGGGATACAGTCCATTATGGATGGAAGCCATGGCAACGGATGCATGAGACAGCTCTTCACATCGTGTCTCCTGATGGGAAGCAGATAGTGATGGACCCTGGTCTTCAGCTTCCCTTCTCTTTGGTCTCTTTATTCTACTTGGGATCCTAGCAATGACAGAGCAGCACACATTCCATCATCAGTTAAACCTCTCTGAGATCCTAGATTGGAACAAGCTCATGACGAAGTGTCACCATCACATCTTCCAGCAAATATTCCTTATGTGGCTTCAAAATTAACAGAGCTACTGCACAGCATGGTGGTATACCTCTAAGTCCTGTGTTTTATAGCAAATAACATTTCAACCTGATATTACATCACAAATGCAGAGGGAATATGTATGTTATTTTAAAATGCCACCAAAATTTCGAGGTTCATTCTAAAAACTAAATGTAAAAGAAAAAAAAAGTCTAAAAATATTTTGGAAGCCATACAGCTTAGCCATCTTGAATTTTGCTTTTCTTCCCAAAGTATTAATTATCACACATCTGATAAGTTAATGATGACTTTAATACTAAACACCTTTTGCATTTATTTATGAGGAAAGTAGAATTTCTTCAGGGATTCATAAAACCAGTCAGGAAAATTTTCTCAAACTATCAGTCTCACTTGAGGAATCTTTCTATGAGTAATTTTTATACTCTCTGCAGTAGTTTAAGTGGAGTGAGCAGCAAAGTCAAATTCATCTCGGAACTTTTGATGAACATAGCTGTATAGGTCCAGGTCAAAAGAGCCTTTGCAGGGCTGGAGGAACTGCAGTAGTGTGTGTGTGTAGGACCACCACCTCTGTAGCAATAGCCGGGATGTGCTTTAGAGAACAGTACTGAGACCTCGGGATAAGTTAGTCTGATGAGACTTACTGCCAGGAAAACATGGGTTGAAGAAGAGGGATCGAAGGTGAGCAGGGAAGTCTTTGTCTCCAATATGAGGTGGAAAGCAACCTCATTATCACTGCTCCTTTCACACCACAAAATAGAGCAGGATCATTCCATTCATCTCTTTCCACAGCACCTGAGAATTCAAAAGATTTATTTTAGGTTTTGGTATTCTAAGCTTTGTAGCATAGACAATGAGGGAATGCCGAGACCTGGTGATAAGGAGATTCTCCTGTAGAGGGGTGGTATGATTATGTCATAATAGTCTCCCTAATTCAAGCGAGTCAGGTGGAGTGACAGCTCCCAGGGATCTGTGCTTGCAGGTAATCTTTAAAATATCCCCTTTAGAAAACAAAGCTCACAACATGAACTCCCTTGTAATTATGTCCAGCAGACTATCAACTCTCAAACAATAGACATGTCTCCAAGACAGATCAATTGGCTAAACATTTAACCTCTGTCCTCACAGAGTTATATTACTTTCAAGAAATACTCTGTTTTGGTGTTCTATTATAGTTGAAGAGAAATTTCTAAATCTATCTTGGAGTAAATCCTAAAGAGAAATCAACTCCAGAACAGAATATTCCCTCCTCTGCCCAATCACAGTCAGTAGGTTAGTCAACTAATGTTAAACAGTAATCCCTTAAATATTTTATTATTCTCTCTAACATCTGTGTTACCTGCACTCTCATACAACGTGACATGTTTGCCTCAGCTGTTTATAGAAAAATAGGTAATTATTACGACACTGTGAGAGTCCAGATCACCAGGGATAAATATCATTTCCCTCAAAGGGTGCTTAATGAAAATGAGGTTATTATATATTATATCCATACAAAATGAAGATTGTACCATTAACTGGCTATTTACTGAGACTTGAAAGAAGTTCTTATAGTAACTCCCATCTTCTCAGAGTTTCTATAGTTACCAAAGACAACATGTCATTATAAGAAATAAATTTTGATAATGGCAAACAATCCAAGGATATTCCATCAATGTCTATGCCGGTTGTTGATCATGTATTAAGTGTGCAGACTGTAGATAGACAGGGGTAGCCAAGTAGTAAGGACCAGAGAAGCAGAACAGGAAGGGTGGATAGTATTTCTAAAAGGACAGGTAGGTAAGACCAGAGATTGAATTCCTTTCACACCATTCGCTAGCTGTGTGATACTTTGTTGGCCTGGATATTGTGCTATTACATGCTTTGGATTCCCCATAATATAAATAGATTCATAAATAAATACAAAGTAAATTCTTGGGAGACCTCTCCAAGACACTACATCTTACAGGCACATTGTGGCATTCAAAGTGTGTAGTCAACAAAGTATAACTGTTCTTAGTAATAGAATACTCACTGTGGTTGTTTTGATGTAGAGAGTCCTTATGTATACATTTGTGGCAGTCCTTTAACTTCCTCAAAGTTTTAAAGAACAACAAATACTTTTTCTTAAGTGTCATTTATATTTTTTACATTAATCTTGTTCTCAGAACGTGAGTGGAGTAAAGAAACTCAAATATAAATGACTCTGATAAACTTTTTAACAAAATTTTTATCACCTCAAAATTTAATTTACTATCTGTGGTGGTATTGTGTTTCCCAAAATATTGTGCACCCTAATAAAGTTATCCGGGGTCAGAGAACAGAACAGCCACTAGATACAGAGGCTAGAAAATGGTGGCACTCACACCTTTAATCCTAGCCTTCTGGAGGCAGAAATCCCTCTGGATCTCTGTGAGTTCAAGGCCACACTGGAAATAGCCAGGCATGGTGACTCACGCCTTTAATCCCAAGAAGTGAGCCTTTAATCCCAGGAAGTGAGGGCAGAAAGCAGAAAGGTATTTAAGGCATGAAGACCAGAAACTAGAAGCTTTTAGCTGGTTAAGCTTTCAGGCTTTCGAGCAGCACAGTTCAGCTGAGAGGCCTCCAGTCTGAGGAAACAGGATTGGCAGAGAAGTTGGCCAGGTGAGGTTAGCTGTGGCCTGTTCTGTTTCTCTGATGATTCAGCATTCACCCCAATAGCTGGTTCCAGGTTTGATTTTACTAATAAGACCTCTAAGATTCCTGCTACAACTATCTGTTTCAAAATCCAGTATTTTTCCATCACAGACTTTCAATCATCCATCCTTAACTGAGAGAAATAGGGAAGGAACATCTGGTGTCTGAAATATCCAGGTGAAGGCTTTGAGGGGGCACAGGTGAGAACCATTTCCAATTTAAATCAAGGATCAAGGACTCCCTGCGGGGGAGATGACAGATTAAATTCATGCACGAGTGCAGAGAAACCCCTGGGAGAACCTTCAAGTAAAAAGCAGCAAGCAGCAGCAACTTGAAACAATCTGAAAACTTGAAAGAATTTTTCGAAGACCAGAGGTGTTACATATCCCATGAGGAAGAGAGTGTGACAGGAGCCCATGTATTGCTATGGAGCTCAGGGTTAGGATGGTCAAGACCAGAGGAATGGAGTGCTCTGATATGCTAGTTTGTTTGCACATAATTTTTGTTAATTTTCTCTTTATGAAAAATTATACGAGTATTTCAACTCTGAAACTATAAATACATGTCGCTCTAAAAAGTATGTCCTGATAATGAATTAAGAGTCACTGTTGAATGCTTTTTTTTTTTTTCCAAATTAGTTGCCTATTCTTGTCATCTTTGTAGACCCTGAAGTGTTTAAGACCAATACCATATGTAAAAGTAGTTAAAAAATACTATGTGTGAAGGAAGTCCAAGTTCAGTCCTTTTGTCTTAGCTGCCATTTATTGCTGGAGCACTCACCACCTCACTCCTGTAAGTAGTGAAAACACTTCTGTTGGCTAGTTGGCTCACCAAACGTATTGTGTACATCAACTTTAAGCTTTCTTCTGCTACAGTTTATATGGGAATATACACTCAGATGTCATGCCCTATGGCACTAACAGAGGCAGTGGAGCATTAAGAGGTAAGGCCTTAGCAGATATTAAGTCATTGGGGCCTTTGAAGAACTTACTGGCTATGTAGAAATGTTGAGGAAGATTAGAAAATAAATCTTTCTGTCTAACTCTATCTCTCCATGTTGCTCTGTCTCTGTCTGTCTGTCTATCGCTCTCTCTCTCACACACACACACTATACCCACAACTCCATTTCTTATGGGTCAAACATCTTACATCATGTGCTCCCATCATGATATATTTCCTCATCATAGACCCCAAAGCAGTGGACTGTGATATTGTCAGATCTGCTTAAAATGACAACCTCCTTTCATGACTTTTCATAATCAAGACCACTTCTAATACTCACTGTTATTATCCAGGAAAAATATTTAGAAGCCCCCATATCTACCAACCAGCATAACATTATATCTCCAATGTTTTGTGGTACCGGGGAGAAGTCCATAATATCTAACATTGGAAAGTAAATAATGCAATTCAACTTTGAAAGAGCAGTTCTTGGAAAACCTCATCACAGGCATTTCATACAGAAAGTAATTAGACTATAAGTAGAATGCAGTTGCACTATCTACGTTCAGTTCCTGATTTTTGTTGCTTTCTATTATTATAGAAAGAAGAATGAAACCATCACTTTGCTGTTCTTGGAATCTTCAAGGTCAGTTCCAGATTCATTATGTAACTAGGGGATGTACAGGACTCATTATATGATTTATTATGGCAAAATGTTACAAAGCTAAGTCCACACAGAAAAGGCATTTGATACATTTGTACATAAACTTGCACAGTTCCTGAAGACTTTTCTTAATAGAGTCCCAGAGAATTCACTTGCTCCCTCTAGTAATGAATTATGTGCACAAATGTAATGTTATCCACGTGTGAACCCCAACTGAGACTACTCAGGGATAATAATAGAGCTAGTCACATAGAAATTGCATTTTCTTTTAATATGTGACAAAATTTCAGATTCCTATAAGGACAGTGAATGTCTTGTGGGAAGCACATTATTTGTGCAAACATCTACTCAAGGTGAGTTTCTCTTTCTAGTTATGAAACTATGGACTCTTTCCCATTTTCCAGCCACCATCAATAGTCAGCCTTTTAAGCAGGTTTGCTAAGGACAGTTGTCTAAAATTTTATGGTGGTTCTCACCTAAGGACCAAGCTAAAGATTTGCTGATGACCTCATGAGTGCTCACTGTGCAAGAGTAAGGCCTGGACTTGGGGCAGCAATAGCTTAGAACATTGGGTGAAAAGCCAGCAGATTTCCCAGATGACAGGTTTTGTAAGAAGCATCACAGGCACATTAATCATTGCTTACTGTAGAGCAGACTAGATAGAGGTCACATAAGGAGAACACAAACCTAGGAGCTGTGCTTTCAGAAGTGTCATAGTATCCCACTGCTTATTAAATATTGTCCTTAGATTCTGATAAGGAGGTTGATATAAATTCAAAGTCTTGGTCTTTTTACCCAGAAAATTTACTTCAGCAGATTTAAGATAAGTCACAGGAGCCTGTGCTGTTCCATATTGCGAGTATAATCCTGTTAGTTTGATTTAGTGTTGTTATAAACTTTCCTCTTAGCCCTGTTTTCATTGTGTCCCATAAGTTTGGGCATGTTGTGGATTCATTTTCATTGAGTTCTAGGAAGTCTTTATTTATTTATTTTTATTCCTTCCTTAACCCAGAAGTGGTTCAGTTGAGAGTTGTTCAGCTTCCATGAGTTTGTAGGATTTCTGTAGTTTGTGTTGTTGTTGAACCCTAACTTTAGCCCATGGTACTCTGATAAGATACAAGGGGTTATTCCAATTTTTTATATCTATTGATATTTGATAAAACATTGTTAAAAACACGAACTTCCACATTTGTCCTTCTGGATTGGGTTCACTTGAGCATAGAGCATCATTCTAACTATTAAATTGATTATGTTAATTATAACCTGTATTTTATCAAAATACATTTTAAAGAAGGAAACCCTGTGATCCGAGGTCCTGGCAGGGAAAAGTTCAAGGCAGAGCAACTTTAGACAGTGTCCTGCGTGTTTCTGGTTACACTGAATGAGATCTACAGTGAGAAGAAGGAGTAAACATTAGCACACAGATATTTGACAAAACTTACAGCTCGCCCAGAAGACAAGAACATATAATGTGTGGACTAAAGCAGTTGTGGCTGTGAAAATATTAAAATGAAGACAGATATTTGTAAAAGGATAATGGGAAGAATGTCTTAGGGAATCTCAGGAATCAACAAGAATGTAGAAAAATGTCTCAGGAGTATAAACATGTGGCTCTTAGGTCTTAGAGTGATCTATTCTAGAAATGCCGTCTAAGGAAAGGGCTTAGACAGGGGTAGACATCCAGGCAACCTGAGACTGAAGAAGTCATTGTCCAAAGTGGCCACACAACTGCTCCTTTTGTTCTATACCTTAGTTTCTTTTACTTGGTATTATTTATGTTAGAAACAGGAATGCAGTTATAAGGTCATGGAAGCTTCTGCTCAGATTTTAAAGGAGAATTAGAGAGTCATGTCATTGAGTGGCAATGTAACTGAAGTTTTTCTTTGTTCCTGCTCAGTGGCCCTGCGGTCCCAGTCATTCAGACCCAAGTAAACACCACAGAGGTTTATATTAATTAAAACTGATTGGTCATTAGCTCAGGCCTACCACTGACTAGCTCTTACACTTAAACTCAGCCCATTTCTGTTAATCTATATGTTGCCACGTGTTCCATGGCTTTACCTGTGTGCCATTACATGCTGCACCCTGGACAGTGGACTGGCGTCTCCTTGCCTTCTTCTTCCCAGAATTCTCCTTGTCTGCTTCTTATCTTGCCTATACTTCCTGCCTGGCTACTGGCTAATCAGCATTTTATTTATCAACCAATCAAAGCAACACATTCATGGCATACAGAGAGCAACATCACCCATCATGGCAAAATTGTGATCATGATGGAAAGTTCTCAATAAAGCAATGTATGTGAAGCTAAACATGTGAATTTGCAACCTTCCAGGAAAATGGCATCAAGTCAGAATTCCCAGGAAAAGGGTATGTCTCCAAAAGAAACCCACAAGGAGAGACATTTGCACAAAAGAAGGATTATGTGAGCTGCAACCTAACAAGTGCATAGTGACTTGTCAAAGCCCTTTGTAGCTCAAGAATTGCCGAGAAATTACAGATGTCAGAAATAGGTGTGAGGTGTTTAGTTCTTTCTCTGTAGGATTTCCATCTTACTTTGGGCCAGTCTTCTATTTTATTGTGTTCTTTTATTTTGGAATGAAACACTTACCTTTTTATCAATGCTGGTTGATGATAGGTGAGTTAGACTTCGAATTATTTAGTATGAACAGCAAAGTTTACTTGATTCGAAGAGGTAACTTCATGACTGGAGTTAAGTCTAATTACAAACACAATTAGCTTTCTGAGGTATACTAACTACCTTTTGCATTATGAGGTAGATGTGAATGCTCTAAGGCTAGTAGAAGAACACTATAATTTGGATATGAAGTATCTCACCCAAAGAGCTGTGTCTTGGAAGCCTGTTTCAGTGTTAATAATGAGAGTTGATTAGATTATTAGGCAATACGTTCATAGCTGATTGTACCATTAGGAGTTGGACTTTAGCTGGGGGTATGTGTAGATCAGTAGGAATCTTCTTTCAAGAGTATAGATTTTTATTTTCTCTAAGAAAATCTCTTTCTGGGTCTCTGCTGATAAGCTGCCAGGAAGTGACCAGTGTTATTGCAGCATGGTCTTCTGCTATGAGTTTCTGCTTCACCATGAACTCAAACTGATTGGATCTAGTAACTATGGAAAACCAGCCAAAATAAATTTTTTTCTTAATTGCTTATATCATGTGTATTTGCCAGCAATAGAAAGCTAAGAGTGATGTAAAATCACTAGAAGAGTTAAAGAAAACAATATGACTTGCCTTGGATTTACAAAGAAATGTGTGGTGACTACTGAGAAGTAAGCAGTATGAGCTAGATGGTGTCACCAACATGAAACTCCAAGCTTCTGGAGTAGTTCATGAATTTAAAACTTTCTGTGTTAAGAGACTGATATAACTATCATGAAATGTCCCCTGCAGGCTCATGTCTTCAATACTCAGTTCCTAGCTTGTGATTCTGTTTTTAATGTTCAGGAGCTGGGGCCTGCATAGTGGAAGTCACTAGAGGAGGGTCTTGAGGGTCATTTCCACTCCTGGTTCTGGCCTGTTTCATCTGTTTCAACATGTGAGTAAGTCAAGCTTCACGTTCCACAGTCATAGGTGGATGGACCTGCTCAGATTTGCCTTCCACAGTTCACAGTGGGCTGAAATAATCATGAAACTGGGCAAAAGAAACTTTTCTCCCTCAAGTTTCTTCTGTCCAGTATTTTAAAAGAAACATCAGAGATGTAACTAATTCAGAAAATTGGTACCAGAGAAGTGGGGTGATGATATGACACACCAGACCATTTTCTAATCGGTTTTCTAGAGGATATGGGTTACAGAAGACACAGACTATTGCAAGCAGGTATTATGTTGATGTGGGAGGAATGGGGAAGACTAGAATGCCCAAATCATGTAAACAGTAAACACTGCTCACAAGGTTTCAGGTGAGAATGGGGACAGTGCCAGAAACTGGAGTAGAGTTTGTTCCCATCATGTTCTGACATGAAACTAGATAGATTTTTGCCTGTGTACTTAAAACTAAGTAAGTCTGACATTAAAAGTGGTAGACTAATTTAACGGATGGGGGAAATTTCTAGACAGCAAAACATTCAAATGGAAGCATGGTTATTCATGACCACTTTTAAGTCTAGATTACACTGAATACAGGCCAAAGACCAGAGAAGAAAGACATTAAAATAAACACTCTGGTGAAGAAAAGAACGTGTTTGATGTAGCAAGAATTGCTGAGCAGTTTAGCATCACAAAAGGAAAGTTATGAACTTTGAAAATGGAAAATAGGAGAGGTGATTGAAAGTCAGGTGCCTTACTATTGAACGATAGAGTTTATAAAAATGCAAATAACATTCAAAATGCTTTCATTTGAATAGAGAATGAGGAATTTCCATTCTGGAAAAAGAGAGCTTAAAGTAATGAGGTCTTAAGCATCTCCAACAAGGCAACCAGAGTCCAAACAATGCAGCTATGATCCCATGGGTCCAGTTACCTCTTTAGCTGGTACTTTTACAGAGTGCATCCTGAATTATGAGAAAGTCAAATGTCTTTGGTGGCAGGGTAAATGTTACGGCATGAATCTGAAATGTTACTCATGTTCTGAACCATTTCCAAGCTTTGGTGTTGTTTGGATGGAAATGGATTAGGGATGTGAAGTACGGGTGATATAAGTAGGTCACAGTGGAAGAATTTTGAAGGTTACGTCTGTTTCTGCTTGTGGTCCACTTCCTTTGCTTTCTGAGCAGTGAGATATGAATAAAGAGTTGCCTCATGTGTTTGCCAACATGGATGAGGTTGCACTACCCTGTCATACCTGCCTTCATGGATAGTCATATTTTTATATTCTAAATATTATAAGAAACATTCAATAAAACAGAAAGTATCCCATTCACAAGTGAGATTATCCTGTCCTAAAGCATTCCTTTAAAAAGGAACAGAATCTGTTTTTATTATTATGGCTTTGTACTACAACTTGAAATCAGGAATGGTGAGACCTCCAGCAGTTACTTTATTGTTCAGAGCTGTTTTAGCTATTTTGGTTTTTCTTTTCATATGAAACTGAGAATTGTCCTTTCAAGGTCTGTGAAGACTTATGTAGGAATTTTGATATGGATACCTTATTTTTGATAAAGAAGCCAGAAATGCACACTGGAAAGAATATCTTTAACAAATGGTATTGGTCAAACTGGATGTCTGCATGTAGAAGAATGCAAATATATCAATACTTATCACTCTGCACAAAACTCAACTAGAAGTGGACCAAAGACTTCAGCATACAACTAAATACACTGAGCCTGACAGGAGAGAAAGTAAGGAATAGCGTTGGACTCTTCGGCACTGGAGAAGACTTTCTGAACAGTACGCTGATAGTACAGGCACTAAGATCAACAAGTAACCAATCGGGACTGCCTGAAACTGAAAAGAAATTTAAACTTAAAATGCATGCCTGAGAACTGAATGTTTCCTACAATAGCTGTGATTGCTGTTGTTTTGATGAATAAACGCCACCAGCATTTAAATGCTCTAGAGATACTGCAGTGGTGTTTCTGCAAAAGAGTCAAAGCTAGGAAAGCTGAAAGCTGATCGAAAATTAGTCTTTTGTAACATTTTTATGAAAACATAAAGTTGATACTGGCACTTCAAAATATTATTCAAGAAAAAAACTATGTATATGCTTCAGATATTAACTTAAAAATCCCTTTCTCATTTAGATTATATATTGTTATATATCATTAAAATGTTCTTTACAATGTTTAAAAAAATCAGTCTATGATCTGACTTTTTTATATGTAACTTTACTTATTAGTGGGCTGGAGGGATGGCTTAGAAGTTAAGAGCACTGGATGTTTTGCAGAGGACCTAGGTTCTATTTCTACCACCTACATGGTGGCTCACAATGTCCATAACTCCAGTTCCAGGGTAACCAACACTTGCTTCTGGCCTCCAAGGGCACTAGGCAATGAGTGTCAAAACACCTATACACATAAAATAAAAGAATTTAAAATATATATATATTACTTCCTAGCATCAATAAACAGTTTACAGGATATAATTTAGCTCATGATAAAACATAATTATATTTTTATAACTCTCACATGAATAAACAAAATATTTATTAAACTTTGAGATTCTATCAGGAATAGAAATTAATTTGTGCAATGAAATATTATGTGATTACAGCAATGAATAATTACAGATTAATTTCCTGTCACAGGTCTAGAGGTTTGAAAAGGGTGGTCACATAAAACATCACAATGCAGAACTATGAAGAGGAATTTATTTTCTTTTTAATTTTGAAAAAACAGTAAGAGTATTCTTTTGAAAATAAGGAAATAACATGCCTGCTCTTCACACATGCTGACATTTTCTGATTATGTTCCATGTATTAAATACTGTGTGCATATATTTTCTTTACATCTTTACATTTATCTGCATATTATCGTCTTGAATGTGAGGGCATATGAAAATACCAATATTTATTCATATTCAGACCTGTAGTCACTGCAGAAAACACCTTAAATTTCTACCTACATAAAATTTCATATCTGCAAGCATACTCCTGAAATAGGTATGCCATACTTATCACACATTGTGTAATAGCAGTAGTTAATATTAATAGTAGTTTTACTGTGATCTTAATATTTCATTTTACTAATGAGATGGTTCTGCAGCTAAAATGAGGTTACTAAATGAGAAGAAAACAACAAATATTCAGGACCTAATAAAGGCCTGATAAATACCCAATAATATAAATATGCAAAGCTAGGGAAAGGTAATCCTAAATGTAACTCCTGTCTAGTCTCTGTTCAAATGTACAGTCCTAGGAAGGCCTATCTTGGGACAGCATACACATTTGCTGAGTCAGTAACGACTGTTTGTCTTAAGATAGCTCTTTCTAGCTGGGTGGTGGTGATGCACGCCTTTAATCCCAGCAGTTGGGAGGCAGAGCCAGGTGGATCTCTGTGAGTTCAAGGCCATCCTGTGTAGCAGGAATCTTAAAAGTTCTTATTAATAAAATCAAACCCGAGGCCAGTTATTGGGGTCCATTGGGGACAGAACAAGCCACAGCTATCTCACCTTGCTGGATCCTCAGCTGGTCTTGTCTCCTCAGACTGGAGGCTTCTGTGTCCTCATCCGGAATGGGTCTCAGCTGAATTACTGCTCAAAAGCCTGAATGCTTAACCAGCCAAAATCTTCTAGTTTCTCGTCCTCACGCCTTATATATCTTTTTGCTTTCTACCACCACTCCCTGGGATTAAAGGCTGGCTTTCTGGGATTAAAGGCGTGTCACCATGCTTGGCTATTTCCAATGTGGCCTTGAACTCACAGAGATCCAGAGGGATTTCTATCTCTGGAATGCTAGGATTAAAGGCGTGTGCTATCACTGCCTAACTAGTGGCTTGTCTGTTCTCTGACCCCAGATAAGTTTATTAAGGTACACAGTATTTTGGGGAACACAATACCACCACAATCCTGGGTTACAGAGTGAGTTCCAGGAAGGGTGCAAAGCTACACAGAGAAACCCTGTCTTGAAAAACCAAAAAAGATAGCTCTTTCTACATATGGATACATTTAAATTTGAGAGGTGTTTTTTTTTTTTTTTTTTTTTTTTTTTTTTTATTTGTTTGCTTTTTTGGATAACAAGATTCATCTTCTCATGTCTTCTATCCCACTATCTAGAAAAAAATGCGGAGGAACTCCCACTAATGGCATCCCTTCTTTCCCTCATGAGAAGCATTTTCACCACATTGGTGATGTTATAGTTTGTTTTCTCTTATTGTGATTAACACCACAGCCAAAAGCAACTTGGGGAGGGGAGGTTCTGTTGTTTCATTTTGTTTTCTTATAGGTTAAAGTCAGTCACTGAGGAAATCTAAGGCAGGAACTCAAGGCAGGAGCTTGAAACAGAGCCCGTGGAGAAATGCTGCTTATTGGCTTGCTTCCTCTGGCTTGCTCAGCTACCTTTTCATACAACCTGAACCCAGCTTCCTGGTGGGAAAACTACCCACAGTGGGCTCGATCCTCCTGCACCTATAAGCAGTTGGGAAAATAGCTCAAAGACATGACCACAAGCCAATCACAGTAGATTTATCAACAATAAGATCTGGACACAAATTTTATATAATTGTTTAATAGATTCCTTAAGTCACACAAACCATGGTTACCACAAAGCTTCCACTTGCTGTGGCTATACTGGTGGCTGCTTACTTAACGCCCTCATTTTCCATAGTTTCATAAAAATCATACTTAATTTATAGCTTTAATGAAAAAATTAATTCAACTATCAATCAATATTACTTAAATAACTCTAGAGTATGGTATATTCTCAGCAAGTTATATGCTAGCTATTTCTCTTACACATACATATTTACACAAATTCAATAAATGGTAACTATTGCAAGTAAATTGACTTGAATGATTTATAAAAATTTATTTCTGAATAAGGGTTTTCAGTTTTAAAAAACTACTCTCAGCATAAATGTGTTTGCTAAATGAACATCAAAGCTACATTCATGGTTAAAGCGAAATCCTTCTGTTTCCTGCAACAATGTCACAGTTATCATTTGTCAAACATACTTAATAGGGTAAACATGCACTTACCTTTTATTTTTCAGTTTCTTATTTTAACTAAGTATGCTAACATAATAAAAGAATGCAATAATGATTAAAGATAAAATCGTTAAATCATCAAATAATGATAATGTAGACTATCAAAGCCAAGGTCAAGGCATGCTTTTAGGTAGACAAAAGAAGATGGCGAAAGAGAAAGACTAGGAGGAGCAAGGGGGCAGGCAGAGAAAGACGGAGAGTGGGAGACGGAAGACAGAAGAGGAAAAATAAGTAAACTACATAGAACTAATTTGTGTCTCTGTCTCTGTCTTCACATTCCTTCCCTCTGACTTTCTGTCGCTGTCATTCTCTGTCCTTTATTACTGTTTTCTTCCATGTTTTTTTCAAAATTGTTTCAAAATGTTTTCAAAATTATTGACTTGAATGAGTCCACATCAGTTACCCCAGCTTTGTTACAGTGGTACTTGGATGGGGAGTAGAGATTTCCTGTCACTTTAAAAGGAAGCACCTGTAGTGGGTAGCCATTCCAGCTTTGGTCTGGAAGTTTCAACCCCCATTGAGGTTTTGGTAACTATCACGCCCACAAGGCGGGGCCAAGGAAGGGCCTGAAGACCTGAGACTTGCAACTGCTGGGAGCCCTGAGGCTAGAGGTGGGCAGAGGAGAATTCTCCAGAGAACATCGCCAGACTACTGCTGCGTCTTTCCCAGAACCCTCAACCTACCTATTCCTTCATTTGTAAGTTATGTCATTAAATAAATCTCCTTTTAACTACATGGAGTGGCCTTAATAATTTCACCAATAAGCACCCTCGTGTAAAATACAGTATGCAAACCAAGGTTATCCATGCAGTTGTGCACAAGTACCAAGCTAAACCACTGTAGTTCTTGAGAAAACACCTTCATATTTTGCAGAACTTTAAACCATATACTGTCTTTCCTGAACAATGAAAATTTCATATCTGATCTCCCTTCTTTCACACATAATATAAAACGATGTATTACAATTTGGAAATAATTGCTCTATCTATTATATATAGTGGTGATTGACTTTATTTTGGGGGATATATGTTCTATGTCAATGGGAACAGAGAGAAGAAATGGCAAACTTGAAAATTAAAGAAAGGAATGGAACAAAAATCTTAGCTGAATCTTCAGAATCATTATCTATTCTTCATTAGTGAAAAATTCAGTCTGATTAGAAACATAGCTGTGTCTGAAAACCAAGCAATAAAGCATGAACTTTGGTCAGTGATGATGTGCAGATCTGGCAGCTTCTGCACGCAGCTCACCGCTTAATTAAACAGGAGGCCAAGGGGGAGACAGGGGGGCTGCATGTTGTGGAATGGGATGAGACGTGAATGCATCCTTATTAAAACGATCATGCACCCTTTCTTACATGCAAATTTCCACCAGTTCTGCCAGAACAGTCAGCCAGCCCATTTCTATTCTTTTTGACAAGAATCCTCCAGCTGCCAAAATATAATAATCCAGAGAGAAAAGCATCAAGATACACCTAAAATTATCCAGATGAGTAAATCCCCCAATTGCTTAAGCTTTTTATGAAAATTATCATTGGCCTGGATGAGGAAGATTGTTATATTGGTGTGTTTTCCAAAAATAAAGACAAATCTACAGGATATGTCTAGATGGGTTTTAATTCTACCTATTAATGGCTGAAAATTAGAAAAAGGTATATCCATGGAGTCTTCATCCTTTTTATTATATGGGATGGTAAAATTAAGTGCTAATAACAAAAACAGATTGTCAACACAATTTGGCATTCAAATAGATTAGCAAACAAATCCAATACTTCACATTAATATCTAAAACATAGAAAATCTAATGTAACAACAAATAGCATATGTTAAGGGATAAAAAGAAATAGGTACATTTTGTTTGTTTTTGCTTTTGGCGCTGTGGGTAAATCATGCTGTGTGAGGCAAACACTCTCCCACAGCCATGTCTTCTCAGTCAGGAGACAAATAGAAACTGATTAATGAAATATTCCCATCTTGTCCATATTTTCTATTACAAGTTCATGGTTTCACATTTTGAACTGTGGAAGAAATCATTGCTTATGTGTGCATTAAATTCACTGCTGTTTTGAAAACGGAAGGAAACTTCTAAACTCTTATATCTTGCAGTATTTGGTGTCTATAAATTATAATGACTGAATCATAGCCCTCAGGAAAACTCCAGAATTACGTGGAGGTTACGTTCTTGATTTCACAAAAGATGATTGCTTCATTGATCTGCACAAGACTGGACATGGACATCCTGTCATGGGGTGGAGAGCGGCCCCAATCCTCCCTGATTTTTATAGGCCTCTAATGGTTACTGGGGGAGGGAAAGACACTTTCTTCAATGAATTAGCCACTGATAAGGCCTGAGTACTCGGGTAAACACCTCCCCATCCGTGCTCATGTAAGCAACCCTGCTGAAATTCATGACAGTTGAAAGAGGACAGGTTGAGAAGGAAGGGATCAGGAAGGGGAGGAGGACAGCAGAAGCTGGCAGGAGCTGGCAGGATCGAAACGCATTATGTGTGCGTATGAAAATGCAGGAGAAATCACTCTCTCTAGTTAGCATATACTACTATAAAATATATAGCATATACTACTATAAAATAAATAAAAGGAATGTATGTCTGGAGCTCTGTGATTTATTTTCCTCGCAGTAATCGAAACCTTTAATTGCCTGGAATTAAAGAGAAAAAGAAAAAGAACTTCCATAGGTGAAGCACATGGAAGATCTGTGTTCTGACATGACTGACAGGTTTCCCGTGGTTGGGACTTGTGCTTACTCACTTTAATGCATTGTTGAGAAAGGCTCATTCTTCTCTCTCTCTGATGTCTGACCATAAGACCCTAAAACAATTATCAAACCAAAATCAAAAGCCTGGCTTAAAAGGAGAAACCCTCTCTAAAACCATTCATAGCCCCCCTTTTTTGTTTAAATAAGAGAATAGCAAAGCTGAAAGCTGAAATTAACTATTTCCCCAAATAACCCTGAAAACTGTCAGTCAGCTATACAGTGCCTAGAAACACAGGTTTGCAAAAGCATTCTTTGAAACACTGCTATTTTATTTTCAAGACAAATTCATTTAACCATAACGATGCCTTTTGCTTGTTTTATTCTGTTATTGTGCATAAAATTTCAAATTTTGATAAAAAATAGGGAAAAGAAACTACATGAAAAATATGAGGCTGAATTAATTAATAAATCTTGAGGCCAAATGATGAATTCAACAGGAAAATTAATACCTTTTGAGATACACATTATTTGTGGCTTGTAATATATGCAACTATATTTAACAAATTGTGAATGTTATTCTCTAAGTGTTTTGGCAGGTACAAAAGGCAATATTAGAATTTATGTAGTCTTCATTTTAAAATTTCTTATATGTTAAAATTAAAAATAGAAATTTTTTGAAGTAGCTATAGTTTCTGAGTTAGCAAGATGGAATAGACTCATTTCAATGAAGTCTTTAGAGACAAAATAAGAAGCAACCAGAAGAGAATATATGTACAATAAAAGACATTTTATGAACATAGCATAATTACAAAGCCTTAAAGTCATTAAACTTTATTCTTTCACACTCAGGATATATACATATACAGTGAAAGCACATATACACACTCTGTCCTAGTCACCTTTCTCTTTGCTGTGACAAATACATGACAAAGAGAACTCGAGGAAGGAAGGTTTATCTTGACTTATAGCCCCTGTGGTGATGGAATCACACTGGCAGGAGCTGGAGGCAGCTCAGCATGTTGCATCCACCGTCAGGAAGCCTCTTTGTGAACCTCTACGGAAATAATTTTAACAAAAACTCATGATTTCAAAACAGGCAGAGAAATATCTAAAGGTGTGACGATTTACATCCACATTGCAGAACTCAGTTAGGTGCAGTCAACTTCACTGAAAACTAATGAAAAGAATAGTTCTTCATTGAATGTGTTCTTCTGTTATTTCTATGTATTAAAAATCCTACTGTCTAGCTTCCATGGTACCAGAAAATATTGCAACTGCCAAGATTGGGAAAGAATTAAATAGTTCTACTTGATTGAATCACCTATGAACTACATCAATGACCAGAACGGATATATATATCTGTATATATGTATGTATGTATTATGCGATAAACAATACTCGTATGTCACTGGTAACCAACAGCTGTATAAATTTAACTCAAGGCCTACTCAACAGAAGGCAAATTATGTCCGGTTCCCCTAAAGCTAGTGAGGCCATAACTTTAGAAAGAATATACTACCACCACTTTAATAAGCCAGCATAATTCTTTTATATATATATTAAATGTCAAATGTCATTTCTTGAAGGGGGTAGGAGGTTAAATACAGGCTTACAGCACAATGGGAGGACTCCGGAGGGCAGAAGTTCGCTACTGATGTTTTACAATCTTGCATCTAAGCTGTTAACGTCCATTATTCAGGATACACAAACAAGGAACTTCCCTTAAGCATTTAGGAGGGTGGAACCTGGCAGGGAATTAGCATTGGGAGGATATCAAGGTCAAGGTCTGCAAGCAAGACAACAGTTACCCAAAATGGGGGCCAGGGCTCTGCAGGTCCCCTTTTTATTAAAAAACGAGTTTCTGACTTGGGTTGCGTGGGACGTCAGGCCAGCATAATTCTTTACTAAATTCTAAATCTTACTTTATATTGACAGATCAGTGTGGCCACCACCCCTCATCAAAGAAGAGTTTCTTTGCAGAATGGAGGCCCCTATAGGAAACCTCAACTAGACACAATGCAGAGATAAACAGATCATGGGGAACACAGCCTCAGTGGATACAGCTACATCACAGATCCTGCATCAATATGTCTCAGGGAATATTGTGAAAGAATAGGCAGAAAGATTGCAAGATCCAAAATACTAGGAAGTTTACTATGAAACAGTCTTCCATCAAGAGTGTACAAACAAAGTTATAACAATGGTAATGTCGAAAGATATAGTAATGTGAAAGGTAGAAAATTTTGGGGTGTCTCACTCCTAGACAAAGACTATAGGCAACTAATGACTGCTGGGAGAAAGACAATTAGCCTTTTCCTGGAATTATCCACCCCTTTTTATTGGTTGTACAATGCAGAATGGTCATCTCTGAAACCACATATACACAAACAATTAAACCAGATCCATCAGGTTGTGTTTACATATATGCGTGTAGCAATAATAGTAAGAGAACAATGAATGTAGCAATAATAATCAAAGAAAAAGGGACTGTCAACTTGAGAGTGAGAGGAGGACATGGGAGGGGTTAGGGGACGGGTACCAGGGAAGACCTGGAGGGTAGAAAAGATGGAGGGAAGTAAGGTAGTTCTATTTTGATGAAAAACATTTAAAGAATAAATAAAAACTTACAAAAAAGAAATATAAAACAAATTGAAAAGAGAATCTTACGATACAAAGCTCCACTCACTTCTTTGAATCATAATAGCCTCAGCTGGCAAACAGTTGGTGATTCTCTCCATTGCTTTCCTGAGCTCATCGCCAAAGTCTTTTAGGTTAGAAAGTTACTATCATGTCCATAAGGCTTTGTGTATACATATACATTCTGGATGATTCTAAGTCATGTAAACAGAACATCAATTTTTATAAATAGTTTGTGAATCAAATTATTTCACATTGCTATGGCTCATTGGACTTCACAAAATGATGTTTTAGATGACACAAGTAACCAGAACATGGAGAAAACTTTAAAATACTGGAAATTTTAGTCAAAACTCAAATAATTTAGTTCACTAAGAACTGGATAGAGATAAGTTATCTACAATTGATATGAGATTACCATATCAATCTTGTTTGATTACATGGTTGAAAAATGGAAGACGTTTTATGAATATGAATATAAAATGCCACTGTAGATAATTTGCTCCCAGTTGCTATGGAGACCTTAAAAAGTATATTGCTATTATATTTCACATTTTCCAACTCTTCCTGTGGATTTTAAATCTTTCTTGGTTCCACTAGGATGATTTTATAGCGCAAACTGACAGAAGAGGGTATCATGCAATTTCAGGCGTTGAAGGAAGAAAGAAGTTCAGTTGGCTTCTTCCCTTTGCATCTCAGAGTCAGTTTTTTTTAGCCAGAAATTACAGCTGAGGTGGATTAACACACTAGAGGATACTGACAATAAAAACATCATAATGAAGAGTGGTAGATTTTCTTTCAGAAATCTGTGTATGAAAGACAAAAAGTCATTGAATTATTTACATGAAAACACTGTAGTTCCTTCATATACACTAGTCCCAAGAGCGTGGAACTAAATATGTCTTAAGGAAAACAATACCCCGTTATGCACAGCATAGACTTCAATCATGACATTGATGTTATGACACATTCTAGATTCATTCAAATGTAAAATATTGGAGTAAGATTGTTGATTACTCTTCTTCCCAGTAGCATACCTAATATCTTCTAGTACTATGTAAGTTAGCAAGTATAGATAAAGCTTCCATATTGGTAGCTGTTAGTTTTCTCCATGTCCTATGATTCAAGAATGTGGTGTCCTCAGCAATAGAGCCTTGCCATCCAGTTCTGGAAATTAATGACAAGGCTGGCAAGATACACTGTTATAACAGTGCCATGAATATTATCAATATAACTAACTAATTTCTGACTGGATTTACACTTGCTTTATAAGACTGAACTGATGCCTAGCACCATTATCTGGGCTAAAAAGACATGGGTGGCTAGGTAATAGACCTTAGGCAATGACTTAATGCTATTATTCTGCAGAGTGAATATATATATTGGTTTTTTGAGAGAGGGTTTCTCTGTGTAGCTTTGATGTCTCACTTTGTAGACCAGGCTGGCCTTGAACTCACAGAGATTCACCTGGCTCTGCTTCCCAAGTGCTGGGATTAAAGGCCTGTGCCACTACCGCCCAGGATATAATTTTAAAATGCCTTTAAGTCCTAATCTTTACACCCATAGATTATTCTTTTCTCAAACCTTAATAGATAAACTACCTTTTTCAGTCAATGGCAATTAACACAGAGGCCCACAACTGGTCAATGATCAAATAAGAGACCATGGAATGCTCAGTTCTAAACTGGACATCCATATCACACCCCTTCCCAGTAAGGATCAACAATCATCATTGTAAAGAGGAAATCAAAAGTTGTAAGAACCAGAAGTTATGAACACGTGCAGCAAACAGTATTTGCCAGACCTAATGGCACCATTGCACACATGAACTCAGATATGGAAAGCCGTTCTGGAATGTTAAGATATTTTCCAAATACTCATTAAGTATTTAAAAGCCAAATACAGTCCCCTTTGTATACACATCACAAGGCAGTAGAACACTTCTGTAGCCAACTGGGAGCCATGCACACCTATTTCATCAAATTAGAGTTTTCCTCATTTGTGAAGTTGGCTCAGCACATCTTGGTTTTGTGGCTTGTGTTTGTGGACCTCACATCTACCTTACAATTGGAGAGTCACAGACATAGGACAACCAGGAGCTTTTGAACTTTAGAAAGAGATCTCTCCATAAGTACATAGTCCCTGTGATCTTGTTCAGTAATGACACTACCTTCTAGGATTTCTGTTACTCCATGTGCCTTGTATCAATGAAGTCATGAACCTCGCTCTGTGAAGCAGTCTTACTCTATATCCATTTAAGAATGAAGCATAGGGGATCTTGCCTACATATGTGAGGGTCTGGGTTCAAACACTCCCATGGCAAGCCTGCAGAATTAGCCAGTGAGCAAAAGAACTCCTTTCAGGCAGGAGGGGAAGTGGACAGTTTATCTGTTTTACACTAGGATTATTACACTAAAGGTATCCTTTTTCTCATTGTCTATTTTTTTTCAAGCTAGCCTTGGTTCTTCAAAGATGATTAGATTTCCCTTCATCAATAAAATATTTTTAATGAGAAATCCCACAAGTAATTTTCTTCAGCTCTGCTATAGCCTCTGGCTTGGGACTCATTTCATTCTTTTATTTTCATTTTTGTCTTGATTTCCATCCAACAAATTATGAGAAATTTGAAACCTAAAAATGAGTCTTTAATACATATTTAAATCATACTTTGTACATGATCCCCTGATTTTTTCCTCAGTATTACATACTTTCGTATATACAGTATTACAGTAGTACGAAAATTCAGTACTAATGCACAGATGTGGATTTCATTAGCTTCAAATGATATAGAAGGTTTAATTTGTGACTGAAACTTTACCTGAATTTAATTAAATGCTATTCTAATTTGTTTTAACTTTAAACACTGCTACAAAGACAAATATTCTCCTCTAGTTTCATATATGCATGTGAAAAACTACAAATATTAAACAAGTGTTAAAGACTCCATGTCAGTTTTGTTTTTAGTATATGAAAAAACATGAAACTTTCCATGTCCTTTTGAAAATGATTTCTTGTCTTCCGTTAAGTTATATATTCTAGTCTTCTGATGAGGTTGAATTTTTTTCTTTGCATTTAAAAAATTTTAAATATAATAAAACATTGCCTGAATAAGTCTATTGTCCAGTAACGTTCATAAATTAGCTACAAAATATCCCAACAACCTAAACAAACAGAATAGCATTAACAATACCACAGAATATATAGGTGCATGGCTGAGGGATTATTTTCAAACTCAGGGACAACTTGAATTCCCTCCACTAGAGCCTTTTTCAATTCAAACCAGAAAGAGTTTGATCACCCTCAAGGCAGACTTGCCACCTCCGGGTACATCTTGTTGGGAAGGCTGATAGTGTAACACACAGGGTTCACAGCTGAGCTGAGGAAGCTTGTTGATGGCAATTGTTCCCTAGCAGCTTCCATAGCATATTCCAACACTACTGAAGCTAGGAACTGAGGAGGAAGCCTTCAGCTCAGCCCCAGTTTGATTCCTTTAGCAATAGAACGGTACTATCTAGTTTTGGTGGACACACACCAGGGTCAGTGTCTTGTATTGACTCAAGGGTCAAAGGTGTCTCTAAAGTCAACAATGTATAGGGAGGTTGCCTGCTATTGGCACTGGAATTTCCCTTAAAAATCTTATGGCTTCTGGGGGCAACTTTGTCAACCCACGCTGAGTACTTCCATCTAAACTCTTTGTAAAAATACTTTCACATTATTACTTAGTGTTTTATATTTCAAAACTTAACATATGGCACACATATTTACTCTTTTTATGTCACATTTTAAATTTGACTATCGTATTTTTTCTATAGTCAAACTTTGCTGATATTAGTTGTAATATATTATATCTTTATTGTATTTATTTATTTCATTTTTATCAACATTTGGGTCAAGGATAGTTTACTTCTATGTATAAAATAAAATAATTGTGGATAACTTTTGTTTACACATACATAAAATGCCTTTCAGATTGTAAACAGATACTTTATTTACCTATATTTTGATACATATTCAAGAATAGAAGCAGAGCAGTGAGCCTTGGCTTATGCATACATATATCTTTCTTAAGTAGACACTAAAATCAGTTTCCAAGTTACTAACACAGTTCTCATTTATAAAATTATTGATTATTGGAGAAAATGTGCAGTTTCATTAAACTGAATGAAATAGCTTGTGAGTGAGCTAGGAGAGTAATGATCATAATGAAGAATTGTAAACACAAAGCATTAAGCTGGTTGAAAATGTGGAGAATGAGCATGATATTTTCAAGTAGATAAAATATTTCAGGTTGAAATGAATATCAGGAATCAGCCAGAAAGTTGTGTTGAGTTTTTGTTGCTGTGATAAAACATCCAAGATGAACAGATCACAGAAAAGTTTCATGGTTTTGTAAGTTTCAGTCCAATGTCTGAATGGGCATTGGTAATTCAGTAGTAGAATTGTCACTTGCCAAGATCACATGAGTTTTTTTTTTATTCAAATCTTGTGTGGTGAGTTAAAAATTGTGACCAAAAGCACATGTAGACCAATGTGTTTCATTTAAGACCATAGAGTTGGGGAGGGGAGGAATGTGGGAAGGAAGATGGATGCCCCCCCCCCCACACACACACAGGGTGGGGGAGGAGGTGGGGCCTAGAGACAATAAATAACCCAAAGTTAAGCTCAGTTGTATACTTTTCCCAGTGAGGGCTCACCTCCTCTACCGACTCTTCTGAACTTTTCCATCCCCAGGGACATACATAGTCTTCCTGATCCACTCACTTCTCCATAGCTTCACTAGCTCCAGACAAACAACTGCAAACAGGAGAATGAAAGGGTGAGTCAGTGAACAGGTAGGCAAGGACATGAGTGTTAGTTATTTGTGACGCTGTGCTCTTACCCTGCAAGGAAATGTCACGAAACATGACAGAATCTGCTAATAAGAGTTTTATTAAAGATAAAGGGACAGAGAGTGCATAGGCCTGTGGGAGAGACATGTGTGTGGAGAAGAAGAACCGGGAACATGGCGCCTGCTTTTAAAGGCTGGGCATGCACAGGTTGACGTCACTACTCCACGCATGCACATAGATCACATGGCTATGTTGCATGCCTAAGTAGTCATGCAACATCACAGATCCTGGTCACACAAGATGCCCTGACCGGCAAATGGCTATCCTGACCTGGAACTGGCTAGGCGGAAGTGTCTGCAGGGCATATGTAAACACGCCCGACCATGGGGGCATGTTGTGAACCCTTCAATGAGTTCGTCTTTAAGACAGTAAGATAACCCAGTGATCCTGGACAAAGGAATTCCCACAAGCCAGTTATGTGCATGGTGTGAGATAATGCCCACTAGTTCAGGATAGACAAACAAGGACAGAATCATGTATTTTGACTTCGTTTACATTTCTTATCTTTTTAAAATCTCTTTTACATTTGAATTTTTTTATATTCATCACATTCTCTGCCACCATTTATTAACAGAGATATCATCATCTAGACTTGCATACCTTGTGTCAACATAGGAAATGTTTTTAATCAATGCAATTACAGATTACCAGGAATGACTCAGTGGTAGCTCTGTTTTATACATGTTCTCTTAATTTTAACATGTAACAGGAGCTATTTTTATATGGTTCCGTGTGGGGCATACATGGGCTGCAAATAGGGTGCCCGGAGGAAGTTAGATAAATAGAGCTTTAGCTGTTTACGCAGAGAGTAGATACAAAGGATGGCTCTGAGAAGAAGTTAGTTTGGGTTGTTTGTATGGAGATTAGATACAAATAGTGCAGAAGGAAGTTAGCTCAAGTTGTTTATGCTGAGATAAGATACTAAGATCAGGAGATAATGTCAGGGCAAAAACAACTTGTAAACAAACAAACAAAATAAGTATAGGGTGACATAAAATGATTGGTTGGTTCCTTTACCCTCTCCTAGGGCTCTGAGGTTTTTGCTATAAAAGAGGCTTACTGCCTAATAATAAATGAGTTCTTGCTTGACTTGACTCCCTGCTGAGTCTGATTGTCCCTGGGTAAGAGAAAGGCTGGGTGAGCAGCACACTTACCAGCACACTTACCTTTCCTCGGGGTTTTTAGGCCACTTCTTCACAGGTAACCTAAGTTCCCAGTCGGGCAGGGTCCCACAGTTCAGAAGGAGAGTGATAAGGGAGTTTTTATGTCATGTGGAATGACTTAAAATTGCATGTGAATATTAATAGATTATCCCAGAATACAATAAGTGCTGTGAAGAAAATAAAGTTACAAAATGGACTAGAATGTAGAAAATTAATTTACTACAGCAATTTTTGTTCCTCCCTTAAACCTCTTAGTATATAATTATGTGTTCCCATCGAAATGTGAGGTATGATCTTTCTGCCCAGCTGTCCTTGACACAGCTCACTAAACTTGACAAGTGTGACGCCCTCGGTAATATAAGCCAACCCTGACAACAATTATATTTGAAATTTTCTGACATGTCTGCACCAACACAAAAAGACACGCCTGAAGAAAGCTAGAGGGTAAGTGGTTTCCAATTTCAATTGATGTTATAAAAACACCATAAATATTACAGCTTGCGAAGCTGAAAGCTGGGGCACAGAGTCACAGAACAAAAGAACAGTCCAGAAATAATGCCACATGCAACTAGCGGTAATACAGTCGCATACTTCTTCAGGGTCTATACGAAACAACAACTTATTTCCAAAAGGTACAAACACAAATTAGAGAAAAATAAACCTATTACAGAGGAGAAATCACAGACATTTGGTCAAGCTCAGTACGAAAAGTGACAAGTCGTGCTGAGGGCAAATGCTCCTCTGTTGTATGATAAGAATTACACACTACATCTTTGGCCTTTCTCTCCAAATAACAGTGCTAGTCTCATAATGAAAAGGGCATCAAACAACCCTAATTAGTACTCTAGAAGGCAGGTCTTGTCACCAAATAAAGAAAACTAAAAAGTTATCACAGAGAAGAGAAACCTAGGTAGATGATTGAAGGAACTGAAATCTTTCCTTCCTTCATCCGCAATGGCCACTGAACTGCTCATAGAGAATTAGACTTCCCACTTCCTCTTCCAATCTGTGGAACTGCAAATGATGTCACAGCGAAGAAGAGGTGGCAGAGTTGAGTTGGAGGGAGATGAGATTTTGGAAAAGAGAGATTAGTTTTAAATACTAACGTGCCTTCTGCTGGCTGTTTTTTAAACTGAAGACAGCACAATTGTCATGAGCCCTATTTTTCCAATCCTAACTCTCATAATATTAGGTGGTACAGTGTTAAGTACAAATATATTTAATACATAATGCCGACTACTGCTGCCATGGCATGTTTTACTTGCTGACATACGCTAGTAACAGACCAGACTAATGGACTCCACTGGAACAACTGCTCTGTAAAACCAGGGAGCCATGAGCTCCCCAGGCTGTCATCACTGAAATTGTACAGGGCCCCAAAGAACTTTCTAAATATTGCCTGAGGTTGGAATATGGCAAGTGATTGTTTTAAGATTATTGTTAGAGTTTACATAATGTCTATTAGTGTGGTATTATCAGATTAATTTAATGTACCAAATTTGTCTCTTCCTGAAACCATTTTTTTTGTATGATTTTGCCTTTCCACCAAAGGGAGGCATGTGAGGCATGATTTCTCTCCTGCTGTCCTTGAATAAGGCCACTAAATGTGACAAGTGTGATGCCCTTAGTAATGTAAACCAACCTGACACATCTAGGGAGGAAGAGGAAATCTCAGTTGAAGAATTACTCAGTTTCAGTTTGCCTGCAGACATGTATATGAGGCATTTTCTTAATTGTTAATTGATATAAGAGGATCCAGTCCACTGTGGGCAGTACCATCCCTAGGTGGGTGGGTCTAAGCCATGTAAGAAAGATAACTGAGCAACATAAAGTTGGTAAGCAAGTAAGCAACATTTCTCTGTGGTTTCTGACTGAGGTTCCCACCATGAGTTCCTGACTTGGCTTTTCTCTGTGATTGACTGTCACTTGTAAGGTGAACAAACCACTTCCTCCCCAAGCTGCTTCTGGTTGTGTTGTTTATTACAGAAGCAAAAAGCAAAGTAGGACATGATCTTACCAAAAGAAAGGATCATCTAATTGCATTAATTTTAACATTAAAGTCATGAAAATACTAACAGAATATTTATGAGGAACAAAGAATATTATTAGTTACTGCTCTGTTTTCATTCACATGAAAATTATAAAATCATAGTTAAATTAGTCAGGGTTCTCTAACAGAAAAGAACTGATAGAGTGAATAAACACCACACACACACACACACACACACACACACACACACACATCACGCACATACACAGGCATACACACAAATATGGAATTTGTTAGAGTGGCTTATAGACTGTGGTCAGGTAGTTCAACAAAGGCTGTCTACAAATGGAAAGGCCAAGAATCACCTAGTTGTTCAGTCTCCACAAGACTGGATGCCTCAGCAGTCCCAACCTGGTTCTAGAATCCTGGAGGATTCCTAGAGACCTACTGGTCTTCACTCTGCATCTATGTAGTAATGTCAAGGAAGTGGCTTCTAATATCATTGAAGAAATGTCTCCAAGACAGGATAGATAAACATTCCAAAAATGTGCAGCTGCTAGCAGGCAATAAGTGAAAACTTCCTCCTTTCATGATTTTTTATGTGGGCTGCAACCCGAAGGTGTGTCCCTGATTTATGGTGGATCTTCCTATCTCAAATAATCCAATCCAGAGAAATCCCTCACAGGCATGCTTAGCTGGTGGCAGCAGACACTGAACAGGCCTTGTGCACAGCCTGTTTGCATGCCCTAAGTTGCCCTAAGGTGCCCTTTTGTCCTTCCTCTTTTCCTGTGGTCAGCAAGTCACAGGATGTTTACGATATAGCTACTGCTGGAACATTGTTTCAAGAATCAGCTCTCTGCTTGCGGTCTTCCTGTTTGGCTGAGCTGCTGGGACGCAGATGGGAACCTGAGGACCGTACCCTGACCCCATGGAGAGTAGGAAGTAGCAGGGTATACAAGGTTGATGGATAGTCAATAAAGAGCTCTCTTTGAATGATGAACCACTGTGTGTCCTGAGTGGTGCTTAACCTCGACATCCCTCGCCAGTTCTGGGTCCCAGGCCGTGCAGGTTGCGGCACTTAGCTGCTTGGGTTTTAGTTAATTCCAGGTGTAATCAAATTGACAACCAAGACTAGTCATCATGATGGTTTTGAACTTTTCTGGTATAAAACTTAGTCTCTTATCAATACAATTTCAAACAAAAATACAGTCTTAAATGAAATTAGAATTATTAGGCTAAGAGAAATCGTAGATTATGAAAGAAGGTATAACATAAATAATGTGAATGGGACATCAGATGAGGAAAGCAGAAAATTGCAGAGGTCCTATTGTCCAATGCTTTCCCCTCAGCTGAGCTGTAAATTATGTCCATTATCCCTCACAGAGAAGTTTAAAATAGTCACTCTACTATTCCTATCATCAACATAGTAGAAAATGTGCCACAAAGAGTGCAAGAGCCACACAATTCCATCAATGAGCTCCAACACATTCTCTCTAGTAAAGATCATAGGTCAATATGAGAAGATCAGTCCTTTCAGGAGCTCAGATAAGATAGTCTTATCAAAGACCTTCTTAAACGAAAGACACAGGTATCACATTCTAAATATCCCCTCTGAAGCGTAGACAATCTATTGAAAATCCAACGCACTCCTAATAAATCCACCCTATTGTGCAATTGTTCACAGACTAGAGAATTTGAGAAGTTCAGGCAAGAAAAAAATGTCATGTTGCTTTAAAAGTACTGTACTATCATTGTTGTCTCCTCCACCTCTTCTTTCTCCTCTTCCTCCTCCTCATCCTCCTTCTTCTCCTACTGCATCTGCTTGTGCTGCTGCTAATTCTTTTTCTGCTTGTTCTTTTCTTTCCCTTTTCCTCCATCTCATCTTTCTTCTCTTTCTCCTTCTTCCCTTTTCTTTTTACTTGTGTGTGTTCGTGTGTGTGTGTGTGTGTGTATGTGTATGTGTGTGTATGTGTGTGCACACATGCATGTATGCTTGTATATGATGATTTTAAGGGACACACTTATATTGAGTTTGTAGAACACCAATAAAGAGTGTACTAAAAATATTTCTCTTATTATGTGTGGTGAACATTCTTAGAAAATATAACATATATTAATAATTTCATCTTTACAACCATCATAAAGTAGATGCTGTCATTACCTATTTCTTAATATGATATCTGTAGAATACACTGCTGAAGGTAAAAAGTTGTAATTCAAATCTAGATTGTCTGACTCTATACTTCATAATTAAAAGGAGAGATGTGTATATTTAGGAGTATATTCCTAAAGTTTAAAATGGAATGAGTGATTGAAAACATTGAAGGCCTTGTCAGCTATTAGGACAGATATTGATCCATACAGGCTTGAGAGTTAATGAACAGGAGTCTTAAGATGTCAAGAGAGCAAAGCTGGTATTGAATTGCTATTATAGTTGACCAGCTTCTTTGAAGTTTTTATTAAACACATGTATTTGGGTCAGCAGCCCTGACCTCCATGTTTGGTAAGCACCCAACAAACAGAGCATACAGATATTCTCCGCATACCAAATTAACATCATTTTACAGAGGCCAAAATAAAACAGTTATTCTCATTGAAAAACATGCTCACAGTATTTCATCAAAGTTGAGATTAACTTTGGCTGTGGAACCTGTTCTACCAATGATAATCTTTTGTCATTAACATGGAGCAAATTGGTCTTGAATAACCAACATATGTCTAAGGATCCAATTTAGCTGCTAAATTATGCAGTAATAGCTTAGCTTAACATCTGGTTAATGTACTGTTCAAAATGAATTTCATTTTAATAGATTTAAGCTATATATGCCTCCTTTGGGGAAGAAGTAGATAAATTGAATTTTTCTAAAAGTATAATAATTATGTGTAATAAATATTTAAATTTTGGAATATTTTTAGAGAGGAATGCATACATATTATGTGCATATACATTTATGCTCACAACATAACCTACAACAATGGATCATTTCCTAATATAAACTTTATATTAATTTCTCTTTTTGTTAATGAGACTATTTGGATGTCACATGAGGAAACTACCATGCTTCATTTTTCAATGGTATATTTTGAATAAAAACCAGTCTAGTTTCTTAGCATTTTTATAATTTTGTTCATTACATTAAATAAATATGAATATGTAAGTTAAAATTTTTAGATGTTAATCGCAGTCTATAAAAACCTCTAGGGAACATTTGCATTACTGTTTGTTTTAAAAATAGATTATATAGCCCAGTTAACTTACACATAAATCTTGCCATTACACTTGTATCAACTTCATGGAATCTTGCTATTTATTAAAATGGAATAAAATATGTTCTCAGTCTGTAATGGCAGGAAGCTCATATCAGAATTATAATTATCATTTGGATAAGACTATTAACTGAAGCTGATACATTCTGAAACTCCAGATATTGTCATGCTCTGTCTCCTTGCCTCTGTAAGTAATTTAAGATGCCAGTATTAGCCTGAGTTTTAGATTTATATAAACTTCTAAAATTCATTTGCTCACCTAGCTTTCTTCAATATGAACCAATTTATTTGAGTGACTGAAATATTCTAATTATATGCATTTGTTAATGCTCAAATTCAGCTGGTAGAAATACAGAGTGGAAGAGGCTAGAGATCTCAAAGACAGCTTTTAATTTAATTACTAAATATATTTTGGGAAAGGTAACTGATCAAAGGAAATGTATGTCAATAAGAGGTACACATTACAGGATGCAGGGACAATTACATGTTCAGAAGAGCAAACATGTAAATAAAAGTCAACTTGCTTCTTCAAAACCTTGGAATGTATTCATAAAGTATTATAAAAGTGAGCAATAAATTTAAAGGTCTGATGATTCTGGAAAACATATACATGCTCTTAATCTTGAGATAGCAAAAAGGTGCCTAATTATGCCTCAGAAAACACAGTCCATGAAGAATTCATTAAGCTGTCCATCAGAACTAAATACAAACCAGGTTCTCAAACAGGACTAATAAAGTAAAGAATAGTTAAGACAAAGTTTAGAAGAAAATTATTGCAGACATATACTCAATAAAGGATTTTTAATAAAATTGAAAAGCACCAGCACAAAAAATGAAGTAATTTTCTCAGGGAAAGACAGCCTAAAGAACAGGGAAACATACACTCTTTGTTCTTTAGCAGGGGATTAATATCTAGAAATACAAATAATCTCAAACAGTTAAACACTGGAAAAGCAAATAATCTTGTTCATAAGTCAGCAAATTAAAGGAACCAGTAATTCTTTAAAGATAAAGTTCAAATCACACACACACACACACACACATGTTCACATCCTATGCACAAGAAAAACTTGAAATAAAATTACACTGAGATGCCTACTGACTTCAGGCAGAATGGCATCAACCAGAAATTAAGTGACAGCAAATACTGATGAGATTGTGAAAGGACATTATGGGTTTTATAAATAGAGTAGACAATGTGGAAAACAGTTTGGAGGTTCTTCAGGAACTAAAACTGGCACTTCCATATGATCTGCCTATAAACTGGATATATTCGCAAGAGAAACAAAGTCAGCATGAATGAGAAATACCACTCACCCATATTTACTGATGCTTTATTCATGGTATGTACTTTATAGACTCAATGTAGGTGCCTATGGCAGAATGAATATATCAAGAAAATGTGGTTTATATACACAATACAATAATAATAATCTATAAAGACTGAAATCATGCTGAGACTAGAGATCATCATGTCTAGAGAAACAAACTAGATCCAAAAAGAAAAACACCACATTTCTTTGTGTATGTGGAGTCTCAAAAGAAAAGAACACAGATCAATTATGGAAGAGTAAGGAGACTAAGTGTGAAGCAATATGTTCTTGGCTAGATAATGTATTCTTCAGATTTCAGCTGAAATTCCATTTAATTCATGTATGACTATTACACATTCTTACAACTTTTCATATTTTCTTGCAAACTTTTATCAAGAATTAAATACTTAGCAAATTGCATCAGAACAATCACCAGTTAATGAGAATAACTGAGGAGAGCTGCTGCTTTCTGTTGAGGGTGTGATGAACCCTTTAGTTTAGGGTATGTCAGCGGTCCTTTTTTCCGGGGTGATTCAAAGTTGACTTACCCAAGAAATGACTGGTTGCCTAATAGAACAGATGAGTTTTTACTCTCTAGGTATTCTTACTGCTACACTGGCATGTGCATATAAATGTCCTTACTTCTTAAAGTCTTTGTCTTAACCTATGGTATGGTTTGTTGTGTACTCTTTCCTAAGATATATAAGCTGAATTTTCAAAGAAAATAGAATAGCTAGAGATCGCCCATGAACAAGGGTTTGACTTTCACAGTGATGCTTTACTACACAAGGAGTTTAAAACAAACAAACAAATGAAAAACAAAAAACAAAAAAGCAGCATTCTGTGTCTTCATCCAAATCACGGAGACATGCCATTCCCCAATTTGTATTTGAAATCATGATTCTGTCTTATAAGGATGCTCTACCATGTGATACTTTGGTGAGCTGACTTCAGTGTATTGCAGACTGAAGGGTGCTCTTCTAGGTGACAGGACAGTCCATTGTGTCACTCAATCTGACCACAGTGGGTATGCTTCCTCTCAGGCACTAGAACTAATCATTATGGAGTTATGAATAGCCATGTTGAAGATCTAGGTGATAAAATACATAATGGATTTTTATAGATATCAGGGTTACTCAGCCAGTGGTGAACATTTCTGACTGATCCTTTTCTATAGTTGAACATGAATAAATGTGATGTTCCTCTGTCTGCACTCAAGGCTGGATGTGTCAAGAAACACCTGTGTTACTATGAGAGTTAAGGGTAAGATAAATACATTGGATAATTGTCTCAAAATTCTTTTGGATGCTTTTGAAGCAAAATCTCTGAAATTAATAAAGCAACAAAACTACAGCATCTGAGAATTTTAATTCTTTATTATGATAAAATATATTTTATTTGAATCCACTTTAATAATTCATGGGATTTAAATAAGTCTTGTGCCATGTTGTTTAATAATTACTCATTAATCACTTGAATTCCAAATGGAACACACACACACACGCATGCTTGATTTTACAATAGAAAGTGAATTTTTTACCCTAAATTACCTGGAGTGTCAAATACATATTCTCTGGGTATAGTGGCCAAGAGTAAAGGAGAGCCCTTGCTGATATTTGCTGTTTCTTGATAAGTAATTTGTTCATATCCCTAAAATATTTTTCAGAAACATATATATTCCATTTAACACACACAAATTATATTTTAAGCAATTTAAAAATGTTTCTACTTTTAAAACAGCACTACAAAATATTAATTCTCAGGTTCATGTTTTTTCCTATATCTGTAACTAACAAAAGAAGCTATTCATTAATACATTATAAAATACAGTCTTGGGGAAACCAAGAGAACATGGCCCACAGAATCAATCGACCCGGACTCATGGGGGCAGAGATCAGCGAGCCTGAAGGGGTCTGACCTAGGTCCCCTCATATATGTTATGGCTGAGATGTTTGGTGTTCTTGTGGGACTCCTAACAATGGGAGCTGGGAAGTCATTGATGCTTTTGCCTGCTTATGGGACCCCTTTCCTCCTGGGCTGCATCATCCATTCTTGATGTGATGGTATATACCTGGTCTTATTGTAGCATATCATGCCATGTTTAGTTGATGCTCCTGGGAGCCTGCTTTCTTTTTAAAGGGAGATGAAGGGGCCATGAACCTGGGGCTTAGAGGAGATGGGGGCTGAGGGAAGGAGAAGGAGGGGAGACTGTGGTCAGGATGTAATATATGAGATAACAACAACAACAACAACAACAATATAAACAAACAAAAAATGCAGTCATGATGAAGGTCAGTGGTTCCAAGCAACTCTGGGTCAAGAAGTCTCACCTCTTTTCAGTATTTGATCAGTCTTGGACAGTAAATTGCTTTGTGTCTGGTCTGGCATCTGTCTTGTAAATCCAAATATTTCATGCAAATATGAACAACAGAAAATATGGACAAACAGAAATTATATAGACTAATAATTTGTTGCTAATAAATTGAAAGTTTGTTAGTGGCATGATGAATGTATACAAAGATTGGTATTCTATCTTAAAATAATGGGGCTGAATTCTGTAAGTTTTGGGGAGATATAGAGCATTTGAGACAAAAGGGCATTCATACCTTTGAGGTAGATAGTTAAACTATATAAATATAAAACCAAAGACAAAAATTGAAGGGAGATCACAGAATAGAAGACTGACAGACCTTGGGATGACTCAGAAAAGATGAGTAAGTCTGGAAATGAACAATGATTTGGGGAATGTAGAATGTTTATTCTAACTTTCAGCAAAAATAAACATACACTTATTATTAAATGTATTCTCAATTGCTTGCTAGGGAATTTCAGAAATAGTTAATCATGGTCATTTCATTTACTGCTTTTGGGTTTAACTGTTACCAAACAACAGAAAAAGTAGACAAAGATATGGATGGGGTGCATTTTTCTGGCATCTTTGACTATTAATTGATGCCATCTGCCTTTGCCCCAAACATCTACCGCCAATTTCCACACCTCACTGATTCTTTTCCTTTTTAAAAGTTCATTTTAAAGTTAAGACTTTCTCAAAAATATTTTATTTTTGTATTTTTGAACTATTTCAACTTGTTTCTAAGAACCTTCTCAATATCTTTGAAAATTTTACAAAGTAGTACATGCATAGTATAAGAAAATTGTCATGTTATGTTTGCTCAAGATGGGTCCTAAAAGGGGTAGGATGTCTCCAATTCTTTCAGCCAAATTAGAGAGTTTCTTTTCAATCACTATATATGTTAAAAACAATGTTAAGAAAAATAAAAATGTGTAAGTATATTTCTCAAATAGTAATCAGCTATAATTCAGTCCATGAACTGTATTTATCCCTCTCAACATCCATTTTATTTTCCTTAAGAAATAGAGTGACAGAAAATTGTCAACATGTAAAATAAATTTCAGTTGTGATAGTGATATTCTTTCAGAAAAGCTATTAATACATTTGTGATACATAGATGCATATATTCGCTGTAGGCTGAGTGCCTCTTGAGGGTTTAAGATGTTTTTACTGCTACATTATTTAAAGATTGAAATTTGACCACAATTGAAATTTTAAGTAATCACTCTCATCTACATTACAAGGTCAACTTTAGAACTAGAATGAACATAATGCCTAGAATACAGTTTAATATACAGCAGAGAATAAAAGACACAAGATCATGAATAAGATGGCACCTAACACATTAAGAGAAAGTAAGTCTTTGTGTGACTTGAGATGTATCTTTTTGAACAATGTATCAGAACCCATTGAAAGTGAAGAAAGGAAATCTCATTTCCATGGGTAAATAAAATGCATTGCATATCCTAGTAAGATATTATTTAAATGTGTGTGCCCATACATCAGCTCTTAGCCTGACAAAGACACTGAAGAACACACTGAGAAAACCTTTTACCATCCTGAGGAAACCTTTTACCAGTAATGAAACTCATAATCTATGTCAAGGACCTGAATAACTTTCCCAATAAGTAAAAGAAATGAATTGGATTTACTATATCTTAGTAAAAATATTGATTTCCTGCTTTGCCCTTTGTAGCATTAGTAGATTGCAATACAGTGCCACAATATTTACTTGAGGGAAAAAAAAGTTGGAGAGAGGAAGAGAGATGCAAACTGTATAATGAGGTAGACAAGATGTCCCCACTTCAGAAGAAAAAGGACTTAACAATAGATTTTACAGGAGTTTTGTCTTGTGATGGCTGTCTGTGCTGTACAGTTCAGAAAGTGATCTACAGCAGCTGCACTTTCAGTTTTGAGCGGTTGAGTTTATAAAGTGTGCAAAAAGAAGGAAAAGAAACAGCTAACAGCAGATAGAAGGCAGTAGGCAGCAAAATGTCAACATCACTGAGAGATTGACTGTGGAGTTGAGGTACTTATCTGAAATTCCCTGTTGTGCTTCCTCTTCCAGCTTCTTTCCTTCTACAGGAGTGACAGAAAACACAGCAGTAACTATCGGGAACCGTTTTTCTTCTAGCTGTTGTCAAGGGCACAATTAAACAACAACAACAACAACAACAACAACAACAAACTACCATTAGCTTCTTTCTGTTTTTCTCTCACTCCATGACAGAGCTAAGATCCCAGCTTGAACCAGGACAGGGCATTTGGGGGGAGACAAGAGAGGGGCTTTTTGCCCCCAGAAATGTATAGATGGATGGCTCAGTGAGGTTCATCAGTCTCTAAGCACTTACAGTTACTTATTTGCAAGGCAATACTATTACTTTTGGAGAAATCCCTAAGGTCTTTAAAGGTATTAAATTTTATGTGTTATACAAATTAATAGGCTTAATTATGACATTTTAATTCATTTATAGCATTACATTTTATTTTTATTTCTCTCCTTTGCCCTCTCCCATTTCATATAGAGTCTTTTACGCAGATGAGAGTAAAAGACCCTTTGGGGTCCTTCCAGTTTGGAGAGATTCTAAACTGTTTTAAACTACTAAGACAAAAGGTTTATGTTGAAGTGTTAGAATCTTTTGTGTTCATTATTTTCCATCATATAAGATGTGCTGAGTCAGCTAGATGCCTCGGTGAATAAAGGTACTTGCTCCCATTCCTAATTGACCCAGTTTTGGTGTCTGGTGCCTACACGATGGAAGGAGAGAACAGATTCCTGCAAATTGTCTTGTGACCTCTACAAGCAAGCTGCATATTCAGAATTCTGTCAACCAGATTTCCTCTTTAGTTCATATTTGAATAATGAACAATGCAAGCATTGGTTGAAAATAGAAACATTTGATTAACTTAGAGTCTCACTCTTTAAAAGAAACCCATGACAATGAAAGGATGATATCATTCTTTTTTTCTTTCCCTTTTATTGAACACAGATTTTTCTTACATAATATATCCTAAATATGTTTTCCCTTTTCTCTAGTCTTCCCAGTTTGTACACACCTTCCTCCCATATGAATCCACTGCCTTTATGTCTCTCATTAGAAAACAAACGGGTTTCTAAAGAATAATAATAAAATATAATATAATATAATAAATTAAAATATAATAAGATAAAATAAAAACTAACATATAGGAATTGGGGGAAATAAACAAATAGAATGAAAAGAGACCAAGAGAAGATACAGGAAACAGAGACACATTGGTTTACACTTTCAGGAATCCCATAAAAACACTAAATTGGAAACCATGATATGTGTGCAAAGGAGCTGGTGCAGACCCATACAAGCACGGTGCATGCTGTCTCAGTACCTGTGAGTCCATTTGAGCTTTGATCATGTTTGTTTAGGTGGCTTTGTTTTTCTGGTATCCTCCATCCTCTCTGGCTTTTAGACTTCTTCTGCAGTATTCCCTGAGCCCTGAGGGGAGGAATTTGATGGACACATCTTGTTTAGGCCTGAATGTTCCAAGGTCTCTCACTCTCTGCATAAATGTCTGGCTTTGAGTTGCTGCATTTGTTCCTGCCTGCTGCATGAGGAAGCTTCTCTGATGATGGCTGAGCAAGGTATTGATCTATGAATATAGCAGGATGTCATTAAGTATCAGTTTATTGCTACATTTTTTTTGTCTTTCTAGAAGAGGAGTATTCTGTTTAACCCTAGGTACCTGGGCTATTTAGTCTCAGGTTATTGGTCACCCTAGCAGTGTTGGCTATGGGTTCCATCTCATGGAGTTTTCTTAAGTCGAATTAGTTATTGATCTGTTACTACCACAATCTTTGTGCCCTTATTGCCCTATCACATCTTGCAGGTAGGACACCATTGTTGATTCAAGGGTTTGTGGCTGGGTTGCTGCTTATATTTCTCTTTTAGTATCATGTAGAGTATCTCCTTGTACAAAAGAATCTAGAAAATAGGAGTAATTGTTTTATGGAGGCACCATTTCAACTTTTCCATTTTCAATGAGTTGTGTAGGTGTTATCTTTTACAATGGGGCTTTGCTGTGTATTCATTTTCATTCAAGTCTAGAAAGTCTTTAATTTCTACCTTGACCCATTTTTCATTCAGTAGAGAGTTTTTCAGCTTCTATGAGTTTGTGGGCTTTTTGTTGTTTCTGTTGTTGATATCCAGGTTTAATTCATGGTGGTCAGATAAAACGCAGGGAGTTATTTCCATTTTCTTGTATTTGTTGAGACTTGCTTTGTGTCTAAGTATGTGGTCAATTTTGGAGAAAGTTCCATGAAGTGCAGAGAAAAAAGTATATTCTTTTGTGTTTGGGTGAAATGATCTGTGAATATTTGTTATTTTCATTTGGTTTACAACATCAGTTAGCTCCAGAATTTCTGTTTAGTTTTTGTCAAGATGACTTGTTTATTAGTAAGAATAGAGTATCGAAGTCTCTCACCATCAGTGTGTGAGGGTCAATATGTGATTTAAGCTGTTGAAGTGTTTCTTTTACAAACTTGGTTGCCTTTTGGTTTGTTGCATAGATGCTAAGAACTACAGTGTCTCCTTAGTGGTCTTTTTCCTTTCATGAAGATGCAGTTTTCTTTCCCCTCTCTTCTGATTAGTTTTGGTTTGAAGTCTATTTGGTCAGATATTAAAAAGGCTATACTAGGTTGCTTGGAACATCCTATTCCATTCTTTTACCCTGAGGTGATGTTTGTCTTTGGTGTTGAGTTGTATTTCTTGGCTGTAGCAGAAGGATGGATTCTGTTTTCATATCCATTCAGTAAGTTAGTGTCTTTTTATTGGGGGATGTTTGTCTTTGATGTTGAGTTGTATTTCTTGGCTGCAGCAGGATGGATTCTGCTTTCATATCCATTCAGTAAATTAGTGTCTTTTTATTAGGGGATCTAGACCATTCATGTTCAGAGATATCAGTGACCAGTGTTTGTTGATTCTTGATATTTTGTTGCTGTTATTGCTTTGTGTGTGTGTGTGTGTGTGTGTGTGTGTGTGTGTGTGTGTGTGTGTGTGTGTATGTATGTTTTCCCTCTTTTGATTAGCTGGTCTGGGATTATTTTGTTCCTTGTGTTCTCTTGGGTGTGGTTAACCTCTTTAGGTTGGAGTTTTCCTTTTAGCACTTTCTGTAGGGTTGGGTTTGCTTAAATTTGGTTTTTATCACAGAATTTCTTATGTTTTCCATATATTGTGATTGAAACTTGTGTTGGGTATAGAAGTCTGGGCTGGCATCTGTGGTCTCTTAGAGTCTGTATAACATCTGTCCTGGCCCTTCTGTCTTTTAGAATCTCCTTTGAGAAGTCAGGTGTAATTCTAACAGGTCTGCTTTTAATATGTTACTTGGTCTTTTCCCTTGAAGATTTTAATTTTCTTTCCTTGTTCTGGATGTTTAGTGTTTTGATTATAATGTGCTGAGAGGAATTTCTTTTCTGGTCCAGTCTATTTGGTGTTCTATAAGCTTCTTGTACCTTTGTAGGCATCTCTTTCTTTAAGTTAGGGGAATTTCTATCATTTTAGTGAGGATATTTCCTGTACCTTTGACCTGGGTTTCTTTTCCTTACTCTATTCCTACTATTGGTAGATTTGTCCTAGATCCCCTGGATGCTTTGTGTTTTTATAGTTACTATCTTCTTTGTCTGAAGTGTTCATTCCTTCTTTCCTATCCACAATGCCTGAGATTCTATCTTCCATCTCTTGGATTCTGTTGGTGAAGCTTGTTCATGTTCAAATTCCTAAATTTCTCTTTTCCAGATTTTACTTTTTTGGGGGGTTTTCTTTATTACTCTATTCCACTTTCAGGTCTTGAACTGTTTTATTTATTTATTTTTTTCATTGTTTCTGTTTTCATAGATTTCCTTAAGGAATTCATTCATTTCCTCTTTACGGAGATCTATCACACTCATAAAGGCCATTTTAAGCTGATTTTCTGGTCCTTTCACTATGTTGCAACACTCAGGGCCTGCTTTGTAAGGCTGCTCGGCTCTAGTGGAAACATGTCTTGGCTATTATTGATTGTGTTTTTTACAATGACATCTAGGCACCTGGAATTGGGAAGGTGTTATTCTAGATGCTGATATCTGATCTTGTCTTCATTGGGTGAAGTGTTCTGATCCTTGGTTTCTGTTGCCCTCTCTGTTTCTTAGGAGAGTGTGGTGGCTGTGTGTTGCTTGGTTGGAAATGCTTAGGATCTAGAGAGGTGTGGCCACTGGGGATTCCAGGAATTGGGAGCTGACAATTAAGAATGGAGTTGGATTGTGTGTGTGTGTGTGTGTGTGTGTGTGTGTGTGTGTGTGTGTGTATGTGTGTGTCTGGTGTTCCACCAGGATCTTCTTAGTTCCCTGGAAATGGAGGCAGAGAGGCCAAACCAGGTGGTCTGCTACAAAGCTAGGAATAAGACTAAAGGGTTGGACTTGAAGGAAGAGAGGTAGAGGTGAAGATCTGCAGTTAGCCTGTTTTCCTTGCTGAAGTCATGTAATAATTTTTTAAGAGAAGTGTTACTTCAAAGTGGTGCCTTCTATCATACTGCAGGTCTGAATGGTACTAGCCAATATGATATATCTTTAAATCAAGAGGAGAGGACCTGCTCTGTTTCATGTTTAAACAAAAAGTTGAATTGCATAGAAAATTATGGAAGTCATTATGATATTTCATCAATGAATATAATTTTATTTTGCATATATTTGCCCTGTCACCTTATGTTTTCTCTATAACATTTTTGAACACAATTTTAGTAATATTTATTGGGAAATAGAATTTCATCAGGTATATGTAATATATATGTAATTATATACATATATATAACATTATATATAATATATTCATTCATCAGTTGGTAGTCATCCAGGCTACCTTGGCTATTGTCAACAGTCCTATGGTAAAAATTGGTGTATGGGCATCTCTCTTGGGTGATGACTTGTGTTCCTGTGTATATCTGGGAGTTATATGGAAGTTTTGTTTTTAGGCATTTAAGGAACCTCCATGATGATTTCCCTGGTGGCACATTGTTTACATCCACACCATGAGTGAATAAATTCTCTCTCTCTCCCTCCCCATTAACAATTGCTTTGCTGTGCTTCTTTGGTGAGTGCCATTCTGATGGGTGTGGATAGGCTCTCATTTTTAATTTGCATTTCCCTGATGGTTAAGGATGCTGGACATTTCTGAGTCTATTTATAGGTCATCTATATTTCTTTTGAGAAGTATTTGTTTCATTCTTTTGCCCAATTTTGAAACGATCAGTTTACAGTTTTTAAGTTCCAGAGTTTTTCATATATCCTGTATGTGAGAAGTATGCTTAGCAAAGATTTGGTCACTTTCTTCTATAGGTTTCTCTTTACTGTGTTTGCTCGCTCTCATGTTCTGCAGAAGTTTTTCTACTCTTTTTTTATAAGTTAAATTTGTACTTGGTAAAACTCTTGGTTTTTAAAGTTCTTCCTCTCTCCTGTTAAAGTTGTCTATATCAAACATTGCCTGTTGCTATATCATTACATTTATGCACCTTTAGAAGCATGTTATATTTTTTAGTTATTATTAGTAGATTAGGAAACTCTACTCTACCTGAAAATAGTAATGCAAATTATAATGAATAGAATAATTTTGAAGATGTATTTTCAAAAGGAATCCTAGCAGGTTATTAAAATTTGTTTTTAGTTGAATAAGAGTATTCAAAGGAGAAAAATAACCTGTTCATGCATTTTGAAATTGCAGCTGATGCTGCTAATAAGATATGACATATAAAAAAAGAGGTTCTTAAAAAATTGGGCGAAATTATCTTTTATTTTCTCACTGCCATTTCTTTTCTTCTTGTTAGAGATAAAAATGAAAGTCTAAGTTGAGGATACATATTGCAAGGTTTAATGTTTTGAAGAGAAATAAAAGACATTTTCAATATTCCTGAATTCATTTAATGCATATGTTCTAAACTTAAAATTTTAAAAGTAAGATTATTTTAGTGTTATTGGTCATTCTATTTTCTTGAGCTATGTAAACTCTTCTTGACAGTTTAGTATATTTGTGGGGTTAGTGAAGGTCTTTTCCCATTCTGTAGGCTGTCATTTTATCTTATTTACTGTGTCCTTTGCCTTACAGAAGCTTCTCAGTTTCAGGAGGTCCCATTTATTAATTGTTGCTCTCAGTGTCTGTGCTTCTGGTGTTGTATTTAGAAAGTGGTCTCCTGTGCCAATGTGTTCAGGACTACTTCCTACTTCTCTTCTATCAGGTTCAGAGTAACTGGATTTATGTTGAGGTCTTTGATGCACTTGGACTTGGTTTTGTGCATGGTGATATATTTGGATCTATTTGCAGTCTTCTACATGTTACCATCCCGTGATGGGGAGATCTACGGATACAACAGAACCAAGCTAGTGGGAACTCATGAACTTTAGATCAACAGCGCTGGAGCCTGCATGAGACTGGACTAGGCCCCTCTCCATATGCGAGACAGTTGTGTAGCTTGGTCTGTTTAAGGGGCCCCTGGCAGTGGGATCAGGATCTATCCCTGGTGCATGAGGTGGCTTTTTGGAGCCCATTACCTATGGTGGGACACCTTGCACAGCTTTGATACAGGGGGGGAGGGGCTTGGACCTACCTCAGCTGAATATACCAGGCTTTGCTGACTCCCCATAGGAGGCCTTACCTTTTAGGAGGAGGGGATGGGGGTGTGTGTTGGGGGAATGGGGGTGGAGTGTGAGGAGGGATGAGAGGGGAATCTGTGGTTGGTATGTAAAATGAATAAAAATTTCTTAATAAAGAAAAAAAAGCATATTTACAAAGTTGGAATTTATCTCCTAATAGAAAAGCATTTTTGCATTTGACTTCCACTATTGCTGGGTGGAACTAAAGACAGGATATCTCCAAACACTGTTTCCTGAAAAGTTCTGATGACAGCCTTTCTGGGTCACACTCACAGTGTGTCACAGAGTGGTAGGCTTGCTGAAGTCTTGGTGTGAGGGAAAGTTCAGTCAAGGAATGCAAACCCTTCAGGTAGCTCTATATCACAGGCATAATGCGACATAATCTATAACAATTAGAATTAATGTTGTCTGCACTTGCTACATAAGGAGATACCCATTTGGTGGCATCCATGTTTCAGTAGTCTGGTAGACTGAGATTCACATATGTTTCTTTAGAGTATATCCATTCCTGCCATGCTTGATACAGTTTCCAACTTTCTGTTCTAACACCTCAATCTTGATTCAGAATGTATGTCTGAAACAAACATAATACACAGAATGCAAGTTAGTGACCAAGTTCAGAATACATTTAGTTAGTACAAGTAGCTCTATATAAGAACCATTTACCTTCCCTAACTTCTTGTCCTTTAATAACATTTGAAATGGTTATTACAAGCAACTCCATCTTGCTGTATTATAACAAAGTCTCATTATGAAGCCTATGCAAATCTCCTGTTTCAGCATCCCAAGTGCTAGAATTATAGGCAGCTGGTATCATGCCCAGTGTGGCTCTATTTCAGTTTCAACAACTCTCTTGTCTCTGAACAATATTTCCTGAAGGTATTGCTGGTTAACCAATTATTGGTTTGTTCCCCGCTATCCCATGATGCTAGGAAAATATTCCTCCTGGTTGGTCTGATGTGATCCCACATGGAAGGTAAGTAACAGATGTCAAGGAGGTAGTGCCAGTAAATCTTTCAGGCTCAATTTAGAAGAAGTACTTATGTCAGGCATATCTGCAGTCAACTCTGCATGTTTAAGTGTAACAACGTTGCAGCCTCTCAAATGTATTTTTTAGGTTCCTTTTTGTACTTTTGAGGAATGTTAACGGAGAGTTTGTTCTAAGACTACTAAAGCACAACTATCAGCTAATAGACAATATATTGTGTGATATTTGTTTCACCCTGCTTATACATCTGCTTTTTTGTCTATTTGGTGATACAGTAATATCACAAGGAAGTGGCCAGGAACTCCTTTTTTGCTAATGTCTTTAAGTTTATCATGTTTCCCCCGCCCCACAGTTTTGCAACCAGTGACAATAGAGTTTTAGAAAATTACATTTATCCTAAATGTATGTATGGATTTATTCAAGTGTGTGTGTGTGTGTGTGTGTGTGTGTGTGTGTGTGTGTGAGAGAGAGAGAGAGAGAGAGAGAGAGAGAGAGAGAGAGAGAGAGAGAGAGAGAGAGAGAGAGAAGAGAGAGGCAGATTCTGGGAAGAGGGATAAACAGAGACAGAAGAAACAGAAGGAAACACAAAAAGAAGGAAGAGTGAGGTAGATGCCTGGATAGATTTTGAACCTCTGTATTCCAGTGAGATTTCATTACCTAGTGTTGTCTTTGCCTTTTCCTAAGGACTCTGCTTTGAGGTGGATATTATGAATGATTTTGATATTATCAAGGAAAATGTCTAGAAGTTTCTTACTTAGCTGCATTTTCAAAGGTGTAGGCTTATGTTTGCAACTTTAGAGATGTGAAAGTGAGCACAGGTAAGAGGGAAAATGATGATAAAGGACTGGTTGTAGAATCAAACCATCACTAAGTAACCCTGTGACTTAGAAACTACTCTGACATTGAAATACTTCTCTTTTCTGAGAGGAGATGAGGCACCCACCCTCCATGCCTTATGGGATTACTAAAGAGCAGACGGACAACAAGGGAAGAGAAGGATTTCAACAACAGCAAAGCTTGATTGAAATATAAAGAATTATAATACAAAAATTTCCCCCAAGTTCCAATGTATCCTACAATGACCCTTTAACTTAGTCCCGAAACTCATTTAAAGGTAGACAAAATAAAATTCCTAACAAAACACTGGAATCCAAAAAGCTCATATGTATTCACTGGATGTGGGTTAGAACACCAGGATGATGAATGTATAGATGAATGAGAGACAGATGCACAAAAATTACATTAAAGTTCACAAGGACCATTCGGGCATAGCTACTTAACATAATTCCCTTTTAGGTGGCACAGAAAATTTGGAATGTAATCTGACACTTTATTGATTTGATTGCTAGGACATGTGAGTAGTAATGACACTGAGTGACACCGGATGCTAGGTCAAACAGACTTGATATGGCTTCCAAATATTTAGAGAAATAACTGTATGGACACAGTGCCTGAAGCCTGTCACACATATTGCAACAGGGAAGAGATAAATCTTAGAATATTTCAACTAACAATGGCATATAATGAAAAGTAGAAAAATCAAATAAAGCATAAACTGCAGTCTAAACAGAAATTATATAGAAAGTGAAGAATGTGAAGATGCCGCATGTTCATCCATTAAAGTAGACATGAATACACATGAGATTAGTCCAAATTCCTGTCAGGAAGCATAATCGCATTCTTGCTGATACAGTGGCAGGTCAATTTGACAGAACATCATCCCAATTTTGCTGGTAATTCTATATTCAAACACCCTGAAAATTAAAATCCAAGATTTTTATTTATAAAGCTAATATCACAGACCTGGATTTTCCAGATTAAGAAAAGGTATATGAAATAAAAATATATTACTTTAACTATGGTGGTATTCTATTTGTACTGAAATGTGATTTTAATTGTATGTTAATAAATAAAGTTGCCCAGGGGTCAGAGCTATTAGTCATAGGAAGAGCGTGGTGGTGGTGGCACACGCCTTTAATCCCATAGATCTCTGTGTGTTCAGGGATACAGCCAGCATTGGAGACATATGCCTTTAAGACCTGACGGGGGCTGTACATACAAGCAGTGATGAGGCAGTCACGTGTTTAGGTTTACAACCAATGAGAAGGCAGAACAAAAATACTATGAAAGGACAGACACACAGGGAAATAGCTCTCTTTCGGAGAGCTAGGAACATTGCAGGAGGAAGGGTAAGATTTTAGCTCTGAGCTCTGACCTCTTGGCTTTCTCTTTTACATTGGTTCTGTGTTTCTTATTTAATAAGATGGTTACATTTAACCAAGTAAGAAAAATGAGTGTGAATGGGATATATTGCAGAAATTGATACAAGATGTTTATGTGAATTTTTCTTTTACTGAGAAAAATATGTTAACCATTTGTATAAGAAAGTTCTACTTAAGTCCATTTTTTTTTCTGTTATAATTCTTGATGCATTTGGGGCATCTTGACTGTTACTCTTTCTATAATGGAATTATAGTGATGAAACCTTTAATTTTAATACATTTGTGTGGTTTTTAGGATGTGTTCATGTTATAAAATTCCCATAATTCCCATGTCAATGTCAACTGCTAAGACCTACCCTTATTATAAACTGGGGAATATTTTCACTGAGTTATATTTTATAGCTTTTATATTTGGTAGCTCATTTTCCTGGGGAAATATCTATTGTATTCAAACCCAGCTCCACATTTGTTGGATCAGGACTTCATAAAGGAGTCAGTGGTCTCAGAACGATACCACAGTTGTTTTTTTCCTCAATGAGAAAAAGTAAATCTAAGCTGAATAGGTCAGGATTGCCAGGTCTTACAATCGCTGTCATCTTTTCAAGCACAGAGCTTTTGTTTTATCAAATGTAAGCAGATGCAGTGCCTAGGAAAACAAGAAGGTAGCATTGTGTCTGTGTGCTAGAATGCTGGCATTAGAAAGGGAACACTCAACTGGAGAATCATCATTTTATTATGGAGTCAGCTCTGCCAATTCCTTCAGAACTGTGAGCCAAGAGCTTCGACCATGAAGCAGTTCTGTAAAATGAGATTCTGGACCCAGAATTTCTGTCTTTTAACATTAATTTTGTCTGTGTAATTATTTCTGGCTTCCAGGACTATTATTAAATGCAAGTTACCAGTGTCAGCATTAAGTCTTCCTCCGACTGTGCTAATTTGATTTGCATTCTTACCCAACTGTCCCATCTGTCATCTAGGAATTGCTGACAGCCAAAATGGTCTTGCCAGAAAAATGACTTCCAGTCTTTCCAAACAATTTCTGGAGAAATAGTAGACAGCTATGCTCATTATTGTGAGGGGTGGATGATGGTTACCAGCTAGGTGTGTGCTTTTCAAACTGAATGCTGTATATTTTAAACATAGAAGAATCTCATCACTGACACCATAGTATTTATAAAATATTTGTTACAAGGAATATCAAATATCCCAGTCAACATTCTCCATAGAAACTGTCCAATGATAAAGTTCAATAGTTGAATCCCTATTAAAGAATGTTCTACTAACATCTGATTGTTCCAGCAAGGTAATAATTCAAGCAAGGAGGTTTTGTGATGGTCTCACAGGAGGTGACGTACAGGATACAATGCCAACATTTAATGAGCTTCTCAACAGAATAGTCAGGAGGTAACTAGTGAGACATTTTAGTGAAAAAGGGCTTTAGTAGTCAATAATGTGGTGGTATTGATTAATCAACACTAACAAATATATAATAAAAATGTAAAAAATCATAAACAAATTGTGGAATATAGTCAGAATAGGTACATTTTGAGCAAAGATAGCTTTTTAAAAATGTGGATATAAAATGTGTGCTGTTATGACTGTCCCTTTCCTAGTCAGAGATGTGTAGTCATAACTTCAAGCAACACATATGTTCATACAGGTGGATTTTGAGGTATTTAAGTATTTCTAGGTTAAGGTGAATAAATGTAACTGTATGAATTTCATTCTAGCCATCATTTTTACTATAAAAAGGAAAGGTGTTAGAAGTACAGTACTACATAGTATTGCTTCATAGGCCAACTTAAAACATTTAGGGGATTAGCTTTCATTCTAAAATGATTTTTTCCCCTGCATTTTTGGCATTGGAATGGCATTACCCTCATACACTGAGTGACAGTAATGGTAACAGTAATTATTCATCCTTTAGTATTACTGTCCCAAAACAGAAAAAGAGAATATCCCATGACAGTTTTTTGAGGTTTGTATATAATTTCCCATTAATTAGAAAAATCCATGTTCACTGATTTAGTTAATTAGTCTTTGTAACTTTATCTTCTGGACCATTTTCTCATTATATATATAATTATTCATACTTAATTACATTTATGAATCAAATATATCACCATTGCCTCCAAGAGTGAAAGAGAAATCCCCTCTCTAGAAATGTTAAACTCTAAATCTTCTCATTAAATAACTTTGTAGGTATATAGAGCAAGTAATTGTTAACATGGACACTGTCTTGGGTTTATACATATGTGGCATTAGCATATTAGCAACCTTGAATTAAAGAAAAAATACAGAGATAACACATACTGCCTGATTTTATGAATGAGACCAAAGACAAACTATTTTAATACTATTTTATTTTTTTTATTGCTTTAATTCATAGTATATTGACCATATCCATCCATAATGATCTCCCCTGGATTCCAGCTAGTTCTCCTCACACCAGACTTCTGGTAAGTCAGGAAGTCAAGAGTATTTCCTCTAAGCATGCTATTAATTTCATTATACTCAACAAAAGGGCTAAAGGGCTTTTAGAGCTTTGCTTTCCTAAATGTATTAAGAACAACTAAATAGAAGATTAAACAGTATTTTAAATTATGAATTTCACTTAGCATGAAAATGCAAAATGTTTGGCATCTAATTTTTTTAAAATGAGCTGTGTTGCTAATTTCTAGTCTTGGTTGGATGAGAATAATCATGGAATTCTGTGACAAGTAAATAAACTTTGCATTTAGATATTCAGTAGGCTCCTTCATGAGACACCCATTTTTGTCTTATGTGCCGAGAAAGGATCTGCTACAACCTACAATACACAACCATGTGGTTTTAACTGCACGTATATTTGCATATGTATCTCTATATTGTTATAATAAATAATACTTGTTAATTAAAATGAATTAGAAATGCAAATACATATGTAACAACAATGAAAGAAAAAGGCTATAAATCATAGAGAGAGTAAAGAGAAGGGTACATGGAAAGGGTGGGAGGGAGGAAAAGGAGAAGAAAATGATGTAATTGTATTTTAAATTCATAAAATAAAAATAAAATACAGAAAGTGAATTAGATATACAGTTTTCTCCTGGGTGCCCATTTTTATGACACTGTCAAGTGAGAATCAGGTTGTAGACCATCAGGTGGGCTATGATCAATTTAGGAAAACATGTCATTGCATAAGTGTATATGTGGTTTTTTTGGTGTGTATTTAATTAAAATATTTTATTTTCTTCCTACAAAACAAGCTATTGGCTCTAATATCTGTTTCTTCCCTTATTACTATGCTTCTGTCATTATCACAATGGTCTGCTCTGCACTGAAAAGATAATATAGCAGTCACAGTTTTGTGAAAAACACTTTTTTCCCTATAGTCAAGCTGTGTAAAGTCCTTCTACGATCCAGATTGTTCCACACAGAAATGGAGATTAGCGTCTTCTTAAAGGAGCTACTGACCTCTGGACAAGTTTGACCAAGAAAGTGAAATCACAAGATCAGTAATGTATATGGTACGACTGAGCAAGCTACCAATAAATGCCAACCTGAAAGTTTGTGTGCATGGAGTTTCCCAACAGACAAGGAAAACACAGGTGATTAAGAATGTCTGGAAAGACTGTACGGTAAATTGGCTACTTATGGCTTTCCATGTGAAACGAAGGGACACCTTAGGAAACAGCAGTGGGTATCATGAGAAAATGTTTACTCTGTAGAAACATCAGCACCTACATTCTGAACTCAGGATCTGTTATTAATTCATGTGCAACATTAACGAGATGAACATGGTTAGACGTGGTGCTATTTTGTTTGTGCTTTGTAAATAAAGCTTGCCTGGAGATCAGAGGAAAAAGAAAGCCATTTTTAAGTAAACATAGAAGTCAGGCAACAGTAGTACATGCCCTTAATTCGATCACTTGGCAGGCAGGGATCTGTCTGGATCTCTGTGAGTTCAAGACCACCCTGGAAACAGAGCCAGGTGTGGTGGCAAACTCCTTAAATTCCAACACTAGTTAACCATGGAGGTCTGTAGGGCTGTACAAACAGACATTAAGTGGCAGAGCTGGGCAGGAAGAGGAAGTGATGTAGCTGGATACAGAGAGCAAATCAGATGGCAGAACAGCAAGGCATATAGGCATGGGTGGACAGGAATTAACTTGCATTTGGAAGCTGCTGAGTTGGTAAGGTAAGGTTAGCTGTGGCTTCCCCTATATCCCTGATCTCTCTCAGGCTTTCACACCTATTTCTGGCTCCAAGTATTTTTTTACTTAATAAGACCATTTAGAAATTCATCTACAGTTTTCTGACTGCTTCATTTGAACCACATTCTAATATATTGCTCACAATTATGGATTATAGTTTGTCCCTACTTCGTGTGTGTGTGTGTGTGTGTGTGTGTGTGTGTGTGTGTGTGTGTGTGTGTGTTGCATATATAGCATGCAAAGTGTGCAATTGCCCATAGATGTCATAAAAGGGCATTGGGTTTAAGGCAGGCTGTTGTCATCTGCCCAACCTAATGTTGGGAACTGAACGCCACATAAGGCATTAACTACTAAGCTCCCTCTTCAGCAGATACAAAGTGCATAATAGATTCTCTCCAAATTGCAGTGTATCACTTCCTCATTATCCATAGGATCCTCTGGCAAGCACCGCTCATTTGAAACAATTACAAGGTCTCACACCTCAACTCATATTAGTGCACCCCTCTTCCCAGGAAACTGCTGCCACCCAGATGTGTATTACAAATATGTCTGTCTGTGTATCTACTGATAACTTTAATGATTTACCAAATAGCTGACTGGTTAAAGCATTCCATGTCTTTAATTTTAATTCCACTTTGTTAATATATTAATGGTTTGTAGCTAGAGTTTTCCTGCCTGGCCCATAGTCAGGACAAATCTCTCTTACCCGCCAGTCCCACAGCCGCTCAGACACAACCATGTAAATACACAGAGACTTATATTGTTTACAAACTGTATGGCTGCAGCAGGCTTCTTGTTATCTAGTTCTTCTATCTTAAACTGACCCATTTCTATTAATCTATAAGTTGCCATGTCGCTTGTGGCTTACCGGTACCTTACATCTTGCTTGTCATGGCAGCAGCTGGCAGGTCTCTCCCTCTGCCTTCCTATTCCCTCAGTTCTCCTCTCTGTTAGTCCCGCCTATACTTCCTGTCTGGCTACTGGCCAATCAGTGTTTTATTTATTAACCAATCAGAGCAACACATTTGCCATATAGAACATCCCACAGCAATGGCTAATAATATTAGCAATGGAAATAGCTAGGTTTTGATCATCACTCTCATTCATTGCTTGGCTAGACAAACTCCTTTTCAAACAATAATGCAAATCTGAGGTCTTTATCATCTTTCTGTGATTCACTAGCTTAAACTTCGCAGATCGTGAACTAGTTTGTAATAATGTACACCAAAAGTCTCCTGAAAAAGAAGTCTAGTTTTCTATATTTTAAAGCTGATCAGACTGTAATTTGGTTTGGCCAGTAGAAGGGATCAGGGATAACTGTGTGATAGATCCACACGAGGATCAATGGGCCTTCTGACACCCACCTCAGTCACACTGCTATTACTGTGATAACATGTTCCACATAGCTAAATGATGACTGAAGAAGGCAGAGCCAGGTGATCACTCCGAACCTGCCAACAAACTACAGACTCACGAATAAGCTTGAGTGCAGGTGTGGGAAGCTGGTGAGAAAGTAATTTGCAACAGATGCATGGACTCTGTGCAAGAACACGTCCACTGTCTCTGAAGTCTTGTGTATAATCTGCATGCATTTCTTAGGGATTTGGCATAAAATAATACAGAGACAGTCCTAAATGCCTCAAATGTCCTTTCATGCAATACTATCTCATTTATCTGTAAGGCACACATTACACTGTTTTGTGTTAAATCTTAGTGTCAAGTTGTGACAGTTTTCCATATTGCTTAAAAGTTGGGATTTAACACCTGGCTAACTACTACTAAAGACAAGTTCCTTTTAAATTAAATATATGATTTCCTTAAATTCTGCATTACTGAGGGAAAAAAAAGAATAAAGTGAGGTCCTTTAGGTTTCACACTGCATGCCTGAACAAAAAAATGCTAAATCTCAGTGAACAGAAGTTATTTATCCAGTGAGTTTGATCATTAATGAGTTTTTATTCCCAGTATACTGCAGTTTTAACAAATACTCTAGTTGTCTGAGGAGGCAATATAAGTAATTATGATTTCAAAAGCACCACGGTTCCCTGCAGAGAATCCATATAAAATAAACATGATATGAAATCATTAAGAAAGGTTAGTAATTTCCCAGAATCACAGCCATGGGTAATGTCAGCAACACCATCCCAACTAGGGAATGTTTTGAGTGGTTCTGTTGTTCAAAACAGATTTTTCTCTTTTGAACATACAAGAAAAGAAAAATATTTCTAAATGTAAAGTTTATCATTTTGTTTTTCTCAATCCCCAAACATAAAATAATTATAAGAGTGCTGTATATATCACAACACCACCTACTTCAATAATAATACTGAGCCAATGGCAGTATAAAGATTTACCAAAAACATTGTTGTTAACTTATTACAAGAAGAATACTTTTTATCACTAATGGAAGATTTTCAGAGTTACTCCTGTTATGAAGCTTATCAAATTAACCTGTTAAAGTATGAAGTTATAGTTCAAAATAACTAAAGGAAAGCAAAAGTATCAAAAGCTTCATATGTGGAGCTGTAGCAATGGCTCATTCCTAAGAGTGTTTGCTGCTTTTGCAGAGAATCTGAGTTTGATTCAAGCACCCACGCAGGGAGTCTCACAGCCATCTGTAATTCTACTGCAGGGCAGCAGATGCACACACACACACACACACACACACACACACACACACACACACACAATCAAAAACAAAATCTTTTTAAAAGTTTCATGTGTAAGAAGGATTCTACCATACTTTTTATTTTCAGCAAGATCAGCTGAAATTTTCCAGTTTTTTGCTCTATTGTGAATGATTGAGAGTATATCCCGTGCAATGTGAAGAATGCTTGTGCTCTTCTTATTGCTCTAAGTCATTGTGTTGCTACTGATAGAAAATTTCCAGATACCATGGTTAGGGAAGCGATGAACTGTATGTTGTTTGCTGTTATGTCAAATGACACCAGAGTGAGAAAAGTTCTGTGCATGCTGTAAAGGGGACACAGGTTATTGATTCTGTTCCTATTTCTTTTTTCCTTCCACTTTCTTTTATTTTTGTTTTATTCTTCTCTCATACATTACAGCCTGACTGCAGTTCCCTCCCCATCAGTCAGACCACCTCCTTCCCATTCACCAGCCTCTATTTTCCCTTAGAAAAGAGTAGGCCTCTCAGGGAACATCAATCAAACACAACATAACAAGCACAATGAGACCAGGCACATACCATCACATCAAGGCTGGGAGGAAGGGGTCCCACAAGCAGGCAAAAGAGTGAGAGACAGCCTCTAGTCCTACTGTTGGGCGTCCCACAAGAACACAAAGCTACTCAGCCATTGCATATATGCAGAGGACCTAGGTCAGACCCCCTACAGGCTCCCTGATCTCTGTGAGCCCTCATGAGTCCCTGGTTCATTGATTCTGTGAGCCATGTCCTCATGGTGTCCCTGACCCCTCTACTTTCTCTAATCCCTCCTCTGCCTCCTCCCAGAGCTCTGCCTAATAGTTGGTTATAGGACTCTCCGCATCTGCTGCCATCAGTTGCTGCATGAACTCTTCCTGGTCTTTTTGATGAGGATTCTGCTAGGTTCCAGTCCCAGAACACTCTACAGCCAGGACAAACTGTAGGTCACAGGTCTTGTTGCCGGATTGGTGTCCGAATTCCTTCACTTGAGGACTTGCCTGGTCACAGAAGATGGCAAGTTCAACCTCTGTGTCTCCCATTCCCACGAGGCTTTGCTAGGGTTTGTCTCATAGATTCCATGGAATTTCCATTGCACTAGGTTTCCACCTCACTCCCAAAATGCCCCCTCCCCCAGAGTCCAGTAATTTCTCAAAGTATCCCTCCCACCTGATTTCTCCTCTCCCTATCCCACCTACCTCCAGTCCATCTTCGAAATCTGTTCTATTTCCCCTTCTCAGGGAGATCTTTGTATCCCCTCCACCATAAGCCCTCCTTGTTACTTAGCCTCTTTGGGTCTGTGAGCCTTATTGTGATTGTCTTTTACTTTACAGATAATATCCACTTCTAAGTTAGACCACCTCATTTGTCCTTTGGGGTTTGGGTTGCCTCACTCAGAATGATTTTTTTCTAGTTCCATTCATTTGCCTGCGAATTTCATGGTGCCATTGTTTGTAACAGCTGAATAATATGTCATTGTGTAAATGAACCATATTTTCTTTATCCATTCTTCAGTTGAGGAACATTTAGGTTGTTTCCAGGTTCTGGCTATTATGGATAAAGCTGCTATGAATATAGTTGAGCAAGTGTCCTTGTGATAAGATAGAGCATTTTTTGGGTATATGCCCAGGATTGGTATAGCTGGGTCTTGATGTAGATTGATTTCCAATTTTCTGAAAAACCACTATATTGATTTCCAAAGTGGCTATACAAGTTGTCATTCCCACTAGCAGTGGAGGAATGTTCCCCTTGTTCCATATCCTCATCAGCATAAGCTGTCACTTGTGTTTTTGATCTTAGCTATTCTTACAGGCATAAGATGGAATCTCAGAGCTGTTTTAATTTGCATTTCCCTGATGGTTAAGAATGTTGAACATTCCTTTAAGTGTTTCTCATCCATTTGAGATTCCTCTGTTGAGAATTCTATGCTTAGATCTGTACCCCATTTTTAATAGGACTATTTTGTATGTTGATGTCTAGTTTCTTGAGTTCATTATGTATTTTGGAAATTAGCCCTCTGTCAGATGTAGAGTGAGTGAAAAATCTTTCCCATTCTGTGGGTTACCATTTTGTCCTATTGTTGGTATCCTTTGCCTTACAGAAGCTTTTCAGTTTCACGAGGTCCCATTTATTAATTGTTGATTTTGTTGTCTCTGCTATTGGTATTCTGTTCAGGAAGTGATCTCCTGTGCCAATACATTCAAAGTGATTTGCCACCTTCTCTTCTATCAGGTTCAGTGTATCTGTTTTTATTTGAGGTCTTTGATCTACTTGGACTTGAGTTTTGTGCAGGGTGATAGATATGGATCTATTTGTACTCTTCTACAAACCAACATCTAGTTAGACCAACATCATTTGTTGAAGATGCTTTCTTTTTTCCCATTGTATATTTCTGGTTTCTTTATTAAAAATATGGTGTCCATGGATGTGTGGATTTGATTTTGAGTCTCAGATTTGATTCTATTGATCAATGTGTCTGTTTTAATACCAATACCAGGTAGATTTTATTACTATAGCTCTGTAGTAGAGATTGGAATCAGGGATGGTGATACCTGTGGAAATTCTTTTATTTTTCAGAATTGTTTTAGCTATCCTGGGTTTTTGTTTTTCCATATGAAGTTGAGTATTGTTTTTTCAAGGTCTATAAAGAATTGTGTTGGGATTTTTATTGGTATTGTGCTGAATATGTAGATTGCTTTCGGTAAAATGGCCATTTTTACTGTGTTAATCCTACTGATCCATGAGCATGAGAGATCTTTCCATCTTCTGACATCTTCTCCAATTTCCTTCTTCAGAGACTTCAAGTTTTTATCATACAGGACTTTCATTTGTTTAGTTAGAGCTACTCCAAGATATTTTATATTATTTGTTACTATTGAGAAGAGTGTTGTTTTCCTGATTTCGTTCTCAGCCCACTTATCATTTGGATATAGGAGGGCTACTGATCTTTTTGAGTTAATATTGTATCCCACCACTTTAGTGAAGGTGTTTATCAGCTGTAGGAATTTCCAGGTAGAATTTTTGGGGTCACTAATAGATACTATCACACCATCTGCAAATGGCAATACTTTGACTTCTTCCTTTTCAATTTGTATCCCTTTGATCTCCATTAATTGTCTTATGTTCCAGCTAGAATTTCAAGTACTATACTTAATAGCTATGGGGAAAGTGGACAGCCTTGTCTTGTTCCGGATTTTAATGGAGCTTCTTTGTGTCTCTCTCCATTTAATTTGATGTTGGCTATAAGCTTACTGTAAATTGTCTTTATTATGTTGAGGTATGTCTCCTGTATTCCTGATCTCTTCAAAACTTTTATCATGAAGGGGTACCAGATTTTACCAAAGTTTTTTTTTTTTGCATCTAATGAGAGGATCATATTTTTTCCCCATTCAGTTTCTTTATATGGTGGATTACATTGACAGATTTTCATATGTGGAACCATCCATGCATCTCTGAGATGAAGCCTACTTGATCATGGTGGATGATTTTTTTTTGATGTGTTCTTTGATTAGGTTTGTGAGTATTTTATTGAAGATTTTTGCATCAATAATCATGAGAGAATCTGTTCTGTAATTCTCTTTCTTTGTTGAATATGTGTAATTCAAGTATCAGGTGACTTTATAAAAAGATACCTTGTAAAATGAATTGGGCAATGCTCCTTCTGTTTCTATTTTGTGGAATAATTTGAAGAGTTTTGATATTAGGTCTTCTTTGAAAGTCTGGTAGAATTTTCTGCTAAAACCATCTGGCCCTGGACTTTTTTTGGTTTAGAGATTTTTAATGATTGCTTCTATTTCCTTAGGGGTTATAGGACTATTGAAATTGTTTATCTGATCTTAATTTAACTTTGGTAAGTGGTATGTATAGAGAAAAGTCCATTTCTTTTCAATTTTTCAATTTTGTGGACTACAGGTTTTTGAAGTATGACCTAATGATTCTTTGGCTTTCCTCAGTGTCTGTAGGTATGTACTTCTTATTGTTTCTAATTTTGTTAATCTGGATATTTTCTCTCTGCCTTTTGGTTAGTTTGTATAAGGATTTGTCTGTCTTGTTGATTTTCTCAAAGAACCACCTCTATTTCATTGATTCTTTTTATTTGATTATTTTATTTCTATTTTATTGATTTCAGCCCTCAGTTTGATTATTTCCTGCCTTCTATTCCTCCTGGATGTGTTTTCTTCTTTTTGTTCTAGAACTTTCAGGTGTGCTATTAAGTCTATATAATGAGATCTCTCCAAATTCTTTATGCAGGCATGTAGTGCTATGAACTTTCTTCTTAGCACTGCTTTCATTGTGTCCCATAAGTTTGGGTATGTTGTGCATTCATTTCCATTGAATTCTAAGAAGTCTTTAATTTCTTTCTTTATTTTTGCCTTGACCCAGTATCATTCAGTAGAAAGTTGTTCACTTTCCATGATTTTGTCAGCTTTCTGTTGTTGTTGAAACCCAGCTTTAATTTGTGGTGATCTGATAGATTACAGGTGGTTATTTTAATTTTCTTATATCTGTTGAAACTTGCTTTGTGACCTGGTATGTGGTCAGTTTTGGAGAATGTTCTGTGAGGTGCTAAGAAGAAGGTATATTCTTTTGTGCTTGGGACGTTATGTTCTGTAGATATCTGTTTTGTCCATTTTATTCACAATGTCTGTTAGCTCCATTATTTCTCTGTTTAATTTTTGTCTGGATGACTTGTCCATTGGTGAGAGTTGGGTATTAGTATCTCCCACTATTAATGTGTGAATTAAGCTTTAAAAATGTTTCTTTTCAGATGTGGGTGCCCTTTCATTTGAGCCATAGATAGTAAGAATTGAAATGTCATCTTGGTGGATTATTCCTTTAATGAGTATGAAATATCCTCCATCTCCTTTGATTAATGTTGGTTTGAAGTCTATTTTGTTAGATATTGCAATGGCTATACTAACTTGCTTCTTGGAACCATTTGCTTGGAAAATCTTTTTCCAACCCTTTACTCTGATGTAATGTATACTTCTGATGTTGAGGTGTGTTTCTTGTATGTAGCAGAAGGATGGATTCTGTTTTCATATTCATTCTGTTAGCTTGTGTTTTTTTATTGGAGAATTCAGTCCATTGATATTGAGAGATATTAATGACCAATGATAGTTAATTCCTGTTATTTTGTTGGTGGTAGTGATGGTACTGTGTGTGTGTGTGTGTGTGTGTGTGTGTGTGTATTTTCATGTTTTCTTCTTTGGGTTTGCTGGTGTGAGACTATTTATGTCTGTGTTTCTGTGAGTATAGTTAATCTACTTGGGTTAGAGTTTTCCTTCTAGTACTTTTTGGAGGGCTGGATTTGTGGACAAAGGTTGTCTAAATTTGACTTTGTCATGAAATACCTTGTTTTCTCTGTCTATGGTGATTGAAAGTTTTGCTGGGTATAATAGTCTGGGCTGGTATCTGTGGTCTTTTTTAGAGTCTGCAGGACATCTATTCATGCTCTGCTGGCTTTTAGAATCTCCATTGAGAAGTTGGGTGTAATTCTAATAGTTCTTACTTCCTATGTTGTTGGGCCCTTTTCCCTTGCAACTTTTAATATTCTTTCTTTGATCTGTATGTTTAGTGTTTTGATTATTTCACGGCATGGGAATTTTCTTTTCTGGTCCAATCTATTTAGCGTTCTACCAGCTTCTTTCACCTTTATAGTTATGTCCTTCTTTAAATTAGAAAAATATTCTTCTCATTTTTTAAAGTATATTTTCTGGGTTTTTGAGCTGGATTTTTCTCCTTTCATTCCTATTATTCTTAAGGTTTGGTATTTTCCATAGGTCCCAGTTTTTCTGGATGTTTTGTGTTAGGACTTTTTTTAGATTTAACATTTTTTTTTGACTGATGAATCTATTTTCTCTATCCTATCTTCAACACCTGAGATTCTCTCTTCCATCTCTTATATTCTGTTGGTGATGCTTGCCTCTGTAGTTCCTTTTCACTTACCTAGATTTTCCATTTCTAGAACTCCCTCAGTTTGTTTTTCTTTGTTGTTTCTATTTCCATTTTCAGGTCTTTAACTGTTTCCTTCACCTGCTTGTTCATTTTTTCTTGGCATTCTTTGAGGGATTTATTGATTTCCTCCTAAGTTTTGTTTGTCTTTTCTGTAGATGTAATTCTAAATAGTCTTATTAAATAAGAAACAGAGCCAAATGCAGAGTTAAAAGCCCAGAGATCAGAGAGCAGTAGTCAAGAGCTAAGACTACCTTCTTACTGCTACCATCCTTCCCCTGAGAAAGAGACCTTCTCCTGTTTGACTTGCCTTTTTATTTGCCTTTCTGTTCTGCCTTCTCATTGCTTCTAAACCTAACCACATGGCTTCCTCGTCACTGCCTATCTATACAGACCTCCAGGTCTCTGTGGTTGGTACTGGGATTAAAGGTGTGTGTCTCCATGCTGGCTGTGTCCTTGAACACACAGAGACTTTGCCTGCCATGGGATCAGATTAAGGGCATGTGCTACCACTGCCAGATTTCTGCTAAATGGCTTGTGATTAGCTCTGACCCCAGGCAACTTTATTTAACAACATACAAATAAAATTACATTTCAGTACAAATAAAATATCACCATACTTTTCCTCGATTTCTTTAAGGGATTTATTAATTTCCTCTTTAAGGATCTCTATCATCTTCATAAAGCTAATTTTAAAGTCACTTTCTTGTGCTTCAGCTATGTTGGAATAGTCAGTTCTTGCTGTCATAGGATAGCTGGGCTTTGGTGTTGCCATATTACCCTGGCTGTTGTTGATTGTGTTCTTACCCTGGCATTTTGGCATCTAGGATTGGGATATTAGAGGGTTAGGTGCTGATTTCTGAGTTGTCTTTGTGGAATGGCTGTTCTGTTCCTTGGTTTCTGTTTCTTCTGGTCTTTGTGGCTTGGATTTCTGGTGGCCAGCATGACTTCTGATCTGGTAAGGAGTCTCTGTCCATGTTGAGGGCTGGACTTTTGGAGGGTAGCTTGGCCTTTGGTGCAGCAGGGGGTCTGTTCCCCAGTTGGGGGTGGTATATGGTGATGAGGAAGGGAGTGGGGGTTGGGGGCACTGAGTGAGTGGATGAGGTCTGCTTGTAGGCCACCTATTCTGGTGGCAGGTGTGGTCTCTGGTCCAGTAGGGAGTCTCTACCTGAGTTTGCCTACCTGTTTTTCTGGCTTGCTTGACCTACACCAGTCCTTTACACTGTAGTGACCTGCTCCTGGGCAGCTAAAGGAACACAGCAGCAGGGCAGGTGGTAGGGTAGGGGTAGTGAAATGGGTCTTTGGGAACTGAATGTAGGATCTAGGGAGTGGGGCAGTTCCAGAGTCAGGTGGGTCACTCACCTGTTCTCTGCCTGTTCCTGTTTCTTAAAAAATTCTTGTTTTCTCTTGTAGTTTTCTTTCAATCACACCTAGAAAATTTTTACTTGTGGTTCATCATGCATGGAAGCCAGGGCAGCAACTCAAGGCTGAGGCTTTAAGGCAGGAACTGAAGCAGAGACCATGGTGGTATGTTTCTTACTCACTTTATCCTCATAGCTCTCAGTCTGCTTTCTTATACAACTCAGGACCAACTGACCAGGGCTGGTATCACACAATATGGGCTGGGACCTCCTACATCAATTGTAAACCAATAAAACACCTCACAGGTTAACCTGGTGAGAGGATTTTTCTCAATTGAGGTCACTTTGCCAAAAAACTATAGCTTATGTCAAGTAGACAAAACACTAGCAAGCATACAAATACACAAACTGCACATACACACACCAAAAATTCAAGGAATTCTCAAAGATAATATGTAGCTGGAGTTTTCCTGTGTCTACCCAGCTCCTCAGCCACTCAGACCCAAGTAAACACACAGAGATTTATATTACTTATAAACTGTATGGCCGTGGAAGGCTTCTTGCTATCTAGTTCTTATATCTTAAATTAACCCATTTCTATTAATCTATAACTTTCCACGTGGCTTGTGACTTACTGGTACTTTTACATTTTGCTTCTTCTGTGTTTGGCTAGTGACTCCTGACTCAGCCTTCCTGTTCCTGGAATTCTCCTCTCTGCTTATCCCACCTATACTATACTTCCTCCCTGGCTACTGGCCAATCAGCATTTTATTTATTAACCAAATTAGAGCAACACATTCATAGGATACAAAGCGATATCCACAGCACTTCCTCTTTTCTTTTTTTTCACAAAGGAAGGTTTTAACTTTAACATAGTAAAATTTCATATAACAAGACAATTATCAAAGAAGAATTATAATTACAATATCTAGTCTATTTGTATTTGGCAAAATTAAAGAAGATATCCTATCTATCCTGTATTTGTGAGTCTAAGGTTTCATATCTAACTTATCTTTTATCATAACTAAGGAAATGATAACTATCTAGTCTTCAACTACATCAAAGACCTCAAAAGGATGTAATATTACCTGAGAAACAGAAGAAGGATGCATGAAACTTTCAGGAGTCTTGCAAGAGTAGACAGAGACAGCTAGCAGCCTGGACAGTCATCCAAAGTTCCTCTGTAAAGTTGGGACACCTATCTTCAGCCCACAGGCCTAGAGTCGCTCAGTCACTTTTCTCTGTGTCCTGTAGAATGTCTGGCAGTTTCCTCTGTGAAGTAGGAACCTGAAGGACTATTTTGCCAAACATATGTATTGAATATTGTCAATTTTTTTTAACCAGTAATGGTAGTACCAGCTTGCATTCCAACCCTTAGGAGACTGAGGCAGGAGGATTGTCCTGAATTCAAAGCCAGCCTGGGATACACAGCTGGATCTTACCTGAAAAAGAAGAAAGAATGAATGAATGAATGAAAGTAAGTAAGAAACATTAAAAAACATTCTTCTCAATCTTAAATATGATAGAGTTTTCTTCACACAGACATTTCTTACCAAAATTGTGCTTAAGTATTTGTACTCAAGCCTCAAAGTATATAATAATGCAAACTGGATTTACTCATATATAAATACATAATTAAAAATACTGCTTTCATATTCTCATCAGGGCATCACACTCCAGACAGGATTATATTTACTGATTACCCAAGTTTTAGAAGGTAGCTTAGTATAGTAAAATTAATTTCTTCTTCATTGCTCTAATGCAACTTATTCTGGATCAGTTTGAGTTGAACTACCTTGCAGAATGTAACACTGATTTTGCTAGCCTCGACAGTAACTAGATGTTCTCAGGTGGATGTCTGTTCAAGTTGCTCTTAAGTCCGAACATGTTTGTGTGGACTATTTAGCATTTTCCATTAAATACATTGTGGAGGCCCACAAAGGTTTCATAGTGAGATCTGAGCTTGCTTTACCCAGCAGAGTTGCATTAGTTGATTGCTTGACCATGTGCATGGTTTCTATATAATTGGAAGGGTCTACACTTGGCTGAGCTAGGGGGAGATCTTTTGCTCCACCCCTTGGATTCCTATAAATAGCCCTTTAGAAAGGACACAAGGGGCCAGTGGATAAGGATCTAGGCCCTCCCAAGGTTGTCCTATGTTTCTATCTGTTTCTCTCCTCTCTATCCTTCTATCTAAATCTCTTATTTCCCACTCCTCAAGAGTACCCTGGGATAAAATGTGGGAGCCGGTCTCCCCGCTGGTCTCCCACAATACACTTATTCAGGTTTTTCGATAGGAAGTTGAAGGCACTTTGGCACTCAAAGGCAGATCCTAAGCAGTTTCATACTCCCATGATGCATCTGTTGTCTTTAGCACATGTTTGTTCACTCAGTGTGTCTGGTTTTGAACATGACACAAAACATAGATCTTTTACATCATCATTATTTCTATTTGATGTATTTCCAAACTGAATGATAGCAGTTTCATTAAGTAATTCAGCTTAATGTAAGAGAATTAGTGAGTGAGCTGTCCAAAAGAACATGTTATGCTACAAAAACATTGTGTTTTCAAAGTCAATTATCTCCTTGTGAACTTTCTTCTCACAAGAATGAGAACTTTCCTTCCCTAGGGAATTCCTTGTGTCTGTCCACAGCTTTTTGCTGAAGGGTACTTATCTCTAGAGGCATCTTCACTCAATTACTCATCTCTATAAGATTCACTAGGTCCACGAGGCCTCAGCCTTACACAAAGAACTATAGGCAACTGAGGAAAGCTGAGAGAAGGAGAGGTGGTCTTCAGTAGAGAAAAGCATACCTGTCAGTTGTCCAGTGCCAAATGATCAGCCCTGAAAAACATGCATACAGGCAGCATTATGCAGACTGAACAAGTTATATTCAGGAATATATATATATATATATATATATATATATATATATATATATTTTTTTTTTTCTGCAATAACAACCAGTTAAAAATGGCCATGAATTTGACAGAGAGCAGGGAGAAGTAAATTGAGGGTTTAGAGTGAAGAAAGGAAAAATGTTGTAATAACACCATAATCTAAAAATTAAGTACAGAAAAGAAGGATCAGACTTAATTTATAAAATATGAGATCACACCCTTTTAGCTGACTTAGAAAAATACATTTTCTTCAAAGAACAAAAGGCTTTTCATGAATTTTCATCTGGATATTGAATTGAATTAAAAGTAGATGATAAAGCTGATACTGAGTAAAGGACCTCACTTACATTGCATGCCTCATAAATTTCCTTATTTTTATAGCTTCTACTCAGATGAACTTAGGTAAACTAGTCCATGCTGATTACTATAACTTGAGTTTGGCAAATAGCCCCATCATTTACTAGGTCATCAAAGGTCTTGTTGGCAGTCAAAGATTTCTGACCCTTAATTCCAGAATCATCCTATGAAATTGCATATTCATAGGAAATGTTCTGTACCCTGTAATCTTTGATGTACACTTGTTTTCATTATTGATAGTATTCCAGCTCACAGAGATGCTCTAGCATTAGGAAACTGACAACATTTTGATATATTTTTAATGGAGTTTTTCATATCTATTGTAGAAAAATAAAATACTTATGATTCATTTGAGAAAAATACTTACATATAATTTCATAACTTCATATCCCTTTAAAGCTTAGAACTAATCCAATACTGATGACTATTTTCCTAAGTCACAGGAAACTGATTTTTATAGCAAACCATGTACCTTGAAGTTCAGAACATATGGGAGAAGCGTAATGAATGCTCTAGGGAGTAGGGTGGATTGATTCCCTCAGCTGGGCCCATGAAATGCTGCAAGAGTTTCAGTGACCTGTGTTTTCTTTCATGACTGCTGGACAAAAAGCAAACACATGACATAAAAATACATACCTATAGGTTATTAACATATTCTCCAAGGAGAACTGGTTGAATGGATATTTCTAATTTGGCCTTCAGTAGAGTCAGTAAAACCTGAAGGCTAACGTTGAGTCAGGGATTCTTTCTGATAAAATTCCCACTTTTTTCAGCATGGCTTGGTGGCTGGGGTCAGGGCATTAACCACTTAACCCCCTGACTTGTTTGGATTAATGGAGAGAAACAATGAATGAAAAGAGCCTCAGAAAGTTATCAGTTCAATTTGTGTATTTATTCTCCCAGCTTCCTCCTCTGAGAGTCCCCCTGCCCCGGAAGTTGTATCAGCTGTCATACCATCTGCATGTCATTATTCTTCTTTACCGCGGGGGACTGGGAGACGTACCTGCTGATTCCTATCCTGACACCTATTTTCACTGTGCTTTATGTTCATCCTTTGAAACCTCTGAGTCAACCATGCTGCTTAAGCAGCCCATCACTTGTGATCTTGTACCTCACTCTGGGAAACTCACTGGATTGTTAAACTAGACTTGGGGGAAGGGGTGGTGATTCCTTTGCTTTCTTGTCTCTTTCCGGTAAAATGTGGCTAGATATTTATTCATGTCTCCTCAGAAAGTCATGAAGAAATTGATTATCAAAAGCAAGTAATACATGAGCAGTACCTTTAATCCCAGCAGTCAGGAAGTAGAGGACTATACCTCTGTGAGTTCAAGTTTACTATGGGCTACACAGTGAGATCCTGCCTTAAGAAAAAGAGAAAAGCAAGCAAGCAAAAAGGATCATTTTAAACAGCCTTTTATTTGGTCTATGTTCTGACACCAGGGAGGGGTCACAAGGAGGGCATTTCCCAGATATATTTTAAAAGGAGCCAAATAGTTACATTATAGAAACAGAAAAGGGTCCAATAAAAGCCTTTCAAGAAAATGAAAGAGTGTGTTTGCTTCAGTTATCTCCTAGTCCCTCTTGCATCGTTCAGAACAGTCCTTTGCTTAGCTGGAAGGTAAGTGTTCCTTCTTTGACCAGTTGGGGCTGTTGCAGGGTGATTTAGAGCTCACAGAGGCTTGTGATGAGCCCCATACTGTATGAAATGCCAAATACCTGGGTCACGTGTTCAAGATCCAGAGCTATGCTGAAGCTTCAACTGTCAAGAGGCTTCCTCAAGACATCAGTAAAATAGTTAAAGCAGCCATTCTGGAAACAGTGATGACCAAATGTCTTTCTCTCAAAGTAACTAGGGTACTAAGGCAGATTACAATAGCTATTGACTCAGAGGCAAATTTCCTTATCCTCCATAACAGTTCTGTTTATTCATAGGAAATTAAATATCAGAAGGAATTTTTAGAGTTGAACTTATTATTCTCACAAGTTGACTTCAGCAACATCTAACAAAACTGTTAACAATGCTCACTTCCTGATGTTGGAGTAGTGGATCTCCTTCAGCCGCATCACAGCTATCCCCTTATAGGTAAATATATGAAGGAAACTATATCAACTCATCAAAGAGCTAATTCTCTACCAACTATGTTCATAGCAGCATTATTTGTAATAGCCAGACCTGGAAACAACCTAGATGCCCCTCAACTGAAGAATGAAGAAAATGTGGTATATTTATACAATGGAGTACTACTTAGCAAAGAAAAACAATGACATCATGAGGATTGCAGGCAAATGGATGGAACTAGAAAATATCATCCTGAGTGAGGTAACCAAGACTCAGAAGGACAAACACAGTACGTACTCACTCATAAGTAGATACTAGATGTAAAGCAAAGGATAACCAGACTGCAACCCACAGCTCCAGGGAGGCTAGCTAGCAGGGAGCACCCTAGGAAGGATGCATGGATCTCCCAGTGAAGGAGAAATAAATGAGATCTACATGAACAAACTGGGGATGAGAGGGGGTAATGGAGGACAAGGGACAGGGGATGAGAACATAGGGGAATGGGAGGTTTGAGCTGGAACAGGGACAGAGTGGGAAAACAAGGAAAGAGATACCATGATAGAGGGAGACTTCATGGGAATAGAGAGAAACAGGGTGCTATGGAAGTTCCCAGGAATCCACAAGGATGATCCCAGCTTAGACTACTGGCAATATTGGAGAGGGTGCCTGAACTGGCCTTTCCCTGTAATGAGATTGGAGAGTACCCTAATTGTCATCATAGAGCCTTTATCCAGTAACTGATCCACAGCCAAGCACTGGGCTGAGCTCCAGGAGACCTGTTGAAGAGAGGGTGGAGGGATTATGTGAACAAGGGGGCATGAAGATCATGAAGGGAAAACCCACAAAGACAGCTAACCTGAGCTTGTGGGAGTTCACAGACTCTGAGTGGATAGCTAGGGAGCCAGCATGAGACTGACCTAGGTCCCCCTGCATCTGGGTGACAGTTGTATAGCTTTGTCTTTTGTGGGGCCCCTAGCATTGGGACCAGGATGTGTCCCTGAAGCATGAGGTAGCTCTTTGGATCCTATTCCCTGTGGTAGGATGCCTTGTTCAGCCTTGGTGCAGGGAGGAGCTTGGTTCTGTCTCAACTTGATATGTCATGCTTTGTTGATTCCCAAGGGAGACCTTACCCCATCTGAATGGAGAGGGAGGCAGACTGGATGAGGGGGTGGTAAGAAGGGGGGTGGGAGAGGGAATGGGAAGAGGGGGGGAAGGGAAACTGGTTGGTATGTAAAATAAAACAAACAAAACAAAACAAAATTAAGAGGCAAGTTTATCAGAATGTATGACAGTGATTTCTAGAAGGAGAGACTGTGAAGGGAGAGAGGATAAAAGATGATTAGACTGTAGATTCTAAAACTCAGGCTCATGGATGTAGTTCTGGTATTTACCAGTCAAGTCAGCAACTGTTATTACATTTACCTAGAAGGGAGAAATGCAAGGCACAAATGTGAACACTGACAGGGAGAAAGAAACGTCATTTACCTGATTTGATCAATATTCAGTGCGCACATGCACTGACATAGCACACTGTACCCCATAGATGTGCAAATTAAGCAGGACAAGCAAACATTGAAGATGGTGTTTAAGGAGATGGAACTGTTAACTACTGATCTGAGTACTGCTCACTGCATACATGATTGAATTACTAAGGTGTATTCCATCAAATCTATACAACTAAAACAGAAAATGATTAACTTTCAAGTGCTAATAAATAAATAAGCAGTACAGCATAGTAATGGGATTACCTTCTCCATTTACCTCTCAAATGCAGGGTGGGTCTCTGTGTAAGTTTGAAGATAATAATCACCTACTTGAGATGTGTTGTTCAACATTTCCCTTCAGATCTTCTTTGCCTAGCTTCGAGGAGAGTGGGATGGAAAGTAAATGGATATTGTACCACCAGATACCATGATTGGATATTACTTTAATTGCTTATTTTACAGTACCTCAACAAAGATATTAACTTGGTATTGATGTGTTTGGCCAAGCTAGGACACAGGAGGAATGAAATATGTTCATGAATGGTAACTGGTTCCTATAAAAGAACGAATACTAGGATGTCTATCATAAAAGAGTTTGGGGCCTGGTAGTATTGCACTGGTCTTCTGCTACATTTGAGCATTTGAACAGGTATTTGGCTTACTAACTCTCTCTCTCTCTCTCTCTCTCTCTCTCTCTCTCTCTCTCTCTCTCTCTCTCTCACACACACACACACACACACACACACACACACACACACACGCAGGTGTGTAAACACATGTATATATCTATCTATCTATCTAGATTTTCAGATCATGATAAGTAACAATAATCCATATACTAATTGTTACTGCATGCATATGTATATATGCACATTAATATTTATTCCTAAATATAATCTGTTGAGTCTATATCATGATATATATGTGTTTTCATGACTGACCATCTGGCTTTGACAACCAATGGATGTACTTTTCTCTATGTCTCCTGTGGTGATATTTTATTTGTGCTGAAATGTGGTGATATTTTATTTGTGCATTAATAAATAAAGCTTTCCTGGAGATCAGGGGGGAAAGGCCGGCCATTTTAAGTAAACAAGAAGTCAGGCAGCACATGCCCTTAATCCCTTAACAGGTAGGGTCTCTGCATGTTCAAGGCCACACTAGGGAACAGATCCAAGTGTGTTGACACACACTTTTAATCCCAGTACCAACCATAGAGACCTGGAGGTCTGTACAGACAGACAGACAGTGACAGAGCTGTGTAGGAAGAAGAAGTGAGGTAGCTGGGCTAAGAGCCAATGAGAGTGCAGAAAAGCAAGGCACATGAACCTGGATAGACAGGAAGTTGCTCTCTTTGGAAGTTGCGGAGTTGGTGAAGTGAGGTTAGCTCATGGCTTTCTGTATTTCCCCGATCTAAGGCTTTAACTCAGATTTCTGGCTCCATGTTTTTTATTTAATAAGACCATTTAGAAATTCATCTAGTCTCCTGTTCCCAGCTTTCCTCAGCTGCCTGCAGTACTTTGTGAAGAATTGAGGCCCCATGACTTTTTTCTGTCCAGTCTGGTATGCCCTTTGGTGTCATCTTTTTCCTAAACATGCCTTTGTATTGTGGATAGGTGGGAAGGTAAAGAGAGGTGGATTCCAGTGTTTTTGTTTTTGTTTTTGCTTCACTTCCATGATGTGTATCAGTTAGTCATGATATTCTTCTATTATACCACAAGTATCATGAACCTCCTTGTCCTGCCCTTATTTGTCACAACTATGGCTATCAATCTCTAAAGTGTGTTACTCTACACTAGAAAATAAGAAAACTCAACTAAACATGTCTTTCTTCTTTATGTGTTTTATTGACCTCTTGACCTGTTTTTGTTTGGTATTCTTTTGTTTGGTATTTTCCCCTTTGTTCTGACACATTTCATTTCCTTTAGTCAGTCTGTTTCATTTTTTTTGAGAATGAACAAATGGTAATTTCTATGAAAAGATTGTGTAAATACTTCCTTTTAAAAATCATATTAATCTTGTTAATATCTTATATAGTGTCACTGTTTTCAAAGGTAGTTATTTTAATATACATCTATACATGTATAGAGATTTTTAATATATCCATCAATATTTAATGTTCTGGATACTTTAATCTATCTATCAATCAATCTATATCTATACAGGTAGATATATAGAATTATATATAGATAGATTATATGCATATATAATATGTCATATATATGTATATGCTACATCTATCAATAGATATAGACCTATATAGCCAAATGCTTACTTTGATCACAACCTCAGATTCTTTTTTTAAAAAAAATTTTTAAAATTTTATTTTATAATTTAATTTATTTTTACATATCAGCCACGGATTCCCTTGTTCTCCCCCCTCCCGCAAAGCCCCCCTCCCCCCTTTCTCCCAGCCCACCCCCCATTCCCATCTCCTCCAGGGCAAAGACTCTCCTGGGGATTGAGTTCAACCTGGTGGATTCAGTCCAGGCAGGTCCAGTCCCCTCCTCCCAGGCAGAGCCAAGTGTCCCTGTATAAGCTGCAGGTTCCAAACAGCCACTGCCTGGATGCCTCCCAAACAGATCAAGCTAATCAACTGTCTCACTTATCCAGAGGGCCTGATCCAGCTGGGGGCTCCTCAGCTATTGGTTCATAGTTCATGTGTTTCCATTCGTTTGGCTATTTGTCCCTGTGCTCTTTCCAACCTTGGTCTCGACAATTCTTGCTCATACAAACCCACCTCTTTCTTGCCAATTGGACTCCCGGAGCTCCACCTGGGGCCTGGCTGTCCATCTCTGCATCCGGTTCCCTCAGTCATTGGATGAGGTTTCTAGCATGACAATTAGGGTGTTTGGCCATCCTATCACCAGAGTAGGTCAGTTCAGGTTGTCTCTCAACTATTGCCAGTAGTCTATTGTGGAGGTATCTTTGTGGAACCTCAGACTCTTAACAGTTACTTATTTCAATTTTACTGTTGGACATCGAAGTCCTCAACTTCTCATTAAATTTGATTCAGTCACTTCATTTCTGTAGCTCTTCTGATCTCTACTTTATACTTGATGATTATTTTTAATTTTTGTTCTCTCTTAACTTGCTTTCCATAAATTTTCATTGACCTCATCCCAATATAATGACATTGTGACTGTTGAGCTCCTGCTGCCCTCCATTGCTAACCTCTTTCCTCTGCGGTGCTGTTGCATGCAAGCGTGGCTGTAGTCAGCCACTGCATTCTATGTACCTGACAAAAGGCTTTGTGCTTTTCACACAAGGAAAAGCAAAAGGTTTAAGGAAATAGGCATGTTCGATCTATCTTATGCATAATGAAAGATCTGCATATATATTGAGACATTGCAAGTTACCCCATTGCTGTGAACATCTTTACACTTTCATGTAGCAGTTAAAAATAAATTTAAGTAAAAGAAAAGACTGTATCTCAGTAAACTCTAATTAACCCCATGTATCCCCCTAATTTTCTTAAGCTTGTTTTATTTGTATAGCAGAAGATGCCATTTCTGCTAGAGAAGACAGACTGGACTCTAGTGTCCAACAATTTCCTCATTATGGGTTCTCTTCTCCAAATATCTGTTTGCATTTCATTCCACATTTATTTTTAAATTCTTATCACTCTCACCTTATCATTAATGCCATTTATAAAGTATTTTCCAAAGTTGGATGGCACACTTTCTGAATCTGTCTTTGAATTATACGTTGATTGTACTTCTACCTCAAATGTATGTGTTCATTTTTATTTTAAACATTTTGTTTTATTTAAAAATTTCTATTATTAGGTGAGATTCAATAAGAAAAATGTATAAACACTATCATAGACCCACAACTTGTATTTTAATAAGATTTCTGCTTGTTTAGATATAGTTAGAAACCAGAGCTGCCCAAACCACATGGATTTTCAAACATATATCTGGTTTTGGAGTATCATATATAGTAACCGATATATAAATATTAACTAAAGGAATGAGTAAATATAATGCAACCTTAATGATATCTTACAATTACTGAATTCCATACACACATACCTATAATGGGTTCAAATATCCTTCCTTAACTAGGCCGACATGTAATTCAGTACTAGCACTACACCTTTGTAACTTCAAAGGATTTCTTAATAGAAAGGAATATCTTAAGGATAGGCAGCAATGCTAAAATGTGTTATAATCTGTCAGAAGGATTAATGGATTCTGAGTCTTCTTGATTTTTTTTTTGAGCACGCTCTCAGGTGGTATATTGAAACCAAAATTCAAGAGTATAGTAATTCAAACAAGCTTCATAAACTTTTCCAGTTACTATCATAGTGTTCCTTTGTAAAAGACTTAAAATCGCAGAACTTATAAGCACTTGAGCTGTGAAAGTTATTAAAATGTATGTTTAAAGAGAAATGAAGAGCTGCTGTCGAAGCCTCTAAGCTTAAAGGCTGCCAACCTGCAGAAAGCAGATTTTGATGTGAGCCTGGGGAGGCAGTCATTGATCTGCATGTTCCAACCAGAGCCTAATTACCTCACAAATAACCAAGCACAAATGCCCAAGCAATGAGCATCCTGTCCCCAGATAAGAGTAGTCGAGACTAATTTAACCGGAATGAAAAAAATATAACCATGGGCTCATTTGGCAAGAACACAAACTTCCAATTTTATTTCATTTAGTGAGCTTTTCATTCTGTTGAATATTTATTATATACCTCAATGTTGCTGACTTGGGCCTGTAGATGCTTTACACTTAATGCTTTGAAGATTTTAGAAGTTGTGACATGGACAAGACTGGAGGTCCTGTCACACCTGCCTAGCTCTGGAAATGAATTGTATCTTTGGAGCGGGGTCACCATTTACATAGAAGAAGACAGCCCAAATCTGTAGCCTTGAAGCTGACATTTTCTTCTAAAGGTTTATTTGTCATTTCTAGAAATGATAAGAGCTTTCTACCGGAAGGGTTGGCTTCCTTATTTTTATGTAAATTTAATATAGTTATTGTGAAGAAACAAACGAAGATTGCCCTACTACTGGTCAAAATGGTCCATGAATTACTTGAAATGTTATAGAATTGCATTTGGTATCTATATCATGTGGAAAATATTACATTGAAAAAAAAAGTGAAACAGAAGAAAGAACTGTAAAACTCCTGTGGGTTTTCACAAAAAGTTCAAGCAAAGATTAAAAAGAGAATGAACAAAGGGAGGCAAATTATGTATATAAGGAGCAGGTGGAAGACTCTGAGAGAATTTAGTCTCCTGAAGGTTACCAGACATGGCAACCTGCCCTGTCTTGGTCAGGATTGAAAGTTTACTCTCCATTACATCTTTGATAACTTGGGGAGAGTTGTTTTTTTTTTTTTTTTTTTCCCAACTGGAGCCTCAGTTAGTTCCTGTCAAAAGTGAAGTATACATTTTGTGCTATAAAACTTTTATTCAGTTTATCCTGCTGAATGGAAAATGTGAAATAGGTAAACCTACTGTACACAGTTTGTATAAGGTTTCAGATTGCCCATAGATCACATCCTAGGGGTCCGGCATCACATAAATGAAAAACAAACAAAAATAACAAAAACAAAACATTTGCGGTGGATGTTTATTTTTAATTCTGTTTAAGCTATCATGATTCAATTCCATCATGTGTGATCACAAAACAAGATATCATGAAGTGGGATGACTGCAGAGCTGGAGATGAGACCAGGGGAGATTAGATCGGGGAGCAGAGGAAACCTTCAGTCAGCCCACCTGCTTCCCTAGCAGGAGTGGCCTGTGGGTTCCCTGGGAGTGCATTGTGGAGGAGGGGAGGCTGAGGTAAAGTAACTGGTGAGGGTCGGGGGCGAGGCAGGGGGTTGGATGATACAAGGTACATGATACATGCTACAGAACAGGACAGGTCAGTGCAATGCTTCTCTAGAGCTGTTCAACAAGTGGGTACTGAAACAGTGAAAAGTGTCTTAGTTTTTCAATAAATCTTCTGGCCCTGGGGAACTCAAGCATGAGATTTAATAGTATTATACGTGTGTTGGTAAGGGTGCTTATATACATATTAATGCACACTTTGGTTGACTGAGAAAGTAGATTGTTCTTCCCATAGTCTGTGGCCTCACCAAATAAAAATGTTATGACTCTCCTCAGAATACAGGAAAGATGTTCTGCTTAACATACTATAAATGGAACTCGGATTTGTTTTATAACTCTTAATACTCAAATTGAAATGCTGATTTTTGAGCCCCTGTGGATCTTTGGATTGCTACAATCCCCTTGGCTTTCCTCACCACACCTGCCTGCAGACCTTGGGATTGTCAGTCTCCTTGCTTTCATAAGCCAGTTCCTTATGACAATAAGCCTCTTCACATACAGGTATACTTAAGTGTCTATGCATGGCCAGCACTGAGCAGCCTTAAAGATACCAGCAGGCAGCTACTCAAATCTTTTATAAAAATGGGGTGATATCTTCACATCCTCCCACAAAGGTATGTACAACCTGTAAGGATAGTAATGAATGCAGCCCAGCCAAAAAAAAAAAATGTAAGGTTACTTAAAACAGTATGAGATAACTTTGTGATTTAAATTACATGATTTTGGGGAGTGAAATTGGTAGAACTGGTGGTAAAATTTTGCATTGTCAAAAAGTTTGGACACAACATTTGAATTAAAAATTCATAATACATTGCAAACTCTATGAAAGTTATTGTTACACTATAGTATTGCTGCTTTGTACATAATAGCCAGAAATTGAAAACAATGTAGATGTCCCTCAACAGAAGAGTGGTACATTTATACAATGGAGTATTACTCAGCTGTTAAAAACAATGACATTATGCAATTTACAGGCAAATGGATGAAACTAGGAAAAAAAAAACATCCTGATTGAGGTAAGCCAGACCCAGAAAGATAATTATGGTATGTAGATATTAGCCATTAAGTAAATGATATCTAAGCTACAATCCATAGAACCAAAGAAGTTAGATATAGAGGAAGTGTCAAGGGTGGACACATGGGTCTTCCTTGGAGGGAGAAACAGGAGATTTATGAGTGGATTGGGGGTCAGTGGGGATCGGAGCAGGAGAATCAGGTTGGGAAGAGGAGGAAAATAAGGTAGAGGGAGAGAATGTGGAAAGAGACAGCAGGAATTGAGGAACATTCAAGGGATAATGTAGAAATCTAATGCAGTAGAAACTTCCTCAAATATATGAAGATTCTAATGAGGCAATACAGTCCCAACTGACCATTTCTTGTTCTTAAAGAGGCTTCCAGTATTGAGATTGAGTTTCATTTAGTTGAGTTTTTGGCCAAAGGGGTCCGATATGAATCCCCAAACAACCCAGGCTGTTGCTAAAACAATGGGTTGCTCTCTGCAAACTGACAGCAGAGCTTTGTTTCTGAGGACAACACCCACAGAACTCATTGAACATGGAGAATTCAAGCTGGTGCCTACATGGAACCTTCACTCTTATGCTCTAGTGTCTTTGGTGTGGGAGGGTACTCTGCAGGCTACAAAGGAGAAACATAAACACCAACCCAGTAAAAAACTTTTGACCTACAACCTTTCCTGCCTACAGGATATGCTTGGACAACAGTGACACTCGTGGGAATAGCCAAGCAATGTCTGATTTGACTTAAGGCCCACTCCATGAGACAGAACCCATACCTAACACTGCTTGGGTGACCAAGAACCAGAGACTAGATAGACCAGAGACCTAGGGTAAAACCAAACACTACTTGTCTAAAAAAAGTATCAATAAAATGACTTCAAATGATACTCTGCTGTACTCATAGATTGGTGCCTTCTTTAGTCATCAGCACAGAAGCTTTCTTCAGCAGCAGATGGGAACAGATGCAGAGACTCTCTCAACCAGATACTACGCACAGAGAGAGTATAAATGGGATGTCTCCATCAAATCCCTTCCCTCAGAGCTCAGGGAACCCTGAGGAAGAGGAGGTGGAAAAAGTGTAAGAGTCAGAGCTGATGGAGGACACTGGGAGAACAAGGCCCTCTGAATCAACTAAGCAAGGAACATATGAGCTCACAGAGACTGAAGCAGCAAGCACAGGGGCTACACTGGTCTGCACCAGGTCCTCTGTGTCTATATTATAGTTCTAGCTTAGTGTTTTTATGGGACTCCTGACTATGAGAACAAGTGGGTCTCTGACTCTTATGTCTGCTTTTGAGACTCTTTTCATCCTGTTGGGTTGTTATATCCAACTTCAATATGAAAGTTTTTTTGCTTCATCTTATTATAATTCGTTTTGTCACATTTGGTTGTTATCTCTTAGAGGCCCATTCTTTCTAATGAGAGATAGAAATAAAGTGGATCAGGATAGGAGGGGAGGAGGGGAGGAACTGGGAGGAGTAGAGGGAGGGGAAACTATAATAAGGATATATTGTATGAGAAAAGAATCTATTTTTGATAAAAGGGGAAAAAGGATCATATGTCTGTGTGAGTTTCTCTCAGGAGGTGTGGAATGCTGAACTGTTACAGAGTTTTCGAATTATAATCAACTCACACACTATATTTTTCTATGAAAAAGAAATACATATTTAAAAAGCTCTACCACAACTTGCTAATTATGAAAACCCAGTTTAATAAAGGACAGTCAAGTCAATTTGTTTGTGAAGTCAAACACTTTTTTTCCTCCAGAATAGTATTAATACAATACCAGTTTCTTTAAAAAGTTCAATGGATCCTAAAGATTTCAAAGTGACTTTTGGAAGGCCAAATTGAGTACACTATACAACTTCCCCAATTTCTTCTCATTCTGTGCTTAGGACGTACTCTAAACATTTTAACTTATTAAGGACTGGAAAGCTTATAAGAAAACTGACAAAATGTAAGTCTCAGATTTAGACCAGCTTTGAATATTTTCTGCCAGACTATTTTTAATCACCTCTTAGCAATATACTTTAGAAATATCCCTGAATGTATGCTTTGGGAATCTGTGCCATGGCCATCTATCGCTAGGGAGCTGGTTATGAATGCATAGCTCATGTCCCTCTGCAGGTCTGAAGTGTCACAATCTGCATTTCAATCAGGCCTCCAGTGCATGGGCATGACTGATTTATTCTACAGTTTCCTAAACAGTAATGATTTGTTACCCGTGTTTATATTAACCTTGTTTTTCATTGCCAAGAACCATTCCCATTATGTTAGATGATTTTGCATGCTTTCGGTATGTTGCCCAAAGCTGGAATCTCTGATTTCTGTCACTTCAGCACTCACTTAAGCAAGGCAGAGCCTTAGAACCCAAGCTTTTTTTGTATTCACAGAAGAGGAAGTGTGTCTTGCCAGCTTCTCACACTTCTAAAGTTTCCATGCATGAATAAAAATTTCTCATTTAAAACAACCTGAAACTTTGTCATACAAATGGCTTGTTTTTACATTACATTTCTGCATTTCTTATTTTCCTTTGGGGGATAGTAGTGTAAAGAAGTAGGAGTCTTAATTACTCCTTTCCCGAAAGGGTGGTGAAGGTCTGGAGTTTCTGAGCATGGCTTCACAAAGCTGAACATGCGGCCCCTGTGAGTTTTTACACTTCTGACCTGGCGGCTGCAGCACTTCTGTTACATACTCAGAGTCCTTCCACTGCAGTAGACCTGAAAGAACTTGCCCATCCAGCAGTACAAGTCACCAAAACAAACTATTAAAAATCTAAAAATCTTTATGTATTAATCAGTTGCTGTGGGGCAGTGTTTTACTAAATAAAGTCAACAACAGACATTTTCCTTAATGTCTTGAAAGTCATATTTTTTCTTTAAGTAGCATATACAATAGCTTCTATGTACTAAAATGTAAACTAGTGCTAGGCATTCAATATAAGATGGAAAAATAATTATGTACTGGGTATTTACCTGCAGGATGGTATGTCAACAAATAACAGAGATAGTTAGTTACACATTAATGTTTATTGCGATACTGTTCACAATAGCTATTTTATTAAAATGACATGGGCATCCAACAACAGCTGAATGGATATAGAAAATGTGACACACACACACACACACACACACACACACACACACACACACACAAAATGGAATAGTTTCAGCTGTAAAGAGCAAAGTTATGTCATTTGTGGGAAAATGGATGCAACTGGAGATAATCATACTAGGCAACAAAACCAGTCTCAGAAAGAAAAAATAATGTTCATTTTCATTTGGGGTTTCTAGAATTTATACAAATAAAAATCACTCATGTGTGTATGGCTCTCTCGGGGGACAAAGGGGACTAACAGGAAGAGGAAGGGCAAAAAGAAGAGTAAGGAGTATGGGAGTCTTTACTCAATGTATAATATACACAGTGTGAAAAGGAGTCTGTACTCAGTGTACATTATGCACAGTGTGAGAATGTCCTTGTACAAACAGTCCTTGTAGAATGAAAATATACAATGGCAAATATTCTAATGAAAATAATGATGGACCAGCTGATTGCAGCATTAATGACCCATAAGCCCTTCATAAACATTTCCTCTTTGACAAGGTGGTCAAGTCAGACACAACGATTCAGCCATGATTCACGGACAGTTTGTGTTTGGCTTGCATGAGACCTGACTCAAGTCAGCAGGAGTATTTGGGGCACCGCTAGTCCTTTCCCCTGACATAAAGCCATACGACTTGGAAGGGAATCTTCAATTTTATTGTCTTTCCCAGAGAAGGTACCATTTGATGATATATTCAGTACCAGAGCTTTTCTTTAATGGATCTCCTGGCAGAACAGAAGGGAGAAGTAGACATCAGAAGAATAAAGGCAAGACAGTGATGCTTCATTTTCAATAATAGATGTGTAGGGTCACTTCAAATGACTAGAAGACAACCGATATAAAATTACAGAAGACAGGAAAATCAGCATGCTGGGGTCCACCCAAAATGGCACTGAAACTGGGCAAGGTAAGGTCGTCCCTTTTAAGCCTGCTTAGGGGAATTTCAGCTGTGGTTAAGTGTACCTTAAAGTGATTGGGTATAGATCCTTACTGGTACAGGAATCATTTTATGATTGGCTCATGACATCTGGTCAGCAACCATGGTTGTGGTTTCAGGGGTCTGTCTGCTGTGTCAGGGGTCTGTCTGACTGAAAATAACAAGAACAGTTCCTGCTTATGGCTGGGTAGGACCTTGTTGAATTCAGGCATGAGTTAGCATAGATTGAGGCAGAGGTCTTAGCAAACTGGATCCTGGGGAAAAAAATGGCCCTGGTCCCTTCAGATAGACCACATAAGCAGACTACTAGGAAAGAAACAAATGACTCAATAACACGAGAGTCTACAGCTACAAATTTGCATAAGATTGAATTCAACACAGAGGAATGCATATTCATCTCAATATGTATTTGCATAAAATATACTCCACAACATAGGACATCTTATGTTGCCAGGCAAGTCTTATGGATGTAAGGAGCTTGTATGTATAGAGACTGTCCATATAAATATGTACAAATTATTTTTTTCATATTCTTATTACAGTGTACTGACACAGAGAATCAGGAGCAGAAGTCTTGAGAATTCACAACCATCCACTCTAGACTAGTGAATTGGTTCACATATTTGATGAGGCCAATCACATGTTTTCCTCTGGGTGAATCCAGCCACTGGATGTCTGAGGTCTATGACAATGTTATAATCACCCACGCTTTCCTAGAGTATGAAAGAGGAGTGGTGTGTATATAAAGGGCAAGTTTCAAAGGGGAGGAAATGTGTGCCTGTTCCTATAACAATAGTCATTAGAAAAAAATGTGGCACAGGCCAGAGATTCAAGAAAAAAATGTAAATATATACAAAGCAGAGGACAAAGAAAATGTTCAATGCCCAGTTCCAGGTACAAGGGAAAAAAAATATATATAGAAGCCCCAGGCCCTAGAGAGCACAACAGCAACAGCTTAGCATCATGCCTTGTGGTTGGGGTGGGCAGGACTCAACCAAGCCCCACCCCAGGGTTTCTAATCCTGGGCCCATGAGAGAATAACAGCAACAGCTCTGTGCCAGCCAAGCAGTTGGGCATCATTATGGTGAGTGAGTACAGGGTGGGGAGGTAGAAGACAGAGAGATGCAGAGCAGTTCATGGGCTGGAGAAAGGCAGATCTGAAGAGGTGAGGGTGCTGGGGAACAGACTGACATAAATGGCCTGCTTGCCACCTGAGTCCAAGGTGATGTCTGGGCCTGGGCTATTGCCAAGGGCCAAGTCTTGGTCTGAGGCCCTGAAGCAGCTGAGGGGGTCTGAGTAGATGTCTGTGGCTCCTGTCAGCACTGAGGGTCATGCACAGGCCTGTAGTCTGGGGGCCACCTGTGGCCATGAGGGTGTCTGAGGGTCACACTGCTATGGGGGACACACTGATCTGAGTGGCCTGTGCTGCCACCTGGGGCCATGGTGACATCCGAGCATGGACTTCTACTGAAGACCATGTCTGGGTCCATGATCCTACCACAGCTGGGGTCTGTGTTGATGTCCAATGGCACATGTTGCCACCAAAGGCGACACAAATGCCCAGGGTCTAGGCTGCAACCCATAACTATATTGGTCACCATGCTGTGCTGCCCCTGGGGCCAAGCTGATTTGATAGGCCAGCACTGTCACCTGGGGACATGGTGTGATCTGGGCTGTGACAGAGAACCATGTTTCAGTTTGTGGCCCTGCCACAGACAGGGTTTGTGTTGATGTCCATAGCGCCTGATATCATTGAAGGCCATGCCAATGCCAGAGGTCTGGGCTGCCACCTGGGGCCATGCTGGTGTCTGAGGGCCTGCACTGCCATCTGGGGCCATGGTGACATCTGAGCCCAGGCTGCTGCCTCAGACCATGTCTGGGTCTGTGGTCCTACCACAGCTGGGGTCTGTATTGATGTCTGTTGACCATGTTGCCACACCAGAGGCCACATAGAGGCCAGGGGTCTAGGCTGTAACCTGTGGCCATGAGAGTGTCCGAGGGCAATGCTGCTGCCTGGGTCATACTGATCTGGGTGGCCTGTGCTGACACTGGGCTGGGGTCTTGATAATGTCTGGGCCCGAGCTGTTGCTGAGGGTCATGGCTGGGTCTGTGGTCCTGCTGCATCTGGGGTCTATGTTGATGTCCATGGCCCATGTTACTACAAAGGGTCATAGGAACCATGAGTTTTAGAAACCGAGGGCCATGATGAGCTGGCCATGCCCCTCACTGGCCTTGGGATAACTGTCCTTGCACCTTGCTGGATACTGCAGCAGGAGTGCCCCCCGCCCCCCCCCCAACCTTCCCATGGAACTCATCACTGGTGTGCACCTCCCCTTGGCAGCACACTAGAGCTGATCCTGTTTTGTTGGCTTTTCTTTTAAAATTTGTTTTGTTTTGGGGGGCAGAGGGTGGCTGTGGGATGGGGGGCTGTGGGATGGGGGGCTGTGGGGTGGGGGGCTGTGGGATGGGGGGCTGTGGGGTGGGGGGATGGGTAGATAAGTAGGATCGGAATGCACAATGTGAAATCCACAAAGAACCAATAAAAGTTAAAAAAAATTATGGAAGTTTTTATTTTTTTAAAAGAATTTTATTACTTTTACTTCAGATCTTATTTAGATTAAACACGGATAAAGACTTTCAGTGTTCCTTTAGCAAACTGATTCACTCTTTGTTCTATTTGAAATGAAGAAATAAGAGAGATGTACTCCTAATGGAATATAACTTCTTGGCTCACCAGTGCTCCCTGGTCCAGCTAGCCATGGGACACAGACAGACAGACAAGAACAGTTTATATTTTATATGAGTACAGAACAAATATGCCTGCTAGCCTGAACAACTGACTGTAAAGATTTTGGGGAGAGAGCAGAGCATATTCAGTATTTAGAACTAACCAGCCTCATGAAAAGTACAGCAACTATAAGCAAGGAATCCACTACTGAGATACAGACCAGGGCATTCAAGAAGTACAGAAGGGCTGGGAACATTGTACTCAAGTCCTCACTCTCCTTTTTGTGCCAGAAGACATGTCCCCATCTCTCCCCCACTATCAGCAAGTTCTCACTGAGGGTTAGATAAAAAATTAAGGCTTTGTTTGATAGGACAAAAATGAAAGGATGAAGGAATTTTGAAATTAATAATAGCAAAATAAAGGATGTTGATGGACAAACAAAGTAGATGACGATGGTATCAGAATAACGAGTCTAAACTCAAATGAGCAAAATAAGAGAACACCAAACAGACCAGGTAAGCTGAATTTATTAACAAGGATGATGTCGTCGGCCTGCGATATAGTGAGTTGGTTTAAGAGTTAGTGGACTTCCCTCAGGCCTCTTCACTCAGAGCAGCTTACTTCATGAATTGTGGAAACAGCTCTTGAAACTGTTTATAGTACTCACTGGGAGAAATCACCACACAATGTTATGCACTATCTATAAAATGTGACGTGCCCTTTAAATGTCTCCATCCTATCCTTTTATAGCAGCCGAACAAGGAGAATTGCCACTAGCTATCCACCGAATTGAATTGGCTGTGCAGGGACTATGGTTTTTTTTTTTTTTTTAACTTTTTTATTTTAATATGCATTGGTGTTTGACCTGCATGCCTTTGTGAGGGAGTCAAATCCACTAGAACTTGAGTTACAGACAGTTGTGAGCTACCGTGTGGGAGCTGGGAATTGAACCCAGTCCTCTGGATGAGCAGCCAATGCTGCTGAGCCATCTCTCCAGCTGCTATGGCTATTCTTAAAAGCAGGAGTCATTGGAGATCAGAAGACCTAGTATCCTGGAGATGACTATTCCTGTCAAGAAAAAGAGCCATGGTCTTGTAATATTTCACAGGCATGCTGCTGATTGTAGTCAGGGCCGCAATTGTACTGTCCTCAGAATTTTGTCCTGACGACAAAAGAGAATTCTACGAGACTGAAGAAGCTTCATTTAGCACGCTGTTGTTGTTCCCATCTGTTGTGATGGATGCTTCTGTCTCCCTCCCATCTGCAATTCCAGGGAATGTAGCATTTCTTATATTCCTGGAAAAAATTCAGCACATGAGGATTAATAGATTAATGACGTATGAATCATATACTTAGATAAAGATTCTGAAAGAAAAATTGTATGACTCACTACAAAAATATGTTTGTATTTCCTCTCATAGTTTTGATAATACCTTCTCTGACCCCGTGTCCTCTCATCCCTACACTTACTGATTCTGTTCTAACGAAACCAGTTCTCTTACAGTGTTTAGAGTATCTCAAGTTTGTTTGTTTGTTTTAGCAATGTTGTATTAAGTGAGTTTGGCTAAGCTGAAATCTTCTTGTTTCTGCATGCCTACAAGGCATGAGTCTCACCTGTGACACTTGTGAGGTAACCGTTGAACCCTTTCCGCATCATTCACCATCTTGTTTTGCTGTCTGATATGCCACATAATCTCGTTTAGTACTGTTGCTTTTGGACATTCTTTATTTCTGGCCTCCTTCACCAAATCCTAGCTCCTGTGAAATAAACAAAGAAAGAAAGAAACAAATAAATAAATATGTCATATTCCCTTCTTGGTAGATAGCATGTCTGTCAGAGAACTTATCTCTTCTTTGTGTAGCAAGCATGTCAATATTCTTTAGGTTCTTTTTGAAAATAAAATTCTGTGCAATTTGGATCAAAGCATTAAATCTCTCTACCTGCATGAAATTGAAAAAGAAACATTCTTCAGTTTCTGTGTTGATATCTAGATAGTAGATGAGTAATAGAACTTCTACATTCCTCAGGTTTTTAGTACTGCCCACAAATACACTGTCTTTCAATTAGCCTATAATCTTTCAAGTGTTGAACTATTTTAACAGTCCATTTTTTCTCAGTAAGTAGTATAATTTTACTGTGAGCCCCAAATACTCAGGTGCTAATGCAATTTACATCAAGTGCTAATGTAAAATATTTAAATCACAGTAGTAAATGGAGACAGAATGTTTAAAGTAGTTAATTTCTTCAAGCCATCCCAAATCTGAAAGATTCACTTTTGCCTAATCAGCATTAAATAAATATATTACGAAACAAGATTTTAGTCTCACAGAAGATGCTTAATAACTTATTATTAGACTACTGGAAGATACAAACATTATTGTTATACGGAGAAAAACACAACTTGCATGTTTAATCATCTGCTGAGGTTAAAGATAAACTTGTCAAGATAACTATCATAATGATTACATGAATGCATTTATGTAAATAGTATTATCATAGCATGTTGAAAAGGTAGTTCTCTTTTATAATACACATAATACACAATCAGTGAAGAATAAAATAATAACTGGGTAGGGCAAAGGAAGGCATCATATATAGCATAAAGACCAAAGACCACTTTTGAAATCATCAGTCTGAGACAGAATACTGGTGGTCTTGCTTGCTAACCATGGTCTTATTACAAAATAACTTGCCACAAGTTTGGTTATTATCTTAATTAGTGAAATGGATTTGGAAGACAAAACTTTCAAAAACAAAGGCTATTTCTTAGGTGATTTGGTATTTGTGATGAACAGTGCTCAAAGAATCTACACTAAGTAATATTGCTTAAAGGAGCTCAGTGGGTACGGCCCTCTCTCTAGTTTGCTTCCAGATAAACCTTTGTGTAATTCTAATATCAGAAAAGGTAAATATATGAAAACAGAAAGACAAATACTTCACCAATTTTCTTTTTCTTTTTTTAGCCCTTTCTTCTAGTGCTGGGATTTGAGCTCAAGATCCAGGCTCATGCTAAGCACACAGTCAGCAGTGAATGGCATCGCACCTATAGGTATACTTTCTTGTAACGAAGACACTGGTCTTTGGAGTAGCCACTTTCAGATAAGGCCCTGTTGCTCCTGTAAACTAAACCTTACATATCATCTATGATCTTAAGGAAAACAACGGAATTACTATGACGATTCATTTCATGCTTCAACACAGCTGAATTAAGAGGTGTGCAAATATTTTTGAAACCCTAAGTGTATTTGTTTAGATATCTCTTATGAAATTAACATATATCTGTAGCAAAGCTTATGGTTCCACCCTAATAATGGTGGACATTCCAATTCATTTGAAAACCTAAATGGGATACAAGTGTTCATTGAATCTCTTTTAGTATGAGTTTTTTCCTATTTCACATTTTTTGATCTAAGAGATAACCTTTATTTTCCTGTTTTAGATTTAAATCAAAAGCATTGTTCTTCCTAGGTCTTGACCTCCATGTCTTTGGATTGGGAGGATACCTTGGGTTTTTTATTCTCCAGCCTTCCCTCAGTCTAGAACTAAATTATCAGTTCTCCTGCATCTCTTCCTTGTGGAGCGGTGTTACAAATCTTAGAACACATCTACTTCCATAATTATGTGAGCTTTGTTCTTATAATAAATCTTCATGTGTATACCTGCAATATAACCTTTATGACTGTGCATCTCTGAATAATTCTAATGTATTTTTCTTATTTAGGAAATGAAATAATGATATTTGAGTTTTGTAGGAATTGAGACCATAAACATTGCTAATATTGATAATATTGAAGATAAACTCACTGAAAGTGCCTATCATGCTTGTCTGATGAACAATTTGTTATACATAGTTAACTCAGTTAACTTCAATTATCATTGGATTCCTACTAGCCAATTACAAGTATCTGTAAGGAGAGATGAGAAAGATGGAAACTGACCAGTATTGAGGTTACTCAAATTTACAGTTTCTAGTTTTCTATGCAATACTTCTCTTTGGGCTTCTTTTGTAGTTGGTAGTAGTCTGTATGTAGTCCCTAATGATGGTTGGTTTTTGTTTTGTTTTGATTTTTTTTAAAAAAATTAGAACATTGTCCATATTCTATGCTTGTCCTTGAGGATTTCTGAGAGTATTGTATTTTCTTTCTGGACTCTGCAGACACACAGATGATTAGTTGTTTACCACCTGCTTTTGAATCACAAATATAATTAATCTTGACATATGCCCACCCCATATTCACAACTCTTTCTATTTATGGAATGAAACTCATTGCCATAAAAATTTATCTTCTTGTATAGCATATGCTGTTGTATTGATATCAAATTTTTATCTACTGCAGTGTCTTACATCTCCATAGAAAAACTAATACAATTAATATTTCTGGAATTTCATTAGTCACTGTGAATTAAATATTTGACTTGGCTCTTGTTTTTAGGTATGATGCAGAATGCATTGGATAGAACCACATTTTTGAAAGGCTCTATGTGTTTTCACAAAGAAAGTATGTTATAATTTGGAAAGTTTTCTGTGATAGGGTGAAGGATTTTGAATCAAAATAACCTCATCCACCACTAAAGATTGATTCAATTAAGGCCAGAATCCTCAAGTACCATTGCAAGTGCAAACTGTAGCTGACATCCCCCACCACTGAAAGGAAATGATAAATGAATCCTGGGGCTTTGTGTTGAACCTAAATGAGTTCTCCATTGTTGATTGAAAACAAAGGGCACAGATGTTTTAACTGCACAGAGAGAATGAGATTGTGGGACATAAAAGACAAGGGGACAGAAACATCATTCAAAACCACAATTGCCCCAGATATTATCAGGCTTATGGACTGCTTTGAAAAACAAGGTCTACTGACCTGGGTAGGAGATCGTTGCTGTTTCTCTCCTATAAATCAACCTGCATTCATCCCAGGCAAAAAAGGTGCAATTCATACTGCTTATACCAAACATCTGAAATATTTTCTATACAGACAATTTCAGTGCTGGAAGATAAAGGAGAATATATTTATTGAAATGTGAGCCATAAATTGCTGCTGTTTTACAGTAACATTTAAATAAGTCAGTCTTCCTCTGATGTGCTATTTGCTTAGGTTAGAAGACAGGTTTTTCTTCTTCTTTTTTTTCTCTCTCTGTTTACTTAGATGAAAACTTCATGTGATTTTTTAAAAATCCATACTTGATTTTTATTTTCCATCAGACTGCATTGTTAATGCAAATCAACCACCTACTCCTCTTGTTTTGTTTTCTGAAGTGAAGTAAAGCACACTGTGCCCTGCTAACGATCATCTTTTGTGTATGACAGGCTGTGTGCTTTTTGTTTTTTTTAATAGATATATGTGGTCACCTTCCCTCACTTGATTTTTAGCAGTAGCTAGTCTCTTGAGACCTGACAGCTTCTCAGTCACCTTCTCTCCTCCAGAAGCTTTTCCTAATCTCATTCGTTGTCATCAGTTGCTCTGTGATGTGCACACCAGCACACTTCAGCATCATTTAACCACAACTTGTGTTTTTTCCAGGGTCTCCAGAAACATCTCTGTCATTAAATCTGTGAGGCTGCGTTTCAAAATAATGGTTGCGTGTATAATTATGTTTAGTCTTCTGAGTCACAGGAAGAGGGAAAATAAGTTCACCTTGCTATATGTGAACAGACAGAAACTAAAAAGAAATAAGTTAAAGTAATGGTTCAAGGGAACCTGGAGCCAGCAAAGCCAAGCTCAGGCTAAAGCCAAGTGTTTGCTTGTTTTTGATTTCAAGTTCATTAATGTCCCCACATAATTTTGTATCTACCTTCCTAGTGCTGACCCTGGTGTTCCATCTCCTCATCTCTCAAACCGGTGATCTCAGTTACTTAGCAAATATTGACTTTTTAAAAATTGCTATGTTATGGTGCCACCTTATGCACTGGCATTCAAAAACTAAACTGTGCTCTATATGTTGACACTCATATGATATTCCCAATAAAATTTCAGCCTTAATGGCAGAAGTATTTTTCACACATCATCCTTCACCTATACTGGCATTCCATTTTCTTTGAAATGTACAGAAAACCAGAAAATCTAAAGGAAAAAATGTTTCTAGAAAAATGAAAAGCTTCTGTGAGGCAAAGGACATTGTCAATAGGACAAAATGGCAGCCTACAGAGTGGGAAAAGATTTTCACCAACTCCACATATGACAGAGGTCTAATATCCAATATATATAAAGAACTCAAGAAGCTAGGCATCAATAAACTAAACAATCCAATTGAAAAATAGGGTACAGATCTAAACAGAGAATTCTCAACAGAGGCATCTCAAATGGCTGAGAGACACTAAAGAAATGTTCAACATCCTTAACCATCAGAGTAATGCAAATCAAAACAGCTCTGAGATTCCATCTTATGCCTGTCAGAATGGCTAAGATAAAAGACATAAGTGACAGCTCATGCTGGTGAGGATGTGGAACAAGGGGAACACTCCTCCACTGCTGGTGGGAGTGCAAACTTGTATAGTCACTTTGGAAACCAGTATGGTGTTTTCTCAGAAAATTGGAAATAATCTACCTCAAAACACAGCTATACCACTCCTGGGCATATACCTAGAGGGTGCTCCATCATACCACCAGGACACTTGCTCAACCATGTTCATTGCAGCTTTATTTATAATCGCCAGAATCTGGAAACAACCTAGATGTCCCTCAACTGAAGAGTGGATAAAGAAAATATGCATTTACACAATGGAGTATTACTCAGCTGTTAAAAACAATGGCATGCAATTTGTAGGCAAATGGATGGAACATGAAAAAGTCCTTCTGAATGAGGTAACCCAGACCCAGAAAGACAAACATGGTGTGTACTCACTCGTAAGTGGACATTAGCTGTAAAGGATAGTCATGCTACAATCCTCAGATGCAGCAGAGGCTAAGTTACAAGGAGAGCTTAAGAGGGGGACACAAGGACCTCCCGGGGAAGGGGAAATAGAATATATTTCGTGGGTGGACTGGGGTTGGGTGGGGTTGGGAACAGGAGGGATCAGGTGGGGGATGGAGAGAGAAAATACTGGGAGAAATGACTGGAATTGGAGGATATTTTGGGGGATGAGGTAGAAACCTAGTGCAGTGGAAACTCCATGGAATCTATGAGAGTAACCCTAGCAGACTCCTAGTAATGGAGGACATGGAGCCTGAGCCAGACATCTTCTGCAGTGGGATGGTTCTTTTGTAGGCTGTGAGGATATGTGTTGCTCTCATTAGTTAATAAAAAGCTGACACCTGGTAACTGGGCAGGAAATTAGGCAGGAAAGCCAAACTGAGAATGCTGGGAAGGAGATGGGTGGAGTCAGGAGTTGCCAGCCAGATACAGAGGAAGCAAGATGTGAATGTCCTACTGAGAAAAGGTACCAAGCCATGTGGCTAAACATAGATAAGAATTATGGGTTAATTTAAGTGTAAGAGCTGGTTACCAACAAGTCTGAACTACCAGCTAAGCATTTATAATTAACTTTAAGCCTCTGAATGGTTATTCAGGAATTGGTGGGTGGGAGAGAACCATCCATTTATACTCTTCCATAACCAGGCAAGGCCTCAATTGGAGGGATTGGAACACCAACCCAGCCACAAAACTTCCAACCCGCAGTTTGTCCTGCCTGCAGAGTGTTCTGGACTGGAGCCTACCAGAATCATCAAAGAGACCAGAGAGACTTTATCCAGCAACTGCTGGGAGCAGATGCAGAATCCCACAGCCAAACAATAGGCAGAGCTTGGGGAGAATTATGTGGAGGACAGGGAGACAACATCAGAGAAAACAGAGGGGTCAGGGACACCATGAGAACATGGCCCACAAAATCAACTGACCAGGAATCTTGGGGGCTGGCCGAGATCAGGGAGCATGTAGGGTCTGACCTAGGTCCTCTCACATATATGTTATGCCTGAGTAGCTTGTGGGATTCCTAACAGTGGGAGCAGGGGCAGTCTCTGACTCTGCTGTCTGCTTGTGTAAGCCTTCTCCTCATAATGGGTTGCCTTGCCCAACCTTGAAGTGGTGGTATGTGCTTGGTCTTACGATATCTTGTTTGCTTGATGTCCCTGAGAGACCTGCTCTTTTCTTAGGTGAAGTAAAGGTGGGTGGATCTGGTGAAGAGGGAAGATTAGGGGAGAGATTGGAGAGAGAAGAGGGAGGGAAACTGTGGTTGGGATGTAGTATATGAGAAAAGAATTTAAAAAAAAGTGACTAGAGACAGGAACAAACTCAATCCCATCATTTGTGACAACAGGAATATTCTAGAGGGCATTACAGAATGGTCAGTGGTGGAAAGATGTGAAGAAATGGAAATGTTTGGTTAAATGCAATTCTTATGACAGCTTTATCTGAGACAAAAAATAACTTTTTAGTGGGAAAGTTTTTGAGAGACAGTCTGAGGAAGGATGGAAAAACCTTTAGTTTAATAATTCCAAAATGTAAGCATATTCCTGAATACCTACACATCTAAGAACTTCTGACTGTCATTCTACAAACTGTTTTGTCTAATTGAGCTGTAATTACTCAGTACAAGCAGCCTGCTTCCATCCCAGTCTGTGGCGACGGCCTGGCTCCAGTGTGAGATCCTCTATATCAGTGCTTCTCAGCTAGTGGGGTGTGACCATTTGGGGATTGCATATCAGGTATTTACATCACAATTCATAAAAGTAACAAAAATTATAGTAATGAAGTTGCAACAAAGTAATTCCATGGGTTGGGGGTCTCCACAGCATGATTAACTGTATTAAATGGTCACAGCATTAGGAAGTCTGAGCACCGCTTTCTATATGTTTAAGTGACAGAATTTCCACACACGTGAAAGTGTCCTTTGTCTCTCTGAAATGCATAGTGTGATGAACAAGGCAAGGCTGGAATAACAGGGCAGGGGTGGAGAATGGTTTGTCAAGCTAAAGGGGCAGGAATATGGTTTTTTTTTCTTCTAGTCTCAGGCTTCCTTCCTCTTGAGTCGCCTCAGAGGGGACTAGATTGCAGTGAAAGTTACTGAGGGAAGCAGAGTTCCCATGGGCAGGGGCTGCTATGGCCATGGGCTCTAACCACACACTCCCCACGGCTTCTGGAGCCTAGAAAAACACCAACCGAAAAGTATAAAACTGATCCTTCTGAAGGATCATCAGCATCCAGGAATTCCTAGGAATAAGATTATATAGCTTCATGTTAAAATTCTTGACTGCAGTTTGATAAGGTTAAAACGGACTCACCCACTTAACAGATCCGTGTTTATAGTCTGTCTATCATGTGTCAGGTGCTATGATAGTCATGAGGGATTTTGTTATGTTTGTGAAAGAGAACATCATTAAGTGAGGCTGATGGCCTTTGTTTGATCAGAAGATTCTGAACACAGTTACTTGTGGAGTGTGAGAGGGAGAAATGTGGTTATGTGAGTCAGTCTTACCCTGTCTGTTCCAGAATTACACATTTCTCTATGCTTCATGGGATAAATTGCATACTCTCCCCAGAGTCATATTCTCATGGTATGTTTACAATTGTGGTACAATCCATTTAATTTTGAGATGTATAATATGCAAACTCATCTAGTTAGGATAAAATGCACATGGAAGTTTTGATCTTTTAGGTAATTTATTTACTTATGACTTGCTATGGTATTGTACCTGGCAGAAACATTGCAATAGATCAAAAGTAAATTTTGTCTACCAGTTTCTGAGGCTTCTGCATGGTTCATTTCATGACTTGAGCATGTGTATTATTCAGGGTTCTGGTCTAGAGGAACAGGACTGATAGAATGAATCTATATAGAGCTATAGAAGGGAATTATTAGAGTGGCTTACAGGGCGTGGTCTAGCTAGTCCAACAATGGCTGTCTACCAACAGCAAGTCTAATAATCAGGTAGTTGTTCAGTCCATGAGGCTGGGTGTCTCAGCTGGTCTTCAGTAGACAGCCTAATCCTGAAGATGTAGGTATAATGCCAGTGAAGGAATGGACGTGCCAGTGAGAGTGAGGGCAAGCAGGAAAAGAGAAGCAGCTTTCTTCTTCTGTGTTGTTTATATAGGCTGCCACCGAGAGATGTGGCCCATACTTAAGGTGTTTTTAGTTAATTCCAGAAGCAGTCAAGTTGACAATGAAGAGTAGCCATCCCAGCATGCGAGAGGCTATTCACATCACAGAGGACTGAAAAAACAAATAATGCTACTAGAGGAACCAGGGGTAAGGTATAACCTTTAAAAGTATTTCCATCAGCTGGTCCATACCTCAGAAATTACCAGAACTTTCCAAAATAGTGTTACCAGCTGAAAGCAGGAATTCAGAGGAAGGGTCGGGTGTGTGTGTGTGTGTGAATTTTTCACAACAACCCCTGGTCCTGCATGCTGGCTGGATGTATTTCTTGTGAGATTTTAGAAAACTTATGGAAACTCCAAGTCTCAGTTTCCTTCTATGTAAAAACAAAACAAAAACAAAGCACTGTTCTTCCTCTCCCTTCTCTCCCCCTCCTCCCTTCCATTCCCTAACTCCCCTCTCTCTACTTCACCCCTTCCTACCCCTCCTCTCCCCTTCTCCCCTCTCCTTTCTCCATTCCCTTCTCCCTCCTCCCCCTCCTCCTTTATACAAAGGTGCTTAGAAGCTGTAGGACACACTATAAATATAAAGGGTTACTCTCTCATTAAAACACACAGGGAAACACTGGGGCTTGATTTTTTCAAACATTCAGCCTGAGAGAAAATAAAGACAGGCAGCGAGGGGGTGGTTTGAAGTACTTCATTTGAGCTTTACTGGAACCACATTTTACAAACTCATAAAAGACATGCCTTTCTTTTCGGCAGCCTATTTCTCTACATGGAGAAGGATGAAAAGCAGTTAGCACAGGTGGTAAGTGATATGGATAGGTTGGCTTTCAAAGGGGGAGTGCAGTGTGGAGGCTGTGCTCCATTGCAGAAGCAATCTATTAAGCACGAGGCCCAAGCTTTGCTGTGTGGCTTTTTATGCTCTTTGAGTTCCTGCTTGTATGGAATCATAACTCAGGAAATTCAGTTTTGACAGCGTGAACACTTTGTAATTTAAAGGATATAAAATAAACTAGACAACACCGTTCTTGTACAGAGAAGTATAGTGGAACAGTCAGATCCAAACTATTCAACATATGGCACTGTGTAAGTTTTTAGCAGCCTGGAAGTTGATTGGAAATGCCCCCAAGTATTATAACTTTATATTAAATGTTACATTAAACCTGGTTCTGGTTTTTACCTTTATGATCTTTACATCAAAAGCCCCAGCAAAACAGAGTTTTCATGATCTTTGTCCTAAACTCGGACGTGTGAGAGCACATGAGGCAGCAGGTTGGTTGACGTGTCCCCTGCTGCTTTTAAATGTCTTCCTAGCCTTTCTCTATGGGTCAAGTCATCAGTTCCTCAAGAGACCAATACGCTAGTTACTTCCAGAAATTTATAGTAAACAGGAATTCTGAAAAATGTATCTTTTCTGGAAATGTATTTTTGAATCCATCTATGGAATAGGTCCTTATACCAGCATCCCACAATCTAAATTAATCTCCTTTCTCTTTTGTGCATTCACCAAATTGTTTCTTATTTTCCCACAAAGTAAAATGTTGTTCTAGATATAATTAACATCAATTTATTCTTTAAGAAACTGTAGTGGCTGGGCTGGAGAGATGGCTCAGCCGTTAAAGGCTGGGCTCACAACCAAAAATATAAGAAACTGTAGTGGGTAGCTGTTCCAGCTTTGACCTGGAAGTACTACCCACTTAAGGCTTCCAGTAACTGTCATGCCTACAAGGTGGGGCTGAGACAGGAGGCCTTAAGACCTGAGATCCCAGATGTGCTAGCTCTCTTGGTTCCTGGATCCTCAATGCTGGAGGTAGATGAGCAGAGTTCTCCAGACAACACTGCTGGACTTCATTTCATCTCTCCCAGACCCTGTAACCTATCCCTTTACTTATAAGTTACCCCACGAAATAAACCTCCCTTTTAACTATGTGGAGTTGCCTTAATACTTCCACCAATAAGAAACTATTTACATCCATATTAACTGTAGTCACTATGTCCAATTGAAAGTACTAATTCTTCCAGTGTTTGTCTTTGTTTCTCTCCATTCATGCATTTAGAAACATATATTTATGTCCATATACTATTTTATGGTGGAAATAATATAAACATGTGTGATCATATACAACCAGAGACATATACATGATATGCAATATAACTGTATATCTGAACAGTTATTGCATTAAGTGTCACAAAGAGAAGAAGCTTCTGTGGGAGATAACACAGAGGATTCAATTTGGAGCTTATAAATACAGAGCTGCAGGAAGAATTAAGAGTTCAGCTACTTTCAGAAAAACAATAGTTGGCTAAATGAAAACACAGAGTTCATCATGTGCAAGAGCACTATGGCAAGTTCCAGACAGGAGACCCCACATTAAAGCACATGTCTGCTGTCTACAGATTGAGGGTATGGCAGAATGAAGTCATATTGGGTCTGGTTTCTATTTCTTACCTCATGACCATCTAGGATTTATTATCTTAACATTTAGTGTATGGAAATACAGACTGAAGTATGCTAAGCTCCAACTTAACCAGTCTCCATGTCTTTAAATGTCTATGAATCAAGCCATCATTCCTCAGAATGGAAGATGAGAATGCTATTGACATCACTCAATCTAGAACTTAGTGTCTGTTTCCTCAAGTATACACACTATGATTAATCCAGTTTCAGTTCCACAAAAACACTATTGTCAATTTGCTTCAAATAGCATATAATTCCAACTATGGCTAAGGTCTGTGTGATTCAGGGAGAGGTTTTTTTTTGTTTGTTTGTTTAATTAAGCATAGATGTTACTGATGGGAAGAATGCTAAGACTATCAAAGTGTAGTGACTCACCTGTGCTGCTAATGTTAGGCTCATTTTACCAATATAAAATAGGCAAATGGCTATAGTCTTACTTAGAACCATAAGAAAAATAGGCTTTAGATGATAACCCTTTAAATGAGTCTTTGAAAGCCATTGAAATAAGGTATATTGTTTGAACACAAGCTTGCATAATGGGCTGGAAGCAGTTTTTAAAGTGTCTGTATTCACAAGAGGAAGCCCATGCCTGACATTGCCTGTATAGCCAGGAACCAGGATCTAGATGGACCAGACATGTAGGGAAGAACCAAACACCACTGGCAAAAAAATCAATGAAATGATTCCTAATGATATTTTGCTATACTCATAGATCTGCACCTAGCCCAATTGTCATCAGAGGCTTCATCCAGCAGTTTAGATAGGTCTTTCTTTGTACTGCCAGCTCCTGAATAATTACATGGAGATTTCTTATTAATTATGAAAGCTTGGCCTTAGCTTAGGCTTGTTTCCAATTAGTGCTTAAAACTTAAATTAATCTGTTCATATTAGTTTACATTCTGCCATGTGGCTTGTTACCTCTCCTCAGTACCGTATGTCCAACTTCTCCCATGTCTTGCTGGTAAAACTCCTCTCTGATCCTTCCCCCAATTCTTCTCTCTCCCCAGAAGTCTCTACTATCCTCTCTTGCCTAGCTATTGACTATTCAGCTCTTTACTAAATCAATCAGAAGGTGTCTTAGGCAGATGAGGTAAAACAGACATCTTCACACAGTGTGATCAAATATCCTACAACATAGCAGCTGATGAGAGCAGATGCAAAGACCCACAGGCAAACCTTTGGTGTAGCTAGGTAAACCCTGCAGAAGAGGGGGAGGGATTGTAGGATCCAGAGAGGTCAAAGACACCATGGGAACACAGCCCACCTAATCAACTAAGCAAGGCTCATAGGGGCTTACAGAGATTCAAATGTCAATCACAGAACCTTAATGATTCTGCACCAGACCCTCTGCATATATGTTGTTCAGCTTGGAGTTTTTGTGGGACTCCTAACAGTGGGTGTGGGAATGTCTTTGACTCTTTTGTCCACTCTTGGGACCTTTTTCCTCCTACTAGGTTGCCTCTTCCAGCCTTGATATGAGGGTTTGCGCTTAGTCTTATTGTAATATATTGAACTTGTTATGCCCTGTTCAGTTGGTATCCATGGAAGGCCTGTTCTTTACTCAAGGGAAACTGAGGAGTAGATCTGAGGTAGAGGGAAAGTTGGGGCAGGATTGGAAGGAATGGAGGGAGCAGAGGCTGCAGTCCAGATATATTGTATGAGGGAAGAATAAATAAAGTAAAATAAAAACAAAAATTAATTTAAAAAAGAGTTCTTCTTATTTATAAGAAGTTTTTCATCCATTGCTAGAGGTAAGTCAATTTTTGTAAGTGCATCTCAGTCATTCTTTTGTAATATTTTCTGATCTCAAAATGAATAAATGGAAACATACTATCAAAATTAATGCATCATTTTGATGTTTATTGTTTATTTGAAAAAGAAGTATAGAAGACATAAAAAGGCAAGTTAGTGAAACCACTCAAATTTCACATGCTTTATTAAAAAGAAACTAAATTAATAATAAACACAGAAACATGTACAACGTTGACAAAATATTTATCTACAGTTATATGAAGAATATATGAATATTAGAAAGAAAATAACTCATTGAAAACTGGGGGAAAGAATGTAGGAAGAAAATTTAAGAATAGACAATTGACTTTTTTTAATATTTACTAGTTGATTAAATTTTTATTTTACAACTTAAATGTGTATCCCTTGCATACTCATTACTCTTACCTTCCATTTTCCTATCATCCTTATCCAGACTCCCCATAAATTCTCTCATGCTCATGTCTATTCATCTTGTGATCCACCAAGATTAAACAGGGTTGTCTCTGTGACCACAAGTATGGATGGCCTATCTGTTTGAGCTTGGTGGTCTAAGCAGATAACATACAGCAAAAGACAGTGATTCCTCTTTCTCACAATATCTACTGATAGCTAATAGTTCAGAGTAAAAGAAGAGGAAGGGTTCTGTGAGCCCTGTCACCCTTCCTTGACTGATATTGTCTAGGGATGGTCCTGTGTTGACCCAGTGCAAATAACTGCAGTTGATGTGAGCTATTGATCATGACAGCAGATCAAGGGAATGGTGTTTTGTTACCTCTCACCCTATCTTCTGGTTCTTATACAGTTCTTAGCTTCTCTTTTGTAATGTTCTCTTAGCTTTTCAGGGGATGATGTAAGCGACTTTTTTGGGGGGGCTGGGCTCAAAGCCATGGCTTATTTTCTGCATCTTGGGCAGTGATGAGTTCTAGCATTCTGTGGGAGGCCAGCTTCCACATTTTAAAAGGGTTCCTATGAAGAGGAGAGATGGATAAGAAACTTTTAGATAGAAAGATAAGAAAGAGAAGAAAGACAGAAACACAGGATAGCTTCAGGAGGATCTGGATCAAAACCCAATGGTCTCTTCTGCCTCTTTAACAGGGCTTTATATAACAATGCCAAGGGGCAGGGCAAAAGACCTCCTTCTTGCTAGATCAAAGCACACTACATAGCCAAGTGTGGACCCTTCCAAACACCTGCTAACCACGTCTGTGGTCAAATCACCCCTTTATGCAGCCCTGCTGGGTAAAGCAAGCTCAGGTTCTTAGACTCTGAGAAAGTTATCACTAGGAAACTTCTGTGGGTCTCCACAGCATTCACCACAGTTCATATAAAGACGAGTTCTCTGGTTAAGGATGGGAGAGGTTTTTGTCTACAGGTATAAGTACACATGTTTAAAAAGTAGTTTGATGCTATATAAATTTAGTTAACTGACAGAAATACACTACTATTAAATTATTAGCCTTGTGTACCTCTTTTGAGAAGTTGGCTCAACCTATTAGTGCTGGTGCCATTGAATAAAACATGGAGATTTCTAAAGGAACTAAAAATAGAACAACACATTATTTAGCTATACCATTCAGGGTATTCAATAGGAGGACAGTAAATCATCATATTACATAGACACCTGCACATCCATGTCTTCTGCAATTCTGTTCACAGTAGTGTAGCCAACCTAATGAAACTCAATAGTGTTTCCAAAATACATACATACATACAAACATATATACATGCACACATACATATATTAAAATAGATAAATGGAAAAAGAAAAATATCATGAAACTATAAGGAGAAGTATTTGAGGATGGAATGGGATTAGTGGGTGTGGGAAGGGAACAAGAAAGAGTAATTGATATAAACATGATCAAAATGCTTTATATGAGCATATGAAAATGCCAAATGAAACCCATTACTATCCATAACTAATATATGTTAACAAAAGCATTAAAAAGTGACACCATGCCAGCCATTGTGGTACAAAATTTAGTGATCACCTCTTTAGAGGCAAAAGCATAAAGATTGAGTTTGAGGCCAGCATGTGGTTTGTGCTATAGAATAAGATGGCAAGACTCTGAAACACACACACACACACACACACACACACACGCACACGCACACGCACACGCACACGCACACGCACACGCACACGCACATAATTAATGTCAATAAAATGTTAGAAAATAGAGATATAAATCATGACCAAAAAGCAGAAGACAAGCTAAACTTAGATAACATTGTTGAAGACTGTTGAACTATGTTAAGTGAAATGATTAAGTATTTATAAAAAGTATTTATAAAAATACACAATTTGACATTCCCATTGTTCTTCTGGTTATCTTAAAACTTTAAATAGAAATGTGATTAAATATGTGGTTTACTTTGAAATATGTGGATGTAAAACAATGTAGCTAGTAAATTACCTAGTGGCCCATTTTTGAGATGTACAAAGAGCCCAGTGACATCCCCACAGCCTGAAGTCCAGGAAGTAATACCACTTCTTCTTTATTGTGGATACTAGACATCTGCTTAATTAAAGGCCTGCATGCCCACCAAATACATTATTTTTAAGGACAAAGTAATTCGTATCAAATTAAAATTGTATAAAATACCCCAGGATACATTCTAATTATATGCTTCTTTTTAAGTATGAAAGATAAAACAATTAGCAAAATAATAGGGCAGAGAGTTGATGTTCAGTTATTGTGTAGCAAATGGTGTTTTCAGAAAAAAAGCAATTTCCATGGAATGAAATGGATAAATGTGATACTACTTTTCATGGTAATTTTGTGTTTGTTTACCAATTATCCTTACCTCTCATTGTCAACTGGCATAAAACAGTCAAGCTTCATAAATGTAGGATGATGATCAGATTGTTAACCTTCTGAAGCAAATGATCAGAAACCTTATGATTTAAAAAGTACAGCCATAATTATCTTTTAGCTCTGAAAATGAAATGTGACTGTAGATATCTTAGGAATGAGCTTAGATAATGTGTGAAGCATTAAAAGTTTCTGGACCAACACTGCCTGGTCCTTCAAGATCCACAACTCAGAATGTTAAAGTGTGTGAGCCTTGGGTAACAGACAGCCAAATACTGTTTTAATAAACTGAATTACATTTTGTAGATGTGATGGTATATCTATGAATAGTAACTACTTCCAAAAATTAGCCTTGTCTCTAATACTATAATTAAAAATATGAATAAATGATAGAAAAATATTGTACCATAGTTTCCTGCCAGGGAACACACTTTTTAATTTAATTTTATTGAAAATAGATTCTTCTCTCATATACTACATCATGACTAGTTTGTGCTCCCTATACTCCTCCCCGACTTCCTTTCTCCCTGAGATCCACTCCCCCTTAGTGTCCTAGTCAGAAAAGAGCAGGCCTCCAAGAGAGGGCAGCCAAACAGGACAAAACCAGATAAAGCAAAAGCCCTCATATCAAGGCTAGACAAGGTAACTCAATAGGAGGAAAAGAGTCTCAAGAGCAAGGGAAAGTGTTAGAGAAACACTTGCTCCCACTGCCAGGAATCCCAGAAAAACACCAAGCTAGCAGCCATAGCATACATGCAGAGGACCTGGTGCAGACCCATGCAGGCCCTGTGCTTGCTGCTTCAGTCTCTGTGAGCCCATGTGAGCCCTGCTTAGTTAATTCTGTGGGCCATTATTGGGTTCCTTAATCTTCAATGAGAGGGACTGGATGGAGACCTCCAAGTTAGACTTTCTCTCTGTATAGTGCCTGGTAGTGGGTCTCTGCACCTGTTCCAACCTGCTGGAGGAAGCTTCTCTGATGATGACTGGATAAGACACCCGTCTATGAGGGTAGCAGAATATCATTAGGAATCATTTCATTGATTATCATTTTATTTATTCATTTTTTGCCAGTCAAATTTGGTTCTACCCTAGTTCTCTGGGATATCTAGTCTCCCATTCTAGCCGTCCAGGCAGTGTAGGGCATGGGCTTCCTCTGTGGTGTGGGCCTCAAATCAAACCAAACACTGGCTGGCTACTCCCACAGGTTCTGCTCCACCATTGCCCCAGCATGTCTTGCATGCAGGACAGATTGTAGGTAGAGGGTTTTATGGCTGGGTGGGTGTCGAGGGAACACACTTTCATTTTTTTGAAGTAATTTTAAATTAGAACTCATTTTTCTTTCTCAAATACTTAAATTGTTACATACCAAGAGTCGGCCTCAACACTCACCAACGTCACAGATGTTTAATTGGCAGAACTGGGAGATACTACTATTCATGTCTTCAGAAGAATTCCCTATCATGTACCCTCTGCCTTTCTCTCTTACTAGAAGAAAGAGGGCTGTGAGATTATAGACAAACACAAATTCCACTGCAGACTACATAGCTCCTAAGAGTTACAAATACTTCACCAGCTAGTGTTAATCAGTTTAGTTATCACTAATCAGGAAACAGACATGAACAGCTAAGGAGTCTGTCTCCCCTTCATCACTCTCATACTGTAATTCCATGTTCTGTTCCTTTTTATACGTCACATCCTTTTTTTTTTTTTTTTTTTTTTTGCTTAGCTCTTGATTTATCATTTCCTATAAACAGTGCAATCAATTTTAAGGCAACTTTCAGGTTATTTATATTACATAGTTCAGAAGAATTATAGTCTGTCTTTTAAATAACAGGGTTTCGAGGGAAATGCTACCTGTTTATACCCTTTACTTTGCCTTTGCAATGCTCATTTATCATTGTGTTTTGCTTTAATTTTATTTTGTCTCCTAGCCATTTCAAATTTAGCCATTCTAGAAGCTCTAGGAAATGAGCAGCTGGCATCACTGAAACTGTAAGCCAGACTTAAAGAGTTTTGTTCTCTAAGCTTCCCGGTTATTAACCAGGCATCACTCATTGTGACATGCTATGTCACTCAAGCTGATCAACACTGATTGAGTACAAATGTCAAATGGTATCCTTTGCTTTTCTCTCTTAGCCTTATAGGAATTGGACACTCCCAAGAGAAGACAAGGCTAAAGGTACCTTCCACATTTGGTGCTTTGATTTTAAAATAAAAGAAAAAGTCAAGAGGCTAGACACAAATCTGAAACGATACAGGCATGGGAAACAGTTCACTTTGATCAGACACATGTCTATTAAAATATTCTTGAGTTATTATTTTCATGAGGGCAAATTTGGGAAATGTAAGAACAATTAAAATGCATATGGAAAAGAAAGTTTCGGTGCAATCAAGTAAAAAAAATACCCCACAACATAAAAATAGAATACTAAGCATTATTCATAAATCTTAGGAATCCTGGTAAACTTAAAATTAGCAATGTGAATATTAACCATAGTGATCACCATGTATTTGTGGAGACTTTCTGATGTGATACCAAGGTTTTATTCTGAGGTTAAAACACAGCAGTCATAAAAGCTGTGTAATACACTGATGTTTATCACTAAATATATTAATAAAAATAAGGTCTTGGAATCATTAAAAGGCAAAAATTATTGAAGTCATGATAAACATTTGTATTATGGCTATGTGAATATCAGAGTACTTCACATAAGATACATACCTACACATGATTTAATGATTACTGTAGAATAGTCACACATAAAATGTTCCTATTTTCAAAATGTAAATGTATATTAAGAACTCAAAGAAGCTTAAGGAGTTGTTTATAAAGACATGGTTAAGTAAATGCTGATTGTATGTACCATGTGCATGTTTAATTCTAAGAGAATCAGAGACGCCCCAGGTCTGCTATTTAGCTTTTAGCAGTTCAATATAAGAACTAAAACTTTAGGTCCCCACACTGCACAATGAACTTGGCACCAGCAGATCTCCTAAACAGCACTTTCACATGTTTAACTCTCTTTGCCTATCTCCTCTATGGAGAAAAAAAAAGATTCATAATTTGTCCAAGAATGTTCTCCTATTTGCATATCCCAGATTCTCCCAAGACTCAGGACATGGTCTCACACTCTATTATTTTTCTCTTGCTGTAATTCCATCCCTTACTTTGGAATGCATGGTTGCTCACCTGCCTCAGTGTATTTACTTTCATTTCCTATCTGAACCATTTTAATCTTTTTTTCTGTTTATTTTCATCAAGCAATGTTTGTTCCATGCAATATTTGTGGACACATTGTGTAGAAGCAAGCTGGTTAGATCTGAGGGAATCTGGAAGAATGAAGGTCAAGTTTTTCCAAAACCCCAAACTCCAAATAAAACAGGAGCTATAGCACTTTTTATTTATGCAGGTCAAGGTTTCCATTTTTTATACATAGGAAATAGCTGCTTCATCTTGCTCATTGTTGATTGCTAAACTCCGTCCTGTTGTACATCAACTATCTAGCTAGAAATTATATTATCTGATTATAGAATCTTCCCTTCAATTTGTAAACACATGAGCTGACATTCCAAAACAACATCTTAGCCCTGTCTTGGCTGATATTTTTTTTTCTTTCTAGTCTCTTATTTCCAACTAAATAAAACCCAGACTGGGTATCCTAAGGTCAAGTCTGGTTGAGTGACCCTTTAAAAAATTTTAACACATGAAATAAAACTAGTCTAGCTTTATGGAAAGTTGTGGCTACTTAAATAAACTGGGTATTTTAGAATGTGTGGACATATTTCAAATGTCATCACCATCATCCTTTTGGTAATCTCATGCCTAACCTAATTCAAGAATTATTAAGTATTTCTTTTCCTTCCTTCACTTCCTCCTCCCTCCCTCCCTCTCCCTCCCTCCCTCCCTCTCCCTCCCTCCCTCCCTCTCCCTCCCTCCCTCCCTCTCCCTCACTCCCTCCCTTTCCCTTCCTTCCTTCTCTTCTTTCCCCTTTCTCCCCTTGCCTCTCTTCCTGTCTCTCCTTTCATTTCCTCCTTCTCTCCAATTGAATGGAATTTTCCACTTTTCTTTACCCCCACTCCCTCCTTCTCTTTCTCCTTTGTTTCCTCCCCCACACTATACATTTCAGTTTGTCCCTGATTGTAGATGAATTCAAGTAAGAGGCTAAGGAGGAGGTGAAATCATACAGACACATCCTTTCACACACTGGACACTCCCCTTGTTTTTCTGAGCCATGAGTATTACCTGTGATGAGCACAGCAGTCAGTGTGGTGCCCTGATGCACAGGAATGATACAGCATCTTAGAGAGCATGTTCTTGTACGTTAGCCCTGTATACTGTATACTCCTTTACCATGATATACTCAGGTGCTATTATACATAATTTTCCCTTTCTCCTTGAAACAGATAATTGAAACCTTTCCTTTGCTGATGAATTTCATGGATTTAACAAAGTATCACCATCATTACAAAGAATAATTTTAAGGAATTATTTCACATCCTTATGAAGCTCACTGAAAAATGCAAGGAATTTATGCCAATCCTCAATGAATTAGTAACTTGATTAGGAATTAATTCGATTCTCCTTGCACACTGAGGTTTGCCTCCAGTGCATGTGGTTTTGTACATAACTAGTTTGTGTAGGTTTTTACTATTTGCAAGCAAGGTTAACTAGGTAGCTGCCACAGCCCAGTGGGTACTTAGTAACTGCATATTAATTATACCATCATGTTTTCTCTTACAAATAATCATTTTCATCAAAAATGAAATAAAGGAGTTTTTTTCATAAATATTCTAATATTCTATTGTTAAGAACAATCCACTTGGAAACATACATAAAAATGAAGAGAGTGAAATCTATTGGATTTAGTCATTTTGTTTCTGCTGTGTACACAAGGAACAGCTTAGTAAAATAATGATAAAATAGGAAAGGAAAACACTGTTTATTAAGCTCTGTGTGAGTAGCTGGCCTGAGAGATCCTCACTCTATTTTCCATAAGCTTTTTGAAAACACAAGAAGCCAGTGATCAGTGTTACAGATGCATGTCTGTGGCTTCAGTGACTTGCATCTCCTTTTCATGTTCACACACAGAAACTGAGATGCTGTCACTTTAAGATTATTAGTCAACTAATGATGTAATTGTTTGAAATTTTCAGGAGTGTAAGTATTCCTGGTCCAGAACAGCATTGCCAATAAAATTGTTGTACTCAAGCCAATTACCTTATACTATCCATCATAGAATTACCTATGCAGAAACTTATTTTGAAAGCTTCTAACAAAATAATCATAGAAAAAATTATCTCAAATTTGGGAGTCAGATGTATCTGAGTTTGCATCTGGCTTCATACACCAGCAGTGTGACTTCAGATAAATTTCTTTAGCCTCTTTAAAAGCTTTGCAATCATTGCTTACTAAAAAAAGAAGACAGGCACATAAGACCAGCAAGTCTGTTGGACAAATATTAAAATAAGATGGTCTACATCAAGTCCTAAATATTAAAATATTGGAAAAATATTAAAATAAATGGTCTACATCAAGTTCTAAAGTAGCAAATAAATTACAACTTTCACAATTATAGTAAAACAGTGTCATACATTCCAATGATGTAAGTGTATAATATCTGAAGTCTGTTCTACATAATATGCTTGTATATGCAAATAAAGTGTTTATTTATTTATGCTTGAGTTGAAAAGGCACAAGGGTAAAGTTGATGTCCAAATTCAGTAACTGCAAATGTTTTCAGAGATAACAATGCCATTACACACTCTGATATTTATTTCTATTTTATTAGTTTTTCTGAATATGTCTCCTTATAAATTTCTTTAAGCTTATTGGATGTATATATATCTTATAACTCTCACATAAAATATATTTCATAGGATATTTTTTCTTAGATAAATTGTAACATAATGTGTTTGAAATACTACCCTTGACAGCACAGTATTAGCTACTGCCATTATATGTAAAACCCAGTAAATTAGTTTTCATGGTCAAGAGCAGCATGTCATGAATCTCTCACTTAGCTACTTTGAATCACACTTCACCTGGATTCTTAGCTGCTGTGCAACATAAGGACATTAAAATTTATATGAAGATGTAAAGAGCTTCTACTTGAGCAAGCCCAGCTAACCTCCTGTTATCTACTAGTCCTAGGGAGGGCTCTGTTCATTAACTTTATTAAACCATATCTGTGATAGTCACAATTCTGACTACATTTTCTGTTGAATCATTTCTCTGAATTTCTCTAGTAAATGACACTAAGAACACATGTCTTTAAGGATGCAAGATGATAAAAAACTATTCATGATAAACAAATACTCATGGCTGAATTTTACAAAACCATCATTCCTCATAGTACACACATTTAAGTGAGCAGGAATGTGGAGACACAGAGGGAAATATTCTCAGGATTTCTGACAAATAGGACTCTCATTTCATTTAGGATTTTATTAAAACACATAGATGACTCTCTCAAGAATCTCTCTCATTTCATGCTCAGCTGCTAAGGGATAGCTCTGCACTCATACTGTTGGTGATAAGTCTCTTGCTAAAGGAAGCTTCTCCTGGCTAACCAGCAGGGGAAGTCAGCCAAAAGGAAATGACTCTCTAAGGAGTGACAGTCTTTCAGATTTCTCTTCATTTGTTTTGTTTTCTACATGATTCCTTAATGAAATTTTGCTGCTCATGGTTATAATCATTTCCAATTATATGCACAATTAAAAGCTATTATTTGACTTTTTAGAGCCAGCCTGTCCTCACCTATAAATTGAGTTAAAAAGGATTATGATGTTACCTCAAAGATCAACTAAGCAAAAATGTGTTATGCCACAGTACTAAGTGGATCTTCAATAAAAGTCATCATGGTAGTTATTTAAATGGAATCACCTTATGCCTAATTTACAAACTACCTACATAATTATTACTGTCTTAACACTATCTTTATACTTGGCCCAGACCTGGAAATAAACTTTAGATTGAATAGGGAAAGAAGGTATCTTAATTTATTTTTCAGAGACTTTTCTATACTAGAATTTATAGCATTTGAGAATGTGATGGAAAACTATACTAATTTCACAGGTCAGGAGTTTAAGAAATTTTCCTAAATCATAGAGTAATGTGATACTTGATTCAGAACAAGAGACCACACCTTCTGATTCTTAAAGGCTACCTTATGAATTTTCATGTATACTCATCAGAATTGATGCAAAGGTTGCTCTCAGGTACTTATATAATTGTTTAATTACCATGTCAATGGCTTCCAACCTTCCCAATTCTCTAGTCATTGAGATTGCAGTTTCCTCTTACACAATACTCTCAGGAATTATGTTCATGCTGCATGAAACCTCCGACTTTATCAAAATAGTCATAGCTATATTCAGTTTTCCTAATTTGTGTTTTGGGAATCATTCCACATTCATATTAATACTTCCCCATGTTTTAGGATCACATCAGATGCACTGTGTGTTTGTCCTAGAAAAGAATTCAAACATTATCCTATTATTTTTGAAAGCTTTAGAAAGTACTATATTAGGGTAGATTTTAAAGTGTTTTAAGTTACACATTTCATAGAAAATCCATAATAAAGAATATTAAATCAGCTATTTTTTAACCCTTTTCTAGTTTTTCAGACATTTGACACAGTAACTTAGTTTTTCTTTTCACTCTGCATTGTGTATTTTCTTGGGAGACTTGTAAGTTTTTATGTTTATGAAATGAATTTTTTTAACCACAGAAACATATAGTTAATAAAATTCTTCCCATTTTTCATCATCATTATCTGCAAGTGGTAACTGTTCTCAGTTGTCAATTTGACCACATCTAGAGTTAAAGCCTAAGGAGCTGGGCACACTGGTGAGGGACTTTTCTTGGTTGGATTCTTTGAGGTTTAGGAGGCCCACCCTAAACCTGGGCCACACCTTCTCATAAGCCTCTGTAAAGGACATGGACAAAGAGAGCTTTTGTATTCTGCCTGCTTCCTGTTCCTCTTGCTGGTGACTTCATTCCTTCACTGGCATTAGAACCTCCTTCTTTGAGATTCTGGCATATACAAAAAAAACCTTCTGAGACATCCAGCCTTGTGAATTGAACAACTATTGACTTCTTGGCCTTTTTATCTGGAGACAGCCATTGTTGAAAATATGTAAATAAATATATATATTTATATATATATATTAAACATATAAATATGTGAAATATATAAATTCTGTTATTTCTGTTTCCCTAGAGAATCCTAATACATTATATAGTGCCTAAAACTAAAATCATAAAGCTTGAAATGCAATAAAAATTTTAAGACATATAAATAATTAGGAAAATACAAAACAGAACATGGAAAATCCAGTAGAACCACAGACATAACAGGTAATAGATATAATAAAATAATATTAAAATGCATAACTTAATTATACTTAGTATTTTTTAAAAGGTATGAGAAAAAATGAACATGATACACCTAGGACATTCACTACAATACATGTTTGTGCCCTAAGAATTCATAATGACACCTTAAACTCAAAATCAGAGCACTAGGAAGTAGAACATTCAGGTACTGGGGACAGATTCATCCAGACCTGAATTAGTAAGGTTATGAAGGAGTGTACTACAACATTAAGTTATTTATATCATAAAGTACAAAACATCCTAACACAATAAAGTATACTTCTTCCATAAGGAACATACAAAAATTATATGAAATCCAAAGCATGTGGAATAATGGGACCTCTTTATATGAAGCTGTCGAGTGGATTTTGAGATAGATAATCTACCATCAGGGTATGTTTTACCAGACAACTATCCACTTACCTTCACTAGTACTGGCTGTTCTTCTGAAGGACTCAGGTCTGATTACCAGCATTCACATGGCAGATCAGAACTCTCTGTAACTCCAGTTACAGGGGACATGATGACCTCTTCTGTACAGGGGACATGATGACCTCTTCTGGCCTCTGGATGTACCAGGCATCATGCACATCCATATCCCCATCCACATCCACAGGGTGCACAGACATACATGCATGCAAAACACATATATACATAATACATACACATATGTATATATACATACATATATTCATGTACTCATATGCATGTATACTGTATTCATATTACTTTAAAATGTATATGTATACATTATACACATACATTATGTATATGTATATATATACACATTTTAAAAAGTAATATGAATACAAAATAAAAAAGTAGGACATAAAACAATCTAGAGCAAGATATTTTAACTGAAAGTATCAATGGTCAAACTTGGCTAATATATACATGCTCAATTAAAATAATGTATTCAATTAATTAAAAATTCTAAGCCAGGTAGTGGTGGCACACACCTTTAATCCCAGCATTTAGGAGGCAGGGGCAGGCAGATCTCTGTGAGTTCTAAGCCAAACTGGTCTCCAGAGTGATTTTCAGGACAGCTAGAGCTATATAAAGAAACCCTGTCTTGGGAAAAAAACAACAACAAAAATTCTAGATTAAAATAGTCATAATCACCTAAAATATAAAGACTAAAAGGTAATAATAAACATATAGCACCCACACACTCATGGTATATTAACATAAAGTAGACATTCATGTGATTTGAAAGAAAATGGTCCCCATAGGCTCACAGGGAGTGGCATTATTAGGAGGTGTGGCCTTGTTGGAGTAGGTGTGATATTGTTGGATGAGGTGTGTCCCTGGGGGTGGACTTTGAGGTCTCAGGAGCTCAAGCTATGCCTAGTGGTTCACTGTCTCTTCCTGCTGTCTGTGGATCCAGATGTAGAACTCTCAGCTCCTTCTCCAGCATCGTGTCTGCCAGCATGCCCCCATGCTTCCTGCTATAATGATAATAGACTAAGCCTCTGAATTTTAAAGCAGCCCCAATTAAATATTTCCTTTTATAAGAGTTGCTATGGTCATGGTGTCTCTTCATAGCAATAAAACCGTAACTAAGACATTCATACAGGAAAAAAAGTCTAAGTAATAATGCTTCAAAAGTTTGATTTTCCAGGAATATGAAACAGTTGTCAAAGAGCATACATAAATTTGCACTTCTAAACATAAGTACAGTGGCTGACATTTGTGTTTAAGAGCAGAGGATTCTGAGTCAGATCTGTAGGCACTATCTCTCCAAAATCCAAGCCTTGGAAAGCTGGAATATCTCACTTCTGTTTATTTCATATCTGAGATTTTAGAACAACAATTCTAATCTCATCAGACTGTCATTGATAATGACAGCATAATGAAGCACCTAATACTGCATGTATAACATAAATACGCTTCTCACAGTATAAATCAGACTTCAGATCTGAAAACAAAAGTACCATTTTTTTTTAGTGCTTAGTGGAGGAGTTATGGAAAGTCAGAGGTCTGGGGTAGACTATAGTCTTGCCTTGCCATCCATTTTCTTCCCTGGCTGAACACAATTCCACATTAGATCTTTCCCAGTCTCTTGTGCACTCCAGATATGTAAAGAAATTGTAAAATGTGTGCCTCGTTATATTTGTTAGTACGTCCTCCAAGAGAAGTTTAAATAAAGACCAAAGAAGTCCTGAGCACTACATAAATACATGTCTACTTTCATCAGCCTTAGCCAAAGACATTATGTTCCCTACAGAGAGTTTTAAGTCAGACCATGTGAGGCAGCCCACCCTATATTGCAGAAATTGGCAACCCATCAGACTCTGTAATTTTGTTATGATAAGTTACTAATTGATAAAGTATCTCATTACTATTAGCATTGATTTTGTTAATTGTTTATGCTTTCCTTTCAAAAATAGAAAATAACATGAAAGAATCTTTCTCCTTTGACCATTTTAATTCTTTCTTTCTTTTTCTGGATGATTGGACTTCCATCATTTACATAGTTACTTACAACTGTGTTCAGGAGGTGTGTCTGAGTATTTTCTTGTGTCAGAGATCCTGACAAATTTTCTGGAAATTCTTTCAAGTTACACAGCATTCTACCTAAATTTCATAGAAACACTTGTTTCTTATCTACAGAAATTATAGTTTAGATGGAAAAGCACATAAACGGTTAAAATAATTAAAACTTATGCCTAAGCATGCCTCTCCAGCCTTTAGGAATTGACCATGAATATTTCTCTTAATGTCTGTCATTGCAGTACTCTGTCAGCTTAATAGTACTGCTAGTTTCCATGCTAATAATAATGCATCTCATGTTATTATGTGGTAAACTTCTTTAGGAAATAGTATATTGAACAAGATATTATGTTTATAAGAATTTCATTCATACATAAGTTATATTAATTTTAATTATTTTACATAAAAAGTCTGAGCTTGTTTGAATCTTAAATGCAATAATCCAAAACAGAATGTGTGCCTGTGATCTCCTTTTGGTCCCTGCTTCAAAGTCAGTCCCTGCTGGTGCAGTCAGAGCTGATTAATTACTGAATCCAGCAGGCCACAAGCCATTAACATGACTGTCAGACCTCCAGACTTTCTGGGATAGCCTCAATAATATAATGAATAAAATTTACATATCATTTCTCCAACTTGCTAAAACAATTACCAAAGAATTCTCTCCTTGTAGTCCCAAATACATTAAAAAAAAGTGTGTTGTACAAAAAAAATACCCATAGTAACACACATCTCTATGCCATTTGCCTTGACTAATTCAATGTTTCCTGACCACCTATACTTCAAATTCAACAACTTATGATATCATAAGATGTCTAAAAGATTTGACTTAGCTGAAGACTGGCACATAGTTTGTCCTTGAGAAGTAACAGACTTCTGCAGTATGCTAACAAGAAGCGTCCTGCTTCATATTGCTAACCAAGATTCCACAACAGAGCTGTTGTAGTTACTTTGTTATTGCTGTGACAAAACACCATGACCAAGGTAACTACTAAAATAAAACATCTAATTGGGCTTACAATTTTAGAAGGTTAGAGTTTATGATGGTGGAGCAAAGGCATGGCCCACAAAGAGCTGAGAGCTCACATCTTGATCCATAAGTTGGGTGGCAAAGAGAGTTGACTGGGAATGATGGGCTTTTCAAAGCCCACCCCCACTGTCTCCTCTAGCATGGCCACAACTCCCAATTCTTCCCAAACAGGGGATCAAGTATTCAGCAATATGAGTTAATAGAGGCCATTCTCATTCAAACCACCATACTGTATAAAAGCAAGTTTAATTAATGTATTTCTGACTCTCATGTAGGAGGCAGAACAATCCAGAGTTAATGGCCTATATCTAGTTATCCCCTTCTTGGTGCATGTAACATCATTAGCATGAAAATGTGGGAGGTTCAAGCTCTTTGACTTTGTCTTCCTTAGAGTAAGTAATTCTATCATACAGGTAGTACTATATTAAACAAATCTGAAACCACTGTTGCACAAGTGCTTAACAATGGGCACATAAAATTTAAGTTATTGCATTAGAAGTGTGTAAGATTAAGATAATAGGCCATTCCATAATAAGACACTTGAGAAGCTCTCTGACATAATACAGAAACAAGTCCTTGGTTTATCATTTTAATTGTCATATATGTACCAAGAAAAATGTTAATGGGATTCATTAAATCAGCAAGCAAAACAGAACAAAAACAACCATAATTCTTGTCAAGAAGGAATAAGAGACTCTGTAGAATATGAAAACATGGAAATGGCATGTAGTTGGTTGTTTTTTTACTCTTTGACTCTTTTGGCTCTTTTGGGGACCCACCACCCAGCTCCTAAATAAACCACATGGAGGCTTATTCTTTCTTATGAATGCCTGGCCTTAGCTTGGCTTGTTTCTAGCCAGCTTTTCTTAACTTAAATTATCCCATCTACCTTTTGTCTCTGTGCTTTTACCTTTCTCTATTTATGTATATCTTTTCTTTCCTTCTTGTTCCATGTCTGGCTGTGTGGGTGGGTGGCTGGCCTCTCTTCTTGCTCCTTGATCTCTCCATCCCAGATTTCCCCTTCTATACATTCTCTCTGCCTGCCAGCCTGGCCTATCTTTTCTAGTGATTTGCTATTGGCCATTCAGCTCTTTATTAGACCAATCAGGTGTTTTAAACAGGCAAAGTAACACAGCCTCACAGAGTTAGACAAGTGCAACATAAAAGAATGTAACACATCTTTGCATCATTAAACAAATGCTCCACAGCATAAACAAATGCAACACATCTTCAATTAATATTTCACAACAGTGACAGTCCTAACTTCTCACTTTCTTTAGTCCTGGAACATGCCACTGGATTTACAATCTTTTTTTCACCTTTGGGTTCTCTTCTTTCCCCCAGTTTCCTACAACCACACACACCCTTATTGGCTGCTGTTACTCATGATATCTTTTACTTTTTTACTGATTCAACAATGAGCAAATAAATATTGACCATAGTTGGCATAAATGAGAATATAGAAAAATACCTAAGAGAACACAAAATTATAGCATCAGATCAACAAACAAAATGATAATTCATCAATGGCTTTATTACCACATGCAAACAGTGTGGATAATATGTGGATAGAGTTTTGGGTTTAGTTTGTTTATTTGATTGGTTGTTTTGTTTTTCTTTCTTTTTTTTGGTGCTTACTGTTTGGTTGTTTCTTTTTTCTTTCTATTTTTGGTGTTTACAAACTAGAAAACACACAAAATATTCATACATATTAATAGAGAGATAAAATTTAAAACATTCTTAATCAGGTATGCTATTCCACCTCTCTGGAGATAGAGGAAGAAGAATTAATTTCAAAATATCCCTGGCTAAAATGGAAGTTGAGGCCAGCATGGGTTACTTAACACACTTTCTCAAAAACATAAATGAGTAAATAAACAAGATGAAACATTCTCAATCCAAGTAATAAAGTGGTCATTTTTCATGGTTGTTACTTTTAACTTCTTCCCTCCTTCCCTCCTCCCTTTTTTCTTTCCTACTACCTTGACTTTCATTCTTCCTGTCTGTCATCACATGAATCATTATTTGTTGTTAGCACACTATCTGTCCTTTCTGGTAGATTACTGTAAAAAGAAAATACATCAATCAATCACTACATTTTGGGAATGAGTGATGAAACCAGCAGGACTATCAAATAGTTCCTATCCAACATGAATGTGTCTAAGGAGTTACTGTTCAGCAAAGCTGAAAGAAGATGTTCATAGCTGGGGGATTGTTTTTAGTTTGGTATTAGCAGGGGAAACTGGACACAGATATTGATTTTCCATAATTCACAGATGATCCAATTTAAATAGAAGACAACTGAGAAAAGTTTTTTTTTTTAACTTCTAATTATAATTCCTACGTCTGTTTTCTCAAACAGGGAAAAGAGATTAGCAATTTATTTCCCTGGCTTCTCTTTATCTATGCATTATGGAGGGTGGCAGCATGTCCCCAGGAAAGTCTCTAACAAATGGTCAGACTTTCTTTTAAGGTCTCTTACTCCTACAGGGCAGGGCTCAGCACTGTTCCTCACCACCTCCTAATCATTAACTTATGAAGCAAGAGTAAGAAAAGATGACTTCTAGTAAAGATATGCGGATTGGAGAAAGAGAATAGAAATTATTTAAGAATTTAGAATAATTATAAGAATTTCCTATCATCCTATTAGCGATGATAATATTAAAATGAAATGTAAAAAAACCCACATTAAAGGATTTCTTGTAAATCTTCAAGTTTTTGCTGACCACAGTATTTATTCCCTTGTTAGAAAAAGAATTTAAATCCCAGGAGTAGTATTTACTTAGCAATGGGAAATTTAATGTTGCTTTGACTGTTCCCATCTTCTCTGTAAGGCAAATACTGTGTATTTTAATTAATAATGAGAGAGTTGAGGTTCAGCTGGGTTAAGGTGAGACTGTCCAAATGTCTTTGAGAGCTTTCAGAATGTTATGCTTCAGTACTGGTGCTGAATATCCAACCATGAGTCAAACATGCAGTGTGATTTTTGAGTGTGTATTTGTGGCTGTAATAGACCACACAATACAGAAGGAAAATTCATTGCACAAACACATAGAGAAATGTATACATAGTAATATTAGAAAGGAAGTCACAATCTTTAGTGTCTTAGACATGTACAATGATGAAAAGAAATGTCCAAGTAATTAAATCAAGTAAATAATAAACATGCAGCATTGGAAAATGGTATTCAAATGACAGTGAGCTCAGTAAAACAGGACAAGTTTCTAGGAAAATTGTTTCAGGTGTAAAAATGCAGTGAAAAATGCCAAGGTAGATTCTGATTTGAAGTTCAAAAGATTGAATTGGTATCTGAATTGGTATCTATTGTCTTAAAACTTGCAATGACATAACCATAGGTCTTAGCTGCCTGGGCCTGCTATTCTCCAGATCAGGCTTGTGTCTCCATTCCTTGAGCCTCCTCAGTGCAGTTTTCAGGCAGAATTAGTAAATGGATAAAGTGCAGGATGCAGAGACAGGAGAGCACTCACGCTCACATTCACACTGGTTGGTCATCATGACATCGTATGTCAAGTCAGAAGATCTGACCTTGACTTTCAATCATCAATGTAGAGATCCCATAGAACACTTAAGATTGTTAGGGGAATCCTCCATTTATAACGTGAGGACAGGCTAGGGGAACTGGAGTAGAGTAAGGGAGAGGATCTGATGGGATACTGTATCTGAAAGACATTTTCATAATAGAGGATACTATATTGGCCTGAGAAGGAAAATGTGCTCTAATTGGTGGATGTAAAAGACACATGTTTTAGCCGGCCGGTGGTGGCACACGCCTTTAATCCCAGCACTCGGGAGGCAGAGCCAGGCGAATCTCTGTGAGTTCGAGGCCAGCCTGGGCTACCAAGTGAGTTCCAGGAAAGGCGCAAAGCTACACAGAGAAACCTTGTCTCGAAAAACCAAAAAAAAAAAAAAAAAAAAAAAAAAAGACACATGTTTTTGCTTTATTATGAGGAAGATGTTTATGGCCACCAGAATTAAAACAAACAAAAAAAACAGCATTCTATTTATCCAGGAATAGAAAACTGAGATGACAGGTAGGGTGCTTTTTGACAGAGCATCTCAGGCTATGGAGTGAGCCTATGGATGACCAGTTGTCAGAATTAGACAGGAACCTGGCAGAGTATAAGAGGTAATGACTATTTTAACTAGCCCCTGGATGTCTGTGCCACACTTCTCACATTTAGGGAAGCAAACTTACAGCCAAATTAGATGAATTTTTGTTATTGTTGTTGTGGGTTAGAAAAGGTGCTGTCAATATTCTTTCTAACTTGCCGTCATTGGGCACCTGGACAGCACTGCAGTAAGGCTCTGTGTGGGAGAGTACGTCTTCACAGTCCAGTGATGAATCAAGTGACTGGAGATCCAGCCAAGGAAAGCAAATTGCTTTATCTAAAGAGGAGGAATTCTCTATCTTAGTCTCTGGCAGCACATATCCTATTAATTTCTTCATCATATATTAAGGTTTATGACAAGAGAATATAAACCTTTCCTTCAATATAAAGGCTATTTCATTGCACATTTATCCAGTCTCACACACACTACCATCCTTAGTGTTGGAATAGAAACACCTTATCTATATGTCTGTATTACAGAGTGAATGAAATGCCATATGGAGTTTAGAGGTTGCCCCGGACAGCCAGAATACTCAATTTTAACTCTTAAGTGTTTTATATAATTTCTTTGGATTGATTGTCCAGATGCAACAAAGACTAATTAAAACTCTGCACACTTATCTGTGGAGAGTTGCTGAGTTTTGCAAATATCCTGAGAAAGACTGTCTGAGAAACATTTTCTTTTAAACTTGGAAGATTTTGGATGTTAATTAGTTTTGTTATCATTAAACTCTGTGACTCACACAAGAAAGTGATGCTCAGTCTTTTTCCCATGTGATTGATTTTAGTTCCTTATTTTACTGCATAAAGGATCCTCAGTAAGTAAAAGCAAATAACTTAAAAAAGTTTTTTTTTAAATCTGACATAGAAGAGAAAGAATAATGAATAACTCTCCTTTTGTATTACCAGACTTCAAGTAATAGGAAAGGAAGGACTATTTCTGGAGTGCAGTTCCAATTGTTTATGCTGGTATACAAGAATTCTAGTAGGTTCAATGAAGAGTTTATATTCTTTGTTTTTCTAGAAAGCTAAAAGATGGAAAAGACACCATAAGAAAGATTCTAAGTCTCAGGGAAGTTTCCAGCATGTCTAATAGTTAATAAGAGAAACAGATAAAATTATCTTAATTGGCTTTCTTTTGATTACATATAAATCATAATAAAACAAATAGCTAAGCTTCAGACTTTATGCTCTGGGTAATCAAAAACTTGTATTCCTGCTTTTGATAAAGAGATGTTTGAGTTGGGGTGATGTGGGTGACATATGCAGTTCACCTTGTGAAAATTAAGGTGAAAATTAAGCCCCATTTCTTCTGGCCTCTGATGTTAATAAAGAAAACGCATTCATCTTAAGTACCTAGCATTGTCTGGGCTCATCTCTACTTCTGCATCAGGAGACAATCACAGAACCACTATAGACATCATCTGAAGATCAGTGAAGATCAGGCCTTGAATCAGATGCAGATGATCTCAAAACTAGAATTTGAATTAGAGGGGAATTACACCGGGAGAAGCTGAGGAAGCATCTCAGAAATAAGTGCAGAAAGTGTAAGTAATCCTGCTGTGACATACATATATCTGAGGATAGAGGGAGGAAGACAGGAAAACTGAGAGGAAAGCTGTGTATCACATGGACCACATGATACAATAATGATTACAAATATTACATGGTGATACCATGGTAATTGTGGTTTACATGTATATACACTGTGATGTTTGTGCACCAGTATAATCAACTAGTGACTCATGACTCAGGACTTGTCATTCTCTTTCAGCTAAATACTGCTGCATATACAAAGCTATGTACATCCATATGCAACCCACATACACACTTACATTTGTATACAAATAGGAACATAGACCCATATACCAATATAAGGTACATATATCTATATAAAAGTTGTATATATGTATCTATAGATATGTCAAAATGGGATTCTTTTGATATTTTATTAAAAATCGGAAAAGGAGGATTATGGAGATTGGATCAATATTGGTGCCAAATGTCACTGGGATTGTTCATACCATGAGAGTCTGTGTTTGTGATCTACATCTCACACTGCTTAGGTTAGAATTAAATACAATAATAAACATGTCTTTCATTTGAAACATACTTTATGTTAACATTAACTTGTGAATAATTCATTTTATTTGAGTTGTCATACAGAATAGTCCTAAACTCTACTTCAATTGTTTAAGAACAACTATGTGGGGACTACTACTGTTACAGGAACCACCTAGAAACAGTGTAGTTGTGGTCAGTTCCACTGCTCAGTGTGGGCAGTAATGCTTCCTCTGAGCTAGCTCTGGCAAAAATGTTGTTTTCTAGGACACAGTCCCAAATACAAGTTGAAAATCTATATAGAAGTGCCCCAAAAGTATGGATTTAAAGTTTTCACTGGATACAACACCGGGTGATACTGATTTCATGAGATGATTTCCAACCAGTTGTTTGTTCTTCTCTTAAAAAGTACAAGGCTGATTTCCTGTTTCTAGTTTCACAAGTAAGTGGCTTGAAATTGCCACTCTATCCTGTAACAAGTAAAAAGCTGAACAAAATGAAAAGTCGATACATCTTGTTAGATCTGTAAGAGAAGCCAAGTCAGAGGAGAAATTGCAGACCCCAACATTCAAGACTCTGACAGGTAGATACAAAAAATCACCCACAGATGTATCCAAGGAATCAGCATCCGGAAAGCCTTACCTATGGCTTTCTGATTCCCAGAGAGTATGCAGCAGTAAGGTCAAGTGTTAGGCACAGCTGCCTCTGTGTTCCTTCTAGAATGTGAATGTGCTTCTCGTAGTAAATGCTGAAGAAAAATCACTTTCTGCCTATGGTGTGGATGGGAAAAGGAACCATTTGAGACGCTTGGGAGGACTCCCTTCAGCCTAACAAGGGTTGCTCTCAGCAGAAACCAGAAACTATCCTGAGCCCTTTCCCAGGGCCTCATAGATACTTTCAAGAAAAGAAACAATGACACCCAGTTGAGGTAATTTTGTATCACAAAAATTAAGTTAAAAACAAGCAAGCAAACAGAACAAAACAACAACAAGAACGAAAACCTCTAGTGATTGCAAGGTTCCTAATTCAGAGCCATTTGCTTTCTGAAGGACTGAGCCCTTATCTCAGGGTTATGGAGCCTTATCCTCTCCCTACATCCTACCATTGCATTTCCAAAAGCCTATCTATGCTGAGTCCTTTTGTCCAGGACATGTGATCTTGTTATCAAGGAGAAAAAAACAAAACAAAACAAATCACATGTCATACCTAACTCAAAGCATGTACTTAGAAGTAGCAAAGCCAGGGTTATTAGAATTATTTAACAAGGCTTAAAAATGGGGACAGTTCTTATGCTAGTGAATAGGAATTTATTTAAACCAATACAGAAACTTAACTGAACAATGCTTGTCTCTCCCAACAAATTCATTTTAGATTCATTTTTTTTTTTCATTCTCAGAACTGATTTACTTCCTTTGCTCTTCTGGCCCTCTTGCTGATCAGGATTTCCCAATGTCTTTGAGCTTGTTGATCATAGAAGAAATGGCATATTATTATCTGTGTCCCAATTTCAAATATCTAAATTATAGAGGCCAGAGGTCCACCATTACCTAAGTATGAGACTTCGTTCAATCAGCCAAGAGAATTTAGAAGGCAAAAATATGCAAGGAAATTTTTTCTAGTGACCCAAAATTCATAAACTATTTTCAGATGTGGATATAATGGATTATGAAGTACTATTGAGGTGTGGTATGCAGAGATTACTTAATAGAATGCAATGAAGGGCTATCCATTTTAAGAAGAAAATTAGAGTGTTTGATACTGCATATCGATCCTTACATTAATCAATCCACAAAACTCTGGGGCATATATATTTTCAGATGTGTCATTACTGATCTCAGAAGGATTTAATCAAACTTGGAAGTATGGATCTTTGCTAACATCAACATCATTAAGATGGGAGTTACATTTCCCAGAACAACTTCCTTGTATGTTCTCAGTGTGAAGATTTATTGGCAGTTCTAATCAATAATGCAAATAGAGCTTTACTAAGTAATTTTGTTTTTTTTTCTCTCAACAAAGGAAGCAGGCAGCTGCCAGTTCTTCTATCTCCACCTAATCCAGACAGTCATTGGTCTAGACAATAAACCCTGACCTCAACCCCATCAATAGATTTCAACACATATGCACAGAGGTGCTAGCTACTGTTGGCCAGAGACAACAGCTTCCCTTGGACAGTGCCAAAGGCTTTCCTCCACATCCTTACTTCATCAGCTGAATGTGCCAGCTCCTTAGATCAGGTAGAGAACCCTATCTTTCTCTCTGACTGTGCCTAAGGATACCATGATGCTTCTCACTCTTTGCCTTGAATCATCAGTTGCTCTTTACAGCAATCATTTAGTGATCCAAGAAGACCTACATTCTGAAAGGCCCAAGTTCCAGAAGGTGAGGGTTCCACAATGTTCACAGTTCTAAGATTCTTGTTCCAGAAATCTGTATTCCTGAAGGTCTATGTCCCAGAAAGTTTCCGGTCTGGAAAGCTCACATTGGGAAAGGTTTGCTTCCTGGAAAGTTTATAGTTAGGAAGGTGTACAGCCTCTAAGTAAATCCAGAGGGCTCATAAAGGGTAGGTGATCTACTTTCCTGAGTGTAGATCAAATAAATCACTTCTTAAAACCAAGAAAAGAACTCGAATGATAGGAGTATGATGTGTGTTTTACATTTGAATAGGTTAAAAATATGATTTATTTGGAGGATTCTGTTTTAGAGCTGACAGGATATTAGTCCAAGCAGACATTATTAATAAGAAGGAAATGATCATATGTCTTAGGCAAGAATATGGGAACCTTACTTGATTGGTTCACTGAGATGTTGAATCAAATGGAACTTACTGTAAATGGATGGTTCTCTCCTGCCCACCATATCACAAATAACTACTTAGAGGCTTAATATTACTTATAAATGCTTAGCCAGTAGCTCAGGCTTATTATTAACTAGCTCTTACACTTAAATTAACCCATAATTCTTATCTATGTTTAGCCATGTGCCTTGGTACCTTTTCTCAGTACAACAGTCTCATCTTGCTTCCTCTGTATCTGGTTGGCAACCCTAATTCTGCCCTTCTCCTTCCCAGTATTCTCAGTTTGGCTTTATCAACTAACTTCCTGCTCATCTACTGGCCTGTCAGCTTTTTATTAACCAATGAGAGCAATACATATCCATAGTGTAGAAAAGGATTGTTCCACAGCAACTTACAGCACTTTTACGTTTGATGTCTACTTTCTTGCCCTACTATAAAAACAGGATTTCAATGTCATATTAGATACCTGTGCTCATAAATTAAATTATCTAGAATAAAAAATGTTTGTTTGCTTAAAGTAGCCACATTATAAGGGCAAGTAGTAGAATGTAACTAGTATCTAAAACATTAGATGGTAAGCACAGAATTGGTGATTGTTATAGGAATTCTATATGTTTGCATTAGAGCAGTGATTCCCAACCTGTAGGTCGCTATCCCTTTGGAGGTTGCATATCAGATATTCCACATATCATATATTTACATTAATATCCATAACATTAGCAAAATTGTACTTATGAAGTAGAACGAAATAATTTTATGGTTGGGGATCACCACATCATGAGGAGCTGTATTAAAAGGTCACAGAATTAGGAAGACTGAGAAACACTGCAGTAAAAGCATATTGAGCTTGGAATACAAGGGAAGATATCACAATGTTTTGTCTTCTAAGCCCCTCATTTGTCTCTTAAAGGACCTTTTGCATGAAGATTATAGGCTTACATGGGCAGACAGGAAACTAGGATCCTTAAAAGAAGACAACACCATACAACTCATTGAAAATGGGGAAGTTGAGCTGCTGCCTATCTAGAACCTTCACTCCTCTGGGCTAGTGTTCATGATACTAGAAGGTACTTTGCACACTACCAATGGAGAAAGGCAAACACCAACCCAGTTACAAATGCTTCCCTTTAAAAGGTAACCTGCCTGTAAGATACACTGGTGCAACAGTGGTGCAAAAATTGTGGCACTAACCAATCAGTATCTAATTGGATTTAAGGCCCACACCAGGAGATGGTACCCAACCCCAACGCTGCTTGGTTGGTCAAGACTGGATAGCCCAGGGACTTATGGTAAAACCAAATTCTACTGTTTTGATAAATGATTGTAGCAATAAAATGATTCCTAATACTTTTCTTCTGTATTCATAGATCAGTGCATTGCTCAGTTATCATCAAAGAAGCTTCCTCCTCCAGTAGAAGAGAGCAAATACAGAGGTCCACAGGCAGATAATGTACAGAGAGTAAGAGACTTTGGAATACCGAGTCCTAATTGAGATCTTTCCATCAAATCCCTCCCCTCTGGGTTCAGGGAACCTTGTAGAGGAGGAGTAGAAAGAGTGTAAGAGTCAGAGGGGATGGAGGACACAAAGGAAACAAGACCTTCTAAACACATCAGGACTGATGCACACATCAAACTCACAGATTATTGTAGGAGTCACAGGGCATGGGTCTGCACTTGATGGGGCCCAGCACCGAGAGGGTAAGTGGACCCAAGCCCTCATCCCTAATTCAGAAGCTACCTCCAATGGATAACCACTTACAAATGAAAGCTTAGTTTTCTTCAATGGAGTCTCACTGGGGATACAAGCCATTCTTTTTTTTTTTTTTTTTTTTTGGTTTTTCGAGACAGTGTTTCTCTGTGTAGCTTTGCGCCTTTTCCTGGAACTCACTTGGTAGCCCAGGCTGGCCTCGAACTCACAGAGATCCGCCTACCTCTGCCTCCTGAGTGCTGGGATTAAAGGCGTGCGCCACCACCGCCCGGCGATACAAGCCATTCTTAAGTACAGGTACCATGCCCAGCAATAAATGACTAACACAAAATAAACTCAATGGCATCTTTGAAGGTTCTTGGACTCAAGTTTTATCAGGTATTTTTTTTTAACCTTACAAGTCCTTTGCATATATATCATGGCTTCCAGTTTTATATTTTTATGGGAGTCATGTGTGTGAACGTGTGTCTTAGTGTCTATGTGTGTATGTTGTACTTTTTCTTTGGCTCCTTTTCTTCTGTTTGTTTTATCTTATTTTATTTTATTAGTATTCTTTGGATGTCTGTTTGTTTCCTAAAGAGAGACAGAAAGAATGTGGATCTGGATGGGAAGGAAGGTAGGAGGGGAAACTGCAATCAGAATATGTTGTATGAATAAGATCTATTTTCAAAAAGAAAAATAGAAAAACATTTCTGTGGTATTCCTCTCTGCATTTTCTATCTGTTTATTGATATGATTTTGTTCACTCATTATTTTCTTGTAACATTGTTTAATAATTTTGAATTCTTTATTAGGTAATTCATGTATATGTATTTTAGTGTGGTTATTGTGGTTAATTTTTGAAGATATTTTCTCCCTTGATTGGAGCTTGGTTTCCTACTTCTTCCTTTATTCTTTAGCATCACACTTCAATCTATGCATTAAAATAAAACCAAAACCCAATGCAAAGCAAGCAAGCAAACAAACAAACCCAAGGAATTAAACAAAAGACTTGGCTGTAGCTTATCTCTGTGGTCCAGCAGTAACAGTGTGTGCTAGTGGAATGAAATAAGTTTTAAATTCCAGGGAAATGATGGATACTGAAGGTATCAGCGAAAGTAGTCAGAATTTAAGTACCATAGGTAAGTTTTGTCTGTGTCATCATTAAAGGAATCAGAAATCTACAGAGATTTTAACTTTGAATAATTTATTAAGATATCTGTAGTGCTGTTAATAGTGAATATTCTGAGTAGACCTCAGGCTTAATGAACAGAGGAGAGACTTTGATCCTGTTATCATTGTCCAGGCTTAGAGTATTTATCTATGCGTAACTCTTGAAAGGAAAGAGAGGATGAGCCTAGAAGAAGAAACGCAGCCCTTTGAGAAAAGTATTCTGCAACTTTGTCTTCTAGTACTTCCCCCATTGAATATTCAATACACATTTTAGGGAACTTTATCTTTAGATAGGAAACAAAATATTCTCAATGCTATTTGACACTGACTTTGAACTAAAGCCAGTTATAGGAAGGAAAGATGAGTCTATCCATTTCAGATCGAGGCAAGAGTCACATGAAGGATTGGGGGTTGTTTTAGGCCCATCTCACAGTGAGGCAATGCAACCTCATAACCATATAAGAGTCATTTTAACCATTCTCTCATGTGTAAGTGGAATAGGAATTGGCATAAATGCCACAGAAGTTATCTACCTTAGGAAATAAAGGGTTAAATGTTAGTAAAGGATATGTGGATGTCCCCAGAGTTTTCCCATGCTACCAAAGAGTAAATAGAAAGCCTTTCTAGAAAGTTTAGGAGATGGGTCTAGTCCACAAACTTGAATTATTCAGAGTTCTTGGTTCCAGCCATGTTCCATTTCCACTCGCTTATCTTCTTAGACCAAAGGAAGATGGATCTCAGGGATGTCAATTGGTTACTTCATACTTGGCCAAGTAGCAACTCTAATCTCAGCTTCTGTTTCATTTGTTTAATTACAGGGTGCCAGATGCCAAGGGACTGAACTGCTACAACGCCTTTTTGTCCTTGTCTCTTACAATAGGCACTAGGAAATAACCTGAGTCACAGCTATATTGAATAACATTGTTTCAACCTCTTTTGTTTATGAATCATAACATTACATCATAATAAAGCCCAATGTTGACCCCCAAACCCTTGATTATATTAGGTTACATCACCAGTGAAATTGATGATAAAAGACTTAGAGTTGATGAGCCAAAAGTTATTAATTAGCTTAGATACTTTAGGAATGTTTTGGTAATATTAAAGGATAAGGCTTAAATACAGAGAAAATTCCCTGGTGTTCAACACAAGACATTTGTAAGTTATAGTAAAATTGCAAATGTTTGTTTTGGTTCATGTGTGTGTCTGTGTATGTGTGTAGAATACTGTGTGTGTTTGTATACATATACTTGTGGTGGTTTTAATGAGAATGGCCCCCATAGACCCATATTTAAATATATGCTTGGTGTCCATTTGGTGGAAGTGTTTAGAATGGATTAGGAGGTGTGCTTTTGTTGGAGGAAGTGTGGCCTTGTTGGAGGAGGTGTGCCATTGGGGGTGGGCTTTGAGGTTTTAAGAGCTCATGAAACTCCATTTGACTCTCTTTCTGTCTTGGACATGTAAATCAGATGTATGCTATCAGCTACTACTTCAGCGCCATGCTTGCCTGCCTGCCTGCTGCCGTGATGGTCATGAACTAGAACCCTGTGGAACCATAATCCCCCAAATTAAATGCCTTCTTTTATCACCTGTCTTGGTCATGGTGTTTTGTCACAGAAATATAAATGTAACCGAGACATGTATATTCAGGCACATGGCCACATGTGTGTGAAGTCCAGAGGTCAGGTCATGTTCTGGTCAATTATTATTAATTTGTTTTTTGAGATAAGACCCCTCAAAGAATCTGAACCTCATCAATGGTTAGGATGGCTAGCTGCTAGTGACTTATAGGAATCCACTTATATCCTCTCTCAGTGCCAAAGTTTACGGGCATATGCTGCCATGTTTCCTTGAACGTGGGTCAAAGCTCAGTTCCTTGTTCTTGTTCACTAGGCATTTTACTGACCAAGCCATGCATTCAGCCAAAAATTATATATTTAATTATTTATTTCAATTTCAATGACAGTATGTTTAGTAATTATTTATTGGCAATGTAATTTTCTTGAATGGGAACACCATTTTCAGCTACTTAGGAAGCTGAAATGGGAGAACTACCTGAATCCAGGAGATTGAGGTCAGTTCAAATTCACCAGTTTCATGCATACACATGAGATAGGAGATTCTATTCAAGAATAATTTCTGAAAAATTTAGGTTCAAGAATTTCATATATAAATATACACATGCATAGATATGAATGTTTATATTACATATGCACATTATAATTACAGAGTGAACATATCTAAGAAAGTGTATATATGCTCTTTATGCAATGCATTTAAGAAGGTGTATATGTGTTCTGTACACAGTTTCTTTTTTATAGTAAATAATCAAGCTATATAAGTTATCTGAAATAGAAATCAGATCCCTTGTGTCTGTGTTCTAAAGTATTAACACAGACATAATGAATGCCATATACTGAAACCCATATTTTTTCTTTATATGAGAATTCATTAAAACTTTTATGCAAGACTTATGTAGCTCAATTTTGGAAACAATTATAATGCGTATGAGCCATATGGTTACACATTTGCTCTGCCTGTGAAAGTTTAGAGTAGAAGCAATGGCATCATTAATGGCAGGAAATAAAACACATAAAACAGAATATTAATGAGGGCAGCAGTGAAAGGCACACACAGAGGGAGGGGGTGAGTAGAAAATGAAAGGAGAGAAAGGAAGATACAAGGAGGGAGACAAACATTTGAGTTGACTACAGGGTATAGTCTCAAGTGAAAAGCTGTCAGGGTGTTTAGATTAAGGAGAGAACGGCCATCACCACCGGGCAGTCCAGTGGTCACTATGAACGTCATTAGGTGTTAGAGAAAATTTTTAAGTTTATAATGGGCATATGTTGAGAGATCTGGGAAGATTTCATCAATGCATATCATATTTGGGGGAAACTAGGTTACAGTTGTAAAGTACTTTTAAAACAAATTGTTGTAAAATAAATTAGTGATGGCAGCCTACAGGACAACTTCTTGCCTAATATCTGGACGGTACATACATTTTCATACCAGCAGAGATGAGAAGAAGCATCACTATGTGCTCACTTCCTGTGTGAGGCAAGTGACTTATAACTGAAGGCTTTTGATTTAGTTACCAACTTATTTTACTGTGTTTTTTGAAACACTTGAGCTCTCTCAAAACAACACATATTTATCACCTTAGTGGCCCACAATAGAGGAAAAGAACATATGTGTATTTAATGAGACTCTTAGCCCCTAGCACCAAAACTTTCATGGAAGCTCTAATGAATCAATTTATGTGTGGGTATTAATCTACTGAGACCCTTTTGCAAGTGGCAAGTCACACTCACTGTGCATTTATCATCCTTGGCAGTGGATGGAGGGAAAAGCCAGATGAAGTTGTTTACCCCACTGGCAGCTGCTCATGCCATGCTTTGACGCCTGTTAACAGCCAGGAGCATCCTTGGGAACAGGCAGATGTCCAGTTCTACACCATGTGTGCTGCATATAGTGACACTTCCTTCTGGTTTCCATATATCACTTATGGATAAATCATGGCCTGACATTGGTGTACATTCTGAGATTCTAGAATTGTATCAGTGCCGATTAGAGTTCAAAAATAGGTCTCTGTAGTGAAATTGTTGAGACTCACGGGAGTGCCTTCTAGGATCCATTGGTCTTACGTGGTATGTTCTTTGTGCTGTACTTCATGTTTATCATTGTCTTATTGTTCTGTTACAGAATCCTCAGCTTTCTTTCTCTGGGAAGTAGTCCACAATATCCAGTCTCAAGTGCCAAATAGATTTAGTTCTCTTTAAATCTAGAAATTCACTTTGAAAAGAAAGAAGTCACCACATTCACTCCTTGGTTGGGAAGGTAGGATTGTTACTGCAGTAAACTTATCATAGCCAGAGTCAGCAGGGAAAGAGGGTAGTTATGTCTTAGTTTTCTGAGAATACAAGAGAATATTGAATGCTCTCTCTAGCTGGAGTTCAATGCTTCCATGAAGTTGCTATGTTAAGTCTATCATTTTGCTGTTGCAAAACTTCAAATTACTTGCAAAATATTACTGTTTTATGTAAGTCATTCAAAAGTCCGACTGATTTTTTTTTTTTTTTTTTTTTTTTTTTTTTTTTTTTTTTTTTTTTTTTTTTTTTTTTTAGCAGCGCTCTTACCCGCAAGGACAGAATCCACTAACAAGAGTTTTATTAAGACAAGGAGAAAGGGATAGATGTAATCAGGCCTGTGGAAGGACATGAGTGAGAAAAAGAGCGGGGGAACATGGGGCCTGCCTTTTAAAGGCCAGGATGCACCTGCGCACACAGGCCCAAGTGGCTATTACACAAATGTGTATAGATCATGTGGTCACATCAGCGCGATTATGTGACCACACAGCCATGAGACATGGGTCATGTAGGATGTATGACCCAGAAATGACTAGACAGAGATGATTAAGTGTCCCACTGGGCATGTGTGACCTTGGGGGCGTGGTTGAATTCCTATCATCCCAAACTCTTTGTTTTTATAAAAGATGGTGGATGAGTGGTTATGGAGTGTTGTTTCTCCTAAACTGCTTCCAGCTGACTTGGTGGGTGTTGGTTGGCTCTTGAGGGGAATAGGGAAAGGAGATTCTGAAGCCCTGGGATGATGGGCTGTCTGTCATCTGTTGCTCTGGAGTTGTCCATCCTTTATGGCTGGGAACTTTTCGGCTGACAGGATACTGGTGACACAGAAAAAACTTAAAGAGAAAAGAATCATTATTATTTTATTTTATTTGGGGTGTTGCCAGACCAGGGGAGTTGGCACTTATCTGAAGTAGATCTGGCCTGTCCAGATGGATTTAAGCTCATGGGGATGTGGTTGGAATTCCTATCATCAACTAATATATTCCTTTAAGAATAAATAACCTCTATGCTCTAGGCAGTAAAATCCAAAATATATAAATGACAGTCGTAAATTGTCCTTTCCTGTAAGAAAGGGAGAGATCAGAACAATCCTTAGCAGTTGTACAGAAAAAGGCCAAGAGGTCCAGTGCTATTTTGATTTGTAACTAGAGTCTGTGGTTCCAAACACAGTTTCAATCAGCTGCCTTGGAGCCTCCTCCATGACCAAATTTTTTTAAATTATCTCTTTTCTTTTTTCATGTGTCGTTTGAATCATGAATCTCAATATTATTCATTCCCTGTCCCTTTGTATCCACCCTCTGCCCTTGGAACATCCCCCCAAAATAAAATGAAATAAAATTTAAGAGGAAAAAAAGAAAAAGAAAGGAAAAATCAGTCTCCTCCTGGAATCTGTAGTGTGACACAGTGAGTCACAGAGTAAACCCTTTGTCCATACATCTTTACTTGTAAGTGTTCATTGCAAAGAGTCTTTGGTCTAGTTTGAGGCCTCTGGTTTCTGCTTCACTGTCGATGCTGGGCCCTCACTGGGACACCTCTTGGATATCCTGTTGCTGCCCTGTGTTGTGGAGATCCTGCAGCTTTGGGTTTGCAGGACTGGCCCCTTCACATGCTCCAGTGGATCATAGATGGGGTGGGTATTGGGTTGGGGCAACTCGTAAGCCTATTTCTGGGCCTAAGTAGTTGCAGGGTTGGTCAGGCCACCAATATGCAGAAATCTTAATCCCTAAGTATATGGGATTTCAAGATGGCTCTTTTTGAGAGGTGAAAAGATCATGAACATAGACATGTCATCGACAGTTTAGTGCCCTTTGAAATGGGCCTAAAAGTGTTCCTTAACTCCCATCCATCCATCCATTCTCCAGAACTGGGCAACATAAATTTTGTTGTTTGTAAGATGCCAAAATTTGTCCAGTATGTTATAAGGCCAGGACAGAGTAGATCATACATTTATTATCTTCAGATTCTTAATTGTATTCCATTGTTCAAAAATTCAATTTTATATCAATCTTTATTTTTCAAACTGCTTAATTTAATAATTTCATATTGTTACTCACATTGTAATTGCTCTATATTTTCCTATCATTTGCCTTTTTTGATTGGGTATGTCAGACATTAAGTTCTTTCTGATTTCATTGGATATTAGTACATCAAGAATATGTGGATTCTTTCTTTACAATTATGAAAGCCTTTAAAATGAGTAAGCAATAGCTGGGAGGCAGTAGCACATGCCTTTAGTCTCAACACTTAGGAAGCAGAGGCAGGCATAGATCTCTGAATTAGAGGTCAGCCTGCTCTACAGAATGAGTTCCAGGACAGCCAAGGCTACACAGAGAAACTCTAATTCAAAAAACAATACAAAAAAGAGTAAGCAATGTATGTTAGGTGTAGTATTGAGGGGGACCCAGGAGGTGTCCTTAAACTTCACTTAGTTCTTGTTTTCCAGAGTGAGCTCAGCCCTCACAGACTTCATACAAAGTCTCTCAGAACTGAGATCTACCTCTTTATAAAAGGAAGCAAAGACTTCCTTCTATCTCACACATACACAAGTGTTATTTCCGCATCAGACGCTCTGTAAACCCTGCACACAAGTGCAAATTGGGAGCAGAGTGTCTCTGGTACCCACAGAGTCAGAAAATGGCAGCAGATCCCCTAGAATTGGAGTGACAGATTGTTGTAAGCTGTGATGTGGATCCTGGGAATGGAACACAGTCCTTTGCAAGACCAGAAAGTGCTCTTAATCACTGAGCTATTTCTAGTGTACCAGAATTATTTTGTTTTTAAATTTTGAAAATGCTGTTATTCTAATCTGGGGTCATCCATGTGGATAGTGGAGAGGGTGCCTGAAATGGCTTAACCCAGTGACCAAATCGGTGAATACCCTGATTGTCATCATAGAGCTTTCCTCCAGTAACTGATGGAAGCAGATGCACAGATGCACAGCCAAGTACCAGGAGTCCAGTTGAAGAGAGAGAAAAGGGATTCTATGAGCAAGGGGCATCAAGATCATGATGGGGAAACCTACAGAGACAACCAAACCAAACTAGTGGGAACTCATGAACTTTAGACCAACTGCGGTAGAGCCTCTATGGGACTGGACTAGGTCCTCTGCATAGTGAGACAGTTGTGTAGCTTGAACTGCTCAAGGGGCCCCTTGGCATTAGGATCAGGATCCATCCCTGGTGCATGACCTGGCTTTTTGGAACCCATTACCTGTGGTGGGAAAATTTACACAGCCTTGGTGCACAGGGAGGGCCTTGGACCTGCCTCAATTGAATGTACCAGGCTCTGCTGACTCCCCAAGGGAAGCCTTACCTTTTGTAGGAGGGAATGGGGAGTGGATTGTAGCTAGAGTTTTCCTGCCTTGCCCACAGTCAGGACAAATCTCTGTCACCCGCCAGTCCCACAGCCGCTCAGACCCAACCAAATAAACACAGAGACTTATATTGCTTACAAACTGTATGGCCGTGGCAGGTTTCTTGTTAACTGTTCCTATATCTTAAAGTAACGCATTTCTACAAATCTATACCTTGCCACGTGGCTTGTGGCTTACCAGCATCTTCACATGCTGCTTGTCCTGGCAGTGTCTGGCAGCGTCTCCTTCTGCCTTCCTGTTCTTTTATTTCTCCTCTGTTAGTCCCGCCTATACTTCCTGCCTAGCCACGACCAATCAGGTTTTATTTATTGACCAATCAGAGCAACTTGACATACAGACTATCCCCCAGTACAGCCAAGTGCAGACCATCTCAGACACCTGCACTCAGGCCCATGGTCCTAATCATCCTCTATGCAAACCTGCTGGGTAACGCCACAAGGAACCCAAGAAGGGCTCCCACAGGACATACATTAACATCCCACAGCAGTGGATTGTAGGGGAAAGGCTGGGGAGAGGGGTGGGAGGAGGGAAGGGAGGAAGATATGTGATTGGTATGTAAAATGAATAAATTTTTTTTAATAAAAATTGTTTATACCATAAAATTTTATTTTGAAAATGTATCTGTTTCTTTCCAGTTATTGTCCAATACCATGATTGAATGCATCTCTTCATCTTATTGTAAGGAGGCTTGTGGGATAAAGGGAACTGAAATGAGTTTCCTTCTCTAGGTAAACAGTCTATGGCCTTGCTTGTTGCCTCTTCTGTCACTAGCGGATCTTAACTGTGGAGGTAAACAGCTCTGGGGATCTTTCCCAGAGCCTCCACTGGTCACTTTTCTATTTCTAAAGTACAAATACTCTCTTTCCTTGGACGTTTTTCCATGTGTGAAGCAGTCCTCTTGCTTTTTCTCTGCTGCCCATTCATGCTGCACACCAGGTCTGAGGTGCTGTTGTTAAGGAGAAGTTGCCTCTTCTTGTGCAAACGTGTATCACGATGATGAACTCAGTCTGAAGAACAGCTTAGTTGTGTGTTAGGAAGAAATGTGTTCTACAAGGGTATTGATTTCCAGTTCTCAAACTAATGCACTCTTGTCCCGGGCTTGAGAAAATTAAGACTACCCTGTGTATGAAAGTCATTTCCAGGTTTTGGAGAAAAAGGGTCTTCAATGAAAAAAAGCAAAACGTGGGTAAATATATTTATGGTTGAATCAGAACCAGCTGTATTTTTTTCTGACAGTGATTTTTTTAAAATATAACTGGATGCAGTCATAAACATATAAGTGTGTGCAGGTATCTGTTGAAAATACCTAGAATGATTGATTTATAATCTCTTATAAAAGAAATTAGAAGTAGAAACACATATCTGTAGCACATAAATACTGTGTTTTCATATTATATTCACCAATAAAAAGGTAAATGATCTCCTTAGAAAAATTGGTGTTGCCAAAATATCAGTTGCATTACATAGGGTTGAGCTGAAAACATTTCCTGAGATAGGAAGAAAGATTTGTCTTTAAAATACGTGTGGATAAGCCACATAGCAGTACACAGCTGGAAGAGATTTCAAGGTTGGTCTCAGCTAAAATAAGCAATAAAATTAATGGTGATGGTACTGGATTATTCATAGAAAAACTGCCTGTAAGTCCATACTTGTATAAATAAATAACTATATAACAATAAGGTAAGTGTAAAAATAGCATGCTACTGAATATTAATAAAGATGGAAAAAAGTAACAGACATAGAAATTTGCTGTTTATCAAACATCACAGAGAGGTGCTAAAGTTATAAATAGAAAATAATAATCATGTGTTCCTAAAAGTTTTTCGCAGGGTATATATTTAAATCATAAACTGGAAACCACTAATTTACAGTTCACAGTCCTAGAAGGCAACATCTTCCACTGCATAAGTGGTGTTATCAGACATGCAGTATCATTTTTCTCCTGTTATGATGCAGAAGAAAGCTACACATTATATTCTTCTAAGTGCTTCTTAACATATATATATATATATATATATATATATATATATATATATATATATATTATATAATAAACAAGAGGGCTTGTTAAATTTGACTGAGTTAATAGTATTATCTCAACACTAACTTCATCTTTGAGTACTATTTTATGGTCACATAAAGTGCAGGATTTAGGAAGTTGGGTGAATGATGTGCATGGTCCTATAAAATCTAGGAGTCAGGTAGTTGGATGAGTGATATACAGATGTATATGGCAATACTTTTGAAGCCTTTTCAAAAACTTCTGCTATTCCAAAGTTTTAAAACATATCATTTTGAGGAAATTTCTAGTTGTTCAAAGCTAATTATAGAAAAAATTTGTAATGATACTACTAAACTAATACTTTAAAGTGAATCTTATAGATATGCAAATGAATGTGTATTGATTTTCAACTGAAAATAAAAATAAAAGAAACAGAGAAAGTGCATTTTAAGAAAGTATTTATAATGTGCCACATAGGGCACATAGTTGCATGTCTATTCAACTATTGTATTTTACAGCATCTGAAAAAAAATGCATTGATACTATGTGACCACATGTAATTAGTGTGCTCCTTTTGTCAAGGTCTTTTTCGGTGCTTAAGAAGAAAAATAAAAGGCTATTTTTTGCTGGTGGTGATCACATCCAGCTCACCATTACCCCATAAAATACTTTCTGAAAGACATGCAGTTATTACCTGTGTGGAGACGATGGGATGACGGCATAGGATTTCCTCTCAAGATTTTCAGTCTCCTCTAATTTAAGACTAATTAGTTTAATGTAAAGTGTGTTTGAAAGGAAATATTTTTAAATATTAGTAGAACTATTGAATTATACAGTTATATTCAAAACAAGAACAAAGATTAGTGTAAGTATTGAGTATTGAATGTGCAACGTGGTTGGTTCCATTTAACAGGGCAAACACATTTCAAAAGTAAAGGGCACCACAATTGCTGCCATGGGTATTTCTTGCCACAGGGGCCTTTGTCACAGTTCACAGAGTTAAAGACTGTTTCATTTGCTCAGCAGCCTGCAGAGCACCTCTACTACTATGAGAACTACCCAGCAATAAAAAAGTTTCCTAGTAATTATTGGCTTGGTGTTTCCATGCCCTGTAACTGACTATGTGGTTTCTTCAGCAATAGCACCTTACCATCAACTTGTGGTGGGCAGCCCAGAGCAATGGCAATGACTGTCACTGTTTGGGGATCTCCAGGACAACCTCTGACAAGCAACCAAGAGGACTCATTCCCACACCTGGCACTGGACTTTTTTGTTTGTCAACGTATGGACTTGGGGATAAGCATAATCCCCTGGGTAGGGTAACTTCAATTGAACCTTGCACAATGGACTCTTTTTCATGCATATAAAAGTTGTAAAACAACCAGTTGCCTTCTGATTGAATTTAAGGTGAGATCCACAGGAGGAAACACATGGGTGGTACTGCATATCTGCCCCCAAACATATGTTGGGGAGTTCAAAGGCCCCAGAAGTGAACATACTACTATTATTTTGCCAAAGGAGCATAGCATTAAACTTCCCTCTAGATGAATATTTCTGTACCCATAGATTAGCACATCTCTCAGACCTCATAAGAAAACTTTCTTTGTTTAGTGGATGGTGGTCAATCCAGAAACTCACAACTGGTTAAAGTGAAGAAAATAGGACTCAGGAGTCATCACAGAAGAGGGGGATGGAACAATTCTAAGAGCCAAAATTTGGGGCAGAGCAGAACACAACAGTCTTCCTGAGATGATGGAATCATTGCACAAGTGGACACGCAACAGCTGTAGCAGTCTGCAAAAAATATGAACAAGAAAGACCAACCCTGTCAGCACTGTATAGCTGGGTGGCTAGGGGTTTGTGAATCTCCACTCCTGACTGAGTATACATGGACAATTAATGGCTTCTGTATGAGGAAGGGTTATTTCTTTAAGATGGCAATTTCTGATAGGTCTATCACATTCCAGTGGGTGGCCTCACATCCATAAGTATATGGACAGCATAAATTGTAGTACAACAGCATAAACTGGAGTTGATGAGTTATTAGAAAAGAAAAAATGAATTAAAGGAGAAGATACATGGGACAAATCCAGAAGGAATTCAGGGAAAGAGCTGAGGATGAATATGACAGAAATGATGATATGAAATTCCCAAATACAGAAGTAAAATTTTAAAAGTAAAGGGTCTGTCCTGAGTACTAACTCACTGATATGAGCAATAAACACGGTTACTACATTATAATCAACAGCATTTCACAGTAAAAACCATCCTTTCCTGTCATTCCACTCAGCTGACAAATTTATAAACAAAACCCCCTTTAGGTAATAGATTAGTTACTTTTGCTATGACATTATTACCCAATGAAAGAAATTCAAGGGGAGATGGGTTTGTTTGTCTCATCAACTGAGGAGTTACAATTAGTTATAGCAGAGGAAGCAGGATGGCAGGAGCTTGAGAAGGCTGGTTACACTGTGTCCACAGACAGAAATGAATTCCGGTGCTCAACAGGACTTCTCAATCTGAGATTCTAGCCTGTTGGATAGAAGAGACTTCCCTCCACAGTGAAACTTCTCCAGAAATGCTCAGATATACCCCAGAAGTGTGTTTCTATGGTGATCATAAATCCAATTAACTTGACAGTGAAGATTAATTGATACAGAAGATTTAATAATCCAGTGGGCTGGACATTGAAGATGTCGTTTGGTCATATAATACAAATTAGTAATGTTTCTATCTATATTATTGTCTTCCTAAAATTTCCTGTTTTTCTTTACTGATCTTTACTAAGTTAATAGGTATTTCATCAGACTAGACTGGGTTAAAACTCACTTTATAATGTAAATGTTGCCTTACTTAATTCAATATAATGAGAGAGGTTTGGAAACTGAGAGTGGTGAAATCTCTGTTTATAAATGACTGGGAAGTTGACTCAGCACCAGCCTCTTTGGTGTTCTTGTGATTATAGCATCCTCTGCTAGGAGAAAAAGAGCTTCCTTGGCTACATTACAGTTACTGTCCTTTACCCAAAGTGTCTAAAATGTTCTCATTGCTCAACTATCAAAAGACAGTTTTAAATATTTACATTATGGTAATAGATATGCCAATTACCAGAGCTGTAACACCAATTTGAGTACACTTCTTTGTCACAGCATACAGTCCTGCTGGGCATAACAAAATAAAAATATTGTAGTTTTATTTGTCTCTCAGCCTTCAAAGTGCAGTGTGTTCCTGTATTGCTGAGTTGCTAAGAATGGTGCCAACAAGGGGAGTGTTGGCTCCATCCTAGAGAACAACAGCTCTCCACAACATGGAACACTTTACTGAGCAAATTAACCCTACGGATACAATTGGAAATTAAAATTACCCAATCCAATTAATTCAGCACTAGGCAGAAAAAGCTAGGAGAAATATTATAAATATAACTCAAAACACTAATAGCAAGACTAAAATCTAAACAAAATCACATAAAGTATCAGAAAGAGTCCTACAACACAAAGTGTCTCTTATAGTCATCTGTGTTATGACACTGGTCTCAAAATTATTATATGATTCTCTTTTGGCAGCTCTTGTTCAGTGACATGAGTTCCTCTCAACCAGGAGTCTTCTTACTTTGCAAGGGTGCAAAGTATTCAGTTAATAGCAATATTTTCCACTCTCTGTAGAATGAAACACACACACACACACACACACACACACACACACACACACACACACACACACACACACAGAGGGAATGTGTATTGTCATCATTTTGGCAGCTGAATTCTTGTGAGTGTTTAAATCTGGTTCATGGTAACTGTGCTATTTTTTGTTTTGCTACATTTTACACGCTGCAACCAAGTGTGCTTTTACATACTGTCCATGTCGTCTCCACTTCCATCAGCCTTTGTTGGGAGGCCTTGCTGGTCAGAGGTTGCAGTCTATCATGGCCTGACAGCTTTCTCCAAAAGCTCAGCAACCTGGGGGCTCCCTCCCTAGGGAGACCTTCCTGTTCTCTACCTGCTTTTATCTGGAGAATGTCCCTGGGCCAGGAGAACTGACCTTATGTGAAAGCCATCTCCAAGATTGGATGCCTGATTTATCTTTAGTGTGACCCTTGGCACAGTTTCCTGCTAGAAGCTTTTCCTCTGCTGCACATATGGTAACTAAGACTTGTACTAGGAACTTTGCTATAAAATCCTGCTGCCACATACGAAGCCTTATGATAGGAGCAGGCAACTTAATGTAAATTAGGGATTGTTCCCATGCTCCCCAATCCTATATATTTCCTATACTCTGGAATAAACCTGAGCTATTTTACCCAAGTCATTTCTCAGAGAGCTATGTTCATTGTATCCACAGCCGCCTGAACTTCATTCCCCACTTCTGCTCCCTCTTCCCTTGTGGACCAATGCACTAATTAATGATCTGGAGGGAGAAACAGAGTCACGAGTCTTGACAGTCCTAGAACACCCTAATCAAAGATAAGAGTTTAATAGGCATAAGCACACTTTGTAACTGCCTTAAGACACATCTCCTGAATGGACCTTGGACTCTGGGGACACATTGCTACAGAGAAATTGTGGAACTGATGAGTACCTGCTAGCCTGATAGTAACTGTGCTTTTAATTGTCTCTTATACAAATAGCTTTTGTCTGTATCTGCATTTTGTACACAAATGTTGAAGTATAATTTTCCTAACAAAGCTATTATTGCATTGACATAGATTTAGAAATTCTTTATATTTTATGGGTCAATGAAATCAAGGAAAGTGCACACATATTTGGCTTGTGCTGACCATGACACACTGTCTGCAGGAAGCTTTAATTTATCATACAGATTTTCAAATTGATGGGTATGAACCCAGAGAGTGCAAACTGAAATTTCTACCACATCCAATCGACCATGGCACACTGAAATTATGAGAAATAGTGTGTGCTTTTCCACATAAGAACAATGTCAAGAAAACGATGATAAAATAGCACTGCAGTACATTCTAAGTGTGCTCAAGTTGACAGCTGGGATAAAAATGAAGGACCTCACATTTGCTGTTCGATGATACATTGTAGCAGAAAGAACAAAAGATCATCAAACATACATGAATAATAAAATTCCTCAAATTCATAGCTTAAAAACTTTCCTCTAATTTCTCTCATTCCAGATTTTTATAGGAAAATATCTTAAAAAATGTACTTGTAATTCTTGTAAAATGTTCATGAAAGCCTCATTTTACAAAATGCACTAGAGTGTTGGAACAGAATTTAGATCTAGAAGTAAAGTGTGTAGGGTGTAATTTTAATTGTCAAGTAATATGACTTAACATTTATTTAAATTATCTAAAATAATTGGATGGTAATTATTGTTTGTTAGAGAGACAGAGGGAAAGACAGAGGTATGGAAAAGAGAAAATGATGCTGGGAGAGATGAGCATACAAAAGGAAGATGCATTTTTTTTAAATTTATTGGTATGGACTGTACACTTGTGTGTGTACATATGTCATACATTGATATGTATATTTATAATTCTGCATTTATTGATAATTCCTTCATGTTGTAATCATCTTCCAAAGGTCCCATCTCTAGATAACATTTTAATAAAATCTTTGGAGGACCCAGCTTTTAGTCTGTAGTCAAAACTGAGAGAGATGCAGTTTCTTACTAAAAAGGTAAATATTCTCATGGTAAAATCAGCTTTAACACAAATACCTGTTATTATAAAGATATATTTTATATTTAAAATAAATGTACTGAAAATTGTATCCATAAATTACTTATTTAATCTTTTGAAACCATTTCCAAGGTCTTTTTTGAGAAACAAGAGCACCATGTAACTCCTTATTCCCAATCATCTATTGAATTTAGGGTGATTGTTTATCTTCACAGAGTTGTCACCAAAAACAATAGATTATTTAAAAGTCTTACTGTGAATGATCTGTTTCAAAGAACTTATTGTTTTTCACATGCGTAGACAGATTAGTTCTTGAGGTTTAAAGAGTCAGGGCTAAGGCAACATTAATTTAACCAATGCAGATTTTATCACTGTGACCACACACATGCTCATTCACTGCTTGGCTCCTTCGTTCATATACTTTGTTTTTTGTTTTCCCTACTTATTTAAGTTGACCAAAGAAAGTGTGTTCTAGGAAGGCACTAAATTCCATGTGGGTTTGTATTCTTCATTGCTGTTCACCTAATTCTTTAAGCAGTGTAATACGCGTGTGCACATGTGTGTGTGTGTGTGTGTGTGTGTGTGTGTGTGTGTGTTTAAATGAACAAAAGTAAAGTAAATGGATAAACTAAAAACTACATGAAAGTGTCCTGTCATATTAAAAATTAGGTGGTTTGGGCTACACCACGTGATAATATATAAAATGAACTTGTTGAAGAGAAAAAAATGAGACCAAAGTGTATTCAAATATATAAAAAAATACAATTTTAAAAGAGTGCCTAAGGATAATACATATAACTCCAAACTTCCTGCCACTATAGAACTTTGATAGAGAGAGGCTATCCTTATCATAGTTTCTTTGGCTGCATAAGCCCTGCAAAGAAGTTGAGACTACCATCAGTGACTAAACAGAAGGAAATATTTTAGACACTTAATTGATAGGTAGGTATCAAGGCATTTAGATGGTATTAGGTTGTTATTTATTCTGTATGGAATGCTAATGTATTCTATAAACTTTAAATTTGTGGTTCTTTAGGGCTGAGAAAGTGACTTTATTTAGGGTGAGAGGGCTGGAGGCAGAAACATGAAGACCTGAATTCTGATCCCCAGCCAGGAGCAACAGCACTGTGCTGGAGACCCAGTGCTGGGCTGGAGAGGTGATTTTCTAGAGGTGTGTCCTGAGGCTCACTGGTGAGTCAATGCAGCCTTCAAACCAGTGGACTCCAGGTTCAGTGAGAGACCCTGTCTCAAGTGAAAAGATGAAGAATGAAAGAGCAGGATCCCGACGTCCTCTGGCCTATGGATACATCCATGAGCACACAGTCTCAAGCACATGCACACCCCCACACACCACACATGCATGTAGTTAAACAAATGAAGGATTCTTGTGATATTTTTGCTTTTAATTTATCCTGTTGTTTATTAAGTGCTTTCTTTGAATGCCAAGGAATAGTATTTTACATAAAGAGTCCCAAGATGTTCAAATACAGAAAATTAACTCATAAAAGGCATTTGTCATTTTACCATGGATTAATTAGTATTCTTAAAAACACTCCTTTTGGGGGTCTGAACAATGGCTCAGTGGTTAAAAGCATGTGCTATATGTTTGTGTTCCAGAGGAACTGAGTTCAAGTCCTAGCACCCATGCCTAGTGACTATCAACTAAGTTATCTGAAATAATTCTCTCACCTTCATTGGCACCTGTATATGCATATTTACACACAGGCACACATACAAATAAAACAGAAAGTAAAATAATATTCATTTTACCTAATTAACAGCAACTGAAGTGGGGTCACTATAAAGCAACCCACTGAAGTCATTGTCCCACACCACCCGAATGGTGTCCAGGAAGCGCTCCATTCTGGTTCAGTGTCTAACTTGAAGCTTCATCTTCCCTGCTTTACATGAAATTCTTCACTCAGAACAAAATCAGCACTAACAAAGTTCACATTAGTTATGTTGCTAAGCATAGCATCAGCTTTCTCAAGGCAAACGCTGAAATTGGCTATAACCATTCCTAGTGACCTATAGGTGATAATTATAGCTTTGATAAGTAACCAAAGTACCTGGTAATTCCTCACAGTTCTCAAATGTACTGTTTGTGTCCCAACTAAAAAATCACTCAAAAATAAAAATTAAAAGACATTAGTTTTTCTTCATGCTCTGGTCGATTTAGTAGATTTTTTCTAGAAACAAACTACTCTAAAAGTAGTACAGAGTTAAAGAGAAACCCTCTCAGACACATTATAGGCAGATATACTTTGTACAGTGACTGGGGAGAGAAGAAATAATTTTCAATAGTTGCACAACTTCTTTACATTGAGTTTGCCTGAGCTTAACATAAATAGCTACAAGGTTAAATGAGGGTCTCTGCAGAATTGTATATAAATTGTTAATTACCATCCAAGTTAAACTGTAAACAGTTCAGAGAATAAGCTTTGTGAGAACTATTGATAGGAGAATCTGAAGCAGGTGGTGTTCCCTCACACTTTTATTACTTCAAGTGAAAAATAAGGTGGGCCCATGTGATAGGGGTTAATCACCTGATGGCAGGCAGGCAAGAGAGCAAGAGGTTGGGGTGGAGATTAAGACTAAGAGACTAGGGATGGGTGACTTTGAAAGACACAAAAGGCACAATTTTATGTGACCCAATTCCCTCGAAGTCCCAAATTTTAAGATTTCCTTACACTCCCAAAATAAGGCTCCCATCTGAGGAGGCAGCATTCAGCACAGAACTCTGCAGGGATGTTCCTTATTCCTAAGCACTCTCTCTATTCTAACTCTGGTACCTGCAATATTACGTTCCTTGTGGACTCAACATATGTGGGTAGGTGGCAATGCCTATTAATAGAAGACAAGGCTCTCTTCTACTAGTCTGTGGTCTGATCAATGATCCATGCTTATTTTCTTTTCCCCATGAATCTGTCAATAGCTCAGGAAGTAAATGTACCAGGAGATAGTGTGACTACCTAGGGTCAAGAAAGAAACAATCAAATGAACAACAACAAAAATGAATAAATTGAACCCAGTTTATCAATGTTGAATTTCAGTGTGATTTTGCTGGGTGTACCCTGTGTGTATTATGTTTCAAATACAGGGCTGCTTTTTAATAGCTTGTCAAATGTAGGGTGAAATTATTCTTAAGATTTATTCTTAATGTCTTTCTTTCATAAAATATTCATTTTCAAACTTCCCAGTTAAAAATAATATTCCATAGCATTCAATGCATTTAGCAGCTACAACTTCTAAATAGGTAAATTCCATAAAAATTAATCTTAAAATGAGAGATTATAATCTGGCACAAATGAGTTAAAATATAGTTTTAAAGCTATGGTTGTGAATCATTATCTGATTGTGTGTGCGTTCACATGGAGAGTGAAGTTACAGTTTCTGCTGCTTAGCATGGTACTGGTGGTGTTCACTATTCTCTTTGGGTCATTAGAGGTGCCTCCTCACTCAATTCAGCAGCTTTCATAAGCACTGACTCCCCTCATCACCAAGCAGAACTTACACATCTCTTTAACATATTTCCTAAAAGATGTAACTTGACAGTATATGTAGTTTAGATGATAAGCAATGATGGTTCACAGTTAAAAATTGAGTTGCGTTAAAATAAATGTGAAAATTACACACAAATTAAGGTTGAATTGTAAAAAGTTTTCTATAAAAAATTAAGATACCAGAGTTCTACTGTTTTCCATGACAATTCTGTTTCTTTTATTTTTTCTAGACCACATGTAATCAATATGTGTCTTGGGAACTGGAATGAGACACAGGGGAATAACTGAAGAATGCATTTGGTGAATGATTACTGGAACTTTGGTTTTACATGTACCTCATGCTAATGTCAAAGTATTTCAAACTATGGCAAAGCATATGTGGTACCCATCAGATTCCTCAGACCTCACAAGCAGTCTTTCACAATAAGTATGTTGCAATTCATACTCATATTTTAAAGCAATAATTATCCTCTGATTTTACTTATAAATTTCTCATATTTAAATAACAAATTATTTAAGTCAAGAATTAGGTAGCTGGGGTGTGTTGTACAATAATACATGAAATGAACTTGTTGAAGAGAAAAAAAATGAAACCAAAGTATATTCAAATATAAAAAAATACATTTTTAAAAAAGTGTCTAGGAATAATACATATAACTACAATCTTCTAAATAAGGTCACTATAAAGTAACCTGCAGAAATTATTGTCCCACACCACCCTGAGAATAGACAAAATTCTCATACATTTAAACAAAGTAAATTGGTCCCTACCTTCAGCTCCTCTCTTCCAGTACACCCAGCATTATATCTCCTTTCCAACTTCATGTCCTCTAATTTTTTTTTACAACATATTAAATCCAGTCAGTGCTGCCCATGTGGCCATGTGTGTGGTATTTTCTGCTGGGATGTAAGCAAACTGCCAATGGCTGTCCCTCTTAAAGAAAGGTGAATTTCCCCTCCCTTAGTATACATCAAGTGATATTTCTCTCTCTTGATAGGGTTGGAGTCTTGGTAGCTCCTTCCTGTTCCATGCTGGAATCTTTAACTGGCTTGATTTTGTGCCGGTCTTGCATGGGTAACCTCAGATGCTGTGAGATCATGTGTGTAACAGCTCTGTCTTGTTTAGACAACGGCATTTACAGAATTCCTTCCCATTCCCTGTACCTTACATTTTCCCACCTCTTCTTCTCATATATTCCCTGAGTCCTGGGAATGAGCAGGAGATACAGATTTTCTATCTATGACTTGGCATTCATAGTTGCTTATTCTCATCAATTTGCATAGTTATGAGTCTCTGAATTAACTACCACTCTTTTCAATAAGATGCTTATCTGGCATAGGTTGATAGCAGCACAAATTTGTGTACATAAACATAAATGTTTAGAAGAGTTTGAGAGCATGCACATTTAGCAAAACAGCATCAATATTGTCTTAGTGTTCTGTTGCTGTGAAGAAACACCATGACCACAGCAACTCTTATAAAGGAAAGCATTTAATCGGGACTTGTTTGTAGTTACAGAGATTTAGTCCTTTGCCATCATGGCAGGAAGAATGGCGGCAAGCAGGTAGATTTAGTGCTGGAGAAGTAACTGAGAGCTTTACATCTGATCTACAGACAGCAGGAGGAGAGAACAACTGGGCCTGGACTGAGCTTTTGAAAACACTTTCCCCCACCCCCCCCCACCCCCCGCGCCCCAGTGATACACTTTCTCCAACAAGCCACACCTAGTAATCCCTCTCAAGTAGTGTCACTCCTTGATGACCAAGCATTCCAATATATCAGTCTATGGGAGCTATTCCTATTCAAATCAACACAAATAGGTTTTCCTCTAGGGACTGTGGCTTCCTTAGACATGGATTTTAACTGTGTGTACAGTACTTGCGGGGCAGGCCTCAAAACCAATCATCAAGAAAGTGGTTTATCCAAATCATCAAGAAAGTGGTTTGTTACATGTAAACTTTCTCGCCACTATTGCATTAGTGGACACATCATGTCTGGCAAGTTGATATGGTAGCAAATAGAATCCAACACAGGATAAGATCATTAATTTATTTTCTTCCCCAGCAGAATGTGTAGCCCTTTCCAGCACTATGAAAACAAGACAGCAGGAAGAAAGTTTCGAGGTCACTTAAATATTCAACCTACAACAGAAGTGACTTCAGCAACCGAGTTTTATCATCTCGTTATGGTGGTGTGCAACCAAGAGAGATTGCAGTAAACTCTGATATTTTGCAGGCCCCCAGGAACTCCTTGATCAATAATTCATAGAGAAATAACTTGTACCTGGCTGAGTTTCTCATTTTAATAACCTAGGTCTTCTAGGAGCAGCATTGTTTGTTTTTTTGGGATATCTCTGTTGAGATTCCTTAAAAATTATACTTTAGCTTACAAACTATTTGGCTTTCATGAGGCTTCTTCATGTATCTTAGTTTTGTTAACCCACTTCAGTGCTTCATTCCCCATGCCTTCTTCCCTCAGCTCTACTTATACATGTATCTCCCATTAACCCTTCCTTCGTTCATATACATGTATTGTACTATACTGGTTTATCATATATTTACTTGGATTGTGATATCATAGGTTCATGAAGGTTCTTCATGCACACTTCAGTTTGTTTGAGCCTTCCCTTGTATAGCATTGAATTAATAGCAGTGAAAGCAGAATCTGTTGGCTGTAAGGTACATTTGAACATTTGAAGGCTTAGCCATAAACTAGACATTTATACTAACCCCTCTGGGTTCAGGGGATATTGAATAAGAAAGGACAGAAAGATTGCAAGATATAGTAGATAGGAAGAATGGTGGCAAAATGTTATCTTCAGGGCATTGCACACCCATGACAATCATTAAAGTCACAGCAAATGTGATTATCTGCACTGTGCCTGCACAACACTGTACCTGTCAACAGCCAGTCGTGGATGGAAAAGGGGCTCATGGGGCCTTTATCTCTCTTGCTGAAGTCTTCTGGGTGAGAGGGAGTCATTATTTTTACATGTCCACTGACTGAATTCTGTTGAACTCCATTGGGTAATGCAATACCCAGGCTTACTTAGAAAGTCCTGGTTGAACTCAATAGGCCATAAAACAAAGCAAAAAGATATGGCAAAGAAACCAGCAGGCTGGGGGTATTGACATGTATGGGAGGGAGACAAAAGAGAACTGAGCTAGGAGTAATCAGGCTACATCATATACATATATAGAAATATCAAAGAATGAACTTAATGAATAATTCTACCTATGTATAATGAAGTTTAGTTTACTAATAAATTTATTTGCATAGAGTATATAGCAGTTTCTTTTCTTACAGTATAAAATTATCTGTTATGAGGTAATTATTATTGTAAATATTTTAAAAAATATTTTAACCTGGTTTGAGGTCTATGAATCCCTTTCTCAAAATTCCCTGTGAATGATTTTATAATTACAGCTACTCATTAAGACACACATATGTATGAATCTTTTGCCATTTTTATTTTCATGTAAATCAAATAGCAAGATTTATGGCTCAGAGTTTTTCTTAGTGGGAGGATTCACCTTTAATTCTGTGCTTTGTGACTGTTCCAGAAATAGGTTATAGCAACAGCTACCAAGTTTGGAATCATTTTTTTGCATACTGTGCAGAACCATCTATAAACTAGGTGTTTGGCCAGAGAAAACTTCTCCATGGACCTCAGTTGTACAATGGAAAAGGAGAATGGTCTGGCAAGAGTGAGGGAATGAGCATTTGGGCTGCTTTATCACAGAGTTTCTCGCTCTGTTGAGACAGCCTGTCTCATTTAATACTTGCCATGCTCATTTGACAATGGAAGGCTGCTGAGCAGGTCCCAATGTATATCTTCCTATGTGTCTTTGATCACATGTTAACTTTTGCTTTGACTCTAATCAGAGAAAGAAAAAAAGCTCGTTAGTTTCTTTTCAAAAGACAAATAGTTATTCAGAAATAAGGAAGCGTTTTTTCATAAACTTCTGGTGGTGTATTGTGATTCACATGTGGTGTTTTCAAAGATATCAAATAAATAACTCTACCTGTTGTGAACACTTCATCCTTCATTACATCAGCTATGAACTGCTTCTGTTATCCATAAGTGGCCCTCTTGAGGAATGTTCTCTTGTTTTAGTCATTATAAATTGATACCTTCAGGCTCCCTAGGAAACTGACCAGCATTAGCAGGAACAAAAGAGAATTCTGATGTCTTCAAATCCTTTGGAATTCACCAGAAATTTGGATGCTCTGTGTGCATGTGTGCTTGTGTATGCTTGTGTGTGTGTGTGTGTGTGTGTGTGTGTGTGTGTGTGAGAGAGAGAGAGAGAGAGAGAGAGAGAGAGAGAGAGAGAGAGAGAGAGAGAAACTAATGCAGACACTCATCCATCATCATAGAAGGGTTGTACTAACATACCCTATGTACCATGATCCTAGAAATTTTACTGAAAGAAAGGCCAGTGAGCATTTGTTGATCTCATTTTCTGTTTTTGATCATGTAAATGTCTTACATCATGTCAATTGTAGCTACAGTTCTTGATCCCTGGAAACAATCAACCTAATGTCACTTACTTAGCCTACCTGCATTGTGTGTTGTAGACAAGAAGCTATTAAGTTCTTATGGGGTGATTAATGAAACATGTCAGGAATTGTGATATACTGACAGAGGAACTCCTTCCCTGGGGAAACAAATGTCTGTCTTCCTTACATGGAAAGCACCAGTGACAATCCAAAGTATGGTTACACCACAGTCCACCCTGGGGAACCAATGAGATTTTTGAGCTTGCCTTCAGAGCATGGGTGAGGGGTTACTTTCAGGACTGTGTATAGCCCCAAAGTAGCCATTCTACCAAAAAGTCTCACCCCAGTATGGACGATGACTACCCCACAGCTGCACAGACAAACTCCTCCTCTCAGTTACTCTTCCACAGTCTATAAATTTCAGTACCTCCTGAGACCAGGAGGGTACATGGCAATTAGGGAAGAATTATACACAACAACCTGGGAAGCACAGGAGGGAGATCATATACAGATCAGCTGACTCTTCCTATAGAGTTCCTATGATGGAACACTAACAATCAAGAGGACTTGGAAAGGGGTTAATAAATAAGAAAGCATGCTGACAACCTTCCTTCCTTCCTTCCTTCCTTCCTTCCTTCCTTCCTTCCTTCCTTCCTTCCTTCCTTCCTTCCTTCCTTTCTTTCTTTCTTTCTTTCTTTCTTTCTTTCTTTCTTTCTTTCTTTCTTTCTTCCTCTTCCTCTCTCTCTCTCTCTCTCTTTCTCTCTCTTTCTGCCTTTCTTTCTTTCTCTCTTCCTTTTTTTTTTCTATTTAATTAGTTAACTTGATACAAGCTAGGGTTGTCAACAAAGAAGAAACCATGATTGACAAAATGCCTCTATCAGGTGGGCTTTTAGGCTAGTCTGTAAGGCATTTTCTTGATTAATAATTGAAGTGGGGAATCTCAAATGACTGAAAGACATTTAAGTAATGGCTCAAAATCCTTAGTCATCAGGGAAATGTAAATCAAAGCAACTCTGAGATAGCATCTTACCCCTGTCAGAATGGTTAAGATAAAAAACACTGAAGACACCTTATGTTGGACAGGATGTGGAACAAGGGGAACACTCCTCCACTGTTGGTGGGAATGCAAACTTGTACAGCCACTCTGGAAATCAGTATGGCAGTTTCCCAGAAAATTGGGAATAAGTCTTCCTCAAGACCCAGCTATACCACTCTTGAGCATATACCCAAGGAATGCTCAATCTTACCACAAGAACACATGCTCAACTATGTCATATTATCATTATTCATAATAGCAAGAATCTGGAAACAACCTAGATGTCCCTCAACTGAAGAATGGATAAAGAAAATGTGACACATATACACAATGGAGTAATATTCAGCAGTAAAAATAATGACATCATGAAATTTGCAGGCAAATGGATGGAACTAGAAAATATCATCATCCTAAGTGAGGTAACCTAGACTCAGAAGGACAAACATAGTATGTACTCACTCATAAGTGGATTCTAGATGTGAGAGAAAGGATGGCCAGACTGTAACCCACAGCTCCAGAGACGCTAGCTAACAGGGAAAGACCCTAAGAGGGACAAATGGATGACAGAGAGAACGAAGAAGAGGATGAGATCCACATGAGCAGACTGTGTGTGTGTGTGGAGGGGGGCATTGCAGAGGGCGAGGAGTGGGGGATGAGAACATAGGGAAATGGGAGGGTTGAGCTGGAATGAGACAGAGTGGGAGGGCAGGGAGAGAGATACCATGATAGATGAGGACACCATGGGAATAGGAAGAGGCATGGTGCTAGGGAGGTTCTCAGGAATCCACAAGGATGACCCCACCTTGGTCTGCTGGCAGTGGTCCATAGGGTGCCTGGACTGATCTACTCTGGTCTAGTGAATAACCTAGCTATAATCATAGAGCCTTTGTCCAGTGACTGATGAAGGCAGATGCAGAGATCCATGGCCAGGGACCAGGCTGAGCTCTGGGAATCCAATTGATGAGAGAGGAGAGATTTTGCAGGTGGGAGACATCAAGATCATGATGGGAGGATGTGCAAAGATGACTGGTCACACTAGTGGAAGCCCATGAACTGTGGACTGGTGGCTGTGGAGCCCCCATGGGACTGGACTAGGCCCTCTGGATTCGGAAGATGGTTGTTTGGCTTGAACTGTTTGGGGGGCACCCAGGCAGGGGGATCAGGATTTGTCCCTAGTGCATGGGCAGGCTTCTGGAAATGCGGTGCCTGTGGTGTGACACCTTGCACAGCCTTGGTGCAGTGGGAAGGGGCTTGGCCCTGCCTAGGCTCAGTGTGCTGGGCTCTGCTGACTCCCTATGGGAGACCTTGATTTGCAGGATGTGGGGATGTGGGGTGGCTTGTGAGAGAGGGCTGGGGGGTGGGAGGAGGGAGGAGGTGGGATCGGTGGGTGGTATGTGGAGTGAGCAGAAAATTTCTTAATAAAGGAAAAATGAAAAAAAAATTGATGTGGGAGGGCATCATCTTCTGTGGGTGATTCCACCCCAGGGAAGATAGTCCTGGGTTGTATAAGACTGAGCAAGTTATGGGGAACAAGCCTATAAGTAGTACTCCTCCATTTTCTGTGCTTCAGTTTCTGTCTTCAGGTCTTTACCTTAGATTTCCACCCTGTCTTCTCTTCAGGATGGACTGAAAACTATAAAATAAATCTTTTCTACCCCAAGTTGTTTTAGGTGATGGTGTTTATCACAGCAAACGAAGGCAAACAAAAACAGCATAGTTAGAGTAATCATCACAATACTGTGATCACTGGGTAGCTGAACAGTACTGGGTAAAACAATGCAGCTTTATTTTTAAGCTATTTAAAAAGATTTAGCTTTCTGTATGGCGTCAACTGTGCCATACTGCAAGTAAGCATATCACTGTTAGCTGTTACAACAAGCAATGTTACCAGAATATTAGTAATAGGGATCATAAATACATAGCAGACATTGAGCATCAGCTCAGCAAAAGAAGTGGGAGAGTAAGGAAGGGCAAGGGCTAAAGACAGTTGTGAAAGAGCAGAAGTTAGGGGTTCTTGGTCAGAAATTAAGACTAAATATGGAAGAGTTCACAAAGGGAGTGAAATGTGCTCATTTGCATTTTAAGCTCCAGGAGAGCCTTTTTCTTAAAGTTTTAAGCTAGTAATTTGCCTCTATGTGCACAGGAAAACACAGTACAGTTGAATTCTTGTTGCTCACTGAGGTTTTTGGTAGCTCAATGACTCCATGACCAGCTTCCCTCTCGAAACTCCTTTGAAGGCACAGAAAGACCCGAGGCTAAGAATGTTTTTGAGAATAGGTACAAGTCCAGGTTTCTTAATGACCTGCTCTGTCTCCAGCTTGATGGAAGTGGCTCACTTTATAAGCCCTTGCACATCACTGACAAAAAGTTTGCTATTTCTCAGTGACTTCTCTGAACTTGGTGGAGGCAAACTGCTTACTCCCATAGTCTGTTTTTATCCTTTATCTTTTTTTAAGATCATTGCTATGGAATTATTTATTATTATTATTATTATTATTATTATTATTATTATTATTATTATTTTACCTCAGTACATCTGGAGGATACTAGAACAACTACAGTTCATTGTCAAACTCCTCAAATTCCTTATCCTGAAAAGAGAAATTGAAGCTTAGGTCAAAGCAACTGACATAGATATATGGTAATGACTAGTAGAATTCAAAAGGGGCTGTTACTGTGGAGACTCCATTATACTCCTTCGTCATGGAAGTCAAAAATTGCTGTTAGAATAGTAAGTGTCATCTGCCATTGGTTGTCATGTTTGATATCTCAATATATCCAGGCATGAAACAAAGTCAAATCACATGCTTATCAGGTTGATAGGCCACAGTGTGGCATAATGATTCTTGCTTTAAAAATGAAATAGGTACAAGGTGATCACTTTTATTTTACCACTGTTCAAAATCCTGTAGCACTTTGTAGATTGTTGAAAAATGTTTCATGAAGAATTTAAGAGGGTACCATGAAGAAAAAGCTTAGAACTGGATAGTTTGGTTGACTAGACACTGAGAAAATGAGACAGTTATGGCATATTGATTATACACAATGTCTAGGTAGCATGTTCCTCCCCCCGACTGTTGTGCCTTGCCAGAGTTCATGTTAGTGCAAACAAAAATGCAGTTTCCAGTACAAAAAAGTGTTTAAGTGATTTTTGAAACATAACCTAGGGTTCTGTCTGTGTGATGTTAATCTTAATAAGATCAGATATAGAGGGTATGTTAAATGCTGAGAAAATAACACAATATTACTTTTCATGATTTATATAAATTATGGTTACATGTGCCTTGGATAAACCACCTAATAAATTTGATTGTCTTTGTGACCCCAAAAAACTAATCTGTTATTAAGTAAAGAAAAAAATCTTTTCGCAAAAAGGCATGTATCTTTCTTTCAAATTCCTCTTTTGTTTAGGAAAGTTGATCTCCTCTTTAGCTATATAAGATTCACACTTAAACTGTTTGGTTCTGTTTGCATCTCCATTTGTGGCGATTTGCGTAGGGAGAATGGATACCAGTGCTCTGCACTCTATCAAGCATTCACACCCAAGTGGTTCCTTTCCTTTTACAAGTGACCAACTCAGATCTGCTGAGCTTATTCCCTTGATGTAGCAGAAGAGCAGCTTGACCTAAGGACTTCTGATTTTAGATTCCAGAGTGAAGGAAGTGCTAAAGCTACCTGAGAAAGACAGTTCCTCTTTTGCTTGTTGAATTAATTTCCATCAAGCTTCCACTTGGAGTGGAGCCTGGAGATATAAAGAAAGAAAAATTATCCTGTAAACCTAGTGATTTCACCCTAAAAGCTAATCATGGAATGCCATTTGCACTTACACCCATGATACAGGTTAAGAATGCATTTTATGACTAGAAGACAAGCTAAGAAAAGAGGGCTGGACAGAGAGGGCGGTGTTATGGTACCATTGCAAAAGAAACCACTGTGGATGGCCCTTCTTATTTCCAGAGAGAATTGAAAAAACAGCTGCATAAGTATCTGAGAAAATCATCTCTGTTCGAGATATGGAAGCACTAAGAAGCTGAAACAGGAGCTTTTCAGCAAACACAGACCAGCATAGCAACCCAGGGAAGACTCGGCAGAGAGAAATGCTCAGGAACATTGAGGAAAGGAGCCAGAAGACTTGGACCAGCATCGCAGGACATCTGGCAGTGATGAGAATCTTATTAAGTTGGAAGTCGCTAGGTGGTTTCTAAAGAAAAGACCATAGTAGCACAATATGCATGTTTAAGGGGTCCTTCTTAAAGAATCAGTTTGGACACCATGGCAAATGACAGCAGGGGACCAGGTGACAGAAAAGGCAACCAAGGACTGCCAGAGAAGTTCAAAGTGTGAACACTTTGTGTTTAAAGAGAACATCCATTGTATGAATCCAAATACTTCAAAGCCTTTTTAGTTTCGGCGAGAGAATCTCATTTACTCTCTTGGATGGAAGTTCATGGCATCAGGAGTCTATTCACACATTTTCTTTTAATGAAAGGCAGAAGGGGAAGTGGAAGATACATCGATGTCCACCAGTATCTGAAGCTAGGATACAGAAGATAAGAAAGATCATAAAGGAAAGCGGATACTGCTTTTCTCAAATGTGAATAGAAACCCAATTTCAAACAGCAATCAGTACATATAGACTCATTCTCAGCATAACACTGCAGATAAAGAATGGTTTAGATCAATATTTGATTAATTATTTAAAGATTTCTTCAAAACTAGATGGAGGAGGAGTGGGTGGGGGGATAGAGGGGAAGTGGGGGAGGGAATGGGAGGAGAGGAGGGAGGGGAAACTGTGATTGAGATGTAAAATAAATGAACATTTTAAGTTAATAATAATAATAAAAAAGGTTTCCTCAAAACTAATACTGAAGCTATTTAAATTTAAAACATAAAAAAGAAATACAGTTTGGAATACACGCATTTAATTTATTTTTCTATAATGAAGTCATCTGAGGAAGTACATTTTAATATAATATTTATTTTTCAATAGCTGGTCTCTGCCTCCTTGGCTTATAACCAGTGATAGATAATATTTAAATTATTACAGATAAAAATTTAGATAAATTTCTTGCCCCATTCACAGTTTCATTTATCTCTTAAGAATAAATGAGAAAAGGGAATCTAGAAAATAATTCACATCAGATAATAGGAAAACATTTTGTGTTTATTAAATTATTGCCAACAAATCCCATAATTTCAATTAACATTTTTGTCCCCCCAAAAAGGAGAGAAAACTTAATTCTGAACTTAAGTTTGTGGTACCTACATAAACCCAGAGTTTCAGGAGGCAATAAAAATGAACTTTGGTTATTTCGAAGCAAGAGAAACTATAACCTGCACAGTGAATGCAGTAACCAACCCCCCCACTGAGAGAATGGAGAGAGAGAGAGAGAAAGAGAGAGAGAGAGAGAGAGAGAGAGAGAGAGAGAGAGAGAGAGAGAGAGGATACAGATAAATAAAGAAGGTTTTAATATATAGAAATCTTTAAAATAGACATGGCTGGAGTATTTCTGCCTTGTTTTGAATGTATGTCAATATGCATAGATATGTTTCAAACAGAACTGGTTTATATTTATTAAATGTCTATTATGCTTTATTTATGTTTATGTATACTGAGGTGTAATTTCCTGTCAATTTCAATCTGTGGAAGTCATGATCCAGTATGGTGAAGGGGTTTGTCCCCTACAAAATATACTGAAACTTAATGTGCAAAGTAATAGGTTAATGATGCTTAAAAATTAGGCTTCTGCCGGGCATGTTGACACACATATCTTTTAATCCCAGTACTAGGGATGTGGGTATGTCAAGCACATGTCGGGCTGCAAAAGCCAAAGATGGTGCTGAGAGGAAGTGAGCTGGGCAGGGACCTAAATTGTTCACCAAAAATTATGATTGGCTCTTGGCATCAGGAGAGATGACACAGGTGCATGAACTCCTCATGATCATCATGCTGAGCTCTGCCCGGAGAGGCTCGTGGATACGTGACCTTTGTTGTGGTTGGTAGAAGGAAAGCTGGCTTGTGGTTTGGTGCTTTATAAAGGGTGTGCTGATGTTTAATAAACGAGCTCCTGCTTGACACGGCTCCCCACTGCGTCTGATTGTTTCTGGGTACCAGGAGGCTGGGTGACAGGCTAGTAGCACACTACCCCTCCTCAGTCAAGGTCTGCTGCTAGCGGTGGGCCTAATTCTTCGGTGGGGTCAGGGGAACCCCACGTAGGGAGGCAGAGTCAAGAATATCTCTATGGAGTTCAAGGAATGCTTGCTCTAAAAAGCAAGTTTCAGGTCAGCTAGGGTGACATAATGACACTCTATCTAAAAAGTGGTTAAAATTATGTTCCTGAGAGGTAGGAAGGATTAGTTTGGGTCATGAAGATACACATCTACAAAATTGAGAAGACAAGATACCCAAGGGAGCCTTTGTGCTGTTTTGACTTTCATGCTGGCATGAACAGAAAGCCCTCAGCAGATGATGAATTCCTAGCCCTCTAAACCCTTGGCTGAATAAGTGTTGCTTCTTTATATACTACCCAGTCTTTGGCATTTAGCTATTATTTATTTAGTATTAGTTAACAGAAAAAAATAGGTGAGACAGTTGATTAGCTTGATCTGTTTGGGAGGCATCTAGGCAGTGGTACCAGGTCCTGGGCTCGTTGCATGAGTTAGCTGTTTGAAACCTGGGACTTACGCAGGGACGCTTGGCTCAATCTGGGAGGAGGGGACTGGACCTGCCTGGACTGAGTCCATCAGGTTGATCTCAGTCCTTGGGGGAGGCATTTATCTGGAGGAGGTGGGAATGGGGGGAAGGGGAGGGGGCAGGAAGGGGGAGAACAAGGGAATCTGTGGCTGTTATGTAGAACTGAATAGTATTGTAAAATAAAATAAAATAATAAAAAAATAACTGGAAGAACACAGATAACACAGTGCTAAACAGTTTACCACATGTAGCTTGCCCTCTGATCCTTTGCTACAAACTCTCTTACAGTTTTGTCATTTTGTGCCAGATTTGTGCATATTCCATAAATTGGATTTTGGAAAATCTGCCCTAGAAACATAATATTCCAAGGCAAGTTGAAACCTAACTCAGTAAGGCTGTTCAAGATTTCTTTTTTTATTATTTTTATTTTATTTTATTTTACAATACAATTCAGTTCTACATATCAGCCACTGATTCCCTTGTTCTCCCCTCTCCCTCCCCCATCCCCTTCTTCTGGATGCCTCCCAAACAGATCAAACCAATCAACCGTCTCAGCCATTCAGAGGGCCTGATCCAGTTGGGGGCCCCTCAGCCATTGGTTCATAGTTCATATGTTTCCATTCGTTTGGCTATTTGTCCCTATGCTTTATCCAACCTTGGTTTCAACAATTCTCGCTCATATAAACCCTTTTCTTTCTCCATAGTTAGACTCCCGGAGCTTCACCGGGGCCTAGCCGTGGATCTCTGCATCCAGTTCCCTCAGTCATTGGATGGGGTTTCTAGCATGACAATTAGAATGTTTGGCCATCCCATTACCAGAGTAGGTCAGTTCCGGCTGTCTGTCGACCATTGCCAGCAGTCTATTGTGGGGGTATCTTTGTGGATTTCTGTGGGCCTCTCTAGCACTTTGCTTCTCCCTATTCTCATGTGGTCTTCATTTACCACGGTCTCCTATTCCTTGTTCTCCTTCTCTGTTCTTGATCCAGATGGGATCTCCCGCTCCCCCAAGCTCTCTTTCCCTCGATCCTCGCTCCTCATTAACCCCACTCATGTCCACGCTGTTCATGTAGATCTCATCCATTTCTCCGTCATTGGGCAATCCTCGTGTCTTTCTTGGGGTCCTGATTTCCAGGTAACCTCCCTGGTGAAAACATCTTTTACCACCACAGTATTAAACCTACTTGGATCCCTAGCAAACTGAACCACATACAGAAGAGAATCAAGGGATGCAGGAATTGCACACATTTTAGGCAAAGTGGACAATAAGAACAACATATGCAACACTGCTTATCCATCTTATTACTATTGGTGGGGGAGTTCACAGAACCCACTGCTCAAAGTGAGAAAGCAGATAGATCTGTTTTCAGGTTGTCTGGAAATTCCAGGAAGTGCTAGTCCTTAAGAAAGAGACAGCCTCGGCTGCTATGCCTGGGGTTCTGACCTTGTTTTGCAAGTTATAGGTACAAATGGCTTATGTTTATACAACTTCCAGATAAAGCAGAAAAAACAGGCAACATAACAATATATCTTTTGACTTAAAAAAAATCAAATGAAGGCATGACCTTGACAAAATATTCTATCCTTAGGCAGATGTAGATTTTTATAAGTGTATTGATTTTAGAGTAATGGATGCCTAGAAAAGTCAGGGCAAATTCCTGTCATAGGAATATGCTGTGGTCATTTGGGAAAAGATGAAATATCTCTTTCCTGGATATTATGATAACATTCTCAATATCTCAGAGCACTTTGACTCCTTTTCATTCCCAGAGGACACCATGTGTGGTAATCCCCTCATTTCTTGCATGCAATGCTTTAGTTATAAACAGTGTAATTTGTAAACTTGTTCTGAGACTTCATGCATATAGAACCATATGCAAAGAAGACCTTGCTTCTCTCCATTCACTTAACATCTTCAATTATCTCTCCTGAGTCAAGATTTAGCTGTAAAGGCACCTGCAGCGATTAAACAGCACATGCACCCAATCTGTGTTCCCAGAATGGAGTTACTGCTATGTACAAAATGCCTACATTGTGATTCTGTTTTGCCCTATCCATTTGCCCAACTTGTATTAGCATAGTAGGTTCAAACCAACAGTATTCGAAGCTCACTTCATAGTGAGCTGGAGTCCCTCTTTAAAAATGCCAAGAACATGTGAACAGAAATATAAACAAGGAAAAAAAAACATGTCACATCTTTTAAGGATATTGGAGCTAATATCTTCAAGTTGATGAATAGAGAACAATTACCACCTGCCACATAGCTTTTGAGACTTTTAATGCTAACTGAGTGATAGTCATTATCCATACAGCTTCTATGTAACAAATAACTGGAGAGAAATCCAGTAAATAATTATAATTTATTAAGACTATATCACTCTGGCAAGATGTGTTTCACAGATTACAGCGTTGGTTCTTATTCTACTGTTCAGCTTTCTGGGTGTCAAAAATCACATGGGCTAAATTACTCCTAGTAGTCTCCGTAAAGAAACTGTCAGTAGGATAATTTATTCATGTGAGAAAGAGAGCATTTTGATGTTTGTGTTCTGTACCAAGTGGGTACCGTAATGTAAGATATCCCAGGAGCCGTGTGATGGACCCCTGGTAAAGTCTCTAATCCAAATAATTTTGTTTTTGTCTGAGGGTGAAGAGTAAAGAACTATAAAGAAGTCAAACTGAGGTTTGCAAGATGAATTGCTATGTCATTATCATAAACACAAAATTTTAAAAGGCATCCTTCTTTCATGGAGTTCACCCTTTAAACTCAAGCTGGCTCCAGTTGCTGAGTATCTGTCTAGAATTGTTTTCAATGAGCTTCTCCTATAAACCACAGTAATCAGAAGGACACCGACCTCTCCTGGAAGCCATGTTACAAATGTGCTGGGGTTGAAGGATACCTGCCTGCTGCTGTGGGATAATGCTCTTGTACAAATAAAAGCTCTTGTTAATAAAATGCTGATTGGCCAGTAGCCAGGCAGGAAGTATAGATGGGGCAAACAGAAGAGGAGAATCCTGGGAAGAGGAAGAGCAGAGTGAGGAGTTGCCAGCCAGACACAGAGGAAGCAAGATGACAAGGCAGAACTGAGAAAAGGTACCAAGCCACCTGGCTAAATATAGATAAGAATTATGGGTTAAATTAAGTATAAGAGCTAGTCAGTAATAAGCCTGAGCTAGTAGCTGAGCAGTTATATATAACTTCTGAGTGATTATTTTATAAGTGGTTGGGGGCTGCAGGACCGGGCAGGAATGGAGAAACCTTCTGACTACAGCCTGCCTCTCTTGGAAGCCATGTTACAAATGTGCTAGAGTTGATGGACACCTGCCTCTGCTGCAAACCATGTAACAAATAAGCTAGAGTTGATGGACACCTGCCTCTGCTGCAAACCATGTAACAAATAAGCTAGAGTTGATGGACACCTGCCTCTGCTGCAAACCATGTAACAAATAAGCTAGAGCTACAGGGCCCCTCCCTCTGCTGCTTTCCTTTTCCACAGAGAAAGTATTTCAACAAAGTCCACCCAGCACTAAGTGAAGGGGAGTTGCTTTTTCCAGAGACTTCAAATACTGTCTGATTTTCTGGGTCTAAACAAGCTGCATTCTAAGTCATCCCTAAGAAGCTAGTGCCTTTACATGGCAAGGAGCAAAAACCCACTTGGAAAGGAATCAGGTGACTTGGGAGCCAAAGGACAGTAGGGGAAGGATAAGACACCCAGCCAGGAGCATCTGCTTGATTGGGGTAGATGCAGTAACCACATCCCACTTGGTCAAACTGTGGGTCAAAATAATTTTATAATTTTAATTAAATACCTGTCAGGATAGCGAGAAAGCAAGAGGAAGGGAGGGAGGAAGGGAGGGAGGGAGGGAGGGAGGGAGAGAGAGAGAGAGAGAGAGAGAGAGAGAGAGAGAGAGAGAGAGAGAGGATGATAATGATGATGATGATGATGAGAAGGAGGAGGAAGGGGAAGAGGAAGAAAGAAGTAGAGCAAGGGAAGAATTTAACAGTGGAAAGAGGAAGGGGAGGAGGAGAAGGAGAAACAGGCCATGAAATCTGAGAAGTACATTTGTATGGAAGAAATGTGTGTCTCAGTGTTGTCTATGCCATTGTATTTTATTTTGTAACTTTTAGAAATGTGTGCAGTATATTACTTTTAGATTTCACCTAGCCCAGCTGCATTATGATACCCCACCTTGTACTCTGATATAGACTCTAAAAAGAAATTAAGTTTTGTATTGAAGCAGTCATACATCTACCTGCATGGTTTGTTCATTGATAGGTTTTTTTTTTCTCCACACTAGAGGTTCCATGAAGGCAGAACCTCGTTGTTGCTGTTTTCCAGAGAGGCTTGTGGTGTGACACTTAAGCATATGGATTGTGTGTGTGTGTGTGTGTGTGTGTGTGTGTGTGTGTGTGTGTGTTCCTGTCCTATCTCTTCTAATTACTAGTGTAATTAGACATAATACAAATACTGCTTTCCTTTATTTTTTTTCCATAACTTGAATATCAGTATCAGCACTGTCTTTTGCAAATGCTCCAGAGAGTATTCAAATAACAAATACTAAACATTGAGTTATATATTTACTGTACTTGTCTGTGTAAGAATTACTCTCAAATTTTTGATCATAAGAGTCACATGTACACTTCCATATCAAAAAGAATATTCATCAAATGAAAGCATGAGTGAATGAGCGGAGAGTGAGCCTCAGAGGTCATGTGATTCTCTAACTGCCAGAACACTCTGGATTTAGACTTTCTTCATTAAATGTAAATGTAACCAGGGGCCAGAGAGATGACTCAGGGGTAAGAGTGGTTGCCACCAAGCTTGAGTTTGATCCTAAAGCCCTCTTGGTGGAGGAAGAGAACAGATTCCTGCATGCTGTCCTCTGATTTTCACATGTGCCCTGTGGTGAATGCGTGCCTGTGTGTATGTTGTAAGCTATACCACCCACCTGTTTACATATATACTCTGTGTTATTCATGTAGAGATGAGAATGTCTAATAATGTGTGTCTTAGTTAGGGTTTCTGTTGCTTTGATGAAACACCATAACCAAAGCATCTTGGGGGAGGAAAGGGTTTATTTGGCTTACTCTTCCACATCATGGTTTATCATCAAAGGAAGTCATGAAAGGAACTCAAAGAGGGCAGGAACCTGGAGGCAGGAGCTGATGCAGAGGCCATGCTGCTTACTGACTTGCTCTCCATGGCTTGCTCAACTTGCTTTCTTATAGAATCCAGGACCACCAGCCCAGGGGTGGGCATTCGTACAATGGACTAAGCACTCCCCCATCAATCACTAATTAAGAAAATGCCCTACAGGCTTGCCTACAGCCCAATCTATGGAGGCATCTTCTCACTCGAGGCTCCCTCCACTCCTCTGACTCTAGCTTGTGTCAAGTCGACATAGAACTAGCCAGCACAGCTGATCTCTTGTCAACTTGGAAGATTATTATTAAGCCACAATCTTTTTTTTGTTATTCATCCCCAAGATCTCACATTAATACAAAATATAAAATATTTTAAAAATTTAAAAGTCCAACAGTCTTTAAAAATTCCAATACTGAAAAGTTCAAAGTTTTTTCAAAATATCCAAGCTTCATTTTAAAATCCAAAGTGTTTTTAAAACTGCAAAATCTCTTTAAAAGTTTAAAGTCTCTCAACTGTGGGCTCTTGTAAAATAAGAAGTAAATTAAGTACTTTCTTACTTCACTAGGGAAGAACCAGGGCAGAGTCATCAAATCAAATCAAAACCAAACCCCAATTGTGTAAATGTCACTATGTCCTATGCTTGGGGTCCACTCACCATCTTCAGGGCTCCTTCAAAGGGCTTGGGTCCTTCTCCAGCTCTGCCCTTTGGAGCACACATAATTTGTCTTCTAAGCTCGGGCAGGCTCCACTCCACTGCTGTTGCTGATCTTGGTGGTCTTCCCATGGTACTGGCATTTCCCAAACACTGGGGTCTTCTGCTACACCTGGCCTGCATTTTCACCATTAGCCTCTCCTGGGCTCTCTTCATGGTACAAAGCCTCAACTTCCCTGCATCAATTGTCCCAGTAAAGTAAAGGTCTTACTTTAGTGGTTCTGGTCTCTTGTTAATCACAGCTGCTTCTTTAGCTCAAGCTGACCAGACACCACAGATTATTCACATAAATGGCCTGGTAGAGTCTTTGCTTTCTTCTGAAACTTCACAACCAGGCCTCCATTGTCTGTACTGCTCTGATCGTTTTTCAAAACTAAAAAAATTGATTCTTCTCTCATACAATATATCCTAACCACAGTTTCCCCTCTTTTCACTACTCCCAGATCCTCCCCTACCACCCTTTCCCCCCAGATCTATTCCCTGTCCATTTCCTCTTCAGAAACTAGCAGGTTTCTAAAAGACAGCAGTCAAACAATACAAAACAATATACAATAAGACAAGTCAAAAGTCCTCCTATTGAGGCTGGACAAGGCTACTGAATAGGAAGAGGAGTCCCAAGAGTAGACCAACGAGTCAGAGACACACCTGCTTCCACTGTTAGGAGTATCACAAAACACCAAGTTAATAGCCATAACATGCAGAGGATCTGGTGCAACCATGTAGGCCTTGTGCTTGCTGTTTCAGTCTCTGTAGCTCATATGAGCCCTGCTTAGTTGATTTAGTGGGCCATGTTCTCGTGGTGTCCTCCACGCCTTCTAAATCCTACAATCTTTCCTACCCCTTTTCTGTGGGGTTCCCTGGTCTCTGAGGGGACGGACTAAAGGAGACCTTCAATTTAGATTCTTTATCTGCATAGTGTCTGGCTGTGGGTTTCTGTACCCACTCCCATTTGCTGCCAGAGGGAGCCTCTCTGGTGACAACTGGACTAGACACTGATCTATGAATATAGCAGAATATCATTAGGAATAATTGCCTTTATTTAATTTATTTATTTAGCCAATCATGTTTGGGGCTATCCAAGATCCCTGGACTACCCAGTCTCCCATTCCTGGCCATCCTGGCAGTGCAGGGCATGGGGCCTCTCTTGTGGAGTTGGCCTCTAGTTAGACCAGACACTGGTTGGTCACTCCCAAAATTCTTCACCACCATTGCCTCAGAACATCTTGTAGGCAAGGCAGATTGTATGTCAAAGATTTTGTAGCTGGGTTGGTGTCAAGGCTTCTCTTTTTGTAGCCTGGAGAGTAATTTCCCACATTCCAAAGAGACTAGAACATATGTGTGAAGGCTCCATGCAGGTACTAGCTTGGCTTCTCTATATTTAACAAGTTGTATGGATGTAGTCCTTGGCAATGTCCTTGCTGTCAGATTTTGGAGAGCAACATTCTGTCCTAGCATCAGCCCAGGTTATTTGGAGATCTCCACTGGACCTCCTCAGCCAACAACTCAACTGAATGCAACCCAGTCCCACCACGGAAGCCTTGCTTGGCTAGAAAAGATGGCCAGCTCAGACTTTGTATCCTCCATTACTAGGAATTCTCACTAGGGTCACCTTAATAGATTCCATGAAGTTTCTACTGTACTACACTTCCATACCACCTCCCAAATGTCCCCCAATTCCATCTGTCTCTTCCTGAACCCTCTCCCTCCACCCCACCTGATCTCTTCTGCTCCTCTTCCCACCTGTCCACAGTCCAAGTTCATACAGAACAGCCCACTGAGCTCTCAATCTAGCCCAAAGACCCAAAGTCCTTCCACAATCCTCCCCAAGATAATATGATCAGGTCTATCACAGACATACCTCCTGATCCTGGTACAATTCTAAACTTACTTTGAATTACTATTGCTGTGATAAAACACCATAAGCAAAGCAACTTGGGGAGGAAAGGGCTTATTTGATTTATGCTTTCACAGCAGTGTTCATCACTAAATGAAGTCAGGACCCCTGGATACCATCTCAGGGGTGGCACCACCCACAACAGACTGGGCCCTATCACATCAATCACTACTTAAGAAAATGCCCTACAGCCCAGGCTTATGGAGCTTTTTGTTTTCTCAGTTGAGGCTACCTTTTCTCCAGTGACTCCAGCTTGGGTCAAGTTGACATAAAACTATCCAGGATAATGCATGTCTCACAAGATAACCCTATCACTAAATGGTGTGTCATCCTAATACTAACCACATTGACCTGCAAGTTACACTTCAGCCACCCTGACTAAAAACACAAATACAGGCCTCACATTGTAATTTTGGAGAGAAAGCTTAAGAGTAGCAGGATAAAGAAAAGAGAAAGCCAAACAGGAAAGGTGTTTTCTTTCTCAGTAAAAGCCTGTGTTTGTGTTTCAGGGCAGTATGTGCCCTTCACTCTTTCTGTTGATCATTCCCACTACTTTAGGCTTTGAGTTAATTCTTATAAAACATAGGGGTATTATCCATGAAGCATGCAGCAATCGTTTCTCATTTGATGGCTGCGTCAAGCACCAAATTGTCCTCATTTACCATATGTAGTAACTGTCAATTAAGTGTAAACAACAATAATAAATATTAATAGTACTTTTGAAAATCTAAGTCCCAACATCATGAACACTACTTCTTAAATGCTCTAAAAAACACAAAATACCTCTGGGGAGTCATCAAAGAAATTAAAGACGCTTTCAGTATGATATTTCAAAGTAGTCCTTGGATTCTTTTAGACAGAGGCAAGCCAGTATCCGCTGTTCCACTCAGTTTGCATAAATACATTATGAGCTTTGTATCAATTTTTTTATTGAAGAAAATAAGCCACTTTTCAGCACTTTTTATTTTTCAGTACTTGACCATTAATATTACGTGACACAATCCAGATGAATACATGGCTCGAGGATGTAGACCTTCTGACAGTACAGTCCCCTATGGAAACAAGCATCGTGTGTGTTTCTCTGCCAGCCTCTCTCTTCTGTAGTGTCAATTGTTCCTTCCACCTCTGCCGCAGTTAGTGCTAATTACATTACCTGAGCTATAAAAATAAAAGATTCCCTTGTAGCAAATTCACAAATTTAATTTCAGCCCAGCTATACACCTTGTCCATCTAAAACAGCAAACATCTGCTCCACAAAACAAAACAAAACAAAAAACAAACTGTATTGAGCTTGCACTTCAGTGTATTTTGTGAAACAGAATTATGATAAAGCAGCAATGCTGTGCTACTTAGCTGCTCAAAGACAGAAACAAAGTCAGCCACTAGTATTTTCAGCGTTCAAATATTTGAATTGTGAAGAAATCTCTATCCAGATGAAGGACCGACACCATCGTCCTCTGGGCACGTCCTATTCAATAGACACAGCCAGTGCTCATTCGGGGCTCACAGGTCTTAGGCACTAGTTTAATTGACATAGTTTATGTACATACAAAGAAAGACAAAAGTTCAAAAAGTTTGCTAATTTACAAATGAATACATTGTATTTGATTCACATTTTAAATTGAATTATTATATTATAATATAAAATAGAGAAAAAGTGTTCTTAGTTGTGGAAGGACATATTAAATACATTATTCCATTAGAAAGTACAGGGGGGTGTCCTCAACAGTAATTAATGCACAGCTGCAAAATATAAGTTGTATTTCTTCACTTAACCTTTCAAGTATATAACCTAATCACACCATGTATTGTCAATATATTGGATAATATTCTTTCCATATGAGAATGGCCTGTTTAAATATTAATATTCAAAACAATATCTAGTGTAAAGCTGATAGTTAAGAAGAATAGGATATGGGCATTTCTTCTATGGAATAGCCACATGGTTATGGAAACTAGTTTAAACATCTCTGGTTCAATCTCAAAGGAAGGAGAGGGCTAAGAGAGATAAAACACATTAATTAAAGAACAGCCACAAATCATATTAAAAATAACCCTATCAAAGTACTAAAAGAACTTTCATAATGTTCTTTAAAAAGTGTTAGGAAACAACCTCCTGCTCTGAAGGTGTTTCTGTCAAAAATAGGAGTGAATATTATGACAGATAACCTAGAGAAGACCTGTGGATACACATGACTATACACATTTTAGGAGGAAATTTTATCATTTGATTCAAACCCAAGAGTTAAGAAAAGCAGACTGATTAGACTATCACGTGCTAGAACTGGAAGTCAAAGCAAAGGAAAGACACAACAGGAAAACAAGGTTGCTCTAACATGGAACTCTATCCAGTCATTCCTCCAAGGAGTCACAGCCCTCACAGCCTGAATGCTAGAAAGAACATGCAACTCACATTCTCTAGGACCCACAGGGATGAGGCAGGAAATTAGTGCCCTAGACAGGAGTGGAAAAGCAACCCTAAATTAAAACTGAATTAATTTTTTTCATTACTGAGTGACTGAAACTCTCAGTCCTTTGGGAGGTGGAGGCAGTAGGATACAGAGCTCAAGGTCATCCAGGACTTTGTAGTAATTTTGTACCTAACTTGACACAGATGAGATTTTGCTTCAAAAAGAAAAAGAAAGAGAAAACGATAAGCCTGTTATTCTATCAAGAAGATCTAATATTTTATGAAACTGGGGGTGGAGTGAGATAGGACTGGAGATGTGGAGAGTATAAATTTGGTATCTTGGTCTTATATTTTATCTTGGTCAGTTCATCTAAAAATCTATGAAACATATAGAACCACATATTTATTTTTAAAAGAGTGAAAGACTGACAAAATCCCCAAAACACGTATCTGCATGTAGAATTAATAAATGGTGATGTTCCTTTCTCTACTAATGTTTTCACCAAATTCTAGAGCTCCATAAATTCCTTTGAACATATCACATTCAAGCCATTGGATCTTAGAAATTAAGTCCCACTGATTTCTTTTAATGTATTTTTATTTTGGGCTATGTTGTTTAAAGTTGTTAATTGGGGCTTGACAGATTAATTCTATACAGCCAGTGGTTTTATCTTTTTTTCTGAACTTTCAAAATGTGTTTATCCAACAAAAGTGAACATACTCAATCAGTGTGGACTCCCTGACTTCATCTGTTGGTTCATTTTTATCTGCCAAGTGGGATCTTAAGTAGATCATTATTTATGTATCCATTTTTTCTTGATTATGAGTTATGCTTTAATTATGATGAGCCTGGTTCTTCTGATCAGTGATATTCTCATAGAATCCTATCTGTAAGCTAAAACATCATTGCTTTTAAAAAATGATTCCATTCTGTTTTTCATTCATCAAATCTCAATTCTACAATATCTTTGGACACCTTGCATGTTAATATTTTAGAATTTTTCTCCCATCTTAAAATTTATCATCCAACATCAGAAAAAAAATACTGGCACTTCAGACAGCTTGATTCACATTTTGAAACAATATAGATGAATATGCATAATGAATGTTTTAAAACTTAAAAATAGTATGAAAGATATCTGACATTCATTCTGTATGTATAGCATATTAAATCTAACTAATGAATTCTGGTAACTAACTTATCATTGACAGAATTAACTGTGCATAATTTATATCAAATTGTTATTAAATCAATGTAATGAGCCAAGCAAAAAATGTCTAAAATCATGTATTCTGGTCTGCAAATTCCAGCTTTGGAGGAAATGACACCAGATGGCCACTGTGGACCAAAACCTTCATATGTATGCAATTTGGATTTTAAAAACACTGAGGACCCACTTTTGAGCATCCTCCAGCTGATGTTAGCAACTAGACCTTAGAAGTACTAGGTATCCACACAAAGACCAAGAAATGGTAAGGTTGTATTTTAGCTCAAAACAGATCAATTTATACCGGGTAATTTTAGGGAGGACATTTAGATATGTGTATAAGTGAAGAAATCCTTTTCATTAGATTATTGCTAAAGTTCATAAATGGCCTGTAATCTTTTGGAAATTTTTGTGTAATCCACATTATAAAGATACATAAAATTTTGAAAAAGTTGCATGCTTTAGAAACATGGTGTTCCCATCAAGCCTGTACTCTAGAAACATGAGATGGCAGGAAAGAGAAGCTCTGACTCCGTGCCTCCTTTTTACAGTATTTTTTCTTCTCTAGCTGGAGTTGCATCAAAACTGGCTGATCGTTTTTCTGAGCCTTTTTTCTCCTCACATTCAGAACAAAGAGGCATTTGCAATTTCTGTCAAACAATAAAGAAAAGACAATTAGAAGAGTAAAAATAGGCGTATTTAAGGTAAAAATACAAAATTGTAGTAGGACAGCAATGAAGGTCCACAAGTGTAAACAAATAGCATCTAGACCACAAGGATAGCCACAAATGAGACAACTATTCACTTTTACCACATGTACACACCGTGTTTACAACTGGTAGAGTTCTTCAAAAGCTACCATGAGAAAACTGGTTAAGCCATCCAACATAGATTCATCTACCTCTAAAAATTCCTGAACATTGATACTATATGCTGTTTTCAGAATTCCGCATTGCAGGTAAACTTGCTGTTTATTTTTGTGGAAAGTGACTACTTTTTACACCTACTCTACTTCCCCAGTCATCTTTAATATCTTTCATCTCATAAGAATTATAAACAAGGTTTTTTTTTTAATTCTATGTTTAATTTCCTCTACTTTCTTGGTTGGCAGCATAGAGGGAGAGGAGGGGAATCTGTCCTTTGTCTTTGCGGGGCCTCACATAGGTACAATAAAATATTTACTGGCAGGTACAGCAGACAAGCAAAATTCAAAGGGCTGGCTTGAAGGAGCTATATACATTCTTTTAGACTATATAAAAGGTCTTCATATTTTTTAAAATGTCTCATCAGGTAAAGGTCCTTGCTACCAAGCTTGATGAACTGAGTTTGATGCCTGGAACTCACACGGTAGAAAGGTAAAACACAATCCCTCATGTTAGCTTTGACCTCTATGTAAGAGCTGTGGCATGCTCTCCCCCCTCCCCCCATGCACACAAAATAAATTAATGTTAAACAAAATAAACAAGAATTGCCCTGCAATCTAGTGAGCACAAGAAGGACTTTCTAGATATAATGAAAATCAAATAGACTCACAAGGGAATACCTGTGTTGTGGGCTCTGATTCTGCAGTGACGTTTCTTTGGGGACCCTCCTCATGTTTCACCAAACAGGAACTACCCTCCTATAAAACGATTAAAAGTAGGTCAACTTAATTAAATTAAAGAAAGGTGATTGAGAACCCATTTTGGATTACTTCTAGTAAAAAGTTTCTATCAATTCAATGCATACTAAAAACTAAAGGGAAAATCCTCCTGACTGGATGGGTTCCCAGGAGCTGGCAAATGTTCAGAGTCATTTGCACCTCACAGGCGCTTCTTTCTATCACCGGCTACTAATAAGCTGGATTCTAAGGAAAAATTCTTTCTCTGTAAAACAATCAAAAGATGAAAAAGATTAAAGAAATAGTCTATCTGTGATGCATTTGGACGCTAACATTTAAATTAGTCATCACTGGTGAATGTGCCTGCAGGGACATCAGTATTAAGGCAGGGGACTGGAGGGATTCCTTAGCAGTTAAGGGTGCTTGCTGCTCCTTCAGGGAACCAGAGTTCAATTTCAAGTACCCATGTGAGGCAACTGATAACCACTTACGACTCCTACTCCAGGATATCCAATAACCTTTCCTGACCTCTGCCAACATGTGCACAGAAATCACACACACACACACACACACACACACACACACACACACACTCATACACAAACATGCAAATAAAAATAAAAATGAATCTTTAAATACTGTAAGACAGGAAGGAATTTCAATTGTATTATCATAAATATGTCTTGCAAAATACTTCAGTATATTTTAAAAAGGCAATATTTCTCGAGCTATAATATTGCTATATTTTACAAAGCAAGAAACCATGAGTTCCCTTTTAGGCCTATGAGATGTGAGCAGAAGCAGCTGTTGTCAATGGAAACAGCTCCAGTCAGCTTTCATTCTACCTTAGTGAGCACTGAGACACCAATTGCTTTCCTCCTTCCCTCTTTCTGTCTTTGTCTTCTTGCTCCCTTCTCTTCTCCTTTTTCTCATACTATAAACAGATGTTAAGATGGAGTATGTCAGTGTTCCATATGCTGACTTCCTGCAGTCTTTTCCATGTGTAAAACAGAGACTAAGAGTTTAGTCAGTGCACAGCTCTTGATATTCAACAATGCAGTTTCCTAGAAAAAAACCATGGGTCAAGGGGCCCCCTTTAGATTCATTCTGTCATGTAAAATACTCTGAGTAGATGGTGTTGTAGAGATTGTGGAGGTGATGAAGACTCATGCAGTTCAGGTTCTAGTACAAAATGATTCTTATGTGTTTCACATCTGAGCCTCACACAAGCATCAGCTTACTTTACTCTTTGTCATCTCTTTATGTCCTCTTCCTCCACAAAAAAACCCTTTTCATGTGGTTTTGAATTCCTACTGTCACTCCCTCCTTGGTTCCTTCTAACAGCAGCAAGGATCAGTTACATTTCTGCTCAGTCCGCACTGTGAATATATATCAATGATAGCATTTCAGATTGCTTTTATATGTGTAAGAATAGCCAGCCCATCAGTACTTGGTGTGATCCTTAAAGATAAAGGTACGAACATCGATCATACCTAGGTAAATCTACTATCTGATAGTAGATTGTCAGTATCTAATGCCTAATAAGAAACAAATGGATAAAATCACAGATCATGAAATATGTATCAGTCATTTAAAATGTTCACATGCTTGCTTTCTCTTCATGACCAGATATGATCATGTTTTATAGAAGGTTCAATATTTTATTGAATATTTTAATCAAAATATGCCTAATGGAAAAGTGATGTGAAATAACAGAAGAAACCAGAGTCAAAACATTAGCTACCTTATTCTATAGAGAAACATTCTACAACACCCAAGGAAAGAAATGTGATATACTGTCCATAAAGGAAAGACTGATTATTTATTACTTGGATGAACTGCCATTTTCTTTTTCAGCACTGAGGTAAGAACTGACCTTGAGTGATGATGAGAGTATTTATAAGGAAGAATTTCTAGGACAAAGGGGAGGAAAATGAATGGAGATGCAGAATGGGTGATGAACTGGTGAGGATACAGTAAGATGGGAACTCTAAGAGGACAGGAGAAGGAGTAAGTTGTGGGCTACCTCACAGGTCAAACAGTAATGTTTATGAGGAATCTGGTTCTTACTAGGAGAAAATTCCATTGTAAATTCTCTGCACAAGTTCCATGCTTATGTTTCCAATGACACTTCACAGACAGAAGAATTCTCTGTGTTGGAATCTAGTGACATACAAACTGTATTTCATAGAACTCATCCCATAAAATGGTTTCTCAACTATGCTGTCATTATGATCCTCTTCAATGAAAGTCTGTAATCTATGTCAGTTCTGTAGGCATCCCTCTCCTTGCATGACTCTGGAGATCATGTATACAAAGCTGTTCTGCTTTTATTTTGTTTTGCATTGTTTTATGATTCCTGCTGTCATTTATACAGACACACAGATTTTCTTTTTAATTATGACTATTAAATATATACAGAAGCACAACAAATATCTGTCACATTGATGGGCTCTTTGCATCATATTCCAACACTACTTGGAGTAATTACAGGTATTCTGTGTCCTGTAATTCTTCATGAGAATAGCTCATTGAATTACAATTCTTAAAAAGGTAAAAGAAAGATGTTTTATGAAAATCATGGTTTGAGTCTACTTTTAACCATTATTCAATTAATATATGTGTGTGAGTATGAATGTGTATATGGACATGTTTATGTGTGTGTGCCATATGTATATTTATGTGTTTCAATATGTATGTGAACATGTGTATATGTGTGCCTGGAACATTTATCCTTATGCTTATCATTTTCATTGCTGCTGTAATGTAATGGAAGTTCCTTAGATTAGGGCTTTAAATAATTTCCTTGTGTAATTCTTATAAATACTTATGTACAAATTGATTCTCCTTTAAGAGATAAATACTAACAAATTTATCCAAAAATGCAAAAAATCGGTAGAAGGAGAGCTACTACCAAATGTTCAAAGGGATACCACAAGGGATAAAGGGCAAGACACAAGGAGGAGGAGAGGGAAGTGGGATTTGGGATCAAAGAACTTCCATGTTAACTTGAGCAGAATCCCAGAATGGAAGGATCTGCAGATATCTCTGTCAAGGTAAAGGTCGCCTTTCCACATGTTTTTATTCCTAGTCCCCCTAAGGCCTAGAGGGTAGTTAATGGGATATTATAGAACTGAGTATATCTGAGAATGCAGTTTTCATGCATCATAAATTATACTTGCTACTGTACAATGGTTTACTTGTTAAAAGTCATCCTTGGAAATTAGTGTATTTTTCAAAGTTAAAGACAATTATGAACCATTCACATTTCCTAAAAGACTCCTAATTGCCAATGAAGTGAAGAAGAAAATAAAATTAACCAGAAAGGAGGTTGAGTTTTAACAACTAATTATAAAGTAGTGTCAATGAGGTAGGCAGATTAATGCCTCTTACCTTTGTGCCAACAAAATTCTGTGGGGTGCATGGTACCAATAATAAATTAAAGATTAATATTGGTCTCGGCATTGTGAGAAAATAATTGCATAACATGTTCCTTTTTTCCTAAAGGAAATTAACAGGAGTGGAAAGAAGGGCAATATGTAGCACTAAATTGTGCTTTCTGGGAGAAAGAATGTAGACTTTGGGGTATATGCAGGCTCACTTTCCCATGTAAAATATGCAAAGAACAGGTTTAATGTTTAATGTTTATCATAGAAATACACGAGTTAGTCACGGACATTGGCTGAAGTCTATATTCTCAGAACTTTTGGGCTGAAACAGGAGGATTATTGTTGAGTTTGATGTCACTCTGGGTACATGGTGAATTCTAAGTCAGCAAAGGATATGTAGGGAAATCGTGTTTCAAAAAATCAAAACAAAATAATGAGAATAAATGGGAACAAGGTTTTTTTTTAAATAATTCATGAGAAAGAAATCAAAATAATAATTGTAGGAAAATGCAAGTTTAATAAATAGTGGGAAAATGAAAGAAAATGATAAGAAAATGTTTATCTTTGCAAAATCTTTAAACTGAAAACATGGTTTCATCCCCCACCCCCTGCACTCTAATTCTCCTCTCACCCCAGTTTACTCATTGAGATCTCATCTATTTCCCCTCCCAGGGCTATCCATGCACCCCTCTTAGGGTCCTCCTTGCTTCCTAGATTCTCTGGAGCTGTGGGTTGTAGTCTGGTTATCCTTTACATCTAGTATCCACTTTCTCCCTTCGATACCTCACTTCCTACCCTCATTCCAAAATGTGTTTTCATTATCTGACCACACACAGCTACCCACTTTAACTGCTAATTCTGCTTCAGATACTTTTGATAAAAATCTCATTTTTACCAAAATTTTATTCTTTCTTTGGTATTTTAACCAACTATATTCATCTCTGTTATGAAGTACTATAGAATATAGACACTTACTGATAGTTACAGATTATGGGGTTTCCTAAGTCAGATTTTAGATTTTCTAACCTCAGAATTAATGTAATTCTAAAATTATAAATCATTTCAGATGGAAATTTAAACATAGTTATATAAACAATTTATGAGTTGGAATAATAGTTATGAAGATGAAATTTGCCCTTGATATGATTTATAGATATAATTCCCTATCAAAATTGTAGCAGGCAAGATTATTAAAATGATCAGGCTGATCATATAAATTGTAAGACATTGCAGTGGGCTTGGCATAGTCCCTTTGGTATTATAATGGAATGACAAAGCTTTAGGATTTTAACTTCCTATTTTCAGAACTTATGTGAAGATACAGATATTAAGATAATTTGGTACTTCCCTAGGGATGAGCACACCAAGTGGTTACCTAATACCGAATGGTAAGTTCTGAAGGTTTACATACAAGTAGCATTACAGACTAAGCATATTGTATTTATGTATGGAGGAATATATATGCAGTTTTGAAAGAGAGCAAGGAGGAATATATAGGAGAGTTTGGAGAAAGGTGATGCAATTATATTATAAATATAATCTCAAAAATAATAAGTATTAATCATAGTTACAGTTATATGAACTAAACAATGATAGTATGGAAGTACATAATGATAGACATATAGAATCTGAAGCAATATGGAAAACAGAAAAATAAACTCATACCTCTGATCAATTAATTTTTGATAAAGGGGATAAATATTTGATTATAAAGGGTAGCCATTGCATTAAAACATGACAGCTAGGATAACCAAATACTGAACTAAAGCAAAAGGCTCATCATCAGGGATTGCAAGTCTAAATGTTGGAGTACAAGGGAACAAAGTAATTCTTGTGTTTTTTAGAGTAATCATTTAAATTAAATACTCTTTTCTGTCAGTTTATATATCCAATAAACGAAACCAAAGTGGAGCTTGACTTTCCATCTGCATCCATAATAAGGTTGAAAGTATTTTCATATTGCTAGACTGTAATGGCTGTCACACTTGAACACAGCTCAGGATGTTGATGCTCTGAGTTTAGTCATTTACACTCAAGAATAGTTCCCATGGGTTCAGAAGACCTCCAACACTTATTTGGCTAATTGGAAATGGTCAAAAGTGTGGCATTCTCAGATGTGAATTTGTGGAAAGGAGTCTTCAAAACCTCAGTGCTTATGATAAACAGTACCCATGTTCTGTGTTTGGGTGACCAGCTTACACTCAACACAGACAATCCTAAATACCTGTGGAAAATAATTTAAAGACCATTGGTTTAGGAAAGGCATAGCCCCTATGGTATATTATCCAGTAACAAGTTATCTATTTCTTCTATTGTTCTATTATATGTTAAAATGGTAATTTCTATATCAGCTTCTGTTGTAGTGCTGGCACATTTTATATGAACTTGATAATGGGTGCAAGACATCTATTTCCAGAAATTGACATTTATTATATGCTAATTTAATATATGCATTCATACATGGATGAACATGCATACATGTACATAGCTGTATGCGTGTGATTAAGGCCTGTGAGGCTCCAATAAGCTTATATTGATTTTAATAATGACAGAGCTTCCTAGATGACAGTCGTCAGGCCCATCAAAAGCTTCACAAAATCCCTTAGCTTTATTCATTTAGAACACTTCAAATAGTTGTTCAAACTGTGAATAATGTCTCCAGATAATTTTGTGATTATTTCTATTTGAAAACCACTGTTAGTGAAATTTATCTGCAGCACAGAATCATCTGGAGTATTTGAATTAAACAATCAACTGTGCAGATCCCACCCATGGGAGTGCTGTTAACTTGTGTGAAAAGTCCTGTGCAGCCATATTTTGAAGTGTTTTCTAGGTGATATATTCTGATGTCATAGATTAGAACTCCTGATTTAAAACTTGAAAATTGATACTCATACAGTACCACTAATTCCTCCTTCTTACACCCAAGTACTTTATCTAGTTGACATTTTCTCTGGATCTGAAGCTCCGACTGAGCATGCTCTAAACTAGGAATTATAGCTTCTGGAAGATTGAAACACCAAACACTAGTGTCTACTGAAGTAAGTCTAGAGACAATGTTCTCATTAGTGCCAGTAAAGACAGTGCCAGGAAGGACATGCTTTTAGGGATTGTCAAAGGGAGAGAAGTTTGTGAAGGAGAACACCAGTAGTGGGAGAGGAGGGAGATAATACTAACACACACAGACACACAACACACACACAGACACACATGCAGACACACAAACACAGACACACACAGATACAGACACACAGACACACACAGACACACAGACCCACACTCACGCACATGCACACCCACCCACCCACCCACCCCCCCCCCCCCACACACACACATGATTTTGACAGGCCCAACTTTTTCTAAAAAGGTAAGCCAAAATGATGCTTAGAACATCAACAAACAATGCAGAGCTTTTCAACTTGTCATATAAAAAGGTAAATATCCTCCTATAAACTGACACTTGTTTTGTTCTTCAGTTGACAAACATTTGAAAACCTTGTATAGTTCAATCTAAATTCTCTGATGAGGGAATCCAAGTCCTTACTTTGCGGTTCCTGATTAACCTATGGGTGAATATCTCACCACCATTCTGTATCCATAGTGCTCTGGTATATTTTCTGTTTGTAAAAATTTGCTCCCGTGGTCAAAGATCTATGTATACTTCAGACCACTGCAAAGGCATTCCTTCATACCTATAGCCTTCTGGACTCTCCATGAAAGTCAGTTGTAGAGTGTTGATTTGTGCGCCTGATTAATTTTATATCCTAAATTATATGGTTTAGATATATGGTTCAACACACAAAGATTCAGTGGCAAACATCCTGACAAATTAGTTTTTTTTCAAAATGCATGTTGGAAGCTAGCAGAAGAAAAATATAAGTACCAAATTATTTGTTTTTTCTTCTTCCTTATTTCCTTAGCTATTAGCTAATTTCCTTCAGCCATGGGTAGTCTCTGTATATAATTTCTCTTTGGTCTAGAGCCTGTATCTCAATCCAGTTAACAGAAATGTTATTTGTTAGATCTGTCATAATAGATCTAAAGCCTTTGTTCTAACAGAATTCAAGCATTGATATTTTATTTATTAATTGCACTTATTAAGAGAGACCCCCTGTCCCGACAGTTCCGGTTCCTAACTCTTTATCATATGAAGGTGGAGGATGTCTGTCTGGCATGTTGTTCTCTAAGGGCACACGCATGTTTCTTAGGTGGTGAACACTATAGAATCTTTTTTGTTTGTTTCCTTGTTCTGCTTTAACCCTTTAATTGCTGTCTGTCTTGTTGTTGTAGGAATGATGTGGTGGTGGTGCTGAGCCATGGGTTGCATAGCAGAATCTGGCTATTCAATCTAGAACATCTACCTGGTATTGTCTAAGCAACATCTATGTCATCACATGGAAAGTTATAGCGCTTAGAAAGAAGTCATCCCCTGACCCGAGAACATTTCGTGATGGCATGAGCTACCATTGCCAAATGTTGTGTCCTTCTTTCCAAACCACTTTAGGTTATTCTTACATCTTGAGGACCACACACAGAGGTTCTCCTTGTCTCTTCCTTTGTTGACTGAACTTGGGAGCTTTCATGGTTTCCTGGAGAACTTTTTTGTGGCTGGAGAGAGATACAGAGAAAAAAGAAAAATACATACCATTAAAATAAGAGAAATAGGTTTTACACACAGGCACGGCTTTTTGTGGTTATATGACATAAAACACCATGTCAGCTTCACACTCTAAAAAAGGAAATAGGCTTTATTATATAATTCATCTTTAAAATGGGCTTTGCAATTCTTATCTTTGAAATTAAGGACAATAATTTATGTTAAATTTTTGCATTAGTGAATCCTAATGGAATTTTTTTTCCCATTGGATATGCTCATTTCTCAAATAATACGCTTTTATTTAAGGATCTTCATTTCTCAAAAGATAGGAATCTTGCCCTTTTTCTTTGTATTAATCCCCAGTTTGTCTGAGATATAATAAATACATGCTTCATTTTCTCAACTAGACAGAAAATATCTTGTGACATTACAGAAGATACCTAGAGGGTTATGTGCATTCTGTTCCTCTAAAGAACAAGCTGTTTACCTCTGGGAGCTGAAATATCATTATAACATTCATCTCAATAGGAACACAAAGAAAGCAAAAAGTACCCTGACTGAAAGAAATGTACAAGTAATGTGAAACTCACTATGGGAAGGTTTATGGTTGTCCACTGGGAAGGGCAGGCATGTTTGTTTGTTTGTTTGTTTGTTTTTTGCACATATCATTTAAATATAATGCTGCCCTCATCAGTCTGGAATAGACGTTGGTAGGAGGGATAAATAAAAGTTCATGAATGCTGTTTTCTGAGTTTGAAGCTTTGTTTGCAATGGGCTACAGAGGAAAAATACTTGAAGAGTCTGACTACTGGGTTCCAAGAAGCCGAAAAGTAGGACAGAATCTGGGCAGAGTATAAGAAACCGAGCCAGGATCTTCAGTTATTCTATGTGGTTTTCACATAGATTTCCACAAGTAACTGTACTCCTTAATAAGAAAGCACTCTCACAAAAATAGTGTTCTCAAAAATTATTGAAAAAATCCTTATTGAACATGGTAAAATGTTATTGCAAGTGAGACTAATAAAGCTTATAGACGATTAGCAAACCCATAGAATAGCACTCTAGTTCATTTAACAGTTCCCATATTAATTCAACAAGATGCTGGGCTTGGGCTGAAAACAGTAATTTAGTAATTTCTCTTGACATGTAAGTCTAACATCATTGACATCTAGAAGGAATTGAGAGTTATATTTTTCTTCTGCCCTTACCTTGTTTAAAAGACATAAATATACCCTCTTTTTGGTACTTTCTTTTTTATGGATGGATGTATTTAAATTTTCTTTTTGAGAATTTCATACAATATACTTCGATCTCACTCTTTCTCTTTCTCAACTCTTCACAGATTCCCTGCCTCCACCTACCTAAGCATCCAACATTGTGTTCTTTCTTTTCTATAAAAACCTTCGCCTCACCCAAGATTCCCCGTTTGTACTTTCTAAGGAACAAAAAATAAAGGGTATGACTGACACCCTTATGCTCATTTCAGCAGCAATATACTAAATTTTGAATAATACAGAGAAGATTAGCTTGGCCTCTGCACAAGGATGACACACCAAGTCATGAAGCATTTCATATTTTCTAAAAACTCTCTTTCAGCATCATTGGTAATGAATTAAAAGAAGTGTTTAAAGGTGCCATGGAGATCAGATTTGTCCGCCAAGGTGGGAAGAGTGAGGGGATTGCTTATATTGAATTTAAGACAGATGCTGATGCAGGGAAAATCTATGAAGAAAAGTAGAGGGCAGACATTGGTGACCAATATGTTTGGTTTCCCTTTACTACACCGGAGAGAAAGGAAGGACAAAGGCAAGAGAGAGCTGGACAGAGCAGCTCTCTTGGAGTGGTGAATCAAAAACTTTGGTTTTATGTAACCTTTCCCAGGGTGCAACGGAAGAAACTCTTCAGAAAGTATTTGAGTAAGCAACTTTTTATCAAAGTGTCCACAACCCAAATGGCAAATTTAAAGGGCATGCATTTATAGAATTCACTTCATCTGAAGATGCTAAAGAATCTATAAACTCCCGGAATAAAATGGAAACCAAGGACAGAACCATCAGGCTGGAGTCACAAGGAACCAGGCTATTGTGTATTACAAGAAGTGTAATTACAAGAAGTGTGTATTGTGTATTACAGGCTATTGTGTATTCCAAACCTCTGTCTGTCAAAGGTCTGTCAGAGGGTACTACTGAAGAGACCCTCAAAGAATCATTTAAGGATTCTGTTTAAGCAAGAATAGTCACTGATCAGGAAACTGGTTCCTCCAAAGAGTTTGGCTTTGTAGAATTCAGTATCGAGGAAGATGCCAAAGTCACCAAGGAGGCCATGGAAGATGAAGAAACTGATGGAAACAAACCTTGGACGGGGCCAAACCTAAGCGTGAAGGTGGCTTTGGTGTCCTAGGTGGAGGCAGAGGAGGTTTTGGAAGCTGAGGTAGGGGGCCAAGAAGAAATAGGGAAGTTTTCTGGCAGAAGCCATAAGACTTTGGAAGTTGAGGAGGATTTCCAGGTGATAGAGGAGAGGGGAGAGACTTCGAGCCACAAGGAAAGAAGATGGAGTTTGAATAGTTTCTTTAATCCCACTTGTGTCCTCTTCATTTGAAAGAAAGGACTCTTGTGTTTTTCTCTATTACCTGTTCAGTGACAGAGCCTTCTGGGGACATTCCAATACAATGTACAGCCATGTGATTTATTTGGAATCCACATAGATAACATTTCAAGAGAGATACCCTGTTGGCTTTTACCAGGTATTCTTATAACTTTTTAAAGCTAACCCTTACCTGTACATTTTGAATTTATATTGTTTCATCCCATGTGCAAAACCATTTTTCTTACAAATCAATTTTTTTTCTTTTTTCTTTTCTTTCAGCACTGAGGGCTGTAAAGAAATATTTTATCATTTTTTTTGATTCAGTGACTTTAGGGCAAATTAAAAATCCTAAACTCAAAATCACAAAACAAAAAACAAAACTGAGACTCTTATATTCTCATCAATCTCTTTGATACGCTGTGAAGATAGGAGATAACAAGTGAACCCAATCTCTGCTCTGGGTTAAGTTCCTTTGAGGATGTGAAGAGGAAAAGCTTGCTGCTTTTTATCATCATGATGTCTACACAAACAGTTGTTTGGTCACTTGATTTAATATAAAGCACCAGTGTCTGTGCAGCACATGTGCACCTGGTGTCTACAGAGGCCAGAAAGAGCATTGAATTCCCTGGAAACTAAGTCACAGATGGTTTCGAGCCATCATGTGAGTGTGGGGATCAATCTCAAATCATCAGGCACAGCTTGTGCTCTTAACCCTGAGCCATCTATCCAGCCAAAGAAACACATTCTTAAAAAGATTCAAACATGTATTTGTTCTAGGTAAAAACCAATTGAGTACCCACCACCTGCTTCCTATTACCTCCAACTTACAGATGAAATGAAGATACAACTTTAAAACAAGAGTACATAACAAACACTAATATTGAGAGTGACTCTCCCTGACAGTCACAACGAAGGCAACAGCTGAAAAACATAAAGAATACATTAAATTACCTACATGTTTCCTATATGATGTTTCAGTTGAACAATCAGATAACTATAACTTTGCAGTTTTATTTCAATGTATAACAGCAGCAACTCTGAAAGAACTATTATTACTTGTCAATGTTTCTTAGCTTTTTTCAATGTCTACATGCATAGAGATCTCACATGTCTACATTTGTTGTTCTCAGGACATGTTTTGTGTTTACAGGTCTGGTACAGATTGCTATTATCTATATAAGCTTCATGTGTGAAATTTACAGGACAAAGATGTGTAAATGGCTGGAGAGATGGCTCAGAGGGTGAGAACACTTGCTGCTCTTTCAGAGTCAAGTTTGATTTTCAGCACCAGCATGGTGGCTCACAACCATCCATAACCCCATTTCCAGGGGATTCAACAGTCATACATGTAGTACACATAGATGTAGGCCAGGACAACATTAATACACATAAAGTAAAATAAACTATAAAAAAATCTGTAAAGAACATTTGGGAAATGTCTCCTGTGGTTGAAGGTGCACCAGACTGCATGGGAATCATAGCATTCTATTGTTGGTTTATACATCAGAGTGCAATCTTCAGAGGAAAACATATTCATCATTGAGTCTTTGGAAGCTAGAAGTTGAGTCTTTGCAAGCTAGTTAATTTCACAATCAACTAATTATTGTTTCTTATTTTCTTTCAGCTTATTTATGATTTATACTTAAAATATAAATCAAATGAAACTAAAGAGAGGTGCAGGCTCATAAAGCAACTAGACATGCATATGGTTGAAAAAATTCTTGCAAAATGAATCAGAGTATTTCAAAGGCAATGTAAAGTATGTCTATCTGCTATACAAGTGAACAAATATTTACATATACTCTATGTACTGAAATATAATTACAATTGAAAGAGAAATCAACTTAATTCGATTTTATTCCGAGAAGTACTATTCTTAAGAAGTAGTCTTTATTCCTTCTTCCCCTTGTCTGCTGTACCAGGAATGATATCCTCCCTTTCATTCTATGGTATGGAATGTCATATTCCCTGAGTGATCTAAGATAGAGGCACACACCCAGGTAATTTCAAAGTAGCTTCATGACTGAAATACATCCAGACAGATTAAAAAACAGGCTGTAAACAGTCAGCTATGTGTAAATGTGCAGGCTTTGACCTGCTCTCTCATAAGAAATCTACTTTTGTAGTAAGTGTGCCCTGTCTTCTGGAACACGGGCTTTTTACCTCCCCAAGGTTTGTTCCTGCAGTCTTACCAACACATTTTCTTTACTCTGGCTTATGTCAATATTTGTGACATATAAAACTAGAGAGATTTGTATAAGAATCTACTCTGAAAAACTGAAAATTCACAATGTGATGCAAGTTCTGAGGTACTAGTTCACAGGAACCAACAGGAAGTAAAGCAAACTGAGGCTCAGAAGCTCAAAAGAGTGGTTTGCAATGGAGCTTTAATTTTAGTATATTCATTATATCCTTAAAAATATGACAGTATGAGTGCTGACAAATCTTCATGTTTGCTACATTATATTTTTCCATGTAGATATTTAATATTTTAAGAGATTTGGAGCTGGGTTGGCAAATAAGAAAATGAATTAAAGGTTTTATTGATTATCTATCCCTCTGCCATCTTTCTAGCCTTTATGTTCTATTATCTGCCATCTATCTATGAACTATGTCTACCTACCATCTAGATTATATCTATCATAAATATGTTTACCGTAGATCTATATTATACCATCTACCTCCTATTTATCTATCTAAAATATAACTAGAATCTGTCTGTATCTGTCTATAATCTATGTCATTTATCTGAATCTATTGCCTATCTTTTATATCTATCTATCTATCTATCTATCTATCTATCTATCTATCTATCTATCTATCATCTATCTATCTATCATCTATCTATGTATCTGTCTGTCAGTCAGTCAGTCAGTCTGTCTGTCTAACCATCCTCCACAGAGTTATGTATTTGAATGCTTAGTCTTTAGCTGATGGTTTGGAAAGTTGTAGAACATTTCTGGGAAAAGGCCTGCCAGTCAAAGATAGGGCAGTTTGACCAGCCCTTCAGTATATATTTATGGCTTAGTTCTGCTTCTGGTTTCATGATTTCCTTCCGGATCTACTAGGAAATAAAGCTGCCCAGCTATACCCTCCTGCCTTGAACTTTGCATGCTTTACTGCAGTGGAGGTCAGCGTGAATTATTGCTCCAATGAGTCTTTCTATCATTAATGAGAAACTAAACTAATATAGAAATTATAATACAAAATACAAAAAAAAAATTACAAAAGTGAGAATGTTGCCAGGATAAACCTGATCATGTGGTTCATACGCTTTAGAACTGGTTTTCAGTAAGAATGTGGAAGAATTTGGAGGTTCATGCTAGAAAAGCCTCAGAATGAGGAAAGCAGTACTTCATGGACTGGTGAGAGTGAGAGAGACAAGAGGGTTGATAGAAACTTGGGTATAAAGACTTCACTACTGAGTCTTCAGAGGCAAAAAAAAAGACTATTTAGGTCATTGGTGCTAAATTCTGACTATAAGGATCTGTGTATAATCTGCTCAATAGTGTCTTAAAATTTTAGTGAAGCTGAATTTAGAAGTAATGAATTGCTTGCTTTGCAGAGAATATTTAAAACCACTGTAGGGCTGAAGAGATGGCTCAGAGATTAAGAGCACCAACTGCTCTTCCAGAGGTCCTGAGTTCAATTCCCAGCAACCACATGGTGGCTCACAACCATCTGTAATGAGATCTGGCACCCTCTTTTGTATAAATAAATAAATAAATAAATAAATAAATAAATAAATAAATAAATAAATAAATAAATCTTTAAAAAAACACTATAGCACTCAGGCTCTAGCATGGCTTTTGCTATATTATGCTTAGCCAGACTTATAGCAAATATCCAAAGCAAAAACACAATAGAAAGGGTCTTGAAAAGTGCATTTTAGTAAAGAGAAGAGCACAAATGAATTTAAAATCATAGCATAGGTATTCATAAATTTACTGTAGAAAGGAATGAAATAGGACGCAAAGTGAAACTGTGTACCAGGACAACAGAATTGGCATCTATTTTTAAGCTTATTACTTTTTTTTCAGTTATTTCATTTTTAAGACTCTCTCTCTCTCTCTGATAATAATATCATTACCCCATTCTTTTTCCTCCTTCCAAACCTTCCAACATTCCTCTACTTGTTCATTTTCAAATTCATGGCCGCCTTTTTCATTAACTAGTCCCAACAGATAGATCTACAATACAACTCTTTCACTTAGGGTTCATAGATCATTGAGGAAGAGGAGGTAGAAGATGGAAAGAACCAGAGGATCAGGCAATTTGCTGTGAGACTTTGTCTCCCAAGAATGCCAGAGCTACACGCATAGAGTCTCACCAATGTAATTGCCTAAATATGAGCTGAACAAAGCCAACAATATACATATTAAAGTTAAATGGAGAAAGTCCATGAGTCTTCCACCCTATAAAAGAACTTCAGGAGATTAAGAAATGATAAGAGAGGCAGAAATGCTATCTTATTTTCTATTTCATATTATTTTTTTTTTGTTTTCAATACATCCTGACTGCAGATTTCTCTCCTTTAACTCCTTCTAGTTTCCTCCCCACAACCCCCTGCCCCCAGAGCCAGTCTTTTTCCTCTGTTTCCTTTCAGAAAAGAGGAGGCGTCCCAGGGATATCAACTGAATGTGACATAACAGGATATAATGCAACTAGGCACACACCCTCATATCAAGGCAGAGCAAGGCAACCCAGTAGGAGGAAAAGGGTCCCAAGGGCAGGCAAAAGAGTCAGAGACACCCCCTCCCCACTCCCATTGTCAGTAGTCCTATATAAACATAAAGCTAATAACCATAACATATATGCAGAAGATCTAGTGCAGATCTGGGCTGGAGAGATGGCTCAGCAGCTAAGAGCACTGGCTGCTCCTTCTGAGGACCCAGGTTCAATTCAGAGCACCCACATCAGGCAGATGACAGAAAATTTGACAATTTTTTCTGGTGTCTGCAGGCACCAGCACTGACTGACATGCACATATCCACACACATATACTTGTAATTAAAAATAAAAAAAGTTTTTAAAAAGGAGCCCATTCAGAAATAATATTGTAAGGACAAGATTCATCCCATTAAGTGCTCCAGTGTGTAACACATAAATTCATTTGAAAGGTTTCTTTTACAAAGAAAAAGCCTGTGAATATGGAACCTGAAGTCTGCCCTTCTCAAACAAGATTACACAAGGAAATGTTCTCAGTTCACCAGGCAGGCACTCAGAGGCTGCTGTAGTGTTTGTCAAGAAGACCTAGAGTTTGTCTTGAGCTGGTTGCAGAATTTTCAATCATGTACACAATCATGCATTTGATGGAATATAGAATAAAAGTTATGGGGCCATCAAAATTTTCACCAGAGTTCCAGAGAACAGCAAACAAGGCCGGTCATTGAGAACCAGGTTTGGATTCCCAATGGAGAGCCCATAGGCATTAACTCTGCAGCTGTGAATGTCCAAGGGAGGAATGTCATGTTTTGAATGTGAAATATCCTCTACAGGTTTATATGTTTGGGCACTTGATCCCCAGCTGGTGACACTGATTTCAGAGATTTTTGAGAACAGAGGATGCAAAGCTTAGTTAGCTCTGTTATAGTCCGCCACTGTCAGATCTCTGAAGATTGTAGTGCAAACCCATTTTGCATTATACACTTGGCTTCATTATCTGACAGGATTTGAAGTGCTCTAGTCCCATGTTTCTGCCCCTGTGAGCTCTTCTGTGCCTGAACTGCCATGACTGAATCAATCAAACTTGCCCTGCCATGATGGACTCCATCAAACCTTCCCTGGCAACATGGACTCCCACCTTCCCAGCAATGACGGACTGCAGCTTTAAAGCCATGGGACATAGTCAATACTTCCTTGCTCAAGTTGCTTCCAGCAGGCAAGTTGTCACAATAGTAAGAAATGTCACTAATGCATGCATCTATCTTCTCCTCCATCACTAACTTATTAGTATGTACTTTTGTTACTTTGTACAAGAGATTTTCATCCTATTACATTTACAAAAAGCAGGGTTAAAAAAACCGGCAGCGCCACAGTCCTCACCCATAAATTTGCCAAGGAAAATTTATCTTACTTTGTTTTCCTTTAAAATTAAAGCAATCTATAGTAATACTTTTAACAAAGGAATAAATTATGTACAACTTCACCATTATGATCATCCATGCATAAAATGTTAAAATCCTTCATTATAAGAAGCATTGTGTTTAATTAAGTGAATGATTCCTTTAAGCCTAATGAATATAATCCGGGAACTGGCTTTTGTCTCTATGGCATAGAACTAAGGAAAAACAAAAGCTGTACTCAATCTGTTGAACATCAGAATGAGAACTGACTTTTTGGAGCAAAATCTAATTCTACATTATCATGTAAAGAAAGTGGGAGTCACACAACTTATTTATCTTGTAGGGCCTGTAAATCTGATGTCCTGTCAAATGAGGTCAACCCACCTTGGGTGTATGGTGCCTTTGTGGTTGTTATTGTTGGAATGGGAGAACCTGAGTCCAGAGAAGTATTGTATTCTTTAGAGAGCTGTTGCTTCAAGAGTTATTACATACTTGAATAAAGACACACCTGGGTGATGTTGCCCTAGCCCAGGAATGCTCAACCCATTTTCAAAAGCCAAAATAAAACAGCAGATTCCCACAGCAGAAGTGTCATCTTGCCAGGTCTCTCAATTCTAGCCTTTAGATATGTGAGAATACAACTGTGGCATTAGGCCATTAAGTCTGGGAGAATTTCTTATAGCAGCAAATGGAAGTTATATTTAAAAAAATGTAATTCCATGCCAGAGACTCATTTTCTTAGTTTTCAATGTTTCATGATTCTTTTTAACAAAATAATATAGAATTCTTTCAACATATTATCCAAGGCTACTGCTTCTCTAATGAAAAAAGCCAAATCCTAAATATATAGAAAAGTATCAAAGTCCATGTTAAACATTTTGAAAGCCTCCATTAAAAGTATTATATTATAAAGGATGGCATAAAATCTTTATTAAGATACAATTACATTAAGAATTCATGGAAAATTGATATAGCTGAGACAGTTCTATTCATTCTCAGCATATACCTTACATATGTGGTCATTTTATAACTTAAGTAGATCATTTTTTATTTGTCTCTTTCATTGATGTTTGTTTTTATGAGGGTCCTCTGAAGATTGAACACACACCTTATGCTTCACTTAGTCAAGAATTTTTATCACTGAAATATAACTCTAGGTAAAGTCAATGCTTTCTAGAGTTTATGTATATTTTAATAAGTATATGACAATTGAAAGAGGTAATGAAATAACAATAGTCAGATTTCTTATCTAATCTTTAAGCAATGGAAAATTGTGGATAAGTATGAAAGGATAGTCTTTCGGAAACTGAAATTGAACAATGAGGAAGAATGCATCCTGAGAGGTGGACACAGGTGTACAGAGCCATTGTTATTGGAGGAGAGCATTGAAGAACTGAAACCTTGAGAAATGATAGGACAAGACTAGCTTTGAGAGTGAGATAATTCCTCCGATAAGCTGCATAGTCAGGGTAGCACACCATGGGAAAAGTTTTCCATACCAGTAAAGACTGTGAACATGAGTGGTCTGACAGAATCTGTTACTTTGTTTAAGTATCTTAATTTAGTTCCTTTGAATCCTGACCACCAATGAGATTGGGAATATTCTAAAGTCAATGACAATATCTCTTTTGTTTGTATAAATTCCTCACATCTGTCATCAAGGCCAACAACAGTAAAATGTTTGATATTACTTGTCTTTATTAGGGAAGTCTTAGGTTACTGCAAATAGAACCTGTTGGAAGGAGTTTTTTTTTAATCTCTGCTTTTAAATATGGTACTAGGACTGAGATATTCATTGTCTCAGTAAAAATAAAATTATCTTTAGATGCCTGCTGCTGGTGCTTTATTCCATGCTGTAAGAGGCCACCAATTCAGTTACAAAACTTTTAACCCACAACCCATCCTGCCTGCAAGATGGGTCAATGGTGCCTCAGAGCTTGTAAGTGTGGCTAACTTGAAGCCCACACCACAGGGAAGGAGCCCATGTCCATTGCTAGGAACCAGAATCAGGATGGCTCAGAGACCTGGGCTAGAACCAAACAGGACCGAACAAGGGAAAACCAAAACCCAAACCAAACCAAACAACAGCAACAACAACAAAAATCAATGAAATGATTTTTCATGATATATTAGGAATATTCATAGATCAGTGTCTAGCACAATCATCATCAGAAAGGTTTCATCCATCAGCTGATGGGAGCAGATGCACAGACCCAAAGTCAAACATGAGGCAGAGCTCCAGGAAGAGGAAGAGGAAGGATTGTGAGAGCCATAGGGTCAAAGACACCAAGAGAACACAGCCCACAGAATCAACTAAGCAGGACTCAGAAGGGCTCACAGAGTCTGAATCAGCAATTAAGGAGCCTGCATGGGTCTGTGCTTGGTGCTCTACATACATGCTGTGGTTGTTTAACATGGGGTTTTTGTGGGACGCCTAACACTGGTGTGCGGGTGTCTCTGACTCTTTTGCCTGCTCATGGGACTCTTTTCCTTTTACTAGTTTGCCTCATTCAGCCTTGATATGAGGGTTTATGTCTAGTCTTAGTATATCCTGTTATGTTGTGTTTGGTTGATATCACTGGGAGGCCTGCCTGCTTTTTTTCTGAAGGGAAATGGAGACACAGTGGATCTGGGGGAGAAGGGAAGTTGTGGGGAACTGGGAGGAGAAGCAGGAGGAGAGTCTGTGGTCAGGATATATTGTATGAGAGAAGAATAAAAAACAAAGCAATAACAAACCCAACTAAGAGTCCAGTTTCTTTTCTTTCTTGATGTCATCTTCATACACCAAAATTAGATGTCAAACATGGCTGAATGGTTTCACCACTTGTCATACATTCCCTTTCTAATTCAAATATTGTAATGTATTCCCCTAAGGTTTCATATTCTCTGTGTTATGTGCTATCAGTAAAAGAAAAGAAGGAAGAAGGTGAGGGAGATGATGGGAAGAGACAAACAAGAGTAGGAAAAAGGAAGGGAAAAGAAAAAAAAAACAAAGCTATTTATAGAGACCTCTCTGTGCAAATTGAAGTTTCCTAGAAAACCTGTCAACATCATGAAGAACTTGTTTAATTACAGCCAACATATGTCCACTGAAGAGACCTGGTAAGAGAGACCCTTGAGCTCATGAGTTCAAGCTCTACTTGAGCAACAAAGCATGGCTCCATTTATAAAATCAGTCAATCAAATAAACAAAGAGAATTTTCAAGGAGCTTGGTGACATGCTTGAGAAGCTGTAAGTGTGAAGCACAGTACTCGGATGAGAGAATGTGGTGTGATCCAAGGGAACAGCCTGCCACTTGTCATGATGCTTTAAGACTTCTGCTTCCTTATCACTCACTCACTCATTGCACTCAAGTCCTTATACATCTCAACAGAAAGTGCATGCACTGTTGTTTTCTTCTGCACTGAGTTTCCCAACTAGGAATATAGCTTTAACATGATTTTTCTGGCCACCTCTAGAACTCCCACCCCAGGACAGTTCTTGAGTAATACATTTAAGTTGAAGATTATAAAACATCTCAGTGCCTTGTTGGTTCCTATCATTCCAACTTTGGATTGCTTGACAGTTAGATAATTGCTGAGCATACAATACAAACATTCTCATAGGGGATCTGTATAATGTAGTTACTACTAAATAAGAGCAAACACACCACTCCCCAGAAACTAAATACTGAGTATTTAAAAAAACGAACCAACTCCTGCTTTTACTCAAATCTTATTTTCCACTAATATGGACAGAAAATGCTAAATAGTGATTAAGTCCTACCCAATTATGAAAAATGAATATGCTCAGCAGCTAACAACCTCTCAGTGCTCTGTATTCTCTGTGTGTTCTTAGCTAGGTCTACGATAAGGCCTAGCATTCATAACTAGTAACAAGTCTCTGTGTGATGATTTGGGAGCTGCTTGATGGCCTAAAAGAAAACCCTGCTGCAGCAATCCAAGGTTGAATTTATTATACCATATCAACTAAGCACAAGAGAAGTTTTCTAATGCAATAGAAACTTTTAGAAAAAGTCAAAGAAAGGTTGACATCGAGATGAACCCATGGAAAAAAAAGCAGAAGTTCACCAGTAATTGGAGCAAGGTTGAAAATATTACAGACGAAATAAAATGTCTGGAAGGATTTGAGAGAACGCTGGCCTACTTCCATGTAGCTGCTGTCCTTTCTCCACTTGAGCAAACTCTTAGGTTAGTTGATAATACTGCTAAGTGTGCATTAATATTACTTTGTGTTCTTTGTCTCATATATTCCTATCAACTGGTACATTAACAATTATATTATTCTGTCTTCATGACTAATCCAATCTATAAATGGTTGAACAGACTTCATCTTAGCATTCATCTTTCAATTAATCATTCACTTTGCAGTTGACCCAAATAATAAACATTTACACAGCTTATACATGCTAATACATGTTCTCCATCTTTAAGAAAGTTTAGGTGCCGGGCGGTGGTGGCGCACGCCTTTAATCCCAGCACTCGGGAGGCAGAGCCAGGCGGATCTCTGTGAGTTTGAGGCCAGCCTGGTCTCCAAAGCGAGTTCCAGGAAAGGCGCAAAGCTACACAGAGAAACCCTGTCTCGAAAAACCAAAAAAAAAAAAAAAAAAAGAAAGTTTAGGTTTTGAAATTTGGAAGGGTTTGACTTGACTCAAGTTAACACACATTAAAGAACAGAATGGAACAACTGAATTGAAACTTTACAAAAGAACGGTAGAATGCATAAGTGGAAATTATAATTTCTCTACAGATTGTGAAACATTCATGTTATGTAGAATTTTAAGCAGTTGACAAGCTCCAAGTACATGCATTCAATTGTGTCTGAATATATAAGGAACTTGACTGCCCTCAGAGGAGACAGGAAAAGTCAAATGCAGGCAGGTAAGTGTACAAGACAGAATGACTCACTGTCACTTCAGAACATGAGCTGCTGACTCTGACAATACTACAAAGGCCAAAAGGTTTTAGTTCATTGAAGTCAATAAATAGTTTTCCACTGCTAATATTCTGAATCATATTTCTGCCAAAAAAATGTCAAAGCAAGTAAATTTGGAAATATAGAGTCCCACTCATTTTATAAGTAAATAGACAAAATGTACTCATTGCTTTTCTCTCATTCAATAATCTTTGGGCATGTAAATTGAAATTGTCCTCAATCTCTATCTAGTCTTGTTTTGAGGCACCATTGCATGAAATATATCTTTATAGTGTTTCCATCATGATAGTCTAGGCCCCTTTTCTCAGAGTCTGGTAAGTTTTATTAATAGGTTGCACATTGCCAGTGGCTTAAGAAACACTATGTGACTCCACAGACAATCTTATAAATGGTGTTTATTATCCAAATATCAACTGTTTAGTTATGTCTTGTTGTGAAATAATCTAGCTAATCTGATATTTTTATTCTGTGGGAAAGCCTGAGTCCTTGAAGAAGTTCTAAGCAGTGATTAAATTCTTTCAGCACTGCAATATGTAGCCTCATAACAGAATATCAATGATGATTCAATTAGCAAAGTAATCCTATAAGCTACATGTTTTGATATCCTCTCTGTTGGGAGACCTTGCTGGCTGGTCAGAGATTGCAGTTTATCATGGCCTGGCAGGTTTTTCTAAAAGCTCAGCAATATGGAGACTCCCTCCCTCTCCAGGGAAACTTCCTGTTCTCTACCTGCCCTTATCTGGAGAATGTCCCTGGGGCTGGAGGACTGACCTTATCTGAAAGCTGCCTCTAATCCAGATGCCTAATTTATGTTTAGCTTGACCCTTGGCACAAATTCCTGCTAGAAGCCTCCCCTGCTGCACATATGATAACTAAGACTTGTGCTAGGAGCCTTATGATAGACAGTACCACTTAATGTAAATTAGGGTTTGTCTCCTGGATTCCCAATCCTATATATTCTTTATACTCTGGAATAAAGTTGAGCTGATTCACCAAAGTCTGTCTCCCAAAGGGCTGTGCCTGTCATGACCACAGGTCATACAAGGATCTCTGTCATTGCACCTGTCCCTTTGTCTTCATGGACTGATGGCCAGCAGACCTCAAAGACAAAGTGGACCCCCATACCTCTCTAGATGGATAAAACTAAATTCTGAGTTGCGATTGTGGACACACAGGATAACAATGCACAGATGTACCTACAGTCAGTGAAGTGTTTGTACCTTCAATTGTTTGTTGATATCATATCATTTAAGTTCAAAACAACATTACTGAATGTATCAACAATAGGATAAAAATTACTTTCAGTTCATTGTATACAGAAGGAGCCTTACTTTCATAGGTTTATTAGCCAAATTATTTTTTTTAGAAAATAATCTTGAGGCGATAACAATAAATAAACAGAAACATGGTTTAATCCCATGCTCTATGAATTTCGTTTCATTTGTTTCTGGTAACAATATTCATGAAAATCTTAATTTGGAAGAAACATAATAATCACCAGGCTTTTGCTTTTATTGAAATGGTGGTGTTCTAAGTTGTGAGGAGCATCATTAAATACATTGTGCTATGTAATGAATAAAACGCAAAAAGTAATACATAATAAAGCTTAATTTGCAATGATTATTTATTACAATATTATTTTAGAAGTATCTTAACAGTATCTTCATGTTCATATACCATTTAAGTAAAATTCATATTCTATATAATAGTGAGCACTTTTAATACTCTTATTCATTTTAAATTACTTTTATTTTGTATATATGTGTGAGTGTAGAGAATGTGTGTGGGTTTTGTGCATGTAGCAGGAGGGAAGAGTATGCATACATGTGGAAGCCAGGAGAGGACACTGGGTGTCCTAGTCTATCACTTCACTTCTTTTTTTTAATTTTTTTATTAATGAAGTGATAAAATTCTAACAGTGTTGAGTCTAATTCTCTGTTATAGTAGAGAAATGAGTTAATTCCTTTAAATATTCTTAAAAGTTACTTATTTATCCTCTGAAAATTGCATACATGTGGATAGTCTATGTTGATCATTCTCTCCCAGTTAAGTTGGAGTTTTTAGCTGCCTTGATCTTGCACAGGCAACCGCAGCTCTTGTTATTGCAGTTCACATATGCAATAGCCATGAATAGAAGACAGCATTTCAGTAGCTCGTCCCATCCTCTGTTGGGGAATATTCCTTTACACTGTGCGAAGAAGATGTGCCACTCTGAAGGGTGTAGTAGGTTTAATAGAGAGCTGAATGGCCAGTAGCTTGGCAGGAAGAGGTTAGGAGGGACTTCTGGGGACAGAGAGGGCTCAGGGAGGAAGAAAGTCGAAGTCGTCAGTCAGATGCGGAGGAAGCGAGATGGGCAGTACAGAGTAAGGGTAACTGAGCCATGTAAATGAGCGTAGATAAAAAAAAATATGGGTAAATTAAGTTATAAGAGCTAGTTAGGGACAAGCCTAGTATCACTTCATTTCTAACCTTCCTCATTTGAGACCCAGTCTCTGTTTGAGCCTGGAGCTAGGCTGGCACCAGATAGCTCCATCAATCATTCAATTCCATTCCAAAAGTGTGATGTTACAGATATAAGCAACCATTCCTAGTTTTTTTATGTGTCAGCTAGGGATTCAAATTCAGGTCCTCACATTTGCATAGCAATTGCTTTCAGCATCTAGGAAATCTCCCCAGCACCTTTTAATTTTATTAGATATTCCAGTGTTCCCAAAATAACTGTGAGACACCACCCTGTTGATGTATACTCTTTTACTATGTTTTTATTAATATATATTACTTCTACAAAACAATTTTCCCTTTCCATTTCCATACATGTATACAATGTATTTTGAGGTTACTCACCCCTTTACCATTTCTTTTTTCTTCTCCCTGGTACTCTAATATGCTATTATAACTTTTACTGCCCTTTCACTGAATTGGTTTGTATTTTTTTTCACAGTAGATTGCTTTTCATTATAGTCTTAAAACCCCCAAAAAGGTATGGTAAAGAATTAGAGACAGAAACAATTTAATTTTAAGTACTTTTCACCAAGAATGTCACACTTCATTGCTGCTGTGGATATCACTCTGTATGCTGTGAATGTGTTGCTCTGATTGGTTGATAAATAAAATGCTCATTGGCTAGTAGTCAGGTAGGAAGTTTAGGTGGGATAAACAGACAAGGAGAATTCTGGGAAGAGGAAGGCTGAGTCAGGAGACACCAGCCTGCTGTCTAGGGAGCAGCATGTAATGGCACACAGGTAAAGCTACAGAACACGTAGTGGCATATAGATTAACAGAAATGGGCTGAGTTTGAGTGTAGGAGCTAGTTAGTGGTAGGACTGAGTTAATGGCCAAGCAGTTTTAATTAATAGAAGCATCTGTGTGTTTACTTGGGCTTGAGTGGCTGTAGACTGGGTAGGACACAGGAAAACTTCAAAAGCTACTCATTGCTTTGTCTATGTATTATCTAATATACATTTTTCTACTGTAAGATGTTAAGACATTCATAGATTTGCTCAGGATAAAGAGTGGAATTGTATGAGATGGAAAAATATGGGAAAAGCATTGTGTGTGCACAAAAAATGAAGAAGTTGGTGCTGTCACTCAACTGTAGGTATAAAGAGAAACTTGAGAAGTTAGCAGAATAGTGCTATGGTCATGCTAAACTCATGCTTAATGATGTATCATTGCCTAGCATATCAAGGGGATTTATTTTTAAAGTGTTTAAAAATTGATATCATTATGGAAATAGTCTTCAAGCCTGTGAATTTCATTAGGGACAAAGCGTTAAATATTTGCTGGTCCTTGCAAGTTCTTAAAAGTGTTGGTGCTTCCTTTGGGGAAGTAAGATGGGAACACAGAGGCCAAATGATGAAACATGTTATTATCAAGCCATTTATGGTATCAAAAGGAAAATTTGTGCCAGAATTTGGGACTGAGAAATGGTTTACCTATTTCGTATTTTAGTGATTTGAATCATTCTTTTAATTGATTCATTCATTTAAATGACTCAAATGTGTCTCCAAAGTGAAAAGTGATTATTAACGCAATTTTTCAATGCTTCTATAGTGTTTGTGTGTAAGTGTGTGGTTCAGGAAACCTCTTCAAACAACATAGCCCATGGAGGGCAGAAGTATCAATCTTCTGGTTTGGAGCAAGATAATTGGGCTGGCATATTCATCATCAGAATATTGGCATCAGGTTTAATTCCTGTAAGTGGAGAACTGCTTAAAGTAAAATTCATTATAATTATTGCAACAATAAAATGAAGTGGCTTGTAGTGGTATCTATAAAGAACTGTGTAAATAAAATTTATCATTATTATTGAACAATTGCAGAAAAAGGATTTATAAAATATGAATGTTCACAAGAAAGTATGGTTCTCACATTCCAGAAAAGGGGCATTCTCTTTCAAAAGATTATAGTCTGGAACATTTTTACCTATCTGATTACATTCTCCAGTGATCCCTGATGTACTTTATATCCTGGAATTACACTGACATATGAGTTGAAGCTGTAAAAGATGGTGCTATGAATGAGTTTTTAGTTATGTTTACTTTTTGTTCATCTAATCATTTGAATATTTCTAGAATATTCCTCTTGCAACCTACTATGTTTCCAGTACTCTCTTAGGAAATTGGCACATGGACTGGAGTAAAGTCAGACATTAAGCGACATATTATTATAAGCAATTTGATTAGCTACATGATAGAATCATAAAGAAATTACTTATCTATTCCTGCAAGATAATGGGAACAGGAAGCTTTCAATTCACATATGAGCAACTACAAGTCAAATAGACCACAATTGCCTCTTCTGACTGATTGTGCTCTGTCTACTAGTTATGAATAGGTTCAATGAAAAGGGTCATATTTTGCATTGTGTTATCTTTCTATTTATGTTTTTATTTAGGCTTTTCCCTCTACATGCATAAAATGTCATAAATTTGAAGTTATAAGCTTATATTTTATTCTTCAAAGTAGGATGATCTACAGTATCCCAGGAAAGAAACATTTGCACTTAGAATATGGCTACTATAAATAATTTCTAAAGTTAAGTACCTCTGAAATCATTCTTGCTTTCATAAAGAGAAGATGAAACATGGGCATACAGGTCATAGGAAAGCTCAAGGCCAGCCCTGTAGAGAACTCAACACTATTACCCATGATTCATCAAAACCATGGGTGGGGATGCAATCCATATAGCAATGAAAAGCAAAAGTTTCAATCTTAACAGTCTTTGCAGAATCACATCCAGTGATACAGTGCAAAGCAAGCAAATAAACACAGAAATTTACTAATCATATATCGTTCAAGAGTCCATTTACTTTTGAGAAAATAAATAATTTTCAGCAAATTTCTTTTTTCTTTCTTTTCCTTCACTTCTACTGGGGACCGTATTCAAGGCTTTGCCTCTGCTAGGCAAGTACTTTACTACTGTTGTAGATTCAGAACCCCTTTAATCATTGCTGTTTTTATTTTAGTTTTGAGTCAGGTTCTCATTAAGTTAGTCAGGTGGCCTTTTACTTGTTATATAGTCCAGGCAGGTAAGAAGTTGAAATCCTCCTGCCTCAGTCTCCCAAGTAACTGAGATAGCAGATATACAGCACTACTCAGGACCTCTAAATTATTTTCTTATCTTCAAATTCTGTTTAGAGCACTTTGACAAGCGGTTCTTCAAATATTGCCATATAACAATATTTATTAGAGCAAATAAGTCTGAGTCAGGCTAGATGCCCCAGAGGGTAAAAGTGCAATCCAACAACCCGAGTTCAGTCCCTGGTACCCAAGGCAGAAGCAGGGAACAGACTCCTGAATGTTGTCTTTTGACTTCCATATTCACTTCATAGCACACACACACACACACGCACACACATACACACACACACACACAATTAATTCTCATGACAGACTTTTCTGGGTAAAAGAATTTAGTCTTATGTTATCAGTGAGAAATTAATTCATAAATCCGTTTCTCACAGACAATTAGCATTGCATAGTGCTGTCTCAGACTCAGAAGCTCAGTTGTAGACTCAATATTTCTAAACACTAGCATATCTGGTTCACTGTGATAAATTAGCACATACACATACTGGTTTATTAGGTGCGTTGCTTTGTGCTGAGAACCCTATTCATAAAGAATGATCACAGTCTGGGGTCTAATTGCTCAAGGAGCCTGTGCATAAAAACTGGAGCAAAACAGTATTTAAATGGTCTGCTCAGCTCCAGATTGGATCTTTCAAACATGTCATTTGGCACTTAATTTCTAAGATTTAACTGCATATTCTGACAGGTTTTCTAGTCAGTGTTGTTATGGTACCAAGCTAAGGATGGGTGTGGGCTCATAAGGCTCCAGCCCTAGTTGGTCAGCTGAAGGAGTCTGACTACTGGCAGGTTGCCTATGATCCAGTGAGTGGCCCACATTTATGTGCATATTGGCAACATTAATTAGACATGAGACAATTTATTTAAATGAAGGCATGAAGTTAGGAGGGCATACATTTTTGTGCTGTCCTGGGAGAGTTGGAAGGGGTAAAGGGTGGATACAATAATACATTTTACACATGAGTAAAATTATCAAATAATAAACAAATTAAAAAAGAAGAAATTATCAGGAATATTAATGGAAGCAGGAAGTAAAAGAGACTATCTTCTTTGCACACGGTAACAAGGCTTTTCTTTAAATATTATTTGACTTCTGAGAATTACTGAAGGCAATATTCTCACCAATAATGTTTTGTTCCAATTTAATTTTAGAAGGATTAAATGACTTCTATGCTTTGGTTGTTGACAAACTCTATCTGAAACATTTCAAGATTCCCAAGTGGTCACAATCCATACCTTCCTCACCTTTTCTGCCAACAAAGAATATTTATGAATATTCAAGCTTGCACCATTCTTAACAGCAGACCTCTGCACCTGTATCACAAATAAAGTGCCACAAAGGTCTCACCTTATTTACTGTTTCAAATATATATTCTATAATTTGTTGTACATACATACTTATTTATATATAACACATACGTTTATATAACCATCTTTTTGTGGTACTGTGGACTAAACACATGGTTTCCTACCACTGAGCTATGACCAGAATCCCAATATACATATTTTGATTGCAATATGTGATACATACGTACTATATACATTCATATACATGCCAACACATATATTAGCAGAGAAGGGACAGATCTGGTGGCAGTCATTAAACAAGGCATTATGACCTCATATGCTCAAAATATAATCTAAATAAATTTTCTCATGTCTCATATATCATTTTGATGTATTACATATATATACATATATATATCATGTCTCATATATCATTATGATGTATTACATATATATATATGTATTTCTTCATTTTTTAATCCTCATAATAACTGTGTATATAGATGAATTATATATGTCTGTAGTATGCAAGGGTGGTGGTGTGAGGTATCACTAAATGCTTAGCTAGTGAACACATTATATAGAAAGAAAAACGCCTAAAACATGCCATTCCGATAGGGTTAAATGAGAAATCTCTTCTATCAGCAGTGGCATAAGAGAAGGTACCTGCTTTTATGGCATTGAATCCTTTCTTAATTCTAGAGGCGATGTCTTATTATTTTCAGTCTTGACTGTATGTTAAGCATTTTGAGTGACTCCTCAACTCACCTGTGTCCTGGATTACATTTGAATCTAGAGTGTCGATGGTCAAACTGGGCATTTTTTTTTTGTTTTGTTTTGTTTTTGTTTTTTCGAGACAGGGTTTCTCTGTGTAGCTTTGCGCCTTTCCTGGAACTCACTTGGTAGCCCAGGCTGGCCTCGAACTCACAGAGATCCGCCTGGCTCTGCCTCCTGAGTGCTGGGATTAAAGGCGTGCGCCACCACCGCCCGGCAAACTGGGCATTTTTTAAAAACACTCAATAATTTGAAAATACAATGCAGTTTGAGAAGTTTGGTCTGTGATGATTGCAGGTGTACTGTACTGATCGTTCCTACGAATTGCTTTGCCAAGGATGTTTGGCAGATAGGAAGGTAATAAAAACCCACATTCACTAAGACTCTAGGCACCAAGCAGTATGCTATTTTTACTCAGATGCCAGGAAACTCCTGCTTATATCCCTGGAGCATGCTGTCATAAATGACTTTGATATTAAAATACAAAAAAAAAAAAAAACCAAAAAAAACCCAACCTTTAAAAATTAGCATGTCAGCCGGGCGGTGGTGGCGCACGCCTTTAATCCCAGCACTCGGGAGGCAGAGCCAGGCGGATCGCTGTGAGTTCGAGGCCAGCCTGGGCTACCAAGTGAGCTCCAGGAAAGGCGCAAAACTACGCAGAGAAACCCTGTCTCGAAAAACCTAAAAAAAAAAAAAAAAAAAAAAAAATTAGCATGTCAGTGTTAAAATCCGAGGGCCGTGCTGAGCCAGCACTGACCCTCGTTGTCTCCAAGATAGCTGGCCCTATCCATTGCTGGACATTGCAGTAGGAGAGCTGGCACCCCCTTTTTTCCTCCCCCATGAGAGAGCTGACCCCAGCACTCATGAAAGAAGGCCCCACTCCTCACCACAAGCATGGGAGAGCCAGCCTGATGTCATGGGCCTAGGAGAGCTGGCTCTGTCCGCTCTCTACCCACCTGAGGTGGGTAGCCCTAGTGGCCCAACTGATGTGCTCAGCTATCACCCAGACCCACATCCTGGGCCTTGGGTTGGTCCACCCCAGCAGCTGCCTCATTTATGACCTGCTGGAGTGCACAAGGGGACTGGTCCTGTACAATGATCACCACAAGATCTCTATGACTCAGAGAAACAAGAGGATATCCCAGAGGCATTTCAGTGAGAGTCCAGTGATGACGCTGAGCCATAAACCACAGGTCTTGAACCAGATAAATGACTCATTGCAATGAACATTTTGTGGGTGGGTAGCTGACTGGACAAAAGGTGTATACTGCCTGACACCACAGCTCTCAATGCCACTAGGATGAATGAAGGTGCTGGAAAGATGGAGGAGCAAGGTGGATTTTTTGTTGTTTCTTTTGTTTTCCACTAATTTTGGGGGGGTATACTGGAGGGGTGAGGGGAAGATATGGAGGGGTTGTGAGGTGAGCAGGATTAGAATTTTGTTTAAAAAAATTAGCAAGTCGTCCTCTTGTATTTATGGAACTCTCACGACTGTGTCCTTTACCCATGTAACTATAGCTGTATTGCAGAAAGACCAAGATCAACAAAACTATATATTCTGGGAGGGACTAAAACAGGGGTCCCCTTAAGGCAATCTCAGCATTTTCCTGGTGTGGTATATCTGTGTTTCTTTTATTTGTTATCGTTTATAGCATTGCTGTGGTGACCCCTGATGTTAAATGAGTTTTCTTATTTTTTGCTTCACTGTCATGCTAAAAGTAATGTTACATTTCTGTGAGTGGATTCATTGTGTCCTCACAGTGGGTCAGTTAAAGAATGGTATGGCTATGTTGAAAAATGTACCTTACTAAGAACTTTATTGTTTCAATATTTGTTGTATTTTTATTCACATGCATGTTTCTCATAGAGTATCATCAGAGGAAAGATGCCTTGGAGTTAAAATTGCTTGTGAGCCACCTGACATGGATTCTGGATACTGAATTCAGGTCCTCTGCAGGAGCAGTGAGTGCTCTTAATGGCTGAGACCTCTTCCGGGGCTTTTTATTTCATTTATTTTTATTTGTATTTCATGTGTCTTTTGCCCACATTCCCAGGGATCCACACTACTAAATGGTGTTTTTTTTTCTCACTGTATTTCCACAACAGCTTTACAAGGTTGTTGGTGATTTTATTTGCACTTTATAGATAAGGAGATAAAGAAGGGGATTTATTAAAAAGTGAAGTAATTTGATAGCATTATTAACTACAAAGTAGAAAAAATGAATTTTGTGAAATCTGATTACCAAATCAAAGGTGTTTATTTCTCTATTTTGGAGTTGTACACATCGATAAATAGATGATTGAAAGGGTGAGAGGACTTGCATTATGAACATGATGGCTTGCGTTTGACTTCTGAGCACCAGTGTAAAAAGCCAGGCAGAACTGTGCATGTATGGCACCTCGGTAATACTGGGGAACGAAACAGGTGGATTTTGAGACCTCCCTCTCCAGCAATTTGAGTTATAACAGCAAGCTTCAAGTTAACTGAGAAACTGTTTCAAGTCCATAAGTTGGAAAGCAACACAGGAAGATGCCCACATCCTCCACTGGCCTCCATATGTGAAAAAGAGTCTGTATATCCACATGCATGTAGCATATATACATACTTTACACACATGCAAACACACATATAATACAGATGCACATACATACACACACACACACACACACACACACACACAAATCACCAGTGTATTACCGCTAGATTAATAAAATTTCGTGTAAAGTGATAGAACTTTGGGTAATGTGTTTCTTGCTCTTTTTGCGATATATTTATATATATTATTATTTAGAATATTTACATATATATTCTAAATAATAATATACAACCATGTTTAAATTAAATTAAAATTCATATAATTAAAAATTCATGGGTAATATAAAATTTATTCTTTTGAAAATAATAACTTACTTTCTCAACATCTTGCTATGTGTTTAGTTCTATCATGTAAGTAGTAGGAAAGAATAAAACTATGAACTTATGTGGTGTTTGCATATCATTTATGATGGCAATAATGTGATGTTAATGTTTTAAATATACTACCCACACAGACATGCACACACTTGTATACATGAATATACACACTAAAAAAGAATAATACTATATTCTATCTCTGTGGCTTTGGAGGATTCTGATTACCAATTTTAATAATGTAAATACTACCACCTTCAGTGTATCACAAAGCTATCATTAACAAAGAGCTGGAACAAAATAGTAGCATATATCTATATTCTCTCTCTCTCTCTCTCTCTCTATATATATATATATATATATATATATATATTCACTACATAGATATAAAAGACATAATATTATAAAACCATATATATTTTTGCTGTTTAGTAGCATATGGAAAACAAGCCAATTGTCTTTCCTTTAAAAACCTCTCTTATCATTCATGCCATCTATGTATGCAAACTCTGACTACAACCTTGGTTTCCTCTCTGTACACCTTTCCCTGAAGTCAAGAGGTCATACGAGTTGCACACTTCAGTGACACACTTAACTGTAAGTTTACACCAGTTCTCTCCATCAGTATACCTGGGATCCAATTTCCATTTCTTATACCATAGTCAAGCTGCCATCACTTGTCACAGGATTAGAGAAATCAGCTTCCATGGTTTGCTTTTTTCACTCTAGTTATGTTTAGTTTGTGCAAGATAAAAATGATATTTCCTGGTTTGCACTTTTGCGTTTATCTTTCTATGTAAACACCATTATCTATAAAACAAATGTTTTATCTAGCAAAGACATCACAAATACATTCTCTCAGACATATTTAGAACCAATAATATTATATTTATCTTTAATCAAAGCTATTTAGAGCATGGAATTCTAAACACTAAATTAAATTAAATTTTAAATTAAAATTTAAAAGTTAAAAATATATAAGACTTGGTCATCTGCCTTGTGCACATCCATACCTTCAAATATTTCTCAGGATCTAACACACTCATAGTGTATGTGTAGAAGGCAATCTAGTTGAAGGCAATATTCAATGAGACATATTTTCCAAAACTACATCATGTAAGAAAATAAACGTGCATTAAATTCCATTTCAAGTTAATTCTCTGAAAAGACCATGCCAGACTGATGAAGATAAGCCCAGTCACCTTCCTGAGAACAAGACAGACCGAGGTGTGAGCTACAAGATCTCTGCTTTCCTTGCAGTGGAGGCATAAAAATATCTTCCTGAGAAGGTAGAAAAAATGCACTCAAGTTAGACAGAATGAAGTATTAACAACTTTGGAGGATGTAATCATAGAGGGTAAGGAAGCCTAACTGCATCAGCTCAGGAGAAACTCAAGTGACAGGAGGACTGTAGAACAGACATGCGCTGTGGGACTAAGGGCTCATGGAGCAGGCATGCTGCAGTACAGGTGAGGAAGGGAACATTGTAGAGCAGGCATGCGCTGTGGGACTAATGGCTAATACAGCAATAGCAGCCAAGGGAATGAGTACAAAATGATGAGAAAGCATATAAATTATTTTATAAATTTTCTCCAGTAAACTTAAAGGTCTGTAGTAGTATAATGAACACGGCTTAAAAATATGTAAACATATATTTATGTATCACATGTACACAATGTATGTGCATACAGCATACACACACAAGCACTTGGATAGAAAAATCAGAAGGCTTACATCATGAATCTTCTAGAAGGAATAAAGTAATATCAAATGTTACCACTTGAGCTACTTTTGTCTTTTTCTATGTACAGGCTTAAAATTGTTATTTTAGATGTGTCTCACAAATTTCAGGGAGAACTGCACAAAACACCACTAAGGAAGATTTCAAAGGCTGAGAAGGAAATTGGGAAGAAAATCACATCTATAATAGTTTCAAGAGAAAAATAAAATTGCAAGGCATAGATATAACCAAGGTGGAAAGAAGTCTAAAATGGAAACTGTGAAAGACTGAAGAAAGAGTGGAAGAGGACACTGGAGGATGCAGAGTGCTCCCATGGCCAAGGATCAGCAGAACTAATATTGTTCAAATAGCTGTGTTACTGAAAGTGAAAGTGATTGATGGGTTGAATGCAAATCTTGATTGAAAACTGTAGTGACATTTCTCAGAACTAGAGGAAATGCTGAAATTAATATACAAGTATAGATTATTCCAAACACCACAAACAATACAGAGCAAAAGAAGATAAAAATGAGACTTAATTCAAACTGTTCTGCAGAACCATAGGAACAAAACGAGCACAGTACTGACACCAAAACAGGTAAGTAGAACAGTGGAAGAGAAGAGGAGACTTAAAAATAAATCCATACAGTGACAAGCGGTTTGTTTTCAATAAAGATATCAAAAGCATACATTACAGAAAAAAAAAACAGCCCTTTCAAAACTTGTGCTGAGAAAAATGGATATTAAGATGCACAAGAATGTCTCTCACCCTGTACAAAACTTCCCAATTGGAACAATAAGCGTAATGTAAGACCTAATGCTTCGAAACTGTCATGAGAAAACATTTCAAGACAGATTCTTAGACAAAGACTGTCTGAAAAGGACCCCAAACAGCCCAGAAAATAAAGTCAACAACTGACAAATGAGACTGCATGAAATAGAAGTGTTTCTTTCTGTTCAGCAAAGAAAACAATTAACAGAGTGAGGAGACAGCTAACAGAATGAAAGTCCTGGATAGATATTAATTTAATGAGGGATTAATATCTAGAATATATAAAGAATTCAACAAATTAATTCTCAAAAATAAACATACAGATGAATCAAACAGATAGCTCTCAAAAAAAGAGAGAAATATACATGCTCAAAATATTTTTTAAAGGTTCTGCATAGAGAGTCCATCTCAGTCAGAATGACTTTAATCTGGAAATCAAACAACACTGGCAAGAATATGAAGAAAGAGCCTTTATTCCTTACTGTCGGGAATATAAAATATGCAGCCATTATATGCAAATAAGAATGGATTTCCTCATGAAGTTGAAACCAGCACAACTCTCCTGGTATACACCCGAAGAACTGTGTCCAAATACCATAGAGAAGCATGAGTGATGTCCAAATACTACAGGAATGAACAAGCATCACATCCATTATAGCACTAATCACAGTAGTCAGGATACGGAAATAATTTAAATGCCAACCAACAAATGAACATCAAAAGAATATGTGGTACTTAAACACAATGAGGGTCACTAAGCCACAGAAAACAGTTTTATATTATCATCAGGAAAATGTACAAAACTGTAACTCATTGTGTTAAACAAAACGAGCTAGGCCCAGGAAGAAAAATAACACATTTTTTACCTCTCAAATATTGTATAGATAATGATGGAGTGTTTGATGATAGGTTAGATAGATGGGTAGATAGATGATTTGTAGATGATAGACTGGTGGTGATAATGGTAGATAGCTAGACCAACAAATGCTACAGATATGTAGATACAGCTATAAATAGAGATAAATGGGTAAAGGCTATTTGGAGATGGATAATTCACAGGAAGAGGGAGGGGGAGGAGGATTATGATGTGCAATTAACAACGCACAAAAACTTACATGTATGGAAACGTCAACATGAAAGACATCATTTTGTACATTATGTTTCAAGTTTAAAAATAAAAATGTTAAATGAAAACAGATGTAACTGATGAAAACGGTGCAGTGGTGTGGAAGACAGAACCCTGTTTTAAGTGCTCATATTACCACAGCTGAGGCAGATCCCCCGAGAAGACAGAATTCCAAAGGGACAGAGTAGACTGACTCTCAGGCAGCTGTGTCAGGTACAGCATTTCATGGGCTACAACCCACTCTTTCTAACACTTAACCAACTCAATGTGCTAATTTAAAAAGTACACGTGTGTAGCGGGGAGCTGTTCCAGCTTTGACCTTGAAGCATCGCCCCAGTGAGGCAGCCGGTAACTGCCACAGCAGCTGTCCCTGGGGCATGGCTGAGACAGGAGCTCTTAAGACCTGAGATCTGCATGTGCAGGCCCTCTTGGCTCCTAGCGATCCTGGATGCTGGATCTGCTGGATCACAGACCAAGTCAGAGTTCTCCAGAAAACCATGTTGGACTGTACCTCACCTCTCCCAGATCCTGTAACCAACCCCTTTACTGGCTGGCTGTAAGTTACCCCCAAAATAAACCTTCTTTTAACTACCAGATAAACTATGTGGACTTTCCTTGTTAGATCCCCACATTACATGTGGGCCAAGCCTTTCATTTCAGCACTCAAGAGGAAAGACCATCAGATCTCTATGAATCCAAGGCCAACCTAGTCTATGGAGAGAGTTTCAAGCCAGGCAGGGCTAGGTGCTGAGGCCCTGCTTCAGATAAACACAAAACCCAAACAAACTATGTGTGGGCTGAGACTCTAGATCCTTAGGAGAACATTTGCAAGGCCCTGTGTTCAGGCTCTACCTTCATACACAAAGCATGTTTGTTACTTTTCTTTACAGAGAAAAAGTCTCTCATGACTGATGAGTTTGATTTTCTTGTATACACTACACCATGTTATACGATTCAGGACTAAGAACAATATTATCTGCTAGGTGCCTGGATAGAGATTATGCCCTGAGCACACATAAAACACAATTTCTGCCACTATTAAAAAGATGAATAACACAGACAAAACATAAACATTAGACAAGCTTTTAATGCTAATCTCTAAAACACATTACTGCATATTACATTAGCCTAGATTTATTGAAATTCATCTTAAACAATTGGACTTTTTTATTATTGGTTTTTGAAAAATAAGCAATCTGAAAACTTCTTGGTTAAATTCTCCTTGCTCTCTTCTGTGATAAACCAAGACAGATAATAAGTATTTATTAATTTCAATGAAAGGAAATACATTTAATCCTAGAAAATCAATAAAAACAACCCTCAGTAATTTCCTCAATATATCCAAGGTCATAAAGATCCTAGTCCTAATAATTCATTTAAGCAATATAGTTTGAGCCGGAGACAAAAGTCACATGCTCACAGAATTGAGGGATACTTGGCTGGAAGTCATCGGTTTTAGATGACATTTGCTTCTGCCCCAGACATAGAGGAAACAGGCCATGGCTTGCTCATCAGTGTGAGATTGTGTGGGAGAGCATGTGTTTAGTCATTTCAAGAAATTTCCTGAGTACCTTCTCTAATGAACAGAACAGTACAGTTTCATGTGCTTCTATTGTTTTAGTTACAAATAATCCACTATTTTGAACCTAGAATTTTCAGGAAAAAAAAAACAGGAAACAATGTATGGAAAACATTTACTTTGAAATTATAAATATTCTTCAACACACAATTAGGGCAAGGGTGGTAAAATGAAACAATGGAAATGCAATTTCATGAATTTTTTATGGGACAGTATGCTGATATATCACAAGGTTACATAAACTACTAAATCTTTTATGCCCACAACCGCAAGTAGCAATGCCAGAGTAAGAACAATAAGAAGTAAACAAGAATTAAGCTCATCTGTATTACAGCCCAGTGTTCCACTGTGTACCCGTGGCTCAAGTGTCTTTAGACCTTACCGGTCTAAGTCAGCCTGCTGTGCATGATACATCCTCATGGCATCATGGCTGTGCATTGATACATCCTCATGGCATCATGGTTGTGCATGATACATCCTCATGGCAAATGACTAGGGAGGCTGCTCCTTCCAGAGCACTGCCTGGTACAAAACTCCTTTCTCCAACATCTCTTTCAGGCTATCTGAGTTTATTAACACATAGAGACCACCAAGCTGTTTCTGTAGACCAAATCAAAGTGCGTGCGGAGGAAGCCACTGAATCTGTGATGATAGTCCGCTGTTGGGAAATTTGATGAGACAACTTACAGATCAGTTGCTCTGAAACATGGAGGAGGCATGTTAAAATTCCTTAAAATATAAATTTTTAAAAAGTGACTGGAAGCCAATACAAGATGGTCTAATTGACAACCTATGTGGTGAGGTCCTTTGTGTCAGAATTTTTTACACACTGTAAAATGATTCTCATGGGATGAATGTTATATACTTAGTTTAAATGTGCATGTTTTTACTAGGATGTAGCTTAAGCCTCCAAAGAAGGTCCCTATCTGTGCTGTTTATCAGAACGTAGTGTAAGTATTTTTTAAAAAATTACTAAAAATGCATTGTTTTTCTATTTTTTGTTGTTGTTGTAATGTCAACAATTAGAATTTTCTGCTTATGAACCAAGCTGTTTGATAATAAAACATTGCTTTCTGACAGCCTTCCCTGTGTGGCCATGGGGACTGCCGACAGAGTTACTCTCTGCTGAGAGCTGCCTAATTCATTGAATTTGTTGACCTGTGTGGATCCAGTGAGCTGAGTCTACACAATGGAGCTTAGAGACAATACTTTAGTAGTCATCACTGCTAACACATGGATTGAAATGTACCTTGCTTTTTGTCCTCGAATCTGGAATCTTGGAAGCAATTGTCCTGGATGGATGTAACATCTGTGTTGGATTTGATGGGAAGAGACTGAGAGGAGGAGGCTGATCACGGAAAACTGATGTCAAGCAGAGCTGTACAGTCTCTTTCATTGCTTTCATCTGTGAATCCTGAGAGCAAGAGAAGGGTTAATATTTTTTACCTGTGGTTCTTGTTACCATTCCCCACACTGGTCTTAAATTACACTCATGCCATACAAATACAGACAGGTTTTCAAATGAAATCTCTTGTTCTGTTTCAATGTGGTATCTACAGTAGGTTCTATACTAAAACACCTTGTGCCCTGCTGGTGGCATCGTTAAGGCTGTGGAACCTAGATGAGGGAATGGGATGTTGGGAGACGGGCCTTAAGTGGAAATAGCATGAACATAATTCTGACCTGATTTTCGATCTCTGATTTGGCTCTTGCTCTGTTCTCTTGTTCTCCACTCTCACTCTCTCTCCATCTCCCTCCCTTTCTCTCTTCCCACTTCCTTCATCTCTTTCTGCTACCTGATCTGGTGAGATCTGATCAAGCATCCCAAGCTATTGCCAGTGCATCTGAGAGCCATTCCTGCTACCATGTATTCCCTCCAGGATGACCCAGGAGGGTCTCAGTCATTGTCAGGAGCCATGAATGTGGTCCAATACATTTGTATTCACAATGTCATTTCACATTGTCAGTAATTTGAATACCTATGGAACCCCTCAAACCATGAGCCACACTAAATCCTTCTCTCTTTAGGTTACTTTTCACTAGATATTTGGTTGCATTGCTTAGAAAAATAACTAACTCAGGAAATTGATGCTAAGATATGGATCTTTTGCTGCTATAGACCTGATCATATTGCCTGTAAGTCCTTGGAACTGGCTTGCAAGGGAAGATAGAGCAGTTCGAAACTTCAGATAATTCTAAAAAACTAGAAGTAATATTTGGTAGGTGATTTTTGTGGGGATATGGGGGACCAGTATCCCAGTAGAAATGAGGACAGTGAACCTTGGCTCAAGAGGCCTCAGAGGGCAAGAAGGATTGTAATAGACAATAATTGAGAGGTCACATATCCTACATCCTGGCAAATACTCTGCTTGTATTCTGCTTCTACAAAGAAATGTTTATGAGAATGAATTAAAAAGCAATGGCCTAACTGGTTTGATGGAGAACATTTCAAAAGGGCATATTCAGGCTGTGGGAGGGATGCTGTTTGTTGCATTTAGTAAGGTTTCTAATCAGTCTTCAAAGCAGAAAGTGCCACAGAAGGATGTGACATATAAGTAGTTCAGTGAGAAAATGCATGTGAGTGTGGTTAAAGTGGTAGGCACGGGACAGATACCAATAAACTGCATATAGCTGTTAAAAATGTTGGCACTGTTAAGGTGAAACTGCATGCTCTACATGGGGACAATAGGAAAGGACATTTAGGTTAAGCCCTCACTCCTAGAGGCTTCTAGGGGAAACAGTGTAAAGGCATTTGAAAAGATAATGCTTGTACACAGAGAATTTCCACAGCATCCTTTTGACAGTCTTAGGGCTAGAGAGAAGTCTCAGCAGTTAAGACTGTATACTGTTCCTATAGAGGACTGGAGCTTGGTTCCCAGGATCAGTACATGCAACACTGTCTTCTGTCCCCTGGTAGCACTGTATTTCTTAAAAAGAAAGATGACCATTGGCCTTTAGACTTGTGAACAGTGTTGGTCATATTAAAGATTATGTGGTTTTTGACATTTGACTGATGGAATTATCAGCATGAGATGGCTATGAATATAGAGATAAAAGTCTTTAATAGAGGGTTTCAATACTGAGACCCTGCAGAAAGCAACATTATTTCCTGTTTACATGCTTTTTTTTCTTTCTCACTGTTCACCTCATATATCTAACAGATGAGTCATTGAGAGGTTGCAGTGTATTTTCAGTTGGTAAAAAAATCTCTAAGTCAGAGCAATAACTCAACTCGGATGCTAAAAGTAATGAACAGCCATGAAGTTCAAATGATGATTTTAAAGTAAAAATGTTTTGATGTATTGTGAAAGACAGTGCACGTATATTCAATTTTACTTTAGATTCTGTGTCAAATAGATGTACTCAGAGGCCTCTGACCTCATCAGGAGACCTCCAGGTTAATATAGTCCATACTCTGTCTCTAACCATTCAAGGGGGAGTAGAGAATGATTTGTTCTCTGTTTCAAGCTGTTCTTAACATCTTCCTTCCTGTGGTTCATTCTTGGGACTACAGCCTACACCAGGACCTCCTGTCTTCCATTTTGGTACAATTCTTTGTGGACAGCCTATATCAATACTACCAGAGAACATGGTCTGAGGTTTGTCACCAGAATTAATGTCATTGTTTTGCTACCACTTCGATAGAGTGCCTCTAACTGAACCAGCCTGTTTTTGATGCTGCCAGGGTTGTGTTCATACAGGTCCAGGGACAGAATCCAGACAATGACCTGACAGCACAGTCCATTACATCATCGTTATACTTCCAGGGTGGTCTATACCAAAGCTTCAGGTAACTATTTACTTTGAAGTTCACTGCAACCAGATGTCCCTTACTGAAGTATGAGGTGACGTATGCTGCATGCTTTCCTCTGGAGCTGAAGAACTATTCTTTTCTCAGGTGATCTGGATCGACCACTTTCCCCATTCGTTTTGCCCTCCACTCCTGAAGTTGCAGATCCTGTAGCTAAAATGTACCATTTCCAGTGTACTCCAGTTATGAATAAATAATTAGTTTTCTGGAAACTCAGAACTGATTCATAGATCTTGAGGTTCTTTTGGTTATTTTGGTCTAATAAACTGACACTTCATTCATTAGAAATAACATTGAGGACAAAATTGGAATGTGAAGATGTTCTCACAGTATTATGTGATAGTTAAGGTTATTTGAACATGAGGCACACGGTATCTAAAAGATAAACATGCACAAGATATAAAAAATTCTCATATAAATACAACAGAGTGATGAAGAGCAATTTTTTTAAACTAGTTTTTTTCCATTACAGATTGAAATAGCCCTTCCACCTGAATTTAGAGCTACAGTTTTTAAATCTCATGTGCATCTTGTTTGATATTTGTTAAAATCAATCTCTAATAATGTGAAAGTTTTTATAGTTCCATGTGCCAAAAAAGAGGTGACAGAATTATGAAGGTTAAAGATGAGATGCTCATCACAGAAAAACAATCTTATCTCATTCACTAATAATACTAATGGGTACGTTTCTGGGTATTTTCCTCATGGAAGACAATATTTCCATCAGTCTCATTATGCACATAACAACTCAAATCACCCCTAAGATCTAAGTGGTATGGTTATGAAGCATAGCACTGGGGAGATGTGAACATGGCCAGCCAACCAAAGTGATCACTTAAACACAGGAGGGCCGTCCCTGGAGACTATCTAGCCATAGCAACGCCCAGACTAATACACGCTATGGCAGGGTACGGGCTCACTGCACAATGGTGCATATGATAGTGATGGATAGTGGGACAAGCACACAGGGCTAAAGGTGAAGGAATGACTCTGCAGTAGCCCTGAGTTCTGTGCCATGGGCCTATTTCTATCCAATACAGTGTGCCGTGGCTCTGGAATTGGTGTTAGCCACAAGTATTTTCAATGCAAGATTCATTTTCTATCGTCTTGTGGATCAGAAAGTATTATTTCCTGATTGGTTCATCATATGTGATCTGGGAACAAAGAAAACGTCTCATAGATCTTCTGATTCCTGTAATGCCCAACACAGCATCTCACAATAGCTATGTTAAAACCCTATAGCCATTGATCAATTAAATAATTATACAGTGTCAGATAATGGATAATATGTTAGAAAGAATAATTCAATGGCCAAAAATAATAAAGTCTTAGAAGTTTGGGGGATTGCCTTAGGACCTTGAAAGACTCAAGGTCTTCTTAGGATATAATGCATATTTCAGAGACAGTGGCAACAAAGACAAAGAATAATTTTTTAAATGTGATCTAGAAAAATTTCCTCTTGATTTTCTAGTTCCACTAAATGTACAAAAGTCACATGTAAAATGCGACAGAGCATGAGTTGTATGAGATGAGGTGAACACTGGAAAAAACCTTTAAATTAAATCTTTTATAAAACTAATTTTGATAAAATGAATTATGCTTGATCTACTCAAAAGAATAGAATCCAGGCTGCCCTGAACTATTAAATGTTAATAACTTGGATAAATTAATAAATGGTAATTCCAAAGGACTAAGGTTGGTGAGATATCTTCTTATTTTTCTGAATATTTAATTTGTCTCAGAGCTCCAATTTTTACAAAGGAACATCTTTAACATTCAGGATGTGTTCTTCCTAATTTCTCTATTGTGACACAGTCTACATCCTCTGTCTGAGAAGCTCCGCATGTCAGCTGTGAAGATGTTTGGATCATAACAAAGCAAAGATATATGCTTATGAGAGACAGTTGTATCCCTAAGCAGTCCAATGTTAGCCTGGTCTTCAAACCTACCATACAGTGCCAGGTGTATGGCACAGTATCAAACTATCCACATAGTATTGGGTTTCCTAAAATGTGATACCTGAAGATTTTCAAGGGAACCAATCCTACCTCGTCTCTCTCCTATCTGTTCCACAGCAAAATACCCACAGTTCAAGTTGGGTAATTAGAAGGCAACCTCCTTTCTTTACAAATTTTCTGAGTTCATATAATGAATTACTGAAAAAAATAAGTTCACAAATGTACTGGTGTTCCTGTTCAATATTATCAATGAAATTATCACTAAACTGTGATCAATAGCACAGAAAGATCTTGACAGAAGGCAGAACACTTTAAGTTTAGGCAAGATGATGTTGAGAACTATAAGGATATGCAGAAAATAATATTATGTACGAGGTTAGCAGTAGTTCAAATTGAATGTGAAAGGTGTCTTCATAACTACTTAATACAGCTGTATTGTGCATAAATTACAAGTATTTGTATAAATATGCAGGCAGCATGTGCGTATACACTGCATGTGTAACATGCGTGCAATGTTTATACACACACACACACACACACACACACACACACAAACACACTACTAGCACAGGCTGTTTGCATCTACTCAATGAGTGGAGGGTGAAACGTGGTAAATGCAAGTGATTTTTGCAACCATCTATGTCACATTTCTCAGAGAAGAATTAAATCCAGAATTTTAATAATTGTTCTTCTACTTATCTACCACCATAAATAATTTAAATATTTTTATGTATTTGAACATTTATTACTTATAGACAGAATGTATTTTATTTGCAATTTTTGTTTGTACTGGTATTCCAAAGTATGATGGTACAACACATATGAAGTCCTATATTCTCTGTTATCGATACAATTACTTCTACATATAATGTCCTTTTGCACATTTCCAAGTTCTCAAACATGAGGAACAGTTCTAAGGCATTTAAGACACATTTAACAACTCATGGTCACTCCCATTTTCTTTGTTTCTTCCAGAGTTAGCACAGAACTGCATAGTTTCCACATTAAGTACGTTTATCCTTGGTGATATGGAATAAATATGCCAGTAAGATAAAAGAAAGATGAAGTCACAAACCCACAGAGTTCACTCAGTTTACTATGGCAGAAAAAATGAGGAGAACATGGAGTGCAAGGAAGACATCACACATTCAGGAGTTCTGTGATCAGCTTTTGTACAGTACCAAGAGTTGCACTGGATGACCATAGGCAGCAGAGAACACACCCTGTGTTGCTGAAACCAGGGCTGTGATGGCTCCTGGATGGGAACTTACCCTGTCAAGAGCTGCTTTCTCAAGTTCATTTTTGGCTACAGCTAACTTTTGTTCCAGTTCGGTGAGCTGTTGGGCCTGTAACAAGGAAGAAAGGCAGCACATTTCAGTAAACCCTATAATCTACTCTGCACATTTTTCCTCTACTGAAAAAGAATAAAGGAAAAAGGATATAGCCTGTTAGTTAAATTTAAAATTCAGATTAAAAATACAAAGTTACATAGTCATTTGATGTATGCAGAGAACTGTATGATCTGAATGAACAAGGACTAAAGTCTCATGGGTCACAACACCTTGTAAAGACTAACTCAAACTTGCTTATATTTGTTAGTCCTCTTATCAGAGATGTTTCTAGTCCTTAGGGACTGAACTGAATCTCCACAACTTTCTGTGTTGATACCCAACTCTGTATTTGATTTTTAATTTTTTACTTGGTGATAGAACAGTTGAGAATATAAATAAGGTTTAAGGTGCTCTCTCTTTATAAAATATAAATATCAAATACTCAATATGAAAGTACCATCATCAAATAACCAGAACAGTAAATGTAGTCTCCAAACACTGAATCAAGGAGAACCTGAAAATGATAGTCTAGCCTTGAGGGCTATTCAGACATGGTTCATATGAGCTACCCAGTCTGCAAAATGTTGTGGTATTCCAGTAAGACTAAAAAAAGCAATGCTTGACCTTCTTCTTTTTAAGGTTTTACTCTATGTCTCTTCATTTCTTCAAATGTCAAACCAGGGCTCCTCAGTGAAAGTAACACTGACTTGATATTTGAAAGGTGTATATTCCACAGAAACACCAACTTAACAGCCATGCATAACAGTATGCAGAGGACTGGTGAGTGGGAGCTCGTGGGTCTCTGACTCTTTCGCCTGCTCTTGGAACTGTTTTTGGGTTGCCTTGTCCAGTCTTGATACAAGGGCTTTTGCGTTTTCTTATTGTATCTTGTTTTGTCATGTTTGGTTGTTGTCTTTTGGAAGCCTGCTCTCTTTTAAAAGGAAAAGGAGGGGAGGGGAGTGGATCTGGGAGAAAGAGGAGGTGCTGGTGGGGAACTGGGAAGAGTGGAGGGAGGGGATGTACTGTATGGGAGAAAAATCTATTTTCAATAAAAGAAAAAAGATATATATATATATATATATATATATATATATATATATATATATATATATATATATATTCTAATCCTGCCTTAGCTCTGTGATCTTGGACAACAATTATTTTTGGTCATAAACCATCACTGAATGAAGACCATGAAGCTTGGCGAAGCTCATTACCAACAAACACATAGTATTTGTACCACTTCAGTTTACAATTCTCTGAGTGTATTCCTTCAGGTTTATTTTGATTTATATTAAGAGCAAGAAAAATTAAATACATTTATTTCATGTTGTGTTAGTAGTGCTGCACTCTTATTCTCTATTGGGATTAATTCAACCATTTCCTAATATAAATAATAGTGACCTTGTAACACATAGGAAACATGGGTTGTGTGCACTGATTATATAATGGAGAAAAAAATGTCAAAGACAAATGTTTACCTATCTGTATTCCTATAATGGGAGTTAGTGACAGCTGTTACTAAGAAAATGAGGTTAAAAGAGGAAATGGGGAACATAGGGATGTACATTAATTACTTCTTCTCGTGGCTCCTGTTCCTGGGCTGGAGAAATGGCTTGGTGGTGAGGACTTTTTACTCTTTTAGAGGGCCGAGATTCAGCTTCCTTTGCCCATGTAAAGTTGTTCATAACATCCCATATGTCTAGCTCCAGGGGATCCAATACCTGCTTCTGGCCTCCATGGGCACCCACATATACTTGCACATACTCGTGTACAGATATACACACATACATAGAATTAAAAAAAAATAAAACCTTTAAAAAATAAAATTGAGAAAAAAATCATTTAGGCTTTTCTCCCTGTGTCTTGTAGTTCTTCCAATGAAGACAGTGTTTACATTCTTGATTCTGAATGAGCTCTTGTAGGTTCCAACTCCTTCCTTGGTCATTGGAATATAGGAAAGTATTTGAGAAACGACATGAGATGGACATGGCAAACTATCTGTTGGAGTGGAGTGGCTCTCACTAAATCCCCATGGAGAACCCAAACTGAGATTAAAGCTGAGCAAAAACAGGCCAGTGGAAATACAGAGCCATGCATGTTCCCAGCCGACATCACTGGCTCCCTTCCAACCCTCACGTGCTTGTAATATATCCATAACTGGCTGGGGCTTTCTACCTTTGAGTGTAGGTGGTGTCATAGTACAGCCCATTTTTATAAATGAGAATCATCAAGACAGCTCTCCTGATGAGCACAAACCTAAACTGTGGAAGAAGCAAATCATGAACCGGGTGCTTAAGGCTTCCAAAGCAAATAAGCATTGTGCTCTTGAAAACCAAATTTGTTTACGTAAAACACACATCAATCAAGAGACAAGAAATAAAACAAGAGGGTGGGGGAGGAACAGATATTGCAGTACTTTATCTGTCATGCAACTATACACTTTTAGAGCATTAAGAAATAGGGATGCATCAAGGCTTGCAAGACTGCATTTGAATGTAACACCATCCAGTCATCTGAATAGGTGCTGTTGTGTTCAATGAATGGGTTAATTCTATGCAGACCTCCCTTTTTATCCATCTGAGAGAAAATGTCAGCTTCTGCATTTGCAAATCATTGTCCAGCCTTGTCATCCTTACTCCACAGGGACAACAGATCTGAGATGGAGGGAGACAAGCTCCTGATCAGTGGACATGGAAAAGGGGGTTTGGTAATTAGTTTTAGTACATTGAGCAAAGTATTTAATCCCTACAAGCCCAAGTATTTTTTCTATATACAATAAAAACTTCTGTAAAATAAAGAAATAAAATCAGCCCAAAGTAACATACCAACACTTAATAAAGAAGGTACTTTGCTAACCTCCACTTATACAACATGAATTGGAGTCAATGTAGCAATCTAGTACGTTCATTTCAGGACAAGAAAAATGAATTCCAATAAAATACAATGTTTGGGTCTGAAACAATGATTATGAGCCATTTCCAAGGATTTCAGTTTTTTTTTAACCATTCCTGAGATCTTACTGAGTGTGAGCAAGTTCATAAGTGAGAAGGTTACAAAGAGAGTACTGATATGTTGTCCTGGCTTTTAAAGGAGCAGCTGCTATGCCAATTCACACAATGTGTCTATATTATACACAAGAAAGTTCCTGTAATAGATACAACACCAGAAGACTTATGATAGTCAGGGCACTTAGCCAGAGAGTAAACTGGTTAATAAAGTTAACTTTATAAAGTTTGCTTGAGAAAACACAATTTATTCTGAATTAAAATATGATGCCACCTCAGAAAATCCAGTATTGATTTCAGAGGAGCTTTCATTTTCAGTTAATCATTAGCTAATACTCTTGACACGATTAATTATTTTCCAAGTCTGAAGCAAATAAGAGTGGAAAAAAAGAATCATGCACGATTAAAATTGCCTTATGAAACTTAAATAGCAAAACCAGAGTTGAGTGTTAGCAACAACTGATGGAGGGAGGACATCTCAGTGTGCCTGAGAGAGTCACTTGGACAGCAGCAACCAAGCCATCCATTTTCTCACAGGTACCCTTCACTAGGAGCTGCAAAACAGCTGGTGAGAGAAACCTCTTATTTCCTGAATGAGGCCTTTGTGTGTGTGTGTGTGTGTGTGTGTGTGTGTGTGTGTGTGTGTGTGTGTGTGTGTGCAGCAAAAATAACTATAGACATGAAGACAGGATGGGGCCTGGGAGGAGTTGGGGAAGTGACAGAAAAGGGTTATAAATGAGACAAGTAGAGTGTATTCATGTATGAGATGCTCAAATAAAGAAAAGGAAACAATGGTTTGGGGGTCGAAGTTAGTAACATTTTTTAATTCACTGTTCTAAAACTACAACTTCAAACCCCCCATAGAACTCTGACGCTCTGGTTGTCAGCATGCCGGGGAACAAGACTTTTCCCCAAGAATTCTCATTGCTGCTTTTCTTCTTTCTTTCCTTTTTCTTTTTTTCTTACTTTTTGTTTTAAGAACTCACCTTCACATCAGCTACACAATAAAGAATAATAGCAGTTTTGTGTTCAATGCAGAAACTGATTTTCCTTCTAAGAGCACAAAGGTTCAGCTGTGCACAAATGGACACATTTTATTTGAACTTTCATGCAACTATTTTATAAAATATTTGCACCTGACTAAATCTATGTAGGTTTAATCCATCATACATTAATACGTAAGTCTATGTTTCTGAAAATCTTGCAGATAAAATTATTTTTATTCACACTCTAAACTTTCCTCCAGGTAAGAGTAGTCTTGGCTCTGTCTTCTAAAAAAAAAGGCTTCTCTGAAGTGTACACAATGTAAAATGATTTACATAGTTTATGATTTACTTCCTCTGGAAAGAAAAATAATTTTAACATTGAAGATCATAAAGTCTTAAACACAAATTAAGCATGTTAGATTTAGGATAACCTGTGTGATGATACGTAGGGTGTGTGGTATGTAAAGGCTAGATTTGGGGAGCAAATCAGAAAGAGATACTGATAAAGGGGGCATAACTTTTATCCTCTTGTCTGGTCTGGCCTGCCTGCAAAATTGTTTGAACAATTCTGATAGCCAGTTGTTGGTGCCAAGATCCTCATCAATGAAAGTGAAAGAGACACAAAGCGTTCAGAGGTATCCATGGTAAATCCTTAATAAATATTATAATCCTACATAGGAAATCTTTTTTGTTGATTATTGTAGAATATTATTTTAAGATGTGTTACATTTGTTTAATGACTCAAAGATGTGTTGCATTATTTTATGTTGCATTTGTTTAACTGTGTGAAGCTGTGTTACTGTGCCTGTCTAAAACACCTGATTGGTCTAATAAAGAACTGAAGGGCCAATAGCTTGGCAGGAAAGTGTAGGCAGGGCTGGTAAGCAGATAGAATAAATGGAAGGTGAAATCTGAGAGGATCTAGCGGGGAGAGAAGGAGGAGGACTCCAGGGCCCACCCAACCAGCTACACATCAGGCTACGGAGTAAGAAGTAAAGAAAGGTATATAGGATAAAGAGAAGAACCCAGAGCCAAAGGTAGATAGGATAATTTAAGAAAAACTGGCTAGAAACAAGCCAAGCTAAGGCCAGGCATTCATAAGAAAGAATAAGCCTCTGTGTGTGATTTATTTGGGAACTGGGTGGTGGGTCCCTAAAGAGCAAAAAAGTAAAAAACAGTCAACAATAGTTGGTTTGTTTTCTGGAGCCAAGAAAATGATATCTAAAACTGTATTTAATCTTAAAAAAAGATAAAATCTAGAATAAATTGTGTGTGAATTTTCACATCATGAATGTGTGAATGTGTTTGTATTTTGTGTATGTATTTGTGTAGTGTGTATGTGTTTGTGTTCTTTGTGTGTGTGTGTGTGTGTGTGTGTGTGTGTGTGTGTGTGTGTGTGGTTTCCTACACAACAACACAGAAACAGTGCAGAAATCCTAAGACTGAAGTTTCTCTTAGGGCATGAACAACAGCAACTAACCTATCACATTCTGTAGAATATTAACTAAAATATAAGTTAATGGCATGAAACTTACAATCTGACTCATAAACTAATACCATTTTGCTCTGAACCTTGGACCATCATAGTTGGTGGTACTACACAAGTTAACTAAGGGAAAAACACAATATGATGTTTGTTATCTCTTTTAAAAATGAGGAAAGTTGAGAGAGATTCACATCTTGCTTAACATCACACAGTTATAAAATTTGAATACAAACAGATTTTGAATTTGAATATGTGCATCTTGGATCTACAGCTGTACTCATAATCACTGAAGATGTTCATGTATAGAATCCATAATAAATTATGTGCATATATTCAATGGCACATGCTCAAAAATTACTGATATGCTATATAATTTAAAATGTTTCACGAAAAATTGAAGACTGGGGGAATGTTATATGATTATACTTTATTTTCTCAGAGGGAGAATGATGAGCCCATACAAGGTACAGTTTTTAAGATTTCTTAAAGAAAGTATTGGTTGTTTATTTATGTGTATGTGTGTGTGCCAACTTGGGTTTGTTCAACATGAATGAGTAAATGTCTCAAGAAGCCAAAAGAGAGTATTAGATACCCTGAAACTGAAGCTGAAGGCAATTTTGAGCCAACAAATCTAGACTAGACTGGACTCAGACACTGAGTCTGTGTATTCTGGAAGAGGAATAAGTGCTTTCAGCTGCTAAACCACTGCTCCAGTCCCAAGGGATACTCTTAATCGCCAAGTAAAAGCTAGCTAGATTGATTAAAGGATACCGTTGTGTTTTATGCAAATTATCTTCACCATTGGCATAAACACATCCCTTGGCCATTAGTCTTAAATTCCTATTTGATGATGATTCTATGGACACAAGCACACCACACTGCATCGCCTCGTCTCCGTCATCTCTAAGTCACATTTACCACACAGTTACCCAGTGGACATAATCACTGATGTCATTCTGCTGTTTAACCCCACTCCAACAGAAGTGCATTTTAATTACCAATATTAAGTAACTGTGGCCATCAGGTTATCTGATGTATTGTCTGCTCTTTTCAATATTAATAACTTGGGAACATGTCTGAGAGAGTTAGGCAATACATGTATGAAACAAAATGTGCTCCCCAAATCACACACAGATGCATCTTAGCATTACAGCTGGGTATAAGAACCATTAAAGTAAATTTAACAGGTCAATTTGTAAAATTTAAGAAGCCTTTCCTTTGTGAAGTATGTTTACATGTACAATTTTCAACTTCAATATTTTTTTTGTAAATTGAATTTATTTTCCTTATGCAAAAGTGAATAGCATCTGGTCAGCATGGCCTCTTAAAGAAACGATACTCGAATCAATCTTTATGGCCATGAAATTTTTTCTCTTAACTTCCTGGTCTGAGGAAGAAACTCTGTTTTATAGTTATTTATTTTATATGATATCTCAAAACTCAATTCTAAAGACGAGGATATAATCAATTATTTGTTTTGTTTTATTAGGGAGGGTCTTATTCTATATTCAGGCTACCCCAAAATTCACTGTGTAGTTCAGACTAGGCTCAAATTCACAGCAACTTTCTTTTCTCAGATTCCCAAATGTTGGTATTATAGTAATGAACTATCACAACTGCTTTGACATACAATTTTTCTTTTTTTATTAAGGAATATTTTATTCATTTTGCATACCAATCACAGATCCCCCTCTCCTCCCTCCTCCCACTTCTCCCACCTTCTTCTCCAGCCCACCCCCATTTTCTCCTCCGACAAGTCAAGGTCTTCCATGGGGAGTTTGCAGAACCTAGTACATTCAGTAGAGGCAGGTTCAAGCCCCTCCCCCTGCATCAAGACTTCACAAGGTGTCCCAACATAGGTAGTGGGCTCCAAAAAGTTAATTCATGCACCAGGGATGGATCCTGATCCTACTGCCAGGGGGCCCCTTAAGCAGATCAAGCTACACAACTGTGTCTCATATGCAGAAGGCCTAGTCTAGTCCCATGGAGACTCCACAGCTGTTGGTCTAAAGTTCATGAGTTCCCACTAGGTTGGTTTGGTTGTCTCTGTATGTTTCCCCATCATGATCTTGATGCCCCTTGCTCATAAAATCCCTCTTCATTGTCTTTGACTGGACTTCTGGAGCTCGGCCTGGTGCTTGGCTGTGGATCTCTGCATCTGCTTCCATCAGTTACTAGATGAAGGCTCTATGATGGCAGCTAGGGTATTCACCAATCTGATTACTGGGATAAGTTAGTTCAGATACCCTCTCTACTATTGCTAGTAGTCTAAGCTGGGGTCATCCTGTGGAACCCTGGGAACTTCTCCAGCACCCAGCTTCTCCCCATCCCTATGACATCTCCCTCCATCATGGTATCTCCCTCACTGCTCCACCACTCCATCTCTGCTCTGACCATCCCATTCCCTCATGTTCTCATCCCCCATTCCCCCACCCTCCATTGCCGCTGCCACCCCCTTCCCCCATAGTTTACTCATAGAGATCTAATCTATTTCCCCTTTCCAGGGCAATCCATATGTCCCTCTTAGGGTCCTCCTTGTTAGCTAGCTTCTCTGGAGCTGTGGATTGTGATCTGGTTATCCTTTGCTTTACATCTAGTATCCACTTAAGAGTGAGTACATACCATGTTTGTCCTTCTGAGTCTGGATTACCTCACTCAGGATGATGTTTTCTAGTTCCATCCATTTGCCTGCAAATTTCATGAAGTCCTTTTTGTTTTTTACTGCTTAGTAGTACTCCATTATGTATATGTACCACATTTTTCTAATCCATTCTTCAGTTAAGGGGCATCTAGGTTGTTTCCAGGTTCTGGCTATTATAAATAATGCTGCTATGAACATAGTTGAGCATACGTCCTTGTGGTGTGACTGAGCATTTCCTTGAATATATGCCCAAGAGTAGTATAGTTGGGTAGATTGATTCCCAATTTTCTGAAAAACCACCATACTGATTTCCAAAAGTGGCTTTTACAAGTTTGCACTCCCACCAAAAGTGGAGGAGTGTTCCCTTTGCTCCACATCCTCTCCAACATAAGCTGTTATCAGTACTTTTGATCTTAGCTATTCTGACAGGTATAAGATCTTATCGCAGAGTCATTTTGATATGCATTTCCCTGATGAATAAGGATGTGGAGCAATTCCTTAAATGTCTTTCAGCCATTTGAGATTCTTCTATTGAGAATTCTCTGTGTAGCTCTGTAGCCCATTTTTTTAATTGGGTTGTTTAGTATTTTGATGTCTAGTTTCTTGAACTCTTTATATATTTTGGAAATCAGCCCTCTGTCAGATGTGGGGTTGGTGAAGATCTTTTCCCATTCTGTAGGCTGTCATTTTGTTTTATTTACTATGCCCTTTGCCTTACAGAAGCTGCTCAGTTTCAGGAGGTCCCATTTATTAATTGTTGCTCTCAGTATCTGTGCTACTGGTGTTATATTTAGGAAATGGTCTCCTGTGCCAATGCGTTCAAGACTACTTCCTACTTTCTCTTCTATCAGGTTCTGAGTAACTGGATTTATGTTGAGGTCTTTGATCCACTTGGACTTGAGTTTTGTTCATGATGATAGATATGGATCTATTTGCAATATTGTACATGTTAACATCCAGTTATGCCAGCACCATTTATTGAAGATGCTTTTTTTTTCCATTTACAGTTTTGGCTTCTTTGTCAAAAATTAGGTGTTCATAGATGTGTGGGTTAATGTCAGGTCTTCAATTTGATTCCATTGTTCCATATGTTTATTTTTATGCCAATACCAAGCTGTTTTTTATTACTATAGTTCTGTAGTAGAGCTTGAGGTCAGGAATGGTGATACCTTTAGAGGTTGCTTTATCGTATAGGATTCTTTTAGCTATCCTGGGTCTTTTGTTTTTCCATATGAAGCTGAGTATTGTTCTTTCCAGGTCTATGAAGAACTGTGTTGAGATTTTGATGGGGATTGCATTGAATCTGTAGATTGCTTTTGGTAAGATAGCCATTTTTACTATGTTAATCCTACCTATCTGTGAGCATGGGCGATCTTTCCATTTTTTTTTTTATATCTTTAATTTTTTTCTTCAGAGACTTAAAGCTCTTGTCATACAGGTGTTTCATTTGCTTAGTTAGAGTTACTCCAAGGTATTTTATATTATTTGTGGCTATTGTGAAGGGTGATGTTTCTCTGATTTCTTTCTCAATCTATTTATCATATTTATATATAGGAAAGCTACTGATTTTTTGAGTTAATATTGTATCCTTCCACATCACTGAAGGTGTTTATCAGATGTAGGAGTTCCCTGGTAGAATTTTTGGGGTCACTTATGTATACTATCCTATCTGTCTGTAAATAGCGAAAGTTTGACTTCTTCCTTTCCAAGTTGTATCCTTTTAATCTCCTTTTGTTGTCTTATTGCTCTGGCTAGCACTTCAAGAACTATATCGAATAGATGTGGGGAGAGTGGAGAGCCTTGTCTTGTTCCTGATTTTAGTGGAATTGTATTGAATTTCTCTCCATTTAATTTGATGTTGGCTGTTGGCTTGCTGTAAATTGCCTTTATTATGTTTAGGTGTGTTCCCTGAATTCCGGATCTCTCCAAATCCTTTATCATGAAGGGGTGTTGGATTTTGTCAAAGGCCTTTTCAGCACCTAATGAAATGATCATGTGTTTTTTTTTCTTTCAGTTTGTTTATATGATGTATTACATTGACAGACTTTCGTATGTTGAACAAACCTTGCATCTCTGAGATGAAGCCTACTTGATTGTAGCTGGAGTTTTTCTCTCCAGGTCCCACCAAGCCCAGGCAGTCCTGTAGCCCACTTATAAAATAAACATACAGACCCTTATATTATTTAAACTGCTTGGCCATTAGCTCAGGCCTACCATTGTCTAGTTCTTACTCTTATACTCAGCCCATTTCTGTTAATCTATATGTCGCCACGTATTCTGTAGCTTTACCTATTGTCTTTACATGATGCTCCCTCAATGGCAGACTGGCGTCTCCCCTTCTCTGCCTTCCTGTTCTCTCAATTCTCCCCTCTGCTAGTCCCGCCTATACTTCCTGCCTGGGTACTGGCCAATCAGTGCTTTATTTATTAATCAATAATCCACAGCACTTGATCATAATTTTTTTGATGTGTCCTTGCAGTCTATTTTCCAATATTTTATTGAGTATTTTTGCATCAATGTTCATGAGGGAGATTGATTGGTCTGTAATTCTCTTTGTTGCATCTTTGTATGGTTTGGGTATCAGGATAACTAGCCTCATAAAGAGGTTATGGTTCCTTCTGTACCTCATTAAAAAAAGTAATGTTCTTTCTTTTTCTATTGTGTGGAACAATTTGAAGAGTATTGGTATGAGCTCTTCTTTGTAATTCTGGTAGAATTTTTCACTGAAACCATCTGGTCCTGTGCTTTTTTTAGTTGGGAGACTTTTAATGACTGTTTCTATTTCCTTAGGGGTTAGGGTCTATTTAAATTGTTTATCTGGTCTTGATTTAATTTTGGTATGTGGTACCTATCCAGATGTGGTACCTATCCAGAAAATTGTTCAATTTTGTGGAGTACAGGTCTTTAGAGTATGACCTGAAGATTCTCTGGATTTCCTTGTTGTCTGTTATGTCTCTCTTTTCATTTCTGATTTTGTTAATTTGAATGTTCTCTCTCTGCCTTCTGGTTAGTTTGGATAAAGGCTTGTCTATCTTGTTTATTTTCTGAAAGAACCAACTCTTTGTTTCATTGATTCTTTGTATTGTTCTCTTTATTTCCATTTTATTGATTTCAGCCCTCAATTTGATTATTTCCTGGCATCTATTTCTCCTGGGTGAGTTTGCTTCTTTTTGTTCTAGAGCTTTTAGGTATGCTGTTAAGTCACTAGTGTGAGATTTCTCCAACTTCTTTAAGTGGGCATTTAGTGCTATGAGTTTTCTGCTGAGCACTGCTTTCATAGTGTTCCACAAGTTTGGGTTTGTTGTGCATTCATTTTCATTGAATTTTAGGATGTCTTTAATTTCTTTCTTTATTTCTTCCTTGACCTATTGGTGAGTCAGATGAGCATTTTTCAGTTTCCATAGGATTGTAGGCTGTGGGATATGATTTCTTAAAGGAATCACTCAACCCCTGTTCTCTGATCAACTGTTGTGATTATGTTAAAACCTTTAATTAAGAGGCAGGATATGTCCTGATGTGTAAGCAGTAGTCAATAGAAGCTGTTGGGCAAGCGTGTGTAGATGAGTTGGATAGAGAGTGGTGAGTAGGTAAAGGTAGATAAGTAGATGTTGAAGAATAACCAGTGAACAAACAGATAGTGATAACAGGTGTTGTTTGCATTTTAGGTGGCCTTTTAATAATAAAACCCAGAGCCAGATATCAGGGTAAAAGCTGAAAGGTCAGAGAAGCAGAACAGAAGCCACTACTTCTTACCTCTATGAAATCCTCAGCCTAAAGAGAGTGAGTTCCTGTTTCCTCACACCTTAAATACCTTTCTCTGCCCAGACCTCACTTCCTGGGATTAAAGGCTCGTGTGCTTCCCAATACTGGGATTAAAGGTGTGTGCCACCACTGCCTGGCTCTGTTTCCTGTGTGGCCTTGTACTCACAGAGATTCAGATGGGTCTCTGCCTCCAGAGTGATAGGATTAAGGGTGTGTGCCACCACTGCCTAACCTCTTTGTCTAATCTAGTGACTGGCTCTGTCTTCTGATCCTCAGACAAGTTTATTAGGGTATATAATATATCACTACAAACAGGTGCTGATGGATAGGTAGTAATGGGTAAGTACTAATGGGTTGATGCTGGTGAACAGATAATTTTAGACAAATACTTATGCATAGTTCCAGTTAGGCAGGTATGGATAGATAGGTGTTGGTGGATAGGTGCTGTTGCATAAATAGTAGTAGACAGTTGCAGATGAATTGGCAGAGGTGGCTACATATTGATGCTGGTAGAAAGGTAAGTGTGGATAAGTATTTGTAGATGGTTTCTTGTGAACAGGTGCTGATGTGCAGGGGCTGGTGGATAGGTACTGCTGAAGAGCTGTTGGTAGATAAATACTCATATATAGGTGCTGGCCAGTACTACAATTCAGAATTCTCATTCTCTCTCTCTCTCTCTCTCTCTCTCTCTCTCTCTCTCTCTCTCTCTCCTCTCTTTTCCTCCCTCCCTCAACTAAATGAAGACAAAGTGTATCTTTTCCTCTCTGTAGTGCAGTATGAATGTTTATGTCTTATTTTAAAAACTTAAATATTCACTGTTTCTTGAACAAAAGGTAACAGCATGAAATGATTACTCTCATGGAAGAAAGCAAAACAAAAACTAATAACTAATTTAGGGTAAGTTCACCAGAGACTTGGAAATTTTTGTATTCAAACAAAGCCTTTAATCAACTCCTATATTTTAAGTTAGCAAGAAGAAAGCAATCTCCTTAAATTAAAAAACCTTATATTCAAAGTATATATTGTTCATTTATGTTACTGAAAAAATGTTCAAATAATATTCTTCTATATATGCCAGAGCAAGCAGTACTATAATAGTCTTCCTCCCACAAACAGCTATGAGTCAGCAGTGCCTGGCTGGATATGGGTCCTAGAAACATGGAATGTCCTCTAAGTGTATCTGTCTTCTAACTGGGGACCATTTCCTGACCAGAGTCTCAAGAGCTGAGATTCAAGGGGCTCATATTTATGTAACAATGTTAAAACATGTCCTCAATAGTTCTGTGTTCATCAGTGGAATTGTAAATTTGTTGTTGACATACTGAGACAATATAATTAGACTGGTGATTTATTTGTGCATCAGAACTCAGTCTTTGCTGGTATAATTTGCAGCAGTTTGCTATGCTGTGAGAAAAAGAGTATTTGGGCTTAGATGAATTCTTGATCTTTTAGTCTACCTTCTAGTTCATTGAATGAGGCAATCTTTCATGAACCCGGGGGTTTTCATGTGAATCTGTCTTTCTGTGTTAAATCATGGGAAACTCCTTGCATTCCACCTTGACTATTTAGTTCCTAAATCTCCCTCATTCATAGATGAAAAGCTAGTTTCAGGCTGGCTTGAAGGCTGGAGAGATGGAGCTGTAGTTAAGAGCTTGTACTGCTCTTGCAGAGATCCCAAGTTTGGTTCTCAGCACTCACATTAAATGACATGCAACGAACTAAAACTCCACCAACAGGAGATTTAACAGCATCTTCTGGACCCTGGGGGTCCCTGCTCTTTCATGTGCTCAAACCTACACACCTACACACCTACACACACACACACACACACACACACACACACACACACACACACACACACAATTAGACATTAAAAATATTTTTTAAAATGGAAATATCATAGATATCCTTTACTGGACTACAAATATATTCTTAGCATTCTTATAATATTCTTCAAGAGACTTATATATTTTTCTTCCTATTTCTCATACTATTAGACTATTCAAAATATAAAATGATTTGTTAAAGAATAGAGATGATGCAAAAAATATATAACTTTGTCCTGGGTGTAAGAAAGTCCTAAGGGTTACCTAATAGACAGGATTTTTAACAGTTAAACAGTTTCTAATCAGCATCCTAGTGAATGCTCACTTTGAAACTGGCTTGCCACACTCCCAAAGATTCAGCCAGGAGAAAGACAATGAGCCCAATTCCATTTGGACAGTTTAGAGCTCACATTTTGAGCCTGAGGAAGATTAGCATGATGTTGGCAACTCACATTTGCAGTCTCTCATGGCATTGGATCAAGGGTGCCACATGACAGACAGCACAAGCAGTGGGTCTTACTGCCAGTGTGAATCAAACTCTAAACTATTACCAAATAATGCCATAGTCTGCAGCTGTACTCATGGGCAGAGGGGAAGTAAAATGGGAAAAGTTCAGTACTTTAATATACAAGAAATGTTTCCATGGCAGCCTTCTAATAATACTACCTACACTTATAAATTTTATGGAAGTGTAAGCAACACTCCATCTAGGCTTGAGATAAAGAACAGGTGAACTTCACCAAACTGATCCACATAGGTATTTCCAAGTTAGCAAGGCAACACAACCAAGCCAATGGGCTAAAGGTGATTGCGTTTATTGGTGAGTGACAACTAAGTGCCAAGAAGATGTACAGCATTTCAGCGTATGGATGGAGATAAATAAATTGACTGTTCACCAACAAATATGAAAATGTCCAATATTTGAACAATTTATATGGCTATCTTAATACAGACTGGTTTAATTCCATCCCACTTACTGTAATTATCATCATCTGTTTATATACTTGATAGCTTTTTTCCTCAGTTCAGCACTAAAGGAGTATTATGGACAACTGAGACTTGTATTTATTTTGTGGATCATTGAATCAATAACTTTCAGAATAGTGCTGAGTACCCAGGGCATGTTTAGTAAACATTTCATCAATGGGAGAGCAGGCAAGTAAACATGATATTAACCAAAATGCTGAACTAGGAACATGTCTCTCACTTTCTGACAACTAAGTTAAACCTTCTTTGCTTCTGAGTGACAAGACTGATGAGCATTCAATATGTACTTGTACATAAACATCCTGAAGAAGTAGACCCCTCCTTTCTCTAACAGTTACTAGACAATAGCTGTGTCCGAAGTAATAGTTACAAGGATTGATGGCTTGTTCACATTAATGATTAGCATATTATCCTAACAGACACAACCTACAATGTTTTTTAGATTTCAGGACTAAATAAGTTGGGTTATTTTTAAAAGGTACTTTATTTCTTATATGATAACAATAAGCTAAATGTCAAGATCATCTCTATTTTTGCAAATCTTTTTGCCATCAGGAGAATGCATTTAGCAAATTGTTTATGTCCTGCACAGAGCAGTAGTTATACTAGATGCTTTTCCTAACCACTCTTTCAAAATTTCTACTTAACAATTTAATTTTCTGAAAGTAACATATACTAAAGCCTATGTCCACAAACCAGAGTATCAAACTCTTACTCTTCTCAATATGTATTTTTTTTCAAAATTCATTTTTATGGTTGTTAGCAGAGAAAAATCCCAACAACAAGCCACAGAGTTCACTTTGGTTTGGATTCTTTCATGACTATCTCAAAGTGAGACCAATAGAAGCAAAATATGATTGAATTGCTTACAGCAGCTAGACCAAGCAAGGGAAAGGAGGCCCTAGACCATGAGGATGGAGAGGGTGAATCGTGGAGGTTTTCCTGTTATGACAATGCCACCTTTTATGTAGTTGTATATAACATAATTTTCTTTTTTCTCTTCTTTTTATTAAGAAATTTTCTGTTCATTTTACATACCGACCACAGATCCCCTTCCCCTCCCCCTCTCACCTCCCCAGACTTCCCCCCAATCCCAACCTTCATTCCCACCTTCTCCAAGGCAAGGCCTCTCGTGGGAAGTCAGCAGAGCTTGATACACTCAGTTGAGGCAGAACTTTTAATTTTTATAAACACTAAATATTAATTGGTGAGTACAATTTAAATAGTAAGAAATTAACAAATACGTAGCAGTTAAATATAAGGGCATCTAGAGGCTTAGAGGTCAGCTACAGATTCTTTTCCCCCACATTGCTATATGTGAAAATAAAACAAAACAAAAAAATGGTGTGGATATAGCCAATTATGCGTATTAGGTCACATTTGCCTTGGTTGTGATAGTGTTTATAAAATTTTGCAGAAATTGGAAAACCCACGGAGAATGTGGGAAGCATCATTCAAACCACTCCAGGTTGATCCTAAATATACGAACCAATTATTTCTTATAGGCCAGTGAATACGCAAATTGTGAGAGTTAAACATATTCCCAACAAGCAGATCCAGTCTGCTAAGCATCTGTGCTTTGCAGGAGGGTGGTTCCTGGGTGGGTGTGTCAGTTGCTATGAAAAAGTCTTCTGGCAAGTCCCGATTGGGATCTTATTACATTTACTGTGGCACAAAAAGATGAAGAGTCTCTTTCTACCTTCATGAAAAGTAACTTCCAAATTGTAGGACTGGGTTGAAAAGGCTGATCGAATATTTTCTGAGGTCTAGTAATAGGAATTTTATTTTTATAGTTTAAGTGTGTTTTAGTTGAGCTAATTGGGTTAATAACTAAAGCTACAACAAAAGATACAATATAATTGGAGCCTAGGCAGAACTCTACAAAGAACAATCACAAACTTCGTTGAGGCATTTACCCAATCTTAATGGCTTAGACTTAATTAAATGCTCATTATTAGAGCTATCAGAAAGAAGAAATAAACATAGTATAAAAGTCTTGGCATATCCCTACCCTTTCCCCATTTGCTTGACTTAAGAATAAAGAAAGGGTCCTTATTTTCCAAGGCTTTGGCTTTTCTTCTCCAACACGGAATAATATCATCAAAGGAATTTGCAGAATACTGCATATGTGCCAAAATGTGGGCTGCATGGAGGAATTGACCTCTTCAATCATTCCAAAATGTGACACATGTTGTCAGCACTTAGGAAAGGAGGAAACACAACCTCGCTAAGTCTTTATAGCTCACAGACGCAGGATCTCACTAGTGTGTGGCACATGGTGCCCACGCACCTCATCTGGAAGCCTTTCCCTAATTAAGACACACCTGTGCAAAGGCAGTAAACTAGTGAGCATTTTATTGGTTTTATGCCAGTATGATGCTGATGCTGCTACACTGTGATCCAAATCAGTTAGTGCCAGGGGACATGAACTCTACTCTGTCCCTCCTGGACCAACAAAAGATACTTGAATACAAGCCAGAGTTCACTTGAGGTAGTTTGTGAAATTGCCATAGAAAACAAGGAAAAGAGATTTTCTTTCCCCAAACTTGGTATCAATCCCAGGACCTCTAGCATGCTAGGTAAATGCCACCGAGCTACCCTCACAATCCCTCAGAAAGATTCTTGTTGAAGTCTCCATTAATGGATTTTTTCACAGCTGTAGGAACTTAGGAAGATAATTAACTTAATCCTTCATGAAATTTCCTTCTTAATAAAATAGTATTAAATATTTAGCTGCATGAAAGATTTGTCCTTGGGCTTAAATGTGATAACAAAAAAAAATTCTGAAAGAAAAAGGGAAAGAAAAATTCTGATATACATTGTTTTCTCTATATATAACTTAAAAATTCATTCATTTTTGCCTTTGAGACAATTATTTGGAAATTACCACTGTAATTTTGTTTTAGTTTTAGCAAAATTGGCTTTTTGTACCTCGATTCATTATCTTGATTGCTTCTACAAAGGCAAAAAGAACTTAATTTCTATTAGTTTGTCTCATATGGCACCAGTTCCCTGTCAGGGAGGTTGCAGGCCTCAGGCTGTGCCCAGGAGGGGCTATGTGCTTCCTTTGCTCTGCTACAGTTGGCATCACCTTTAATCTAGTTGGTCAGGCTTAGTATGTGGTGATCTTGGTCTAATCCAAGAAACTGACAATTAATTCATTAATAGTGCATCTCTTTTAAATGGTATTTTATTTCTGAGTATGGGAGATGCTTTGTAATGATTGCCTTTAATGTCTTTTATTTGTCCCTTCATTCATCTATTGATCAATTCAGCTGCTAGTTAGTACATTCATCATGATTCCTTATACTCATAAACCATCTGCCTTATCATCCCACATTTTCTTACCTGCCCTCATATACATCCAGTTAGGTGACTCTTAATTCATCCTTGGCTGCTCGGACCAGTAAAGCTAGTGAAAACATTGCATTGCACATTAAGTGGACAGATCTTACATTATTAAAGAAAGCTATCTCAAGTTGGACAGAGTAGGCATGCTACTATAATCCCAGTTCTTGGGAGGAAAATTGGAAGTTTGGGGTAGTGATCTGGCAATATGAGACCCTCTTTAAAAAACAACAACACAAATCTCTATCTCAACAAAATCAGTTTCAAAAGTTTATACTAATTAGTCACATGAACAATGCCTGTGAAGACATTTCATGGCAAAGAAACAAACCTCGGGGAGAGCTAAGATGGGGAACAGAAAGCTACAAGAGAGTGAGACCTCGTTTCCAGTGTTTCATGTTATAAGAAGGAAGAGTTTGAAGGTAGTTCCTGGGCAGCTTTAGAAGCTACATAGAGCCTGGCAGCATTTGTGTAAGAACTGCACAGGCAATGGAAAGACGACCAGTACTAAGTGGTCTGCTTTCAAATTTAAACAAAAGGTTGTTCCATTCACAGTGTGGCAGACACTTGGGATCCCCGTAAGTGTTTGGAGAGATTGGGGTGGGTCCGAGCTAACCAAAGAGGACCATGTAGAAAAGCATTCTAAGGAAAGGTTCTAACTTTTCTGCATTTCTAAATGAATGTGCACCGCGTTGGCAGCATCTCTTGGATCTTACTGTAGGCTTGTGAGTTCCAGAATAAGTATGCTCATCGGCTTCATTCCTTCCAGCTTCCCCATTATGGAAACAGTGGGGAGGAGTGAGGAGAGATGCATTTTGACAGCCAATTGTGCTTCTAATCTCTAGAGCTGGCAAATAGGAGCCTATTCAGGAATACGTTGCTCTTGCCAGTGGCATCTGGCAATTAATGCTGAAATGTGGCTTCCAGCTTGCAAAGAACTGAGGATTTCTCTGCACGGATTTAAAGAGAATTGGCGCTGCTCACAGTTTGCTACTACACTGTACTGAAATCAACTGTGTATAAATGCAGTTAGAAATAACGTGCACGAAGGCTAATTCTATCCATATTAACCTTCACACAAGTTCAGGGAAAATTTAGTAAGGAGTAAAGTTAAAGCTACAACCCCGAGTCAAAAACAAAACAAAACAAAACAACAAACAAACAAACAGCCTCCTCCAAACCAAACCAAAATAAATAACAGCAGCAACAAATCAAACAAAACACAATACCTGGCCAATGCAAACTTTCAGTTTCAGTTCCAAGTCCCAGCCTTTGTCAAATGTCACTCAGGCCTATACATTTTTTTGCAAAGTGGACACTCCTGATGTCCTCTGATGCCCCGGGACCACAGACCATGCTACTCCATCTACTCCAAAAGCACCTTCCCCAATTCCTTTACCCAGAAAGCACCTTCCCCAATTCCTTTACCCAGAAAGCACCTTCCCCAATTCCTTTACCCAGATAATGACTTCTTACTCTAAGTGAAGGGCAAACTTGTTTTTCTTAATAATATTATGGAAAGGTTCCAATCATACCACCACCACCCTGACATCCCTGGGTGGGGGGCGGCGGGGTAGCAGCTTTTCCACCTGTTCTACTCTGAACTCCATATCATCCCACACTGCTGTGGCTAGGTAAATTGGAATAGATGAGTATTCGCTTGACTTCATTAAGTAATCCAACAGAGAGAAGGAACTGGCATTCATATGGCCATGGTGGAATGCAGAGACACAGAGCTGGGAGGACAGAGGCATACAGAATGTAACATGTCTTCCTCCAGGAGAACAGGCACAGTCAGAAAAGATGAAGCCTGGGATATAACAGATGGACGGGAGAAGAGGTGTATTGCGATTATGCATTTGAGGGTTTTTTTTCTGGGTATCCAGAAGTGTAAACAGGAGTGTAAACCTCCCTAATTTTGAAGCTAAAACTAACAGTTCATCTACTTTGATCAAATTGCTCAATCAGGGGTGAAATCAGAAATTTTGAAAATCATAAATCTGAATCAAAATCAGATTTTTGAATTTTCTTTTTTTATTTCATATTCGAAGTACTTATGTATATTGTATATAGCTTCAGAGACAAAGCCTCAGCACTGAACTCTACTCAAAGTGACACAAGCTCTGATTTGGTGGCCCAGGAGTTCTATGGCATGGGAGGTGAGGACTGGTCAGGATGTGCGTCTGCTGTGCTCTTCTCATTCAGCTCTCACTTGACTCTGAAACAACTAGATTTTAACAAAGAAAATTAATCTGAGCGATTCGCTCACACTTGATACGATGCTTAGATCTCTGCCAATTACTTTTCTAAACCTCTCAAACATCTGTAAGAAGACATGGGGTGAGCCCCTGTGAGCATAGGCTTTCCCAGTCACAAAAGGAACAATAACATTAAGAAACATTAAAAAACTTGACTTCACAAAAAATTAAACATTTTTAACTTTGAAAATCATATTTAAGACAAAGGAGACATAAATACATGGAGAAAACATCTGGACAAAGGTGTCTGGCAATAGCTTGTACCTGAAATATATGTAGGTACATATATCATACAAAAATAAAATATGTTTAAAGGCATAAAACACTTCACCATTCACAAAGTTGATACTCAAACAGAATAGAAAAGTATTCACCATCATTAATCTTAATAAAATGAAGTTGTAAAATATGTTCATTACTATGAACATAAAAGAAAGGCAACACTTAAAATAACTGACTAGCCAAATTATCAGTACAGAACTAAGAATTATAAGTAAATTTTTACTCAGTAAAGCTAATTTTAATACATATGTGTTTGAATATTTTGTGTGTGTGTGTGTGTGTGTGTGTGTGTGTGTGTGTGTGTGTGTGTGTGTGTTGGGGACACAGCCTTTGTGGTAGGTTAATAGAACATGGAGTAGAGATAATGGCACTCTGAGTATAGGAAAGAATTCAGGGCCTATGGAGAAGAATGGGACGCTGAGATGAAGCCATCCACAAACTGAGAAGAATAGGCAGCCAAATTAATAAAACACCAGCAATTTTCAGAATTTAAAATCCTGAATCATGACTGAACACTGGCAGAATTCAGTTTTATCTGGTACATGAAATACTCACACCAAATGTAAGATCAAGCTGTAGGCCTTATTATGTACATCCTATTTCACAAATGAGTCTGTCAGATACGCTAAGCCTGTAGGCTGAAGATGATGCCCCAATGTGCAGAGAAGCCTTGGGTGACTGTCCAGGCAGCTGGCTGTTTCTGTCAACTCACAGTTTTTTGGAAGTCACTTGTTTGCACTTCCTGTTTTACTAGGTAATATTATTTCCTTCTTGGGTCTTGAGGGAGTTGAAGATTAGGTAGTTGCAGTAACAATTTTCCTTGCTAAGAAATTCAGAAAAGAGGTGTTAAGTGTATAAGTTTGAAAGACATCATAAGACAGTTTTCTGTTGGTAATATAAGTTAGAATAGAAAGTGAATTAGAAACATTTTGGATGCACCAAAATAGGACAGATAATGGAATATTTTCTTTGAATTTGTCAGTGCAAATGGGCTAGACATTGTTGATATAATTATTGATTGTATATATTGTATATAGTTATTGTACTTATTGTATATAGTTTTCTTATATTACAATTTTTTAATTTTTATTAGACAAAAAAGGGGAAATGTGATATTTTATTTGTGCTGAAATAAAATATCAGGTAGGGTCTCTGTGTGTTCAAGGCCACACTAGGGATCAGAGTCAAGCGTGGTGACACACATCTTTAATCCCAGTACCAACCATAGAGACCTGGAGGTCTGTACAGACAGACAGAAAGTGACAGAGCTGTGTAGGAAGAGGAAGTGAGGTAGCTGGGCTAAGATAGACAATGAGAGGGCAGAACAGCAAGGCAATAAAGACATGGGTAAGACAGGAAGTAACTCGCATTTTGTAAGCTGCAGAGCTGGTGAGGTAAGGTTAGCTGGTGGCTATTCCTATTTCCCTGATCTCTAAGGCTTTCATCCCTATATTTGGCTCTGTGTTTTTTATTTAATAAGACCATCTAGAAATTCGTCTACAGGTCTATACTCTTCTGAAACAGAAGATCCTCTGGTAAAATGCTATATTCAAATTATTTCTTTAGACATGGCCTGTACCCAGTCCAATGCCTACAATACTGAATGTTCTTGAGAAACATTTATTGAGTAGATTGATTTCATATTGCTCCATTTGATAAATTCACATATGTGGACTAGTTTCATAATTTGCACTTAGCTTGTTGTTCATATATTTCTCTTTGAACAGACTAAGCTCCAAAACCTCTAAACAAATATTATATAATGTACTTAAAATTCCACATGAGAATGCTATCAGCTTTTGAAAATTATTCTCATTTTTAAATAGTTAAGTCCAACTATAGGTATTAAAGAAAGCTTGCTACTTTTGTGATACACACACACACACACACACACACACACACACACACACACACACACACTTGTTAGAGCTATAAGTACATTACACTGACAACCAGCACCAATGTGTCAGAATGTCTCCACAGATAGATGCTGAAAGGAAATTAGCTTTTCCTATTTCCCTGATGCAGTGAGAGGGTTCATATGCCCTGTACGTATGTCTATGGATTAGATGTTTTCCCTCCCATCAAAACACAAGAGTAACACAGTTTTATCTCTCTATGCCTAATAATGCAAGGAAAAAGGAGGGAAATGTGTCTATTTTATCTGCAGGTGTTAAATAAAACAAAAGCAAAAGTAAACTGGAAGAAGTACAGAAGACAGCTTGCATTTATTTAATGACTGTTAGGTTCATTTATTGTTTCTGTACTATGACGGCAATTTCAGAAAAATTAAAGTGAAATTACACAGTTCCCTCAACAAGAAAAAAAATCCAAGGTTCAACCTAAACTCCAGAATAGTGGATTGCTGACATTATGAAAAAAATAAAGTTAAAGTTCTAATTTTTGCAAGCAATAAAAACTAATACTTACTGTGCTTTACGTGCTAGACAGGAGGAGTTGATAATTTAGTTATATTTATTCATTATATTCTTAAGGTAACTGTTTGATGGAAAGGCTACTATTACTCTCTTTTTGTAGATGAGAACACAAAGGTTGACTGGTGTTCAAATCCATACCACAACTAAAAAGATATTACACATGTGAGGGTGATCATGAGTACCTGATTCTAAACACTGAGCTGTCATGGTTCCTTTACAGGTCAATGATGAAGAGATTAACCCAGCTCTAAGTGAAGTACAAGCTTGGAAGCCACCTAAGGCAAGTAAGAAAGTTCCTGGATATCTCCCATGTAATGACTATTCTTGGTTGTCAACTTTACATCTGGAACTAACTAGAGCCCAAGCAGATACATCTGTGAAGGATTTTTCTTAAATCACTGGAAGTGGGAAGACACACCTTTAATCTGGATCTGTTGAAGTGGGAATAACCAGCTAATTAAAACTACAGATTGATATCTTTAATTTTATTTAAGAATAAAGATTAAGATATGGGCCACACTTTGTGGTGTCAGCTTATATAAAGTACATGGAAGAAGAAAGCTTACTCTTTCTTTGCATGCTTACCCTCACTATTGCTGGCAAGTTCATTCCTTCACTGGAAGAAGGTATTAGAACCTTCTTCTTCAGGATTCTAATATACATTGATTACTAGCTGAAGATTCAGCCTTGTGGACTGAACAACTACTGGATTCTTGGACTATCTATTGGTAGAAAGTCATTATTGGACTAACTGGACCACAGCCTGTAAGAAAGATATTCTAATAAATCCCACCATATATATATATATATATATATATATATATATATATATATATATATATATATATATATATTTATATATATATGTGAATTACTGTGAAATACTACAGAACTATTAGAATGCACATGCTCTGTCCCTCTAGAGAACCTTGACTATACACCCTATTACTCAGGTTATTTTTTTTTCTTTCTTTAACAGTCAAGTATTTAATTTAAATGAGAAAAGTTTCATACTCCATTGAGTAGCAATAAAATTTCCATCCTCATTAAATTTCTTATTAGTAAGAAATAGGAAAATATTAGATTATGAGGTGTTTTATTCTATTTTATGGGTACAATGCTTTTATACTATTAGTTGTCTTTTCTCTCTTCCTTTGTCTCATGCACATCCTAATGTCAAAGACTTTTAGTTAGCACGTTCCTCTGCTCAGTCACTGATCTTGCCTTTGTATTGTGTATTCTGAAGATCCTCTATTCTGGATATTTTTAATATATAATGACTTATTGTGAAATACCATGACTTAGTGTGCTGTGAGCACTAGAATTTAATCTTCCTTCCCCAGCACAGTAACTCCCTCTCTGGGGATAGATGCAGAAGTGGAGTTTCTGGGAATATGAAGTGATAGTTTAAAGTTTTTATTTATTTGTTTTCATTTCAATTCTGATTATTTCCTTTCACTTACCATGCAGAATCTCATGAGGCCATTTTCATGCTTGTAAAGAATGAAATGTAGTTTAAGTATATTTCCCTGTACTGTGCTACCCTTCCCTCACTTCCTGGGCCTCATAGTTCCCCCCATTACAGTCTTGCTGCCAATATTTCAGATTTTTGAGGAAGGCCTATATTATTTGCCACATTGACTATACTCCATCATGTGTGTGTAAGAGCTCCACTTTCTTTATGTTTTCCTAGTGTTTCAAATATTTTATCTCTTAATAATGGTCCTTACAAGAAGGTTGAGAGGAAATTTCTCCATGCATCATCTTGCTTTATATAAATGCAAAACATCATGCCTCTATAAATATGTACAGTTCTTGTGTATCAATTATAATGACACAAATAGAGGCTGGGGAGAATACTCCTCAGTGGATGAATCATCTGCTGTTTAAGTGTGAGAACCAGATATCAGAACTCCCAAACCCACATAAAATCTGGGTGAGCATGGCAATCAGCTGTAATCCCAACATTAGAGAGGCAGAGATAGAGGATCACATGTTAAATTGGCTGGTTAAATGAGACAGAATTGATAAACTTCAGATATAGGGAGAGACCCTGCCTCCATAAGGAAAAGTATGAATAATGAAAACGATACTGATGACAACCTTGGGCCTTTGCGCTCTCTCTCTCTCTCTCTCTCTCTCTCTCTCTCTCTCTCTCTCTCTCTCTCTCTCTCTCTCTCTCTCTCTCATGCACGCACGTGCTGACATGCACATACAATAAAAATAATTGACATAAATAAAATTATATCAAAACTGTGATAGTGGGTACAAGTTGGTAACTACTAAAGAAATAAATCAGAGCCAATGAAGCTGCTACTGAGTGGGAAGCAGCTGTGTAGGTCCAGGTTGTTGCTTGCATAGTCCACATGGCCACAGACAATACAAGTCCAGCAACCACATCAAAGGAAAAACAAACAATAGAAGAAGGCTCATCACCATGTCTGCAAAGCTTGTAGATTGCTTGATTCTTTTCCCATCAAAAAGAGTAGAATTACATGCAATATCAATTCCCTTTTCTCCATAGATAGTTTTTAAATTTGTTTTTCTCAGTGTCTCTCTGGATTACATTTCAGCATATCTCCCTAACTTCTGTTCTGACTCTCTTCATGATCACAATGCTTTTCAGTACCTCCTACTAATGTTCACTAATGACACAAATTTGTACTACTATCTTCTGGGTTGGATTTCTTTCTCAATACAGATGGCACTCTCCCCCCCAATCCCTTGGTTCCTTCATTATTATAATAATATTATTATTACTACTGTTATTATTACTATTATTATTGTTGTATTTCTTCTCTTTAAATACTGTCAAGCCCCTATGCAGAGTTGGTATAATGTCTCCAAGGTCTAATCAAAGCTGGTCCTTGTGTAAAGCTAATTCTGAGGCATTAATAAAACCCCTGATTACCAAATCCTTTTCTCTGATCATTTACATCACAAGTAGCAGAGAAAGGGCTTCCAAAACATTTAACTATGCTTTATTAAAATCAATAATTAACTGAAAGTCCTAACAATCTGTTTTATATCTGTTTTCTCTATTCCCACTAAAATATATCAACTGTACTAGTGAAACAAAAAATATAATAATAAATGGAACTACAGTTATATGACAACAGCAATTTAAAAAAAAAAGAATTTCATTCAAGGGAGATAATGTGAAAGATAATGTGGCCCTAAGTGAAGTGATTTGGAAGCTTCCTATTACCTAGTGATATCATAGCTTACTCAATGTCAGCATAACACACGACTGCATGTGTGTGATGATTTTGTGGGAAATCTTGCATTGCCAGCAGGATAAACTTAAGGATGTGTCAGTAGGAAGAACTGGTGATATTCCACAATAATAATATACATGGTTATGCTGCTGAATGTATTCATGGCATGATACACGTTAAATCAATTCTACACTGCACCTAAAATGTTTAGTATAAGCTGTAGAGTGTGTCATATTGGCACCAGCTTCTTGTATCTCAAGTTTGTGTGGGGATCTGACTTCTCACAATGACGGAATCACACAAAAGCAAATTTCTGTGACCTGTCCCCATGTAACCCTGTGACAGTGTTCTCTTCAGAAAGCAATACCAATAAATTAAGAGAATTGTTAAAATGAAAAGCAAGTAACTCAGTTTCAAATACTGATTTTTTTAACTCTGTCAATGTTTATGGAATTCTAAAAGTGAGAAAAATAAAACAATCAAATACCTTAAGAATAGATTAATTGAATGGCTAGGGCCCCTGATATTTAAAGTGAGTGTCATAGACTTTGAGAATCAGTTCTAAGTTTGGACTTTTCAGAAATACAGAATGCTAAGTCACATCTACAACTGCTAGATTCTTTTTTAATATGTGAAATTTGTAAAGATTAATTAATACATCTTGGCTTAGTTTGCCTAAAGCTAGGAATTGTTATTAAAACACCCAGAATCAAACCAGCAATCTATGAGAATGCTTAATTGCTATTGATGTCTTGAAGTCCAAGACACTGAAATTCAAGCAACATACAATTACAAGAGTTTAAACCAGTGATGCCATTGATATGATAAAGTGTGATTACTATTCTCCACAATACATTTAATTTAAACAATTTTAATACAGGAAGAAATGAGAGGTGCTGTAATACAGAGCTGTCACAGTTTCTGCTCTGTAAGAAAATAATTCATAGGGCTATTTTCAGTAATAGTATTTCAGTAGATTTTAGAGACATTATGAAATAATTTACTCGTCTAATCTTTATAAAAATTATCCAAAACAGAACAGGATATGATATTGAATTATTATAGCAAAGTTTCCCTAACAGTTATTGAATTTAAAGGTCAATTATTGTCACAAACAATTGAATTAAAGCTAATGGAAAAGGAGACAAAAATAATATAACATTTCAAATGTGTTTCTGGAGAATTTCCAGTTGCAATTCTGTTATGAAACTGCAGTTATAGGGCTGGGAAGATGGCTGGCTGTGTTAGTAAATGGTCTGCTGTGTAAGGATGAGGACCTGAATTCATGCCTCTAGAAAGCATATAAAATATTAGGGTAGCAGTGGGTAGGTAAAGTCAGCACTGAACAAGCAGAGGTGGATACTTGAAGCTCATTGGCTGGCCAGCCTTGCTTGCTGTACAGAAAAACTTTAGGTTTAGTGAGAGATCTTGTACCAAAAATAAAGATTTTAATTCTGGAAGGGTGTGAGGTCAATACAGAAGGGGAAAGAGGAACAACACCCTACTGACATTAAGATTATTTGATAATGCCTCAAGCGATCATGTTACTTTATATTTGTAGTTTGGCCACATGAGTTGACAATGCCTCCTACAAGAGCCATGTATTCACACAATTTCAGTACTAGGTACAATAAACCTCCTTTAGAATAATTTAGTCTGGTTAGTCCAAATGACATAAAAAACAACAGAGTTTATTGATATAGTACTTGGCTACTTTTCATAGGTTAAAGGTAAGCTGCTGTTGCTGCAGACAATGCAAAATTAGCACATGGAGTTAAGATGATTCAATCTATATTTATTTTGAAAGCCTCCTTCCTGTGGTCTGGCTTCCGTGATACCAAAAAATACTATGCAAGCTTCCAAGGATCAGAAGTAATTAATAGTCCTACCCAGTTGCAACACCTATGAATCACAATAATGACCAACATGGAAAGATGTCCATAAAGGCTCAATAAATGGCAGGCACATGCTGGTGGTAACGGCAGCTGTCTAATTAGGCTTAAATCAAACTCAGCAGGAGTAAAATCATGCCTGGTACTAGAAACCTAGCCAGCTTCCCAGGCCTAGTGAAGTCATAGATCTTAGAAAAGAAGTTCTACTACTGTTACATTGCTAAACCAAAATAATTCCTTACTACATTCTAAATATTGTCCTTACACCCACAGATAAGTTTAGTGACCACCCTTCATCAAAGAAGTCTCTCTTTATAGCAAATGGAGACCATCACAGAAAAACACACTTAGACACAATGCAGAGATCAACAGATCATAGGGAGCCTAGCCTCAGTGGATACATCTACATCACAGCTCCTGCATGTATGGCTCAGAGAACATCACTGAAGAGGAGCAGAAATATTTTGAGAGCCAGAATATCAGAAAGTATGCTATGAAAGACCCTATCCTAGAAATGGTTGAATAAACAAGGACAATGGTAATATCGATAGACATGCTAATGTTGTAGGGGGACATTTTCTCAGGACCGTTGCTTACACAGAGTTTCAGGGAACTAATAACTGGTGAGAGAAGGAGATTTATTCTCTCCTAGGATGAGCCCCCTTATTGGCCATCCAAGGCAAGGTGGTCAAGCTTGAAACCATATACACACAAATAATGAAAGGCTCAGCAGTCTGTATTTTACTGATTTCTAAATACATACATACATACATACACACATACATACATACACGTAACAATAAAGGTCTATGAAAAAGAAAGCTATTGATTTAAGATCAGGGGGACATGGAAGAGGTTGGAGGATAAGTACCTGGGAGGGTCTGGAGAGAGGAATAAAAGGGAAATGATGTTTTAATTAAATTAATATTATAATTAAAATGTATGCATTTTTAAATGTAAAGAAAAAATTAAAAATTCAGAGTGGCCAAGGAAGATGCCAACTTTGGGCATATACATGTAAGCACACCCATATGAATGTGTGCCCACATGCACATTTGTGCCACATGTCCAAAACTGGCAAGTACACATTTATGCACACACACAAAGTAATCACATGTATTGATGTTCTTTTTTACAGTCATTTTATTTTTAATCTGTTCGTATAATAAAATAAATAAAACAACATATTTTTAATAATCTATTTCTGTAAAACCTGAGATCTGAGTGTGTTGGCTGCTGTCTAAGGGTGTAAACATGAGCTGGGCTCTCTCTGAATTTCATGGGGGTTTGCATGTGTCTGTGTGCTAAGTTGTGTGTGTGTGTGTGTGCAAAGTGAAGCTAATGAACAGCTTCTCTTGTGTTTTTCCAATGTGCTTTCATAGATGAAATGGAAAGTATAGCATGGAATATAATTTTATATACTCCAGACACTGGGTGGAATGTATTTCTTAAATTAAATGAACAAAGTCAAGAGAGGTGATAATTTGTTGGTAAATAAAATTCTTCAGGGAGACAATTCACAGACACTTGGAGAGATTATTAAATACCTTATAATCTGCATTTTAATTCTGAATGTCATTTCGGTTTCATA